>NW_026526721.1:38291754-38955254 GCF_024362965.1 Panthera pardus
GCCTTTATTAAGAAGCCCTTATAATGGTGTTGGAAAATTTTCAGGGCATGTGTTTGTAAAATCACAGTTTCTGTCTTGTAGCTAATTATAATGTATGTTTATTTTCTATAATAAACCCTTCTATCACACACACATTACTGGTATGTTATGCCTTTTACATGTTTTTTTTTTTTTTTTCATTTAATTGCTTTAATGCATATATTTTCCAATCCTGCAGCTGCTGCAGAGGTTAAAAAAAGTCTACCAAGAAAACACTCACGATGAACCGTCATGATTAGTGCCTCTGCGTATTGCTCCAGAGAAAAACAAATTAGCACTAGAAGGAAAATCTGTTCTGGGAAGTCCCACACTGCTGGTGTAATGACCTATCCCCACAAGAGGATTGAATAGAATAGATCCATTGTGACTTCTCAAATGATCATGGCTGGCAGCCTCTGGAGATGAGGAACAACAGCTGAAGTGATAGAGAAAATAAAATGTTCTGCTTGAATGCAAGCTATATTTGCCTACTTTCCCCAACCCTCTCTCAGGAAATGTTGCCCTTTCAGACCAAGACACCTACTGTTGTTTTTTTTTTTTTTTTTTTTTTTTTTTTTAATTTACTTATTTTTTTTTGGTTGTTGCTGTTGTTTTTGTTTTTGTTTTTGTCCATGCTTTGTGGCAAAAACTAGACTTGGATGAATGAGATCTATCTTTTTGGGTCAAATAATTTCCTGTTTATTATCACTTAAATTCATCTCAAATCTAAGTTTCTTTCAGAAAGCTCTCCTATAGACTAAACACCATCACATGTCTTCTTGGCAAGATTGGGAATTAGGAATCAGGAAAGCCACATTCCTTCACCCTTCCTTCTCTGCAGACTCCGTTGAGGAACTGAGGATTAAGAGAGGCGTTCACTTATGTTTTAATTCCACCTGTCTTCTGCTTATTGAACTTCTCCTTACGTCAACTCTTTCAGTTGTTATGATTTTGCCCTTACTGTTAACTTCTTGCAGGAGACAGGATTATAACTCACAAGTGATTATAGATTAATTGATTAGATATAAGACTCATAAATTATTAAAATAGATACTGTAAACAAAAATTATTCAGCATTGATCTCTATACCTTAAATAGCAGGTTAAAAATATTTAAAAAATACTTAATTATGGCCAGGCGTTCATATAGCAATTAGTTACAGGTGCTATCTGTAAGAATAAAACATAAGCGGATAATTGTAATTACATACTAGTAGTACTTACATACATGTGCAAAGGAAATAAGAACAGGAATCATACAACTATGATGAAATATTTAGTATCATTATGGTTTTAGAAGCTGCCATAACCTTTAGACACACTAGAAACATCTTTTAAAAAATGCATTTTTGGAAAATAAATATGGAATAATACCAAAACATGTTCTTAGATTATACTTATATCACACTTATAAATAGCAGAACCATTGCCTTCTAACTACAGAGTTATCTTTATCACTTAGGATGTGGTCTATTTCTCTCTCTCTCTCTCTGTCTCTCTATCCTTTTATTCCTCAGTGAAAATTTATAATAAGTTACATGCTAACTCTTTAAATTTTTTTCAGGAATCAAAAATTAATTGTCTTTAAAATTTAGCCTTATATTGTTTTATTATTTAAAATAAGATGCAATTTTTAATAACAAATATTTATTTGAAGCTTTCTAAGCATTTCATTATCTTGATATTTAAAGGTAATAAATATCTAGTTTGATTCTGTTTCATCAGTTTAATAAATATGAGTAAAATACCCTCATAGAATTAGGAGGAAAAAGTGTTAACTAACTATATGCAGAATTACCATTAATAGACATTTAAGCTGGCCTTTCTCCCAAGCCCAGCAGTTCGTTTGAAGATCACCTAAATGCTCCCAGTAAACAACAGAAGCTAAAACTCCAGGAGCAACTCTAATGCAAATATGCTTTATAACTTTCCAAAAATCAGGTCTGAGCAAGAGTTTTTATTATAAATCTTTTCAGAAAATGGTTCAGGATGTGTGTGTGTGTGTGTGTGTGTGTGTGTGTGTGTGTGTGTGTTCTGAGGGTAGTTAATAGAAGCACAAACCTGATGTTCTTAGTTTAGGTATTAAAAGTACATTGCCCCCCACTCCTACCCACCAGGAGGGACAGGGTATTTAAGAACTTAGTCATGCAGGTAGACCCTCTGAGTCCAGCCCCAGTACCACATCTTCATAACTACATGACCTACATAAAGAATGAAGCTCTCTAAGCTTTAATTTCCTCATCCCTCCAAGTGAGCCATAATATTATTAATTTCTCCTCATAGAGTTCTTGGCAGGAATATATGAGATAATCCAGGGACCAGGGATTTCTGAGTCTCAAAGAAATGTTTCTCCATATAACATAAAAATAACCAATTACAAAAGATCACTGTAGATCTCTCACCTATGATTTGGTGTCCTTTAGCAAATTTACTTGTAATATTTCCCTTTTTATCTCTTATGGAATAAAAAGAAACAAATTTAAAAAAATAAAATGAAAGCCATGAAAAATATAAGAGGTATATTTGTTACTCTAACTTTAAGAGGATTGATTTAGTCACAATAAGAACTCCTAAAATAATGAGAAGCAAGAAAAGAAAATGAGAGGCCTAAGTTCAAAGTGATTTTCTGTTCAATCATACTTGGAACACTGTAAGTGAAAGACTTTCTGAAGTAAATATTCAGTTCAATGATTAAAATTAGCATTTGTTTTCCATATATCGCTATATATAAAATAACTATAGTTGAAAGATCTAAAATATCTGCCTTTAATGATGAGGGTCTAATCTCCTAATCATTCCTGACATCAGCATATTGATAACATTATACATGTGCACATAATATATGTAATGAGAGATGATAAAACAAATCTTAAGGAACAAAGTTAATTGTGGTCAGAAATTGGGGTGGGATATTCGAGTCTCTTCAAGTATGCTTTGGTGGTAGGGGCTCTGAAACTTGGCTCTGTCTTGGGATCAAACTTTACAGGTGGCCCTGAACTCGAACTCTTAGGACCATAAAGCCAAGGTCTTAGCTAGAGTGACCGTGGGGCTAGGGCTGCCTCAGTAATACCAAGTCCTGCGTCTGGTCACCAGAAAGGGGAAAATTTGAAGTGAAGAAAATCACAGGTCATCATTTCTGTGGGAGAGGATCGGAGGAGGACAACAAAGGCATTTGAATTCTGAAATTTTACAATTACTCCTATTTTACTGCATGTTAGGTGTCAAACTTCAGAACGTGACAATAGAGAGTTTTTACTGACAGATATTACTATATTTTTAGTGAAAAAAAAGATGAGTTTGGAATTTTTCTAGGCTTGTATTTCAATTTCTACTTATAAATGCTTAAATTTAGAAAAGCCAACATTCATTCATTTACTTAATCATTCAACCAACATATAAGAAGCACCCAGCATGCTCTAGAATGAGCAACAGACTCTTAAAAGAACAATTGGAAACAAGTAGATTGCTTCAATTTCTGATATTCCTATTTGGTATTTTCCAAGTTGAAGATGTCTGAAATAAATGGGTTGGGAGTTTAAGAGAAAGGATATCCAGGGAATACTTTGCCAAAAAGAGACTGAATTTTAAGGGTACACAAGTATTTGTAGTTAAGTAAAAATGAAAATACAAACTTAAGATTTTGTGCCTACTTTTCCCTTTGACCTAATGGTCAAATGACTGGATATGAAAATAACTATAGAGCCCTATCAGGATGCATTTAGATTAGGATGGGATCTGCTTGGTTTGTATGACTGTTCAATTTTGCTGTCAGAGCCCTTTAAGTCAGAATATTATTTTCAAGTCATAGTTTATTCCATACCAGCATCATGGTCTTCAAGGGAAAAAAGGGTAATGATGTTGATGTTAACAGTATGCCAGCTTGTTAATAACTTCCACTCTGACACACTAACTTAAACATGATAGGATTTATTTAAAACGGTGATTGTTTCTCCTATAAAGAATTTTTCTCATTACATATTAGCTAATCCCTATCCCAAAGCAGTATCTAGACTAGCTTGAATACTTAATAAAAATGAGTAGATAAACTAGAAAAAACAAATTATCTCAGATCATTCTTCCACTACAAAAACCAAACAACAACAACAACACACACATACACACACACACACACACACACACACACACAAATTAAACAATGGATTTTCATTAGAGGTCCCAATCAAATTATCAATGATTTTTATCTCCATATTTGATACATTAACTCTCATTCTTAGTCTTATGATCAGAGAGTTAGGGAGTGACTTTACAAAATCTTTGCAAAGATTTTGCTAATTTCTGCTATTACAATACTTAAGAAATACCTCTCTGGCTAGGTATATTTCATGTTTTTCTTAGTTTTATACAATATTTGAATTTTCAGCATATAATATTTTAGAAGAAAATAATTGATACATTAAAAACAAATGAAAAAATTGTAAACACCTGAATTTGATTTCTCATTGAGGTTTTTAATATTAATATACAAATTTAGATGGATGTGTTAATGGAATAAAACATCTTTATAATAGTTTTATATCTGCTGATAATAATTAAGTTATAAATATCTTTATTGTATATGTTGGCTTTGCCTTGAGTTTTTAACTTTCATGCTCATAATGAAAAAATATAGAAACTCTTATTTAAACCATTCTTCCAAATAATGTTAAGTAATTTTCCCTCAAATTGGAACCTAAATTTAAGAAATTCACATAATAGAGTAACTGGAAAAAACTAGGTAGATAGATAGATAGATACATATAGATAGAGATAGATTTTTTGAATTGTATTTAATGAACAACTTCATTCACTAACTACGTGCCAGGCACTGGTCTACTTTATTTAATCCTGATGTCCAGCCTAAAAGTGGGGTCCTTTATTAAGCTATATTATAGATGAAGAAATTGAACCTTAGAGAATTTAAATAACTTTACTAAATTCACACAGTTGATAATTGGCAGAGTCAAAATATGAATCCAGGCAGTTTAAACTTGTCATATTCCATTTGGTGAAAATTATTCATATGACCCAAAGAAATGAAAGAGGACTGAGTAACTTCTAAGAGATAATTTCACAGAATGTTAGAAGGAACCTGAATTTCAGCAGGATACCCAGGTATCTGTGATACAATCATATTACCTAAAAATTAACCAATGCTTTTTTTACATACAGGGAAATGCTATTAGTTCATTGATTAGAGTTAATCTCAGGAGTATGAAAGATCAGTAGGATTGTATGCTTTCCTGTAACTATTATTTTTACAATGGTTGTATGTTGCTCTCCATTTAAACAACTACTGTTTACTTCGAAAATATATGTTTACCACTGATTACTGAATTTGCTATCAATTCATTTTCCAAAGAATTTTAACCCAAATGAATTTCTTTCCATTAAAATCAACATTCTTGTCTTATAAAATGTATCTTGAATTTTAAAATAAGCTTTTCCAAAAACTACTTTCAGCTTCAGAATTTGGCAGCAGTCACACCCTGTTTAATAGCTTGAATGGAATATGTAGCATACGCCGTTAGAAATAAGCTAGAAATAAGCCTTGCTAAAGCAGCTCGCTATACTTCTTATCTGGTTAGCTCACCAGGAGCACCATGTTTTGAGTATCTATCAATATAATCCACTCCAGTTCAGGAATTTATTTAGCACCAGGATTTCCAAACTAGAGAAATCACTTGTTGGTTTGTTTGCTTCATTTTGTTTCTGTGGAACATTTTGGGGGCTTCACTTTAACAGACATGCCCTGAGATCAGATGTGTCCAAATTTAACGCATGCTAGACTCAAGAGAGCACAGTGAATTGTTAGGTACAGGACTTCTCAGAGACTTTGCTCTCAGATGCTCTTGCACACAGAGTATTACCGAGAGGAGGATTTAACAGGGAAATATTTTAGCTTGAGACACACTAATCCACACAAACATAATTGAAGGTGTTTTAAATTCAGGACACCATCAAGAATGGTAAGGATGACTGACTCTGTAATAAGAAGTGAAAACTTTGTATATTTTACTGTTCATTAGCTCGGTGCTTTCCAAATGTTTTCATGTCTTGGCACAGATAGAAAATGACAATATTTATGTGGCAAACTCAGGTAAATAGACAAGGGTGCTTGTGGTTGAGATCTATGGATCCAGAGGCTCTATTTCTGGAAGGCTGAGGGGATTATAATCACTGTGCTGGTCAGTTACAGTAGAATAAGTTGTATTTTGCAAAGATATCAAGGCCAACTCTTGAACAGTGTGACTATGAGACTGCTCTTTGCTCTGGTCTATTCGAATGCCACTTTCTTGTCACATAGTGTGTCGATCTCAAGATGCTTCACCCTATGCCTTGTGTGTATCTGCTGTATCTCCAAATTATTTTGATTTGTATAAAGTTCTTACTGATTGCATCTTCAAATGCTGATGGTTCATTTTAAATACAAGCTTTATCTTAGTGTCTTGAGAACACTTTGTGAAAGCAAAGATTTCTTCCATTATGCCTTGCACAGCATTGGCTGCCTACTGCGTAACATTGGGAATGGAGTATGGTCACGGTCTGTCTAATCTGAGCCATGGTGACCTTTCACTGGATACCGAAACCTCTACCCTAGTGAAGTAAAGGGAAGGGTTTTCAAAAATCTGGGGAAGAACGGTCTTACTTCTAATTTGATACAGTTGAAAGTAGTTCTCTCTTGCACAAAAAAGCTAGATACAATGGCACTGCCAGTGTAACCCTCAAAATCTCTCATCCCCTGTAAACCTTTAATTCATTTTATGTCCAATAATTTATAAAATATGCTAAAACATTCTGATTGTTTCTATTTAAAATAAAATTGTGGTTTGGATTATTTTGTTCGAGAAAATTTATAAATGAATGTGCTATTTCATGTTTAAATTTGGAGTCTGGAGGACAGTTGTGACATTTTTCAATTGTTTCTCATGATTAATTGAAATAAGCGTAGGAAGGTGAAGATTCTTTCCAGCTGTGACTTCTCTGTTGGTGTGATCTTTCTTAAATTACTCACAGTTTTTATACCATTTGTCTTTTCATGTAAAATAATTTTACAAACAAAGGTGAAAGTTCAGTCACTTACCATGTCCACAAGTTGTGAAATAATTCATGACTCCTTTTAGGAATCAAAATAGTTTTCAGGACCAAATTTTGTATCATTTTGTAAAATCAAGAAAACAAAAATACTCCAAATCTATTTTTTCTAGTTACTTTATTATTTTTCATAAATTTAATTCTTACTATAATCACAGCTTAAAATAAATTTCCTGAAATCAGCATTCTGCTATAAAAGCTTTCATTATACAGAAAAAGGAAAAATTTAATTAGATCAGAAACTAGGTATGTATATATTAACAATTTATACAAAGATACTCAGATCTGACAAAAATAATATTAAAAACTCTCTGTATGTCCCTCTATGAAACTGATAACCAAACACCTGGTATATATAAATCCATATTTACTTACAATGATACTACAATTAGCATGAACTATTTCTAAGTTAAACTGTTGAGCCAGTTTAAAAAACTAAAAATAAAACAAATGATTCTGAGTTAGAGTTTTTATATTATTCAATTGCTCCTAGTAAAGTATGTTATTTCCTATAGCAGAAGTATTTGTTCATTTCCATCATCTTATGAGTGCAAATATTTCTACTGTCACTTCAAAGCTGGTCTCTGTACTTCTGGGTATGTTCTTTTATTTATTTCTTTATTAGAATTAGGTTAATCTTCCTAAACATTTTTTTTCAGATTATTTCAACTTTCTCTAAAATCTCCAAAGCCTCCCTATTGTCTATGGTATGTGCTTCATTCTACTCTTCGAGATTCTTGTTTTGAATAATTCAAGGTCTATTTCCCACCATTACTCAAATAATCTCCTTCATGCTACCAGGCTTTAATAGCATACTTATGCTTCAGCTGTTCTTAGTTCTGTTTGCTGCCCACTACTTGAACACCTCTCCTCCAATTTGCCTCTCAAATCTCATTCATTCCTTTTCTAATTCCCAGGGCATAAGCTCTCAAAGTCATGACCACTGTGAAAAACACTGGCATGCTTTCTCTGCGTTGGTATGGGAGTGAAAAATTTGCATTTTTTGCTTTCATGCCTAATTTTAAACACTGATAGCCATTTGTTCGTTGAAAATATATTTATTGAATGCTTTTATGTATCAGGTCAAGTTTTTGGAAATGAGTACACAGTTGTAGACAAAACAGTAGTCTTACCTTTCAACAGACTTATAGTCCGTTAATTGAAGGCAAACAATAAATGCTCACCAGAAGCCCTCCCAAGTAAAACATAATTATAAATTGTGAGAAGTGTTATCTTAAAGAAAGGACTGGGTACAATGAAGAAGAATAACATGAAAAACTAATGTAGAATAAGGAAGAATTTGGTAGGGCAAGACTCTCTCAAGAAAGTACATTTACCTGAGAGCAGAAAGGTAAGTAATAGTTGGCTAAAGGGAGCAGAAGGACAACAGAGGAGCTAAATGGGAATGAGAGAGAATAACGAATTTGGAAAAAGAATTTATAAAATCTATAAAATTTGATGAATAGAAGAGATGGAAAAAAAAGAGACATCAAGGATTGCTATATTCAGCAACTTAGGCGGATGGGGTGCTCTTTAGTAAGATAATGAAGAATGACGGAGAACAGATGTGTGTCAGGGGAGAAGGGGAAGCTGAATAAGTAAGTGGTTTATTTTAGTTGTTTCTTAAGTTTGAAATTCTTGTAATATATCTACATGAAAATATCATATAGACACATGAGTCTAGGGGTCAGAAACTTATCTGCATTACTGCAAGAGGCTTTAAAATAACTGATCATCTCCTCCCTGTGTAATCGCTCTGATCTCCTGTAATGAGTTAGATTTCCATTTTCTCTGTCCAGAGTGAGTGCATTTGTTTGCTTATTAAATAGACTGTCTATATGTTGGTTGGCCTCTGTTTTCTTGGAAATAAAATACTGTTCTTATGGCAGCTCCAAGTACACAGTAGACACTCAATAATGTTTGTTGCATGCATGAATAAATGAATAAATAGATAAATGAATTAGAGATTTCAATGGGACATGTGTATTTGTCTTTTTCCTCTCCCAAAGACTGATAACTGGTTGCAGACAAACATCTTGTGTGATCTTCTTTGAGATCCATTACCTTGTGTAATCACTAATAGACATTAAATAAATACTCATTGATTCATGTATATTCAAGTGAGATGCACTGGTTCAGTTGAACAATTCCAGAATTTATCTGAAAAGATCTCATTTACCTTATTTTTTTCCAAGTTGTAAGAAATATGGAGAGAGAGGAAAAAAATATTTTAATATACAGGAAAAGGACAGATACAGAAAAGCAAAGATAATACAAACCTAGAAACTGGTGATGTTAAGGCATAAAGACAAAGAGAAGAAGCTTGTAATCACTTTCATGTCTAAAATTATTCTTGTGACATTTTGTTTCAACTGAAATAATCTAATTACCATTATACTTTGCACATGATTTAGATAGAACTAAACACTTGATATTATACTTATTTGTTTACAGATGATTGACCCCATGAAAATCTCTTTCTTGGTAGTCCCAGCACATGGCACACAGAAGTCAATTAATACTTTTTTGTTGAATGAATTAATGATGCATACTGCTAGTAACTATTTCTTTTCAACCTAAAAATTTAGCAAAATTCCTGGATATAGGTAAGAACTCCTAAAATCCCAGCTGGGCCAGTGATTTTAATTTTAAGCAATATTTCTAAAAATATGTTCTTTCTCTGCCAGTATTGTCATTAGAACATTAGCAGTAATTAAAACCGTAAGTGGAAGTTCTAGATGACTGGGCAGCTAAAAAAGAGCAATTAAGCATCATAGGCAGGAAGAAATTTGCATTTTCTACATAATCAATTGTATAGTTATTAAAAGAAGCATTAGAGGCCAAGGGGAGCAAAAACAAACAAATAAAAATAGAGAAAGACAGAAAAAATAAGTAATAGTAATGAATAGGACACTTATCTGTCTTAAATTGTTTCCATTTTTTATTCTTTTAATACAAAATCCAAAATTAAAGGCAATTAAGCAAATATTACATCAAAGTCTTAACATTATTAAATTATAAAACATAAGCTAGGTAATTCTCTTACCCTTGTGGTTTAGGAAATTGCTAGAATGACTTGATTAAAATGGCCTTGACATGCATGGTTACTTTCCTTTTATCCCTCTTGTAAATATGTAATACACCCAAAGAGAAAGAAAGAAAAAAAGGTTACTTAGGGAAATATGAAATATTTCTTCAGTCCACTGAAAATTAGAAACTATGCAGTGAGATTGAAAAAAATAACACAAGTAAAGGGGAAACATGAAAAAATATACAGTAGTTTATCTAATATTTATATCTTTTCAGTAGAAAATTTAAAAAGAAGGAAGCAGTAAAATAATAACTAAATGCCATTGATAATCCAAATAATATTGTGCTTGAAATTCTAGTTAAAACAATGGATTAGACTTTTCTGGGCCATTGCTCAAGGACTAACCTCTCCATGAGCCAACCTCCTCCATTAGATTATCAAACATTTAAATGCATTAATATAAAATATATCATCGTAAGCTCTGTGATGATGCTATGATGAGCCAGTGATGATTAAAGACCTTACAAGCTTATAAAGGAAATAACGCATACATGGTCAGCTGATTGCAGAACTACCTGGCTTCTAGCATATAGTAGGACAAGGTATTATGTTACAGATAAATTTTTTAAAAAGAGCTCCTCAGGAAAAGCTTCACCTGTTTATTTACCCTAGATAATCTATAAGTAGATAATTGGAATTTCCTTCCAGATACCATAGTCCACAATCACTCCAAAAGTGCTTATAAAATAATCCATTTGCAAAGCATGTCCCTAACTCAGATATCCACCTATAGTCCTTGTTTTTGGGCCCCTTAACAATATGGATACACCTTAGTAGCTCTCCACATGGTCCCGAGTATTCTACTTTATGACTACACTGTATAGAATTTAGCAAATATTTTGTAGTAAGAGGGAGAAGTTTACATCTTACAAACATGGGTAACATTATCAGATTCCATCAAAATCCCTTCCCTCCCCTGCTACCAACTAGGGGTTTTCTCCCGATTTTGTCTACTCTCCCCTCCTTCTAACATATCCTCTCCTCCTCTTTCCAGAACTATACAATTCTTTCCCATTAGTTACCTTCCCACTTCAGTCAAGCTGCTGCTTAAGAAATAAAAGGGCTGCAATGTATAGGGAACACCCTCCCTCTAACACAGAGAAATCACCACCTACAGAGTCTCAAGCTTTCCCTTGGATCCCCTTTCGTCAGCCCAAGCTCTCCCTAAACTAAGTCTTGGAGATACTTGCACTGCCATTGAGATGAGTCTGACAAATAAACTGTGTACATGCCATTACATGCTGATCATGATGCTCTTCCCTTATTAATTTAAAATTTCATATTAAATTGCAGAACATCCTGATTCAGTGATATACATAGATTTCCGATATTGCCTTTTGACAGAGTGAGGGATTTATTCAAGAGAGATTTGGCAAAATTTGCCATATTTTTCCTTCGATAAAGACTTCAAGGATTTTTAATTTTTTTTTTCACTTTTAAGAAGCGTTTTAATCTTGGGCAATCATACACACTTACAGGCTGATTAAGAGAGAGATCAATGCAACACATTACATTAGTTCATACTTATCCTTTAATTTCTTACTCCTCTTTTATAATTCTTGAAATTGAAACATTTCACTTAAAGTGATGAAAATTATTTCTTTTTGCTATAATCTAGCTGTCATCAGTAGTGAGAAAATATAAAGCTTGTGTAGTTCTACATAGGTGGACATTATAAAAATATCTTTATTTTTTAATATGACTTTTTAGCCTACTGTTGCCACAATATTTTAGGCTTATTCCTTTTAGAAATCTGTTCATGAATTTTATCTTCAAATGTACTGATGATAAACCACAAGGTCTTTAATTGTATAAGAAAAATGTCACATATTTATTTAAGTACTCTATACTCTTTCATAAAGGGTTTTTTGGCTTTTGTCCAGTTTTTCTAAACCTGCTGTAACATGAGTTATTTAATCTTAGATGATGGAACACTTTTCCTGCAGTAACAGATTATCTCAAACTATATGCTGTTTCTTCAGGAACATCACAGAATGTTTAAAATTTTCTTTTGTAGTCTATATTATTAAATCACTTTCAGAAACATGTTCAAAGATTTCAGACGTAGATAATGTGTAACCAGGGATTGTTTGGAAATGGCAAAATGAAAAACTTGAGAAGTTGATTTAGGTTTTAGTGTTGAATAATTGAAAAAAAAGCTCAATTCCATTAATTAACTCTTGGAACTCTAATACAAAGTGAAGAACTGTCTCATTTTGTTAGTCTACATTAATATAGTAAGAAATAAAAGCTTGCCTATAAATCACATTTAGGAACAATGAAGAGTCAGTGTGTGGAAAATTAAAAAACTCTTTGCCCCTTTATATGTTGGGGTGAGATAGGCAAGCCAGCGCCCTGGAATAGACCATATGTGGTATTTCCTGAAGGATGTTGAGGCCAGAGATAGAACAAAATAAACAAGACAAGAGACTTGATCCTAGCCAAAGTATGGTAGAGAGCTCCAGGGAATCTAGGATTAAGCAGGGAAGTTCTGAGGAACCCTGGGGAGTGCTCCCTGCCAACTATAAATTCTTTTGTTGTTATTATTTTTCTTTTACAAATCCCAGGCCCAATTGTGTAGGTGTGCCTGGCTAATTTAAAGGGATAGAAAGAATAAACCCCGATGCTGAGAAAATACAATCTGTTTTTATAACGGGATTCCTGCAAACTTGGACTATAGGTAATTTGACACTCTTTAGGAGAAGTCGCTGGCATTATTGTTTTCTTTACTATCAGAACATTTTTTAATTCATTACATTTAATTGTTACCATCATCAGCAATGCAGGTTAAAGGAGAATAAATACCTTTGTTTACTGATACACTGTCAGCCAAAACAAAACACAAGTCTAATTTTAGTTGCTTTATTTTGATAATTGTAGTAAACTTATAAATTAAGAAAGTATTGTCACATTTATAGTATACATTATTTTCATTCCATAAATGGATTTTCCATTTATTCCTCTTTGCATTTCCATTTAATACACTCATGTATTAAACTTTGAAAATATCCTATTCCTAAGTGTTATTTTTATTAATATTTGACTACATCTTTTATCTGTTATATCTTGAGCTAATTTGGATTGCTATATTATGAATCTATTGACATCTGTATATTTAATTATGAAGTATAAAAACTTTGTTGAACTCTACATAGTTTTAAGAGTTTCAATATATACTCTGGAACACTATTTGCGTACTTAGTAGCAATTCATTCATTCCAAAATATTCCTTGATTACTTATTGTGTTCCCCCTACTCTTCTGAAGGCAGTGGGTACTGAAGGGTAATAAGTTATCACGTTGAAAGAATAATAAGCTTATATATTGATCCTACCATCAACTTTCAGTTCTAATCATTTCACTGAGTTTTGTGTTAGCATTGAAGGAAAATCGGACAACCCATTGATGAGATAAACATATTTCAGTTGAAAAATTATAGTCTTGAGCCTCACAATACTTCTGACTTAGCTATGAGAGGTCTAGTGTGTTTTACTAAAAGTGAAATCTTCTGATAAGTTGTGATAGCATTTGTTTAACTGCTAATGAATAGAACCTCGATGTCATGATACTGCAATTGGTGAAACATGTTAAAAGACAGATTATTCATTAACCCCCACAGAAATTATAACTTTTGTTTATTCAATTATATTACATTTACCACAATTTTTTGTCATAAAATGTCATCTGAAGATCCATTATCATTCAGACATAAGCAATTTAGTGAGAATGCTAATGGACTTGAATTAGTAAAAGTTGATGGCTTTCTGAAGTAAACTAACATTACAGAATTACTCTTCCAAAAGATATAAGGCAGTTTCGTTAGAGCCCATAAGAAAAAAAAATAAAATAAAACTGTATTCAACTCACATATTTCATTCACATATTTTACTTGTATGCTGCCCTGAGGAAGCCCAGATGGCTGAAATGTTGGCAGGTTTCTGCACCTGCAATGATAATAAACTACTCTGTTATTACCTGAGTACGTGTATTGAATATAGTTACGCCTTACTTGCTGCTATATGCAACTGGCAAGTCAACAGTTTATATGGTATTTTATAGGATTGGCAAATGTGTCTTGCTGGATTTTGCTGAATTTACCTTTAGCAATAGAATGCCAAAGGCTACTAAAGCACCTTCATGCTGACACATTAATCATGTGCAGGAGCCTGACGTGGAGTGGATTATTACTACTATAACATAGAAAAAGGGAACAACTAAATGGGCTATTTGATAGGTTAATAAACATGGATGCTCCTGATACAGCAAAGGAATGAGCTTAACTCAGTGTTAGTGATAGTTTTTATCTAATACCTATGGATAAGAAGAATGTATCTGAAGGATGAGGCCAAAAATCTCTCCATTTTCATGTAAAAATACAGCACGCTCATTGTATTATATTTGAGATGTACAGAAATAAGCGTTGCTCACAATCCCATCACTCCAATACAACCTCTGCTGACATTTTAGTGTTTTTCTTTTCACTTGTACACATCACTGGGAATTGGCGCGGGTTGTATTGTGCCTTACTAAGTAACAAATATTTTCCTATGCCTTTAAATGTTTTTGCAAATTCCTCTCACCAGGAATCATCCTCCCCCCCACAAACACTTTCACCTTGTTGGCTCGTTATCTTCTTTCTCCAGATCTAAGTTCTATCTTCACCTTCAAAGGGATGTTTCCCTGACATCCCTTGCTATAGCGTTTCCCTATACTAAATGCCCTCAGAGTAACTCCAACATTTTCTTTGCTGATCTTCTGTCAGATTTCATGTTATTGTTATTTCTGTAAGCTTTTGAAAAAAAATATCCGTGGGATTTTGGCCGGAATTTTGTTAAATTTATAAATTAATTAACAAATTATTGTCATATTTATATTACTCAATCTTTCCATTCCATAAATGAATTTTCCACTCATTTTTTTCATTTCCATTTAATAACCCATGTATTTAATTTTGAAAGCATATGCTATTCCTAAGTGTTATATTTTTCTTAAAGTATAATTAACATATAATGTTATGTTAATTTAGGGTGTACAATATAATATGATTCAAGAATTCTACACATTACTTAGTGCTCATCATGGTAAGTGTGGTTACCATCTGTCAAAAATAATATTATTACAATAATATTGACTGTATTCCTTTTGCTGTCCTGTTCATCTCCATAATTTACTTATTTGTTTGTTTGTTTATTTTTCCTATGACTCATCTATTTTATAACTGGAAGTTTTTGTCTTTTAATCCCCTTTATATATTTCACCCATCCCTTCACCTACCTCCCTCTGGCAACCACCGGTTTATTCTCTGTATCTAAGAGTGTGTTTATGTGTTTGTGTCTTTGCTTCTTCATTTGTACATTTGTTTTGTTTTTTAAATTGTCCATATTAGTGAAATCATATGGTATTTGTCTTTCTCTGTCTGACTTATTTCACTTAGCATTATACTCTCTAGGCGTATCCATGTTGTTGCAAATGACAAGATATCATTCTTTTTTATGGATGAGTTATTATCCATATTATCTACTGTCTATTGATGGACAGTGGGATGCTTCCATATCTTGGTTATTGTAAATAATGCTGCAATGAACATAGGAGTGCATACATCTTTCAAATTAGTATTTTTATTTTCTTTGGACAAATGTCCAGTAGTGGAATTACTGGATCATATGGTATTTCTATTTTTAATTTTTTGAAGAACCTCCATACTGTTTTTCCATAGTGGCCACATCAGTTTACATTCCCACCAACAGTGCATGAAGTTTCCTTTTTGTCCACATGCTTGCCAACACTTGTTATTTCTTGTCCTTTTGATTCTAGCCATTCTGACAGGTATAAGGTGATACCTCACTATAGTTTTAATTTGCACTTCCCTGATGATGAGTGATGTGGAGCATCTTTTCATGTGTTTCTTGGCCATCTGTATACCTTCTTTGGAAAAATGTCCATTAATAATATTTGAGTAAATCTTTTACCTATTATATCTTGAGCTGGTTTGAACTGTTACATTTTGAATCTATTGATGTCTGTATATTTATTATAAAGTGTAAAAACTTGGTTGAACTCTATAATTTTAAGAGTTTCAATGTGTGTTCTTGGACACTATTTATATACTTAGTAGCAAATTCATTAATTTGTTCAAAAATATTTCTCAATGACTCTTCTGGGTGCAGGAAGTACAGAAGGGAAAAAAATCACAAAAACCCTGGCTCACTTGGAGGCTACATATTAGTGAAGATGTCAGATAACAAGATAAGTAATATTTATATTATGTTATATCGTATAAGTTCTATGGAGAAAAATAAAACAGGAAAGAGGAATAGATAGCTTGGGGGGAATAAGATGTTCAGAAATGTTCTAAAGGAAGGGAGGGAAGTTCTTTTTGAGGATATCAGGAGGGGAAATCATCACAGAATAGAAGAACAGTAATGCAATGCCCTGAAATGGGAAAATGTCTGCTGTACTCTAAGAATAAGAGCAAGACCAGTGTGGCTGGAACAGTGAGCAAAGGGAGAGTAGTATGATAGAAGATCCTAGAATTAATGGTAGGAAGAAAGCAGGTTGTGTGGGGTCTGGTGGACCACTGCAAAAATTTTGAGTTTTACTTTAAGTAGGATATGAGGCCATTGCGGTGGGGGGGGGGGGGGGGAGGGTCTGAGAAAAATAATGACATGAACTGATTTTGGCAGGATCACTTTGGCTGCTGTGCTGAGAATAGACTATAGGGGTTGTATTAGTCAGGGTTCTCCAGAGAAAAAGAACCAATAGGAGATGATAGATAGATAGATGGATAGACAGATACATAAAGAGATAGATAGACACAAAATGCAAAATGAGATTTATTAAAATAACTTGGTTAATGCAATTATGCAGACAGAGAAGTCCTGTGATCTACTGTTTGCAAGCTGGTGACCCAGGAAAGCTGGTGGTATAGTTCAAAGTCTGGAGACTCAGAAAGCCAATGGTACAGATTCTAGTCACATTTTGCCTGAGAACCAGAAGCACTGCAAGTAGGAAAAGATTAATGTTCAGCTCGAATAGAGTGAATTACACCAGTTTGCATACTAATGTCTTCCAAAAGGACCCTCACAAATATACCCGGAAATGTTTAACAAGAGATCTGGGCATCCTGTAGTTACCAATATAAAGGATAACCTCAAAGATAGAAATCCCAATAATTCAAATGAGAGATGTTGTGGCTTACACTGGGGTGTTAACAGTAGAAGTGGTAAGAAGTGGTCAACTTCCTGATATGTAATTAGAAATAGAGCTAAGAGAATTTGTTATGGTTGGACGTAGGGTGTGAGGAAAAAGGGGGAGTTAAGCAAGAATGGAGTTGATATGAAATGAGATGGGGAAGTATATGGAGAAGAAGTTTGGGGAAGAAGATCAAGGATTTTGTTTTGAACATGTAAATTGGAGATGCCTTCAAATGGAGCTGTGGAATGGGCACTTGGATATGTCCTCTCAGTTTAGGGAATATGTACAAGCTGCAGGTATAAATTCTTGAGGAAATGGTTACATATTTTTAAACATATTAGTCTAGATTTTACTCATTAGATATTGTCAGTGGTGACAGTAGTAAAAGATATTCAAATTAACAAATACTTATTTGTTAAAAAATGATGAACAAGAAATAATGATGAATAAGAAATATGGTCCTTGCCTTTATCCATCTTAAAATATATTGTGATGGACAGACCATTTACCATTTGTTGTAATTTATACTTCCACTAATAAGTGAGAATAACTCAAAGCTGATGATATCCTAAATAAGTCAAATATAACTTGAAAGAAAATTTAATATAACTCATCCTAGTATATTATCAAAAACATATGCATTCAAACTCCATCCTTTACCCCATCTGTCTATTCAATCTATTTTATGCTCCACAAGAACAATAATTTTATTAATAAATAGCAAGAGCAAAAAATTAATTATACAAATTATTCATTACTTGTCACAGCTACTTTCACTTTAGTCAGAGAAACAACTCTGATCATGATCCTGTATATTTTATTCTCAAAACTTTTTTTAGTTAATGATGACTCATGTTATTTCAATAATTTTGCTTTTCTATTTTATTTTTTGCAGTAAGAGACTAACCATTGTGGTCCTCACAATTAGGATACGTCTTCTTTTCCTTGTAAATACTTTACTGCTATTTATTTCTGAGTGCTTACCAAGGAAACACAATTTTATAATTATGTGATAAAAGTACTACACAACATCTATCTAAATAATTCTAAACAGTTGGCTTCCTATACATTGTATACTTTCCATAGAACACTGAAGTTGAAATCTTAAGGAAGTTTTTAAGCCACAATTAATTGAAATATATTTCTAGATTATTTCCAAGGTTTGCCAACATAGTCCAGGCAATGGTGGCAATATTATTTCACAAAATGAAAATAATACAAATTTACCCTAATTTTTTTTACTTAGAATAATCATAGTAACTCACATTTTTTTTTTTTTTTTGCATTATGTAATTATTATTTTCAGTTAATCTGTTAATTGTCACATCTAAGTGATACCAGATTTCACCTTTCAGGAAAGAAGATAGGGGTCACTGAATATCAAACTACTCTTTACAGATTATTTTAACTGTAAGATGAAATGCAAAATATGTCATTAACACAGTTGACCTTGATTTGGCTTTTCAAAAACTGAGAACCAGTTTTTCCTCTTGCTCTTCCTTTTTTAATATATTTTAACTGAGAGGAAAATTTTAATTATTTTATGTTCAAAATTGGCTTTAGCTTATTGAAAGAATACATTCCATGTTGAACAAAAGAAATGCATTTCAGAGAAGCCAGAAATCAAGAATAAATTATTTTTGGTGATGAATATCATCATCGATAAATGCTTTATTATTATTTTATTATAAATATGTTTAAAACATACAAAAACTATAGTGAATTATATAACAAACATCAGTGTTTACCCTATTTAGCATCATAAAAATTACCTCATTTTGCAATACTTTTGCCAGATTCTATATATGGAAATAAAACATTACACAGTAAAGTCCCTGGTTTCCTCATCCCTAATAAAGTTATTTTCATTCTCTCACAGAAATAGTCAAGGCCCTTAATTTGGTGCTCATCACTTCCTTATGTGTTTTATGTTGTTGATACATGCATATTATTTATAATGTTTGAATATTATTATATATTATTTTTTAATCCTTCAAACATAAATAAAATTGCACTGTATGAAACTTTGTCAGTTATTGGCACTTTTGAGATTGATCTGCATTAATTCAATGTTTATATTTGTTTATTTTCAATTACATACTATTCCTTTATAGAAAAATACCATAAATATGTACCAATTATTTGTACATAGAAATTTTACATTTACAAATAGTATTAGAAGCAAAGTTCTTGTACTGTGGGATGAATTTCTGTGCCATACCTACTTGTATTTTAGCTGAGTTTAAAAGTAAGAATGACTTTAAACCTCTCTAGATATTCACTAATTGTTCTCTAAAGTATTTA
This sequence comes from Panthera pardus, assembly GCF_024362965.1. Taxonomy (NCBI): domain Eukaryota; kingdom Metazoa; phylum Chordata; class Mammalia; order Carnivora; family Felidae; genus Panthera; species Panthera pardus. The sequence continues at coordinate 38,311,452 of NW_026526721.1, forward strand.
TGTCAATTTATATTCCTACTAGCAAAGTATAAGAGTCCTGTGATTCCATAACTTTGCCATTATGCTTCTTATGCTGTTAAACATTTAAATTGTTGCCAATTCCCAAAGTGTGAAATAGTTCATTTACATTTTTATGACTACAAGTGAGTTTCCCAGTGTTTTTCTACAAATCTAGGTTATTCTATTTTTCATTTTTGTCTGCTCATATCCTTTGCCCATTTTTTTAAATATCCTTTTTCTGATGCATTTCTTTTTGTGCGTCCTGAATACTGACCCTCTGTCAGTTATGTATTTTGACAATATCTTATCCAATTGGTGACCTGTCATTTACCACTTAGTTTTCTTTCAGTTTTATTGAAATATAATTGATAGGCAGCTGTCATTTACCATGTTTAATGTCTTCGGTTTAACTGAAGTTGCACATTTTAACATAGTCAAATTTAGCAATGATCCTGTTTATGGTGTGTGCATTTGTGTTTTGTTTAAGAAAGCCATCCCTAGTTACAAAGATAGTCTTTTGCCTTGTGTTCTCAAAAAATTGTCTATCTGTAGGCATTTTATTAATTTTTCTATATATAAGTTATGTATGGGCACCTCCTCTGGACTAGGTGATATTCTAAATGCTTCATATAGCTTTGGGAACATAACAAAGATTCTGTCCTTTTAGAGATTGAATACTATTGGATGGAAACAGAAAATTTAAAAAATAAGGAACTGTCCAATAATGATGCTGAAGCAAAAAATGTAGGAAGAGAAAAATAGTGTGAAATGGTGGATGGAGGAAGGGGGTGTGAAATTTTGGTAATGATGGCAAGATAAGGCCTTACTAAAGAGGTGGGATTTGAGTAAAGATCTGGAGGGAATGAAGGAGTTAACCTTTTCTGAGTAAAGAGCTTTTGAAAGCAAGAGAAGGACAAGTGGCTGTTGAATGAACAAGGATAAAGTCACAAGAGAGTGAGCAGTAGACCAAATCCATGAAGCCTTTTCAGATCAGAATAAGGATTTCTAATTTTACTCTGAGTGAAATGGGAGCCACCGAAGGGTTTTGAACAAAGGAGTAACCTACTCTGACTTACATTTTAAGAGGATCACTCAGGATGCTATGTTGAAAATAGACTGGGTGGAAACGCAAGGGTGGAATCAGAGAGACATATTTGGTAATCCAGGTAAGATGTCAGGATGGCTCGATCCACGGTGAAATTGGTAGAGGGGACTAAACGTGGTGAATTGGGGACATATTTTGATACGTAGCTGCCAATATTTGCTGATAGATCAATGTCTGATAGGTAAAAATAGATGCATGTGAACAACTCAAAAGTTCCTTTTTTCCAAAGCAACCAGATGACTAGGATTGTTAGCAGATGTGGAAGACTAGAGTTGGGTTAGGGAGAAAATGCTATCAAAAATTCTGCTTGGAACATGTTAATCCTGAGCAACCTTTTAGGCATTCGGTAGAGGTGTCAAATCAGTTGAATATATATGTCATAAATTCAGGGGAAAGGTCCAGTCTGGAGATATAAATATGGGGGTTGTCAGCATATGGATGCCATTGAAGCTATGAGACAAGATGAAATCATTTTATATGTAGATTGCAGACATGCATAGGGAAGCAGACTGAATTCTAGTTAACTCAAATGTGGTCTTCCAAGTGAAGATATTGAAGTAAAGGAAGGATGAGAATGTTGCAGGTAAATACAAGGGATTGATCTTGCTTGCAAGTGTGCCCCAAAGACCCAAAACAGCACTTGATAGTACTGTGGAAAAATCAAAAGATTTAAGGTTCTGGTTGGATTACAGGTGTCTCAGAGGGATGTACTGGAGAGATGAGAGTTGGTGGTCAGAAAATAGAATGTGTGCAAAATGTGGAAGGGCGGAATACTGCTTGTGATAAAGGGAGGAGCATATCCATGGAGAATGGCTGAAGAGGAATGGAGAATGATCTCTTCTGATGGGAGGAAGTCAAGAAAAAGTGAGCACAACTGGAGTGATCATTGATATGAAAGTTGAAATTACCGGTTACCTTCTATTCCAAGATTTTTAAATTTTAACATGAATGTTATTAGTTTCATAAAATACTTTATGTATCTTTTGAGATCATTATTGGCTTTTCCTCCTTTATTTGTTGGCATGGCAAAATACATTGTTTGATTTTTCTATACATAGAAACACCTCGTGTGATTGGAATAAGCCCAGATTGTTAAAGATGTATTATCTTTTATGTATATCAATGGATTATTTTTTCTAAGTATTTTGGTTAATAGTCTTTGCTCATAATAGATTAACCTGTAACTTTTCTTTCTAATGTATTTCTTCAGTTTTGGTAAAATTTCAACAATTTTCCATTCAAATAATACTATTCCACCATTTAGCTTTTCTGGGTATACTATTAGATATATTTTGGGAGCTCTCAATAGAGCTTCTGGTTGTTTAATTGCTGTCATTTACGCATAAAATAAATACATATCCTTGTCTTTCTGAGCTATTTGCTACTGAATTCCTCAAAGAGAGCTATAAATTTGATAATTCTGTTTTTAATTTCAGTGATTATATTTTCTAACAATTTGCTACTGAATTCCTCGAAGAGAGCTACACATTTGATAATTCCATTTTTAATTTCAGTGACTGTATTTTCTAGCAATAATTAAAATTACTTCTTGGAGCATCTGGGTGGCTCAGTCAGTTGAGCGTTTGATTTCAGCTCACGTCATGATCTCGTGGTTTGTGAGTTCGAGCCCAGCATCAGGCTCTGTGCTGACAGCTTGGAGCCTGGAGCCTGCTTTGGATTCTGTGTCTACCTCTCTCTCTCTCTGCCCCTCCCCTGCTCATGCTCTCTCTCTCTCTCTCTCTCAAAAATGAATAAACTTAATTTTTTTAAAAAATTACTTCTTTTCATGTTGACCTTTGTCCTTTTTTTTCATTTCTTCCTGTTTTTATTTTATAATTTTGTACTTTACCTAAATGGAAATTAGTCTTTCATTTATTAATGGAAGCATCTTAAACAGACTCATTTTATATTCTTTGTCCAACTGAGATGTAGTATTTATGCAATTTTGTTTTATACACTCTTTGGTAGTTGGAAAATTATTTTCCCATCTCCCTCCCTCTTTTCCTTCTCCCTCTTATTTTTCCACCTGGCTAGCTCTTTCTTATCTTAAGTTTGTATATTATCTCTTATCACTTACTTTCCTAGGCCTACAGCCCAGAACCATTCTTTTTTTGTTGTTGTTAAGGCATATCTGGGTGTGGTGATCTAGTTAGAGAGCCAGCTTGCTCAGTTCTTGATTAAAAGGTTTTGTCTGTGTGCTCACAGCCTGAGACCTGTGGGTTGTTTCAAGCCACAGCCCAGATGGTGGTGAGTTTTATTTTTAGCTTCCTTCAGTGTTGGGGAGCTTCACTCCAGGCCTTGACTTTGAGAACTTTCTATTCCTGGTTCTGTTTGTCTGAGAGCACTTAAATCCCTTTAACTCCATAGGAGCAAACTTTAGACCTGGAGGTAAAGAGGCCTGCAGCTTTGCAACCACTCTCCCCTCTGTTATATGGTTCTTTTCTGCTTATTTTACTTGGAGGGCCAGTTTGTATATCTGTCATTTTTTTGTTTGTATTTTTACTATTATTATGTGTCTGCAATAAATGTGTTGAGTCAAATGTGAACCCCTGCACCACCTGACCTGGAAACCCTGGTTTATTTGAATCAGCTTTTCCTGATGGGATACATATTTATTGGATAAAATATAAAATCTGATATAAACATAAAAAATTGTTAATGAATTCTATGGGCATTTGCAGCAAAAAGCATTTTTTAAAAAGTTTGCAGTCAGATGTTGAAAGTTTGTTTCTATCAACTGGTCATAGGACTGTAACATTTTCTAGTAATTATAGCTGTGTGGTTGCTTTTTTGTTTTTGTTTTTGTTTTTTTTTCATGAGTTTTAGTTCAGCTGTGAGGTGGACACAGATAACTCAGAAACATACATGACATTGCTCTTAAGAAACTTAATGTACAATGGATGGGGCGCCTGGGTGGCTCAGGCTACGCCTCTGACTTCAGCTCAGGTCATGATCTCACAGTTTGTGAGTTCAAGCCCCACGTCGGGCCCTGTGCTGGTGGCTCTGAGCCTGGAGCCTGATTTGGATTTTGTCTCCTTCTCTCTCTGCCCCTCCCCACTTGTGCTCTCTTTGTCTCTCAAAAATAAATAAAAATGTAAAAAAAAAAAAAAAAAAAAAAAAAACTTAATGCACAATGGAGACAATATTAACATAGATAATTAAAATATATCGTAAAGATTGATAAATCCCCAATGAGAACTCTATTTAAAGAATTCAAAGAACTGGGGCATCTGAGTGAGGATGGAAAGCATAATTTCTATGCAAAGAACTATAAGAGTGATAACTTTTCAAAATAAATAGGATTTGGAACTGGGACGTATGTAGGAGGATAGCCCACACAGAGGGATCCAGAAGGGAGGCTGGAAATGGGCAAGTTAGCAAGCATTCAAGTAACTATTTACCTTTAGCTGAAAAAGACAAAATAAATGAGGATGGGCCGGAACTAAAATATATGTGTGTGTGGAAATACGTGCTCCTTTTCTGGGCCCACCCACTCTTTTACAAGACTACCCTTTCTTTTGCTATAGCTAATTCTCTGCCCTTTGTTCTCCCACTCCAGCTGCCAGGTCATGGCCTAACTTCATCTTTAAATTTCCATAATAGTTTTCTTGATTCATTAGATTCTTATTTAATTACTTTCTATCCCCAGCTCTGACTTCAGAATTTTATACTGCATTATCATTCACTTGTTTTCATGTTGCTTTGCAATTATCACGTACATATTTTATATCTGTGTGTTTGATCTCCTCCAAATTGCAAGCTCTTCAAAATAAGTACAGGTACTTACTACTTCATTGGAACTTCCTCTCTACATATCCAGTGTTATGAACAAATGTCTTAATTAATAATTTATGTATTTGGAAGAAACCCATATTAGAAAAACAATCCACATCCTAGGTATTTTCCTTTTGTTGTTGTTTGTCTCAATTTGTCTCTTTATCTCTGTGCCTTCTTTCACTATGATTCTCCTACCCTCTCTCTGCCTGAACATATAAGTGTATTTTGTGGATACACATACATATACATATATGCACACACATGCATGAACATATATAAGCTTTGTGAACAATACATCTAGAAGCAATAGTTTCTAAGAGGGGTAATGTATAACTTCTCATATAATCAAACTGTAAATTCCTTTATTTTAAGAAATAAAATATTTTATGTAAAAACAGCATCTTAGGAAGCTAAAAAAGTAAGGTGGCCTTAAAACCATCAACTCATTCCTTTTATATATGTATAAAAGGTAACAACTGTATATCAAAGACAGTGTTTGTGTCTATGTGCCGTCAATCACTTTCCCTCTTTTATTAGTCTCAGATAGAAGATAAACAACAAGACTGACAGTTTTGTGTCCTTTGCCATTTTGTGTCACCATCACAGACAAGAGGATATTATGTCATCATTCAAGGCTGTCACATTTGGTGTATTCTTCTATTTGTCTTAAAGACTGTTTTCCTTGTAATCCTCATGAATAAACACGCAAATCACCTGTTGATTATATATTATTTTATTATGGAAATATTTTCTCATACTATAATGTCCTCTACCATAGATGAGAGCATTTATTGCAGCTGCCAAAGCCTCCCGAATATAGAGATGTTTTGTTTTAAGGAAATGTTTCTTAAATAAGTGAAAGAATAAATATGACAAGATATGTGGCTTTCTTTTTCAAAATTCTCTTTCTATTATAAAGAAATTGTAATAAATTTTTACATCTGTATAACATGTAAATCAAACAGTGAATTTTGATATTTTAAACATAAACCCATGAAGTATTTAGTACTATAATAAGAAGCACTTTTTTAAAACTTTAAATTATGTTTATTTTGTGGGGTATAGGATAGTTCTTTAAACAATATATGTTTGTTAAGAAAACTGATATCTGAGCTGAAATAATGATTAAAAAATAGTGAAATGGAAAGACTTTAATATGATTAATATGATAATCACAGCTTCCTTTTTCTTTTTCTTTCTATTTTTTAGAACTTCATCTACTTCCACGTGGTTCTATTTCCACATTTTATGTTAAGATTTTATAGTATATTTATTGCCAAAAAGCAGTCTAAATAAATGAACAGGCTCTATAACTAATTAATAACCAATTTCAATAGCCATACAATTAATATTAAAAATATAATTTGCTATTTATTTTATATTTTCTGAAGTTTTAGTGTTTTGAAGATATATTGTAATTTAGTTGCTAAAATTAGAAAATTCACAGTACAAAGAAGCAAGAAAAAAAATCACCTGAAATTCCAGTAGTCTCATGCATACTTTTCTATTTTATCATAAAACTGATACCAATCTGAACACTTAATTTTGCTTCTGTTTTCAATTAGGGTTATATCATTTCCCTGTGTTGAAGGTCTCAATGCTTAAAATATGAAGGCTTCTTAATATTCTATTAAAACTTTGCTTCCTAATATTTGATATTAAGTACCTTTAATTATTGTAAGTAATGTGATTATGACTATTTTTTATGCATAAAACTGACAGCCTGTTCTTATGATTTTCTTCCTTTTATAATAAAAAATATTTTCAAATGATTTTTTTAGAAAAAGGAAATACAGAGTATTTTTCTGAGACCTTGCACATCTAACAATTTTCTTTTGCAACATCACATGGAAGATCAATTGATTGGTCATAAAATTTTTGCCGTATAAGCTTTCATTCTCAAAATTGTGATAAAACTGCTCCTTTTTGCTTCAGGAATTCAATAAATTTTAGAATGAAAAAACATTAATTTTAGCCATAGAAATAATTCTACCCATAGAAATCATGTGTCTTTAGTTACATTCGTCATAATTTTTCTCAGAAATCTCTGTGTGTTTGCACACACACACATGCACGCGCACACACACACACACACACACACACACAAAAGAAAAGACTATATACATTTGTAGTTTCTCTTCTTTCTTGGACTACCTTTTATTTTGCATTCTAAGAGATCTCAAATTGGTTATCTACATCCAGGTTTCCATATTTCACTATATTGATATGGTTTTGACTCCTGCCTTTACTTTGAACTTGAATTCTTTTGTATTTTTAATCTATCTTCATCTTTTTTTTCATATCCAGTTTTCATTATATATCAGATAATCCTTCTGTGTTTTTCCTCTCTTTTTAAATAGATTTTGTATCTTCTTTTGGCCTACTAAGAATTCTAAATACTTGCATAATTTTTCTGGTTCCTGCAGCAAATTCTATAATAATTCTTTGGAATTATGTCCCTTTCTTTCTTTTTTAAAAAAATTGTTTATTGTTAGTTTATATTTTTATTTATTTATTTATTTATTTATTTATTTATTTATTTAGAGTGAGAGACAGAGTGCAAGGGAGGAAGGGCAGAGAGAGAGAGCGAGGTACAGAATCTGAAGCAGGATCCAGGCACTAAGCTGTCAAGACAGAGCCCAGCCCAGGGTTCAAACTCAGGAAGCTCCAGATCACAAACTGAGCTGAGGTCCAGATGTCCCTATGTCCCTTTCTTTTAATCAGTAGTATTTTTCATAGGACCCATATTATTGTTTATTTAAGTCATTTTGGTTACTTGCAGCAATGCTAACTTGATTAACAAACTCATAAATTTCAGGAGTTAAAAGCGATAGGATTTTTATTCTCACTGACATAGTGTTCAATACAGAAGTTTTAGTGTCCTATGGCCTTTCACTCTGTAGGGATTCAGGAACCTGGGGTTCTTCAATTTCATGGCATTTTTATCACTTGGAGTGGTAGAATCCTCCATTTCCAAACAGGTGAAGGAAGAAGGGAGGATGGTAAGCTCCAGCAACTTTTTAAAAACCTCAGCAATGAACTGAAATATGTCACTCCTCACATTCCATTGGCTAAGTCTAGTCACATGGCTTTACCTCAAAGTAAGGGGTTGCTGAGACATGTAGCCCTTATTTAGACAACCAGCTTCTGAATTTAATATGAAATGGAGAACACTTTTTTTCTTTTTTTTTGGTAGAAAACTAGTCATCCTAGCCTCATTCATCCTTTGAAATGGAAAGATCTACCAAATCTAATGTATGATGGCATTAAATATGCAAATATTACTTCTTATTCCAAAACCAGATGATAGATAAATATATTAGCTCCTAGCACAATCCCCCATGTCTAGTTTGGCTAATCACAAAAAAAGCCCTGTAGATTTCAGGTGGGATCTCACCTGTCCTAATTTTTCTGGGCTCTCAGATATCACTAACAAATCAGAGTTCAGTACCCCTGCAGTCCTCATGGTGTGTTGCTACCAAAGCTCTCCCTATTTCCATCTTCTGCCTATATTTTACCTGTGAATACAGTGTACCACTGCCACCTCTAGATCCAATTTGGATGGCAGTATATTGCTTTTATTTTGCCTAATGGGTTATTATAATATAAGATCCCTGGAGCTTAGTGGGTAAAGGATTGTTTACTTCAAAAGCAGCACTTATTTGGTGTTTGAAGGCTGTTCTTTTTTCTTTTCTTTTCTTTTCTTTTCTTTTCTTTTCTTTTCTTTCTTTTCTTTTCTCTTTTCTCTTTTCTTTTTCTTTTTTCTTCCAATAGAGAAATCCCAGAAAGTATTTGTATAGTACATTGTCCTAAGTGTGTTGAAGCATATACAAGAAAATACAACTTTATAGCAGATTACTTCTAAAACATGTAATTTTGCAATTTTCTTATTCTCTTCTGCATTGGAAAGCTATTTTATGCACTCTTATCTTTCATATTTTCTTCATTATATCAGTGAATCTTTCTAAGAGAGAGGCAGGTTCATTTTCACAGTATAGGTAGTTGGACTGCCTCAGTCTCCAAGGCCAAGCCAAGCTGAAAGCTCAAAAGTCTAGATCTCGGAGCTTCGTATGAAAGCTGTGGGGTCAACAAGTACAGGAACCTTTGAAGCAGTGTATATCATGCTATGGGTTTCCCTTCTGAGAATTAGCAGGAGTAGTGTGTGTTCAGTGCTTTCTCTCTGGGTTTCAGAAGGCACCTCCACAGTATATCTCATTTCAACCCAGCTACAAAGTAGGAATTCAAGGTCTCTACTGAACCATTATATTTAATGCAATCAAACACCATGTGTTCTTTTATTATAGATTTCACGTGATGTGTCTAATTTGATGTATATTTTTTTCTCATCTCTTCAGTAAGTTTTGGAATATTACTTGTGTGGATTACTGGAAAAGAGTCCTTTTCTGTACTCACTCATAAAAGCCTTTTATAAAATTAGCTTTTATCAGTCACTCCTCATGTGTCCTTGGCTTCCCAACTTCAATGATTTTAGGCGTGCATTGGATTTTTGTCCTACACTATTTCAAATTGCCCCTCTCATTTATTTATTTACACAATTATTTATATATACCACAAATATACATAGAAGCCTATGTATTTATATAAATTATATGAACTTATATATACAATCTAAATTATTTTGTCTATATTATATATAATACTATATAATGTAATATAAGCATGTGAAATTTTTCACAAATTTTATACTTTAGATGTGACATATTAAGATATGCTATTGCTTCTTTTTTAACAATCACTGAATTTATTTGCCTTTTGCTAAAATTTGTCATAAGTAAAATTTGAGTGCCCTACATTTTTATACATTGATAGACTTCTGAACGTTATCATATAATTTAATATGAATTAGCACTTTTAATTTTTTTTAATGTTTATTTTTGAGAGAGACAGAGCGAGAGAAAGAGAGAGATATGGGGAGGGGCAGAGAGAGAGGGAGACACAGAATCCAAAGGAGGCTCCAGACTCTGAGCTGTCAGCACAGAGCCCAAAGCGGGGCTCAAACTCGTGAACTGCAAGATCATGACCTGAGCCAAAGTCAGATGCTTAATCAACTGAGCCACCCAGGCGCCCCAAATTAGCACTTTTAAAAAAACAATTTAGACAACTATGGTAAAGAAAAATCAAATTACATAATGTAAAGAAGAAAATTCAAGCAGTATAGGGAATGTTTCATTTTAAACTCAGAAAGTATAATGTCATCCTTCAAATTCTACGGGGTAAATTGTGATTTATTTTATTGCTCTGACATTCACTGCATTCCCATTAAATGCTTGATTTATGCAAGAAGATATTTTAGAAATAACATTCATGATCAATATTAATTTGCTGATTTTTCAGAGACAGTATTTACATTCTGAAAGAGTCACACTCCCCTCCTCCCCCACAGAAAGGGAAAAATTAAAGAAGGAAGCAAGATAAAGTTATTAAATTTTCAGTCATAAAATTAATTAGCTACGAAAAATTAAATACCTTTCATAGAAATCTAAACTTATTAATGAAATCTGTATATGATTATGCCTGAATTTCAAAAATATAAAAATGATTTTCTTAGATGTATTAACAGATTCCTAGATTTTCAAACTTTGTGTAATGTAGAATTTATTTTACCTAATAATAACATTGTCCTCTAAATGAAGGCAAAGCTGTGAATATTTAATCCAAATTTCAGGCTTTGAGATGGACGGGTATTACTACAAATGAGCACAACATAATATTGAGTCATTTTCTCTCCCTTTGTTACAGAAACTAATTCAAGGTTTTCACAAGGTATGGGGCCCTATAAAGTTACAAGATCACAAAGTACCAAAGGCTGGTTTCTCTATGTAATGAAGGCAGATGTTTTCCATTCCCAATGTACCTTTGTATATGCATTTCCATAATAGAATGACACATAATCTTCTTGTCTCTTTGATATAAATGCTCTATGAGAGTCACACCACATGGCTACATATGGTGGTTTTATAGTGGGAGTAAAAAATGGATTTCATATGTCTGTAAGGAGACCAATATATTGTAGGTTGTTGGAAAGAATGAGAGCTTACAGAAACAGTTTATTGCAAATACCACATCTTCTTTTGTTCTATGAATCCAGGCAAATAGTGAGCTGTATCATATTGTGAACTGTATCAAATACTGAAAGATATATTCTCAAGGAAAATAAGAAATAATGTGACAAACACCTACAGAAATATTGTTTTGAAGAACAAACAAAAATCCCACCAACTTTTGTGGGAGATGGATGTTCCATGAGAGGGAGGTGTATGCAAAATGACTCTCAAAAGCCAAAAGAGCGTCAAGACTTAAGAAAAAAGCTAACAAATCCAGTTTGACAAGAAATGGCTTATTAAAGGGACTTAGAACAGGTCTTGGACAGCTGCAAGATCAGTAGATGGTCACAACCCCACCTCCCTTTAGACCTGCTTTTATGGCTTTAGAGGATGGGAGTACAGGCTAGGGGACCACCCAAAGGGGAATGTTTCCCTGTAGGTGTGTGTATCATAATCAAATCTCCCAGGTAGATTAAGGATTTTATGCCCCTAGGCTGTACTTAAGGGTGTGGTTAAACAAAAGGAAAGAATGAATGTGTGTGTGACAGGCTGTGCTAAAGATTTCAGGTCATAGAACAGTCATTATGGTGCATTTGTTCAAAATGATGTTAGTCTGGTTCACACAATGGGGAAGAAAAGTTTTTTGGTTTTTGTTTTTTGTTTTTTTGTTTTTTTTCTGTATAAGATCCTTGAAAACGTATATGAGAATTTTGTAATTTGTAAATTTTGATAATCATCTGCTAGCAATCTTTCCTTATAAAACTACCGACATTGGACATTGAACAATATAATATATTAAATGCAGTTGAGTGGTGTTAATATTAAGATGAGGATTCTAGTAATCATGGTCTTTCTTCGCTAAATGAGGAGAATGTAGTTGCACAGATGGCAGTATTTGAGCATTTTCAATATGTAATGAATCAGAATTAACGTTTATATATTATAATTTGTAAATTTAATTAATGATTAATTAAATTTAACTATTAATATAATTTATAAATTATATAAGCTTTGAGGTGTAAAAAAAACTCTGAAGACCAAAGTTGCTAACATTGTATGTTCCTACTTTACTTGCAAGACATGTTTTGTTGATGTGTTGCTACTTGTAATGGTATGTTTATATGATGCGTTTTTCAAATGCAGACTATACTAAGTATGAAGATTGTTGGATCTTTTGACATTTTAGATCTGAATTTTATACACTTAGCTTCTGTTATGTTCTTATGCTATCTGACAAATGGTATATTCTTTTTTCCTTAACCCACTTTTTTGAAGAGAGAAATGCACCATTAATAAGAATGAAATGCCCCTAATTTTTATCTAGCAAGATGATATTAGGGAGACAGAATCATCTTATATAAGAATATTTTATGTATTGCAGTTTTATACACACACACAGACACACACACACACACACACACACACACAGCAATGCACTATTTTCCTACTTTGTCCAAAGCAGATTTTGTCATTTAGAATTTCACCTTTTATCAACTAGACATGTATGTGTGCTTTTCCATAACTTTGTGCTGCTCTCTCCCTAAATACTTGCTTTAGCGTTTTCATTCATTTGAGGAGAATACTAAAGCCTAGGAGAAAGAGAAACGATTTTGAAAGTATGCACACTAATTTTCTAAAGATGAAATTTGAAACACAATTGATTATCTGAGTAGTTCTTATTGAATTTTACTTATGTGACATAATTTTCAGCATAAAACTCAGTCAAACTAGATCTACATATTGAGCACAAAGTGTAATTCATATCAGATGATAAAATATGGATGAATAATACCATTAACAAAATTAAGGTGTAACTCATTATTTGAAAACACCTTTAAAATCTACCAAAATTTGTTAATACATGAAAGCATACATAGGGTATAATATAGCATATAGTAATTCCTAATCACTGAAAGCAGGAATTAATTTGATAGAATACGTTTAGGAATTGAATTTATGATTGAATTTAATAAATGTTACTATTTAAAAATTTTCAAAAGTCACTTGGACATATTCTCCTGCAATGTGGGAAAGGCATATAAACATCCCTGCCAAGAGACCAGGCGGCCATTACTTGAACAACTTCTTTGGTAGAGTGTACTGTCTCATAAGTTTGCTCAATACAATTGTGAAGAGCTCAATAGATAAAAAGGCAGTCTCTATATTAAACCCAAATCAACTTCTTACTAGCTTCTAACATCCAATGGGTTTGACCAGAATAAATATGATCTCCCACTTATGTGCCAATAACCCCTTCTACTCTACCTTCCATGTTTTCTTTTCCAGTGAAACCATCCCCAGATTAAAAAAAAAAAAGTTGGAACTACTTTATTCTTTCTCAAAATGTAATATACAGATTATCAAAGAGGTGAATTAATATATACTGATAATATATGGGGTGAGGGGTATGTGTGCATGGTAGCAGCATTTTCCTTCTCAGGCAGTTATCTTAGTGAAGATTTATTTAGAATTCCCAAATAAGGAGTTGACATTTTAGAGGATTTGATATTGTCTAAAGAAAATGTGGAATTGTTTCATCATTGGCTTTGAGTTATATTAGTTTAAAAAGACTTACAGAATTTTATTTCAAATTGTTATCAGAATTGAAGTTAATATTGCATATTCTATTTGGCAACATGTATACATATATGTACATAATTAATATACATTTACAATTAATACAAACCATCCTGAATATTTTTTATTCTAAAAGCTTTCTTTAGTGAATAATAGTAATTCACCTCCCACTTTCTAAAACTAGAGTCATGAGGGGTACCTGGGTGGCTCAGTTGGTTAAACATCTGACTTCGACTCAGGGCATGATCTCATGGCTCACGAGTTCAAGCTCCACATCAGGCTCTGTGCTGACAGCTCAGAGCCTGCAGCCTACTTCATATTCTGTGTCTCCCTCTCTCTCTGCCCCTCCCCCACTCATGCTCTGTCTCTCTTTCGAAAATAAATAAAAACATTTAAAAGTAAAAACTAAAATTAAATTAAAAAATAAAACTAGTCTCGGGGCCCCTGGGTGGCTCAGTCAGTTAAGCGTCTGACTTTGGCTCAGGTCACAATCTCACAGTTTGTGGGTTCGAGCCCCACGTCGGGCTCTGTGCTGACAGCTCAGGGCCTGGAGCCTGCTTCGGATTCTGTGTCTCCCTCTCTCTCTGCCCCTCCCCCACTCATTCTCTGTCTCTCTCTGTCTAAAAAATAAATAAACATTAAAAAAATATTAAAAAAAAATAAAACTAGTCTCATGCTCATAGCTTAGAGGATGGCATAGTCAATAGAAAATAACTATACTGTTACTTTCATAGATCTTTCTTCTTTTCTAAATGTAAAGCAGTATTGAGGAGAACATTTTCAAAAGAATAGATTCATAATATTTTCATAATTTAGTATTTCAACAGAATTTTTGTTTCAAAATACAACAAAGTTATGACTATTTTAAATAAAGAGTGTCATCTACTGCTTTCCAACCTTCCTGGATATTTACATTAATTTTTAGGTAGAAACATCAGTGCATACAGATATAGTGTTAAAAGCAAGCCTACAGTAGCAAGGCAGAAACTAACTGCTCACTAATCTCTCTCCTTCCTGTGAAGACAGCTGGACTACATTTGTCAGCCTCCCTTAAAATATGGTCGTGGGCTTGAACATGAAACGGGAGCTGAGGTAGTATATGCACTTCTAGGTGTCTATCATTAAAATTTCTGACACATGCCTCCTGGGGCTCACTTCCTCTCAGAAGATGTTCACAGTCAAAAGTTGAAGATGCAAGCTTATACCCTAATACTTCTATAGTGTACACTGCCCTCTGCCAATAACCTTGAGCCATCCTTCATTGTTATGTGTTAAAGAAACTTCCTATTAATCTAAGCCATTCTACATCCGAAAGCAAATCCGTATTATAAAGACACTGGGTATGATGACATATAGATGGTTAGCCAGAGATACAAAAGAACATTTAAATGTATTTGCTTTGGCTTTACAGAGTTCTTTTTGCCATATGACACTGTCAAAGTAGGAGTAAAGTAGTTATCTAGTTTTAAGAGAAGGAATAAGTTGTCATGGCTTGATTCCACAGATTTAGAAGGTATACAGGCATAGGTCACTATAGAGTATAGGATGGCAACTCTACTGCCTTAGATTTTTAAAATTTCAGTTACATAATTCAAATTATTTTATAACATAGAAAGAAATTTTTAATAGTCTTAAAAATGAATTTTTTGTTTGAATTGTGAAATATTTATTATATTTTATTTTTAAAATTTTGATCTCTACTAATGATATTTTGGTGTTATGTAAGTAAGAACAAATTAATCTAATGATTTAGAACATAAAAACCAGAAGCACCAAACCCCTTTTAAGTCAAATTTTACAAAATAAAAATTTATCAGGTACAAGGAATCTATGAGACATAAAATTTTCAGTCATTATCACGTTAAAATATGTCATTTCTTTGAGTATACTGTCCTTAGTTATCTTACTCTATGACAGAATTTGCCAGGTTCACCTGCCATTTTATACATTTTTACTTCCACTTGTTTACTCATTCACTTTCCCAATAGAGATAAAAGATTATATTTAAGTCATTATGGGATTTATTATGGGCAGTAGGAAACAGTCTCATCCATGATTGGATGTTCCAAGTGATGACCATATAGTAAGATAAATGGTACATGTCAGTACATAAATGCTGGACCATGTAATCTTCACTTTTAATCTCATTGGCTCAACAAATGATGATTGAGCTTCATGCAGATTCCTGCCCTGGAAGAATAAAGGAAGACATGAACATAGTTGGAGGTGGACAGCATAGAGGAATTTATCAAGAAAATAATGTTAGTTAACTTGAATAAGTATGACCCTGAGACATGCAGAGGAAATAATAGGTAAAGCAGCACGGATTACTTACCATGTTTGAACACATGCTCTCACTTTTAAATTTTAGGCATTTTGAGGAAGGATAGGGAAATGGACTAGAAAAGTAGGAACTTATGTTACATGACGAACGGTTTAAATGTTATGTTATAGAAGAGATAATGGGGGGGGGGTGCGCCTGGGTGGCTCAGTCAGTTGAGCATCCGACTTTGACTCAGGTCATGATCTCACAGTTCATGAGTTTGAAGCCCGTGTCGGGCTCTGTGCTGACAGCTCAGAGCCTGGAGCCTGCTTCGGATTCTGTGTCCCCCTCTCTCTCCACCCCACCCTTGCTTGTACTCTGTCCCTCTCTGTCTTTCAAAAATGCATAAACATAAAAATATTTTAAAAAAAAAGAGATAATAGAGAAGGGATATAGGAGTGTTATGTCAGCGGTTATTATGATGGAGGTTTTAGGAACTTAGTAGAGTGAAAGCCGCTCCATTAGGACAGATCATGAGGAGGACACTGTGAGGAAGAGATGCAAGCCTCAGCAAAGACAAGAAGACTGGAAACTAAAAATGTCATGGAGCTTATATTTAGGCCTCAAACATATTAATAAATTTTCAATAGCCAAGTTCATTAATTATTAGTATACTTTAGATGTCACAAAATTTTGCTTTTTCTAATGTTTCATAAAAATAGACAACAAAGATGGGAATGAGAGTAGTGAATTTTTGTTTTTATACATTTGAAGTAAGAAAATCTGGGGTTTAAAAATTTAAATTCCACCACTGGAAAAAACCTTCCTTCAAATAGTGACACAATTTCCAGATTTATTGCTTGGGTTCTGTTCACATTTTCTATTCTAAAACTCCATTTACTATGGCTTCAGTAAAAATCCAGTCCGAGCTGAAACTTGGTATACAGAATATCAGCTCTGGAGCAATGGTTGCTTTTACCAATTTTCCAGAAGATTGATTTATATCGTTTTGTGTTGTATGACCGTAAAGAACAAAACAGAAAAGGATTCACTAGCTTGATATTTTACTCGGTCTGTGTTAACTCCTTTATTTCTGTCCATAGTATAATTTTCAATTTCAATTTCAATTTTCAGTGAATTTTCATCTGATTATAAACACTATTTGATTATACTATTAACAAAATATGTGGGCTCTTAATAGAATAACACTTTTATAAAAATGGATATGTGTGCCTAGATTTCCTTTTTACCTCTTTTACAATATCTTGAGGCATATTTTGATATCATACATGTCAACATACCAATCATAAGGTCTGACAAGAGTTAAGTCTTGTATCTGTGGCCCATTTGAAGACTATTAGAGCTTCTTTGACTTACATTTTCTTTCTGATTTATTAGGATATGGATTTAATTAGTAGAAAAATCATTTTGTTATATCAAAACATAGTTGATCTCACTAAAGCTTTAATTCCTTGTTCTAATTCTTATCCTTGGGGATAGTAGAGAGTTCAGCTGAAAAACACAGGGGTGAGCAGATTGCATGAGTCAAGTTGCTCAGTGAACAGTTCTAGAAAAATCAGTAGGGGAAAAGCAGAGTAGGCAGTTAGCCTGAGTCTAGGTGGACAATGTGCAGGGAGCAGACCTGTTGCAGAAGTTGGAAAACAAAGCAGAGTGCTGGTCTGGGCAACCTTAAAAAAACAAAGTCAGAATCGTGGGAAGGAGTCTATTATCAGGCAGCAGGCAGCAAAATAAATTTGATATTGAATCAAAGGGAAGCATTCTTAGGTACAACTTTCCCATAGGCAGAACTCAGCTTATTGTATTCAAACATCTAACTCTCTCTAGGAATCAAGTAGGGACCCTGGGTGGTAGGGACTTGAGCTGCAAAGAGAATGAAGGCTGTCACATCTATAGTTCTTGACATCCCATCATATTAGTGATGTTAAACTTCACAAAATGCGAGTTACTGGTTGGATAATTTATTTTAAGGGGCTCCTGCATGGCTCAGTCGGTTAAGCATCCAACTCTTGGTTTTGGCTCAGGTCATGATCTGTTTCATGATTCGAGCCCCGCATCGGGCTTCTGCACAGCTGGCAGTACAGAGCCTGCTTGAGATTCTCTCTCTCTCTCTCTCTCTCTCTCTCTCTCTGCCCCTTCTCCACTCACATTGTCTCTGTCTCTCTCAAAATAAATAAACTTAAATAAATAAATAAATAAATAAATAAATAAATAAATAAATAAATTGTATTTTTAAAACTTGTAAATGTTTGTAGTGATTGTCTTGGCTAAAGTCCATGGATGTAAGAGAGTATGCTTTTGGAAACTTATGCTAAACATTGAGAATGTAAGTAGCCAAGATGACACTTGAAATTACTTCTGTCATCCTGATATAGATTTTTTCCTTAGTAATTGTCTATAAAATATAGTTAATTATAACAATAAAGTCATTCAGTATACAATATCCATTTAGCATAAAAAATTTTCTAAAATGAAGTTAATGTATACAATTGTAGAATATTATATACAAAGGTTGATGGTCCACATATGAAATTAAATGCAACAAATTAATTACTTGCCATCTATATATCATGATATGTGTAAAGCCTCATGGAAAATACAGAGTGATATAAAATAATCCTTATTTAAGGAAGTTTTAGGTAAAGTGAGAACTAGGGAAAAATGCAAAAACAATGCGATTGTTTTGCTATATTTTAACAGTCTCTTAAAAGTGATTACATAACAAAATGTGTTTTTTTTTATCATTATTTAAGCACCATAAAGTGTGACAGGAATTGTTTATTACTCACTGGAAAGCAACTAATATTTGAAAATGTTTCTGGCAAGAAGTTTGTGATCACCTCTATAAATAACATAACACTTAAGGAAGGAAAACTATTTTGCAAATATGCATAAATTATTATCAGGTTCTTAAATGAATAATGTCAGGTAAATAAAATAATACTAATGTTATTTAGCTCATTTGTTTTAAAACTAATTAATATGCAAATTATTAACTGTGACCAGTAACTTTTGTTAGAAATTAGTGTAAAATGTGACTAAAATCCTCCAAGTAATTGCCTTGGGAATTTTTATTTTCCCAACATACATCCCAAATATTCATTTGTATGATTGATGAACCATTTAAAACCAATGGTATATTGGAAAAACAATTTTTTCTAGCACTAAGTATTATTTAGTAGATTCTTACTCATTGGTCAGTGCTTCTTATTTGCAGCTATGGTTAAATTCTCCAGAGCTCAGAGTTTTGAGCCATTAAATTACCTCACCAGTGGGTGGGACCTAATAGCTGATGAGGTGTGACCACAAAGTAGCCCACTTTCCCATCAGCTCTTTTTTTAATTTTTTTTTTATTTTTTAGACGTTTATTTATTTTTGAGACAGAGAGAGACAGAACATGAAAGGAGGAGGGTTAGAGGGAGAGGGAGACACAGAATCTGAAACAGGCTCCAGGATCTGAGCTGTCAGCATAGAGCTCCACACGGGGCTCAAACTCACAGGGCTCAAACTCATGACCCCGAGACCATGACCTGAGCCGAAGTCAGACACTTAAACGACTGAGCCACCCAGGCACCCCAATGTTTATTTAGTTTTGAGACAGACAGAGTGTGAATGGGGGAAGGGCAAAGAGAGAGGGAACACAGAAACCAAAGCAGGCTCCAGGTTCCATGCTGTCAGTACAGAGCCCAATGCAGGGCTCGAACTCAGGAACCGTGAGATCATGACCTGAGCCAAAGTCCAACACTTAACCAACCAACTGAGCTATCCCAGTGCCCCTAATTAGCTTATTTTTAATCTCTGTGGTGTGTGAGCCATTGCCTTTTATTCTTTTATTGCACATAGTCTTTTCTTCTCTTCAATTATTCCTAGGGTAATGTTAAAAAATATTTTAATGAGATCTTTGAGTTTTTATTAAGTTATTTACATAACGATGAACATCTTGTGATCTTAAAAGCATTGTTTTTTAAAGATTGAATTAACTTCAACTAATAATATCACAATTCTTTACTTAGGTTCGCTATACATTTGGGACTTACTATGTGGAAAAGTTAAATAATATGGATATTCTCTGATTAGCTACTGCTTTTTGTGTTCACTTGAAAACTATAAGCTAACATGGCAATAGCTTCAGAGATCACTCATTCAGTATTTCAAATCATTTTCCAATGAACTATCACTTTGTTAAAAATTTTCATAGCATGATGTTTCTAGTTCTTTTATGCTCAACAGTGTCTAAACGGGACAATTTTTTTTCTTCTTTTTTTGGCTTCTCTCCCACAGGGGAGCCTGTGGAGATATATTCAAGAGGACTTCCTGGTTCAGTTCTTTTTCACTCTGCTCTTATCATATACAGACAGAGTATGGTTCTCAGTTTCATTTCAATAGCCATTCACTGACTACCTCCTGTGCAGATAGTGATGGTGCAGGGCGCTGAGATGGGGAAGACAAGGCTTCTGCTCACAGGGAACCCACTGAGTTATAGTATATCCCTCTTTGGACTTTTAAAGGCTTTCCTTTATTCTTTCATACTAGAAATGTTATACAGTAAACTGCAGATGACATCATAAGCATTTACAAACTTGAAAAGATAAATACTACAGAGACACGATTCATTTAAAGTCTTCAGTCCAATGAGAATCTCCTTAGGCAAATAAATTATCAAGGAAATTTACACAGTAAATAGTCCCTTTACTAATTGTGTCAATTTCTTGGTTCTTGGAATTATGTTTTCAGGTTTTGAATATGTATTTATATATTTCAATGCCCTAAACCATATTCCTTATACTTCCACTCAATTATTACGATCTCTGCCCAACACTCCGCAGACGGGCACTAATTTGAGTGACTTGTCTAGGTTCCTATGGTTAATCAGGGAAAGAGTTTACATTAAAATGCAGGTGTTCTGCAGAGCCTAGTTTTCAGTCAGGCTGGTAGGAATCATGTAAAAAGTCAAAATATTATACGACTTGGTAGGCTAAATCAATGGGGACACTTCAGACACTAAAATATTCAGGTTCTCATCAGGATTCTAAACTCAAAATATCTTAATATATCATCGTAGATTTACTTTAAGGGACTGTACATACTACATGAAGTCATTTCAACTCATAATCAAAGATGAAAATAAATCAGGAATTATTATCCACAGGAAATCTGACTTCATGTAAGCTCCTAAAGCATGCTTTTTAATTCACAAGTCATTGCTTTTAGCTTTACTCCATGCCAATGGTCTAAATATTAAAGATTTATATTTATGTATATTGAGTAATGCAGTTTGACTTTGGTGATGTTATACAGTTTCCACAGTCTGACCAAAAAACAGTTAAATTTATTTTGCTAAGATTCACTGAAAATTGTAAGCTCTGTCTCTCTGTCAGTGGGAACTGTGTTAGAAGAAATGAAATTGAACACAGGGGGTAAGTAACAAGCTTTACCCATATAACATCATGGCAGAAACCTTAGGCTTTCCCTTTTGGTGACCTCTTTTTTGAAGAAACAAGAAATATGTGATAAATATTTTTCTTAAATAAATCACAGCTTTGAAAAGTGGTTGATATAGCCTGAGGTCTTATTGGGGAAATAACGAATCTGTGTCCCACTGTTTTCCTCTGGCAACTGAACAATGTATATGTATATATACGTGTACACGTATATATATATATATATATGTATGTGTGTGTGTGTGTATTAGTGCATGTTAGGAGATAGATTATGAAATAGACATTTTTTAAAAAAAATGTCCACTGTATCTTAATGGAATCACAAATACAAACATAATCAGACTTGCCTTATGTTTCATATTCAATAAGATTCGTTTCAAAAATATTTGTAAGCATATGCCTCTTTATAGAATTAGAGTTAATAAAGAATGGTAGCAGAGGGACTGCAATCATTAAGGTGTGTGTTATTTGAGTATCTGGGAGGATGTTTTATTTTTTATAAATATATTTAAAATCATGAAAATTTAGAATTATCCCAAATATTACATACTGTATTATTGCCTGCTCCTTTCACAAAACACATAGGGAAGGTACAGGCAATTCAAAAATATTTGGCACTTGGGATTCCCCTCTTGCTCTGTGGCAAATGTGTATAATAAATTTTAAGCTTTGATATCCTGACCACTCCCCTATTCCTTCAAATGTACATAAAAATTTTTAATTGAGTTTTTATTGTATATTCACACACAGTTGTGTGAAATAATAGAGAGATTTCATCAACCCTTGACCTGAATAACATCTTGCAAAGATATCACAACTAGGAAACTGACATTGATATAGTCGACCAATCTTATTTGGGTTTCATCAATTTTACATGTACTCATCTGTGGGTGTGAATGTGTGTGTGTGTGTGTGTGCACGCATGTGTATTTAGTCTTTTAAATTTTATTTCATGTGTAGTTTCATGTATCCATCACCACAGCCAAAATACAAAACGGTTTCCATCACCACAAGGATCCCCTTGTGCTATCCTTTTATAATCATATCCATGTCCCTCCCTTCCCTTCTACCCCTTACTATCCTTAACCCTTGGTAAACACTAATATTTCTAACTTTAAAATTTTATTATTTCAAGACACTATATAAATTGATCTTACGTGTATTTATAGAGTTTTTGAGTGTATTACTTTGTATATTTTCTTAGTATTTGCTCTGGATTGAAATACGTATGTGATTTACCACAGTCTACAAGTAGCAACGGTTTACCATTTGGAGTAAAGTATGGAAATCTTACTTCTTATAGACCCCTTTGTCCTGCCCATTTTTTACTTGTCTTGAGTATTCCTTCTATATTTGCTCAACATTGCATCAATTGATGTTGTAGTTTTTGTTTCAAACATCATATAATGGAGACAACTCAAGAGAAGGATAGTCTATATTGTATTTACCCATGTTTTTGTTCTTGTAGTCATTCCTTCTTCCTTTCTGATACTCCAAGATTTTTTTTTCTGTCTAAAGAACTTAACTTTTCAAGACAGATCTGCTAGAGAAACATGTTCTTAGTTTTCCTTCTTCTAAGAATATACGTATTTCCTTTTGATTCCTGAAGGTTAGCTTCCCTGAGTAAGAATTCAGTCTTGGTATTTCTTTTCTTTCAGCACTTAAATAATGTGCCACTCCCTCTGGCCTCCATAATTTCAAATGAGAAATCTATTGTCATTTAGATTGATGTTCTCTTGTAAGTTATATGTCTTTCTCTCTGGCTGCTTTAGATTTTTTTTTTTTTTGTCTTCCAGTTTAATTTTGATGTACCTGGATATAAATTTCATGGGGTTTATCATATTTGAGATTAGTGTGCCTTATTGATTCTGTATATTACATTTAAGTCTTTTGGAAAATTTGCAGTTTGGGACCATTATTTCTTCAAAATATTCTTTCAGCCCCAATCTCTTTCACTTATTTGAAACTTGTATGGTACCAATATTGAAGATTTGGTTATCATCCCACAGGTCTCTGAGGCCCCCTTCTTCTTTTTTTTCCCTCCAATCTATTCTTTTCTTATTATTCAAATTAATTATTAATTATATTGCCCTATCTTTAAGTTTACTAATACCATTCTCTGTCATCTCTACTGTACTGTTAAGCCAATTTAGTGAGTTTTTATTTTGGTTATTGTATTTTTGTCTTCTCTAATTTTCATCTGATTCTTTTTTTTTATTATTTCTTTGCTGAGATTTTCTATTTTTTGTTTCAAGATAACTACTAATTGCTGAAGTATTTTTATGATGGCTTTTTTCAAGTTATTTGTCAGATAATTACATTTGTTTCAGCTCAGTGTTGGCGGTGTTTATTGATTATTTTTCCCCCTCAAGTTATGATTTTCCTGGTGTTTGGTGTAACCGGTGATGTTTTTATTATACCTGGACATTCTAGCTATTATGTTAGGAGACTCTGTATTCTATTTTAATTTTCTATTCTAGGAGGCAGTCACCTTGTTTAGGTTTACCCATAGAGGTCCTGGCTTACATTTTCAGGTCATGGTTGAACCAACAATTGACTTTCCAGAGCTAAAGGGTGTTATTTGGTCAGCTTGAAGTGTCTATTTCTACTAGGGGTTGACCTGGTCCCCACTGTAACCACCTAAAGAGGCAGAGAAGCTTCCATAGGTCAGGCTGCCTAATGGCTCCAGCAGGGGTATGTGGTTCTCTAGCACATAGGAAGATCACTTTAAGGGCTGAGTACTTGTCAGAGATGCATCACTTCTCTTCCCCTGCTGCCCAGTTGATCACTATCTCTAGGCAGTGAAGGGGAGTCTCCAGCCCAGTGGGGGGAAAAATTGCTTTCCATGGCCACTTGTAGTTAGTGACACTCCCACTTGATTCCCCCTGCAGCTAGCCCAATCTTTCCCAAAGATGCTGGCAGGACTTGCATTTGATATGTGATTAAAAAAAAAAAATTAGTCTACCTAGGCTACCTTCTGTTGCTAGGTTGTCCTTGGGAAAAGCCAGGCCTCAATTGCCTTTTATTATTGGTTGGGAAACCACTGAGTTGCTCCTTAGATCCTAGTTTCCCTAACCAGTGCTCTTTCCTCTGAGTCCTCCTTTATTGTCTCTTGCTTAATTCTGAGCTTATAGCTGTACTTAGTTGGAAATATAATAATATTTAAAGCTTTTAATGTTTTTCCCAAAATGAATCAAGAGGAGCATGCTAAGAGATCTTCTGTGAAAAAAAAATGTAAATAAATTAAGCAAATAAATACATAAATAAATAAAGTTCTGTGGTAGAAAAGGTGGCATGAACCAAAGAAATATACTAAAAATATTTAGCAAAGGTGGTACAGTAGAGGTACCAACCAGGGCAAATTTAAACATTCAGTACCTTACAGGTGTTTTTCAGCGGAAAGTCAGCTCTGGTTGAAAGGAACTTCAGCAGGTTTCTCTATTGTAGAGAAAATGCTCTTAATATGCTAATGTGAATTGTTGGTCTCTTGGAAGGAATGCAGCTATCACAGTTTTCCCAAATTTATCTGTGCATAGAAATGAAACCTGTTTATAGTTTTTTTAGATACTAGGATTCCATGAAAGCCTGTGGAGGAAAGCCCTTATTATCACCACCGACATCTACCTCATCTGAAGTATTGTACCAGATGCAATCATTTAATTAAAAAGTTATTTCTGAGAACATTAAGGAACACCTAATTCTACTTTGATTTTTTAAAAATCTGATAAAATATTTCCATACACTTAAACCTTCCTTTAATCTGTATCAGGAAATAAGATTTAGATGAGATGTATGGCCAAAGACAATATTTATTATGTTATGCTAAAAATATTTAGTCTAACAGTACTGACTTTTTCTAATGTTGCTATTTGCATTTTCAATGTTTTCTCTTTCCAGCTTTAAGGGATAACAGGATTGAGCTGGTTCGAGCTTCCTGGCATGAATTGAGTATCAGCGTCAGTGATGTGTCTCTCTCGGATGAAGGACAGTACACTTGTTCTTTATTTACAATGCCTGTCAAAACTTCTAAGGCGTATCTCACTGTTCTGGGTAAGTACAAGGAACTAACACTATGTGATCGCAAGCTACAGCAACAAGAGTCAATAACAAATATATAGTTTGAGGCTCATATTAATAGATATAGTTTAATCCCTTTCCTGCTACATTATAACAAGAGGCATTTAAAAAGTCAATCACTTGCCCCATTTTAGAAAGAGACAAAGTGAGGTGTAACAGTTTGTATGGCTTCCTAAGAGCATCCATTTTGTTTCTTAGTGAGCAATACATACCAGGATATTATATATCTGGTGATCCTTTAATAAAATAACAGAATAATGATAATAATGAATTCAGCGTGTCTATAGAGTGGTCCTACGTTTAATTGTACAAGTCATTTGAAAGGGGCCTTCTCTAATCCTTATAGCTTTCAAATATGACTTCTTTGTTTATATTGGTGCATTTAAATGACCCTGACATTTCTGTGTCTTATCTTTTAATTTTATAGTTTTCTAGATTCTTAAGTGAAGTACATAATGTCAATCTATATGTAACTTGTAGCTTCTCTGTGGTTTTATTTTCTAAATACTGGGCCTTTTCCCCAAAGGTTAAAGTGACACCAAAAAGCATTACATTCATAGAGATTCAGAGGAAATAAAGTTGCAGCAAAGAGCTCTCTGTGATTCCGCAGACGTCATGGCCCAATCAGTTGAGATTGCTGCAGTTCATTGAAACACACCTGCATACTGTTAGAGGAGTTTAAGGATTGATTTTTTTTGGGAGGGGGGGCCCTAGCTTGCCTGCTTTTTTATAGATAAAGGCATAACATTGCATATAAAAGAACTAATGCATGCTGTTCTCTTAGGTAGGAATATTAAAGTTAATCCAGCTAGTGAATTGGTTTTGTACCTGCGATGTGAAATATGTTTCTTTGCAAGTCCCACTGGGACTATTTTATAAAAATCTTCATCAGCTTGCCACTACAGACAAAATATATCCACTAAAATGGAATATTTCAATATAACAACTGCCTAAGGTAACGTATTGTTCTGTAGAGAGCCACCTTGAGACCCCAACAATAGACAATGGGTTGATTTCAGCTTATTAAATGATGGTATGGCATAGATTAAAAGAAAGCATACGAATGTGAACAGAAAATAATCCAACTAATTGGAGAATGTTGACCTGTCATTTATCATTGTTGTTCTTGTTATTGTTTTAATATGCATTTCTCTTATTGGTGATTTCCAACATTCTTACATTTTATTCTTTTCAAATTGAATTAAATAGTACAATAAAGATATTTCAGTCTGCGTTTATTACTGAATGATTTTAAAAGAAATGTTAATAAACCTCTATGGCAACAAGAGAATATTATTACCCAAGAAATATGACATTTTCTATTATTTAAATCATCCACGTACTATCTCTGCATATTAGTTATCTGCTTAGCCATTGGATGACTTGGACTAGAAAAGGTAGTAGTGGTTAGCATTAAAGATAATTTACATCATGCCTCACAAAACCACTATTGCATTTCTAATACAAATGACTTCAAAACCCTCTGTGTAAGAATCAGAAAAGTATTGTTGCAGTTATTGATAAATCTCTTATTCTAAAATGCATTTTTGAACAAAGTACATAGAGGATAATAATATCTTTTTAAGCCTTAAGAATTATGAAATCAGGAACGCAAGGTGCTCTTTTATTTAAATCACAATATGCTAAGGAATAAAGAAATGTGCTTTGTGGATTTTTTCTCCCATTGCAAACACTTTACCTTCTTAAGTCCTTATACTGATAAGTCTTAAGACATACTGCATGGCTGTTTTTGAGATTTACAAAGAGTATTTTTTGCAGGTAAAACTTTAAAAGCTACTTGGAACTAAATTCATTTTAAATGCTTTCTGGATAATACATACACATACACATACACATACACACACATACACACACACACACACACACACACACACACACTTGCATATATAAGATAGTTCCCCACCTCACCCCCATCCGGGATTTCATCTTCCACAGTTTAAGTTACACATGAATAACCTCAGTCTGTAAGCAGGTGATCCTCCTTCTGACTTCTTGTTGGGCCAATAGTAGCCTAACGTTACAGCACAATGCTTACAACATTCACCTCACTTCCTCTTAACACATAGGCATTTTAACTTCTCACATCCACACAAGAAGGGTAAGTATAGTACAATAGTTTACAAGAGAGACTACATTCACATAACTTCTGTTATGGCATATTGTTATAATAGTTCCATTTCATTATTTATCATTGCTAATCTTTTACTATGCCTAATTTATAAATTAAAATTTATTATAGGTAATATGGATAGGAGAAAAAAATAGCTTATATAGTGTTCAGTACTATCCACAGTTTCAGGTCCGCTGAGGGTCTTGCGATGTCTCTCCCTCAAATAACCAGGGTGGCGGGAGGGGGGGCAGGGAACTACTGAATATACATATGTATATGTGTTTGTGTAGATATACACAATTTTATATCTCTCTATAGATTATAGAGATATTTTAAGCAGTTTATTTTATTATATAACACTGTTATTTTCTATTGAAGTTATTGTTAATTAACAACCCATTCTAGCTTTGTGAAAGTAATAGTCATAAGAATGAATCAGCTCTGGAGATTGATGTTCCCTCCATTTGCTTAAATTTCAGGTGTTCCTGAGAAGCCTCAAATTAGTGGATTTTCATCACCGGTTATGGAGGGAGATTTGATGCAGCTGACTTGTAAAACATCTGGTAGTAAACCTGCAGCTGATATAAGATGGTTCAAAAATGACAAAGAGATTAAAGGTAAATAACAGGAAAATTTTCCCAAGTCACAATTTATGTGCTGAAACTAGTATGAAGTGTTAGATGCGGGACATTTTACATTTTCTTTTTCAAACCATAGTCTCTCTGATTAAGTGTAATTTAAACCAGATTTATGCATTTCTTAAATTAGGTAACTGGAAGGTATATCAATACAATCTCCGTGTGCCCCATTTTCCTCTTATGTATAACAAGTCTAACAATAATATATACATCATGGAAAAGTTGGAGAAATGAAGGAGTTATGTATGAAAACGACAAAGATTCATGCGTGGCAATAGTGAGCACTAAGTACGTGTTAGATGCTATTATTTCCAAACTCCTCTATAGTATTTAGATTACAGACAGAAATTCCTTGAATTATGTCTTCAATTTGTTGATTTTTGGAATTACAAAATTCTAAGGATAAACTTGGCTAAACATCAATAACTGATTACTAGTAGTTCCTACAGGGGGTAAAAACTGTACTTGTCTCAGAAAAAATGCACAGTAATTTAAATATTAAGTAGAGCTCTGCTCTTCATACAACTAAATTTACACACACAAACACACACACACAACCTTTAGATGGGAAATAAATTTATAGGGGAGATGCCTCGTGAGGTTAGTAGTGGTGTTTATTTGTTTGTTGTTTGTTTTTCCCCGTGACAATACAGGTATCTTGGACCTGATGTCACATGCACATTAAAATCCAAGAATTATTGGGGTGCCTGGGTGGCTCAGTCGGTTAAGTGGCCGACTTTGGCCCAGGTCATGATCTCACGGTCCGTGAGTTCGAGCCCTCGTCGGGCTCTGTGCTGACATCTCAGAGCCTGGAGCCTGTTTCAGATTCTGTGTCTCCCTCTCTCTGACCCTCCGCTGTTCATGCTTTGTCTCTCTCTGTCTCAAAAATAAATAAACGTTAAAAAAAATTTAAAAAAAAAATCCAAGAATTATTTATGATGATTGTTAAAAATGTTTCCTATGTGCATAGTAATAATTTATGTATTATTCTAAAGGTAACCCGCTAGGAGATTGGTTTATGCAAACCACTCCAATTATTTTAATTTGTAATTCAAATATCTTATCTTAGATTAACAATAATTCTTACTAATGGGCATGCTGGCCCAGCAGATATGATAATACAGTATAAGATTATATTGTATAGGGCTCTACATTATATAGAGGTAATTATTATATAAGGTATTATATAATATAGGATTGTCTCTATTACTAAGAAATTAAAAGGTTTATGAGGTTAATACCCTTTGTGTATATTTTTCTCCAAACAAGGACTTACTTGTAATTTATCACTAATCACTACTTTTGTTTCAGAACTTCTATTAAATACATTTTCTCAAACAAATTTTGCAAAAATACAAGCCCACAAGACACAAGTTAGACATGTTGCTATGCTAAGTTAAACTTTCAGGTTAGTATAAAGCCTGATCATATATTCTGCCAGCACTCAGGAACACCCATTCTAATTCTGCCTTTAGGATATGTTTGTTATGTCCTAGACTTGGTTAGATCTTTGCTAAATGGACCATCTACACTCCTTTTAGAGTTACCATACTATGACAAAGATCTCATCCAGCCACTTTTCTGTTTAAGCACGTCTGATCAAAAGCCATAATCTGTACAATAAATTTTAAATCTGACTTCCTCAGCCTAGGAGAAAGCTCCAGTTAGTTCTTGAGGACTCTCCTTCGATTGCTATATTACCTACATTAATTCTGACATAGTTTGTTGGTTCTTCTCAATTTCTTAGCATTTTGTTTATTTTGAGGGTTTGTCTCATATTCTCATGGAGGTCCGAGACTAACATACGAGTACTTCATTAATGTTGATTGACTGTTTTTAACATTATAGCTGACGGGAATTCTATATTGTACTCAAATTTTAGAAAATGCTTTATTTTTTGACAAGTATGGCTTATGCTCTGAATGCCAAACAGATTTGATTACATCTTAGATAAGGGGGAGACTTGTTTATATGTAAAAACATGAAAAGTTTGATCTTATAAACATCATACTTGAAAATCATCAGGTCAAAAAAAAGAAAAGGAAACAAAATCATCTGAGTCAAGACTAGAAAAAGAAATCAAGACAAAAACCATATACAGAATATGGTTCTGTGCTACATTCAGAAGTAGTGAGGCCTCCTTTATTTCTGTATTCTCCGATGCGTGGCCATCATAGAGCACTTACTATGCCTAAACTTGCGTTCATCTCTATCGCTTTTTATTTTTTATAATTCTTTTTTTGCATGTTGATACAGTTTGTCTTCACAATTATATGGTAGACTTGCTGAGTGCATTAAACTATTTTTATAGGTGTATGTGCAAATATGTGGTATGCAGTACTCTGCACTGAATGCATTCATTTCTCTTGCTGTCCTCTAGATATGCTCAGTGAACGTTCACTCTAAAATCCCTCAGTAAACACTCCTCACTGAAAGGACCATTCCATCCTTATCTTGCACTCCTGTCTTTTCAGAGATCAAAATCTGACTTCCTATTACCACTTAACAATTTTTACTATAATATCACTTGACACTTTTTAAAGACAATCCCTGGTGAAAGCAATAGGAAAAGATAAGCTAATCAAATCAAATCAAATTAAATTGAATAAGAAATTGTTAAAATGCTTCCTGATTACTAAGAATTCTATAATGCATGAGTTAAGAACCAAATGAAGAAAATAAGAACTTTGACCTGGATATATTTAAGATATCTTTAGGGATGATAAACAAGTTGTGGAGAATGTTTCCATCTACAGAGGAATGTGTAACTGATGTAAATCCTAGTTATTACAGTCAATAGAGAAGATTATTTTCTTATGTTTAACTAAACATTGGCCAGTTCAGCATACTGACATTGTGTTAAGTTTCAGACTCTATAAAATGGATATGACTTCTGAGTTCAGACTCTATATAATGGATATGACTTCTGAGAAAAATGAGTCGTTTTTCTGTTTTTTTTCTTTTTCCTCCATCATAATCTAACATATGAATATAATTTCCAAGTTTCTGTATAAAAGTTGTTTGATTATGGAGCACTGGTTCTCAAACTTTAGCTGGTATCATCACCTATAAGGCCTATTCAATCTCAGATTATATGTCCCTGCCCCCAGATTTTCTGATGAAGTAGGACTCTATTGGAACCTGAGAATATGTTAGCACTGGGTTACTTACATGTGTGAGTGATGCTGATGCTCCTGTTTGGAACTGAGTTGGTATAGAGAACATAAACTTAAGAACTTATATAAAAGCCTTGCCTCTGTCTCTGAACTTCAGTTTTCTCACATACTAGTGAGGATTATAATGTTTTCCTAAACGTCCTATTGCAAGGGTTGTTTTGAGCCAATATGTGTAAAGTGTTTTCACAATATGAGGAATCACTGAAACCATTTTAGATGTTATTACTATTATTATTATTATTATTATTATTATTATTATTATTATTATCTTCAGCAAACCATGATTAATGAATTGTAGCAATCCCTGAATTTGTCCTAGAAATATAAACAAGTAAAACAAAATCATTCCTTTAGGGTATTCACATTTTGATGCTGGACATATAAATCTAAGATTTAACAGGTATAGTAATAGATACATGAACTGGCTCTAGATTTTGCACCAAAAAAGAAGCAGAGATCAGCCCCACTTTGTGGGAGAGGTAAAGACTTAACAATTCATTGATGAATAACAGGCACTCAGTAAATAGCTGTTAAATGAATAAGTAGATCTTAAACAATGAATCAAATTCATCATAGGGGATGTGGGTGAAGGTAGGTGGGAGAGAATTCCAAGCAAAGAAACCATTACTTCTGTGGAAAGAAAGCACTGTTTGAGGTAACCATGAAACTTTCTGTGTGATACAGATATGAGAGGTAAACAGGAAGTCCAGTCTTGGAAAATCTTTTATTCCATATTAAGGAGTTTGGAATTTATTCTGTAGGCAATGACTGAGACTTTTTTTTTTTTTTTGCATAAGCTTTACAGAGTAGAATGAAACATAATTTTCATCTAACCTTCTCCCACCATGAGTCTAACTCAGAAATCCCTTTGGTGCCTCTGGATAGCTCTGTACTCAAAACCACAGGTGGTTTCATTGCAGCTTTTAATCTTCTGTGCAGCAAGGAAGTCAATATTTGCCATTTACTGTGGGAAAAAGATGAGCATTGCCTTTTTAAATGTACAAGCTCCTTGAGAAGTTATATTTTATAAAATTTATAACTTTTATAAAGTTTATTAAGTTTTATTTCATGTATAAGCTTATTAGTTTGTAGCTTGAGCAGTTACTATCATAGGATCTTAAGATTTTCGTTTCCAGCAAACTAACTTTTGCATTAGGGTGTGAGGCAGAATTCCATGACAACGCTCATTGACCCACATCCTTGTATAATCTCTTCCCCTTGAGTGTCGAAGGCACTTGTGAATATAGTATTTGTGGTATCACTTCCGTGATCATGTTACCTTATATGGCAAAAGAGATTTTTGCAGATACAGTTATGTGTCCCTTTTGAGTTCATCAAAGGGAGATTGTCAAGGGAAAGCCTGACATAATGAGCTGAGGTTTTTATAAAAGAATGAAGTGTCAGAGGGAAATTCTCCTCCTGGCCTGGAAAAAGTAAACCACTTTCTTGTGAACTATCTATGGGGGTCATGTGGCAAAGGACTGTGGGTGATCACTAGTTGCTTAAAGCAGTTTCTGAGTGACAGCTAATGAAAAACGGGGACCTCAGACATACAGCCTCAAGGAAATAAACTTACCAATAATGAGTGAGCTTGAAGAAAACCCTAAAACTCAGATGGGAATCACAGTCCCAGCCAACACTTTGAATTCAGCTGGTGACACTGAGAAGAGGGCCAGGTCTTCTCTGGACTCCTAACCCACAGACATTGTGAGATAATAAATATGTTTTGGTTAAGCCATTAAGCTTATGGTAATTTGTTTTGCAGCAATAACAGAAAACTGAGATCTAGAGAAACAGAATAATTTGTCTGGCAAAGATTGGACTTGAGTGTTCTAAGACCTAGCACTTGAGTTTGGGGAGAAATCTGAGGCCTGGAAGAGTATTTAAGAGATGTTTCAAGCATGAGTTAATAAGGCACTAACCTCTTGGATAAAATGGAATTTAAAAAAAGCAGGAACATAAATTTGAAAGATAAGTCAAATTGCAGATGAACTTGATGAATGACTCTGACAGATGAAGCAACAACAAAAGTCAAGACAATATAATTTGGGTGTTTGAGTGACTTGAGTAATGAGCATATGGAAATAAGAAAGGCATTAGGTGGGGTGCTGGGTGACTCAGTCAGTTAAGCATCCAATTTCAGCTCAGGTCATGATCTCATGGTTTGTGAGTTCAAACCCTGCCTCAGGCTCCATGCTGACAGTGCAGAGCCTGCTTGGGATTCTGTCTGTCTTCTCCTCTCTCTGCCCTTTCTGCACTGTCTCTCAAAATAAATAAGTAAACTTAAAAAAAAAAGAAAGGCATTAGAAAAAATTATTTCATAAATATGTGATAATATTTAAAATATTGAAGTTGAAATAATTATATAGAATCTAAAAGTTAAGCTTAGTAGCCTTTTGGAGTTAGGTGACTTATGTCTAGGAAAGGGGTTTTGACCATAGAAAGGTTTATCATCTCACAATGAGGGACATTTGTGGTTCTAGCCTTTTTTAAAAATATTTTTTAATGTTTATTTATTTGTAAGACAGAGAGAGACAAAGCACAAGCAGGGGAGGGGCAGAGAGAGAGGGAGGCACAGAATCTGAAACAGGCTCCAGGCTCTGAGCTGTCAGCACACAGCCCTACCTATGCGGGGCACAAATCCACGAACCGCGAGATCATGACCTGAGCCGAAGTCAGACGCTTAACTGTCTGAGCTACCCAGGCGCCCCAGTTCTAGCCTTTTTAAATAATCATCACTCTTCATATGTGCAGCACTTCCCCCCACGGCCCCCACCATGAGAATTATGCACTGAAGGATGTGCATATCCAGCAAAGCCTGACTTTGTGGTGAGTCACTGAAGCTTGTCAGTGCCTAATAGTATTGCCTGCATTCTACAAGTGTTATTTATTTATTATACATTGTGTGTTTCAAATGTTTGACCATCAAGCTTAAGTTAGCTTTAGCTGTGTTTCTCCATGCAAACAGGTTTTTTGACATTCAGTGTAATGTCAATCAAAAATAATGCAAAAGCTCATTGCAAACATAGTGTAATTTTACTGTAAGACTACTTAGTAAATAATTTTTCAGCATTTGGAAGCATGAGAGTGAATTTCTGAACTCTGTGTTTCTCAAAAAGTAGCCTTTATATTATTTGGATTAGAATCAGCTGAGGTTCTAGTTTAAAAAAAAATGCCAATCCCTTAAAAAAAATGCTGATTCCTGGTCTTAATGCAGACTTTTAAAATTAGAATTCCTCGATGTCAGACCTAGAAATCCTAATATTTATTAAGTACCTCTGGTGATCCTTAGCTATTTTTTGAGAATGCATAGGATTAGAGACTACTAAGGCAAGTATTAATAAGTATTCAAGGAAAAAAGGAAGGGGATTCCAGTCTACTAAATTTAGAAAGAAACTCTTAATATTCCATGTACATTCTAAGTCTGTTCTTACAAGGAAATTCTCTAAAACTAAGTCCAAATATACTTTAGCATGTTAACATTTCTGAGAATTAGTGCAAAAATTCCTTTAGCCAACATCTTAGCAGTATTCTTTGACCACGTTTGTTTTTGTTTCTTGTTTTTTTGTTGTTTTGCATTGAATTCTATGAAATCTACTTTTAAAAATGGTAGATTATATATTTAATTTAAATATTCTGTTTGGTAGTGCAAAACTAGATTTGGCCTAAAGCTTCATTTAATATCAGTTTTATAAAACTTTAATTTGAATGAGAGTAATATTAACATGTAACACGGGGATTGTGAATTTTCTGAAGCTAAACTTAAAAGAAAATAAAAAGGAAAGATTTGTGTCCCCTGAGTTTAAAGTCCCTGCATCATGTATGATAAGGATTAACTGAAAGTATTAACATTTAAACTTGTAAACCATAAATTAGGGTTTTTTCATGTTTTTGTGTTTATACTTACCACTTTGGAAATGTCCTTGCCACTTAAATCTGGATCATGCTGGACATGTATTAAATGATGAAAGAAAATAGCGTTAACAATACTCGTATGTGGGGTGTGTATGTCTGTGTGAGAAAAGAACATGCAAAATTTGGAGGTTTCTGAATGCTGTTAAGATATTACCTCGAGATGCTGCAGGCTACACTATGAGATACATTAGGGGCGCATGGGTGGCTCAGTTGGTTGGGCGTCTGACTTCAGCTCAAGTCATGATCTCAAGGTTTGTGGGTTCAAGTATGTCAAGTATGTTTGTGGGTACCGCTGGCTGTGTGGAACTTTCCTGGGATTCTCTGTCTCCCTCTCTCTCTGCCCCTACCCCACTTGTGCTCTCTCCCCTTCCCTCTCAAAAATAAATAAACATTAACAAAAAATTTATTTAAAAAAGAGACATCTTATGGAAAGAGATAAAACAATTGTTTCATATAAGTGTGAATGGTTGATGAAAGCAAATAATCACCAAAAAAACCATTGAAAAACTTTCCTTTTTAATATTTTTATTTTTTAAAAATAGCTTTATTGAGATATAATAGAAAACAATATACACATATCTGAAGTGGACAGTTTGATATATTTTCACATGTGTATATAGAAATGAATCCTTACCACAATCAAGTTGATGAACATATTCATCATCTGTTAAAGTTTTTTCATACTCTTTAATAATCCTTTCCTCCCCCACTCCTCATTTCATGCTCAAATCACAGCCACTGTTCTCATTTATGTCATTATAGATTAGTTAACATTTTCTAGAGTTTTTAGACTCATTTAATATTCTTTTCCCTCTGATTTTTCTTAGCATAAATATTTTGAGATTCATCCATGTTGTTACATATATATTGCTGATAAGTATTCTATTGTGTGGATCTATACCTTAATTTGTTTATTTATCTAGAGATAGACATTTGGGTTGTTTATAGTTTGGGGCTATTGTATTAAAGCAGTCATGAACATTTGTGTATAAGTCTTTCTGTGTACATATTCTTTCATTTTCCTTGGATAAATGACTAGGAGCAGAATGAGCGAGTCATATGGCAGACATATGTTCAGTTTTAAGAAGACATTTCCAAACTGTTTTCTAAAGTGGCTGTACTACTTTATGAAGTCCAGCTTTTCCATTTTATCATTATTTATTTGTTACTTTTATGAATCATGCTTTGGTGTTTGCTATATGTATTTTTTTTTCCTAACACCAAGATCACAAAGAATTACTTTCATAAACTTCATATGTGTACGTTTTGAATGTATTTTGAGTTATTTTGTGTTTTCAATGCCCTTACCTTTTATTTCTCTGAGCTGTATTATTTCTAGGTCAGTTTCAATAGATTGATTGATCTCATTATAGATAGCATTTTTCCGCTTCTTTGAATGCAGTTTTTGATTGGGTTGCAGACATTGTGAATTTTACCTTTTGGTGCAGAATATTCTCATACTTGTATAAATCTTATTAAGCTTCCTTCTGGTTAAGTTACTTAGAAAGAGTTTAATCCTTTCAGAGTTTCTAAAATGTTCTTAGGCAAGGGCAGAGCGGCATTTATTCTAGGAATTATTGTTTTCTTGTTACCACGGAAGGTAAAATCCTTCTGAGTGCCCAGTGTACCAGTTACAAGATTTTTCAGTCAGATTGGTTAAAACAGGCATATTCCCAGCCCTGTGTGAGTATCATGTACTATTTCATCCAATCCTTTTAGTTGGTTTTTACCCCAGCCTCAGTTTCCTCCCATAGATACAGCGTTCAGTACCTACTTTGCTGAATACTGGATAAGAGATCTCTGGGGTTCTCTCTTTGTGCAACTCTCTTTTTTTTTCCATACTTTTCCCTGAAAACTTTAAATAATAGTTTTACTTAATGGCAGTACATTTTAATTTTTTTCTGTTTGTTTATTTTAAGGTGATATAATGAACTTAAGGGGATATACATGAATAAGAGTGAAATGTGCCTATACTTACTTTGACATAATATTTTACATCTTTTGAAGTGACACTCACTCTGATGATCAGGGTCCTGGGGGAGTGGCTGTAGACTGGTTTTTACGACTTGCCTCTCTGGCTTGAAAAGTCTACTCTATGAGTGAACTGGGGTGAAAGCCATGAAGGTCTTTGAATTCTTGGCCCATGAGTCTGGATTGGGTAGAGGAACAGATCCCCAACCTCTCAGCCACACTCAGATGGAATTGGGCCTCTTCAATGACGAGCAGAAGTGAGAGGAATATGGGAGTGAGGCCACCTGGCTCCACAGGGAAAATACTGAAGTCTTTGAAAGGGAGCTGGTGAGAAAGAGGAGTCCCCTCTTCTTGGAGACATTCGCCAGGAGGCAAGCTTCCTTTGTGCTGAGTTAGAGGTGGAGTGAAGTAGGGAGCAGGTCATGTCCTAAATACCACAGATCATATCTATTCTCACTAATATTTAATAGATTTCCTTGAATAATTGTTTCTTGATTTGCTGTATACTATTAGCACAATTTTTATATTTTAGCACAATTAGCACATAAATGTGTGTGCATTTAAATAATTTTCACCAGTTCTGGTTATTTTGCTGGAGAGGGAGTCTCCAGAGTCCCTTATGCTGGTTATTCTGGAATTCACCCTCTGACTTCATTTTTATACTCATGTGTTTTTACAATGTTGACCCATAAAGTATTCTACTATATGATCTTTCAAGTATCTTCCATTATTTATTCTTATAAATTGTTTCATCTCTGATTTCTTGCTATTTTTTCAGAAGAAAACTATATTTCTCTTCTTGATCAGTTTATATTTAAAATTTATTTTTTGCCTCTGTATGACATGAAACAATTTCATAATTTCAATTTTCCTGATAATTATAATTTGTAATTATGTTCTTTTCTTTATGAGTTTTATATGAAATGATCATGTATGAATTTAAAAAAAAGATTTAACAGTTTGATGTATTTTTAATTCAGTTATTTTTATTTTTATTTTTTGTAGAGATAGAGTACAAATTGGTGAGAGGGGCAGAGGGAGGGAGGGAGGGAGGGAGGGAGAGAGAGAGAGAGAGAGAGAGAGAGAGAGAGAGAGAGAGAGAATCTTAATCAGGCTCCACACTTAGTGCAAAGCCCGATATGGGGCTGGATCCCATGACCCTGGGATCATGAGCTAAGCCGAAATCAAGATTAGACACTCAACTGACTGAACCATCCAGGCACCCCTAAATCAGTAATTTTTAATTAGCCTTTTTAAAAATGATATTGCCAATCTTCTCTCTCCCTTTTTATCTACAGCTAAATGTATCTGGACTCCCACCTTTGGGAAGTTCTGATACAGGGAACTCTGATATAGTTGGGCTGCACTAAGGATTGCTATGCCTCAGGAAAATAGTTAAGGGAAGAACCAAAGGGCAAGTACAGGGTAAATATAAATCTGAGTAAAAGAAAAGAAGTAACAATCAATAGTAGTCAATAAGAGTGGAAAAAGATAATAAAACAATAGAACTGCATGAGATAAAGATTATTTATTTGCACGTAGTGTGTCTGATTCCCAATTGTCGATGATTTATCTCCAACTTTTGTACTTGTCCAAAATGGAAACTGCCCAGTTATTCAGCGGTTAGACCAATGACATCTTCAGTTTTGCAGGAGAGTGATGATAAGAGGATTAGAGAGAGAAAGGCAAATTATAAGAGACTTTTTTAACTATAGAGAGGATTAATGGAGGGGAGGTGGGCAGGGGATGGGCTAACTGGGTGATGGGTATTAAGGAGGGCACTTGTGATAAGCACTGTTGTGTTATATGTGAGGAGTCACTAAATTATACTCTTGAAACCAATATTACAGTATATCTTAACTAACTAGAATTTAAATAAAACCTTTAATTTTTTTTAAAAAAAAGAAAAGAAATCTACTACACAAAAAAAATGGTAACAAATTAACAACTGCCCACAAGTTGTACATGTTGACATGATCTGAGTCTACTAGACTAAAGAAAGGAATGATTTACCTGATTGAATATGGCCATTATTCTAATTAATTAAAAACAGACTTATTAGCATCTATGATGTTCCAGACCCTGTCGAGATACTGGATATGAGAACCATGAAGAAGTATAAAAATTAAGAATATTTGGAGACAACATATAGTAAAGAGAGAGAAGAAGGGGGAGGAATAATGGGAAAAAAACCAAAACGTAGTAAAAAAAAAAAGCAAGGCAAAAATGTAAATTCTAAATTATCCCTTATTTTATGATTACATGAATTATATTGAACCTGGTGAACGGCCTAGAGGGTAATTGAAATTTAAAAATGATATGTTGCTCATAGGGCACCTGAGTAGCTCAGTCGGTTGTGTCCAACTTCAGCTCAGTTCATGATCTCACAGTTTGTGAGTCCGAGCCCCACGTCGGGCTCTGTGCTGACAGCTCAGAGCCTGGAGCCTGCTTTGGATTCTGTGTCTCCCTCTCTCTTTGTGTCTGTGTCTCCCCTCCCCAGCTGCATCTTCCCTCTCCAGCTTACACTCTGTCTCTCTTTCTCTCTCAAAAAATAAATAAACATTAAAAAAATGTTTAAAAATTTAAAAGTGATATGTTGCTCAGAAAACAATATAACCTGTTAAAAACTGATCAACAAAACTTTCGTAGTATATGATATAGAGAAACATTGTAACATTCAGAAAGCTAATTTCTCAACATAGATGTTTTACTGATGCAAATGATGCATTTTCACAACACATAGATGAGGGGCAGGTTGATATTTCTTACATGTGCTGAATGCTACCAGAGTCCATAAAATAAATTGATGACTAGAGAATTGCATCACCATAGGTGTCTCAAAGGAATTACACTTACCTGCTGCTTATAATATTTACTCAAATGGATAGATACTTTTATTTTCTTATAGAGTTTACTCTAATGGATAGGATTTAAATTTTTTCTGCCATCTTTTATCATCTTTTTGGGGCTACAATAAAACACCTTTTAAAGTAGAAAATAGAAGAAATCTTTCAGTCTTTAGTAGAAGAAAGGACATTATAATCTGTACAAATATAGTGAATACCCTGAGGCATAAGACTTAGAGTCAGATAATTTTTTTTTCCATTCAAATGGTGTGATCTTTTTGATTCAGCCTAAACGCGCGCGCGCACACACACACACACACACACACACACACACACACACACAACCAGTGCACAAAATATAAAATCTTTTCGTAGGAGGTGCTACAAGTGAAAGTTGAATGGTACTGAGGTTCACTCCAGCTACTCTCAAGTGAAAAGAAGTTATCATAAGTTTTTTTCTGGCCATGGCCAAGTGAAAGAAACATGAAGAAACCTGGTTATAGCCATAAAGGTTATTCCCTGGACATAAAGAGTTTACTCACTAACTGGCTTCATAGTGACTTAGCTCCTTTCTGTCTACAGTTGCTAACAGCTATCTGCTTCTTCCTTTATTTTGCATAGATTACCCTACCTCATGAATTATGGTCTCCAATTAGACTGACTAAATCATGGCTTTTCCAGAACTAGGAAATGTAGGAACTGTGGGATATAAGTGTGTGTGCATGCTCAAGCATGTGTTTTTTTTTGTTTGTTTGTTTGTTTGTTTTAATTTTTTTTTTCAACGTTTTTTTTTTATTTATTTTTGGGACAGAGAGAGACAGAGCATGAACAGGGGAGGGGCAGAGAGAGAGGGAGACACAGAATCGGAAACAGGCTCCAGGCTCCGAGCCATCAGCCCAGAGCCTGACGCGGGGCTCGAACTCACAGACCGCGAGATCGTGACCTGGCTGAAGTCGGACGCTTAACCGACTGCGCCACCCAGGCGCCCCTCAAGCATGTGTTTTTAACTTCAATTATTTTTTAATTCT
Source organism: Panthera pardus (assembly GCF_024362965.1). Classification (NCBI taxonomy): domain Eukaryota; kingdom Metazoa; phylum Chordata; class Mammalia; order Carnivora; family Felidae; genus Panthera; species Panthera pardus. The sequence goes on from NW_026526721.1 coordinate 38,352,480, forward strand.
TCAAGGTTTTAAATCATGTTAAGATAAATGATAGAGAAGGGATGCCTGGGTGGCTCAGTCAGTTAAGGGTCCAACTCTTGATATTACTCAGTTCATGAGATTGAGCCACACATTGGCTCTGTTGTGAGCATGGAGGCTGCTTGGGATTCTCTCTCTCTCTCTCTCTCTCTCTCTCTCTCTCTCTCTCTCTCCCCTTTCTCTGAACTTTCTCATGTGCTCTATCTCTCAAAATGAATAAACAGACATTTTTAAAAAGGATATGTGATAGAGAATCTAGAACACACTACTTTAATCACATTGTTCAATCACATTGTTTCTGCTTGGGGATAAAGCCTCATGCCTGCCACCCTGGAGATTAGTCACCCTGGGCACGGGGTCTTCAGGTTTAGTCATACCTGGCTCAAGTCATGTGCTACAGAACATGGCAATTTATAGGCAAGGAATGTCTGTAAAAGAAATTACATAGGAGAAGAATTTACTATCAAAAGGCAAACCTGGTTATGGCAAACTCTGTGAATTCACATTCATTAAGTATAGGTGCTATAGAGGATTACAAATTTATTTTCACATTTCAATATAATTTTTAGATTTTATGACTCTAATTTCATTGTATATAAAATATTAAGGAGCCCCTAATAAAACATTGTGGTCTGGGATTAGATTTGCACAAGACTGCTATTTCTTCCCTTACCATCCTCTTTTTGGAGTTTTGTATTTATGAATAATAGGCAGAGGGTAAACTAAGCTCAAATTGCCCAAGAAAATTTCACAAACTCTGCAGGATATATCTCATAGCTCATGAACATGCTGTGTAAGTCAGAAAGAGGAACACCTTGTTGAAACTGGCAAATACTATATTTAGCTCATGATATTAGTATTGCAGAAATAATGAGCAGTATTCATATTGCTGCTCATTATTCAAAGAAAGTGATAATAAATAAAAGAAGATTTTCTTGAAGACAATAATCTCTATTTTGCTTCTCACAACAAGTATTAACTAATTTTCTAAGTACATTTTCCCCAAAAATAGTCTGTTTCCCATATTCTTTTCTTTTTTTAATCTTTTTTTAATTTAATTTTTTATTTTTTAAAATTTACATAAAAATTAGTTAGCATATAGTGAAACAATGATTTCAGGAGTAGATTCCATAATGCCCCTTACCCATTTAGCCCATCCCTGTTCGCACAACCCCTCCAGCAACCCTCAGTTTGTTCTCCATATTTATGAGTCTCTTCTGTTTTGTCCCCCTCCCTGTTTTTATATTATTTTTGTTTTCCTTCCTTTGTGTTCATCTTTTTGTCTCTTAAAGTCCTCATGAGTGAAGTTATATGATTTTTGTCTTTCTCTGACTAATTTCACTTAGCATCATACCCTCCATTTCCATCCACATAGTTCCAAATGGCAAGATTTCATTCTTTTTATTGCTGAGTAATACTCCATTGTGTATATATACCATATCTGCTTTATCCATTCATCCATAGATGGACATTTGGGCTCTTTCCATACTTTGGCTATTGTTGATAGTGCTGCTATAAACATGGGGGTACATGTGTCCCTTCGAAACAGCACACCTATAATCCTTGGATAAATGCCTAGTAGTGCAATTGCTGGGTCATAGGGTAGTTTTATTTTTATTTTTTTGAGGAACCTCCATACTATTTTCCACAGTGGCTGCACCAGCTTGCACTGCCACCAACAATGCAAAAGAGATCCTCTTGCTCCGCATCCTCGCCAACATCTGTTGTTGCCTGAGTTGTTAATGTTAGCCATTCTGACAGGTGTGAGGTGGTATCTCATGGTGGTTTTGATTTGTATTTCCCTGATGATGAGTGAAGTTGAGCATTTTTTCATGTGTCAGTTGGCCATCTGAATGTCTTCTTTGGAGAAGTGTCTATTCATGTCTTTTGCCCACTTCTTCACTGGATTATTTGTTTTTTGGGTATTGAGTTTGATAAGTTCCTTATAGATTTTGGATAATAGCACTTTATCTGATATGTCATTTGCAAATATGTTCTCCCATTCTGTCCGTTGCCTTTTAGTTTTGCTGATTGTTTCCTTCACTGTGCAGAAGATTTTTATTTTGATGAGGTCCCAGTAGTTCATTTTTGCTTTTGTTTCCCTTGCTTCCAGAGACGTGTTGAGTAAGAAGTTGCTGCGGCCAGGGTCAAAGAGGTTTTGCCTGCTTTCTCCTCAAGGATTTTGATGGCTTCCTGTCTTCCATTGAGGTCTTTCATCCATTTGGAGTTTATTTTTGTGTATGGTGTAAGAAAGTGGTCCAGGTTCATTCTTCTGCATGTCGCTGTTCCAGTTTTCTCAGCCCACTTGCTGAAGAGACTGTCTTTATTCCATTTTCTAGTCTTTCCTGCTTTGTCAAAGCTTAGTTGGCCATACGTTTGTGGGTCCATTTCTGGGTTCTCTATTCTGTTCCATTGATCTGAGTGTCTGTTCTTGTGCCAGTACCATACTGTCTTGATGATTACAGCTTTGTAGTATAGCTTGAAGTCTGGGATTGTGATGCCTCCTGCTTTGGTTTTCTTTTTCAAGATTGCTTTGGCTATTCGGGGTCTTTTCTGATTCCATATAAATTTTAGGATTATTTGTTCTAGCTCTGTGAAGAATGCTGGTGTTATTTTGATAGGGATTGCATTGAATATGTAGATTGCTTTGGGTAGTATCTACATTTTAACAATATTTGTTCTTCCTATCCAGGAGCATGGAATCTTTTTCCATTTCTTTGTGTCTTCTTCAATTCTTTCATAAGCTTTCTATAGTTTTCAGTATATAGATTTTTCACTTCTTTGGTTAGATTAATTCCTAGGTATTTTATGGTTTTTGGTGCAACTGTAAATGGGATCGATTCCTTGATTTCTCTTTCTGTCGCTTCATTGTTGGTGTATAGGAATGCAACCGATTTTCTGTGCATTGATTTTATATCCTGCAATTTTGCTGAATTCATGAATCAGTTCTAGCAGTTTTTTGGTGGAATCTTTTGGGTTTTCCATATAGAGTATCAGGTCATCTGCGAAGAGTGAAAGTTTGACCTCCTCCTGGCCCATTTGGATGTCTTTTATTTCTTTGTGTTGTCTGATTGCTAAGGCTAAGACTTCCAATACTATGTTGAATAACAGTGTGAGAGTGGACATCCCCATCTTGTTCCTGACCTTAGAGGGAGAGCTCTCACTTTTTCCCCATTGAGGATGATATTAGCATTGGGTCATTCATATATGGCTTTTATGATCTCGAGGTATGATCCTTCTATCCCTACTTTCTTGACGTTTTTATCAAGAAAGGATGCTGTATTTTGTCAAATGCTTTCTCTGCATCTATTGAGAGGATCATATGGTTCTTGTCCTTTCTTTTATTGATGTGATGAATCACGTTGTTTTGTGGATATTGAACCAGCTCTGCATCCAGGTATAAATCCCACTTGGTTGTGGTGAATAATTTTTTTAATGTATTGTTGGATTCGGTTGGCTAATACTTGTTGAGGATTTTTGCATCCATGTTCATCAGGGAAATTGGTCTATAGTTCTCCTTTTTGGTGGGATCTCTGTCTGGTTTTGGAATCAAGGTAATGCTGGCTTCATAGAAAGAGTTTGGAAGATTTCCTTCCAAAATTCTATTTTTTGGAACAGTTTCAAGAGAATAGGTGGTAACTCTTCCTTAAATGTTGGGTAGAATTCCCCTGGAAAGCCATCTGGCCCTGGACTCTTGTTTTTTGGCAGATTTTTTACTAATTCGATTTCCTTACTGGTTATGGGTCTATTCAAATGTTATATTTCTTCCTGTTTCAGTTTAGGTAGTGTATATGTTTCTAGGAATTTGTCCATTTCTTCCAGATTACCCATTTTATTGGCATATAGTTGCTCATAATATTCTCTTATTATTGTTTTTATTTCTGTTGTATTGGTTGTGATCTCTCCTCTTTCATTCTTGATTTTATTTATTTGGGTCTTTTACTTTTTCTTCTTGATCAAACTGGCTAGTGGTTTATCAATTTTGTTAATTCTTCCAAAGAACCAACTTCTGGTTTCATTGATCTGCTCTACTGTTTTTGGGGTTTTTTGTTTTGTTTGTTTGTTTGTTTTTTGGTTTCAATAGCATTAGTTTGTCCTCTAATCTTTATTATTTCCTGTCTTCTGCTGGTTTTGGGTTTTATTTGTTGTTCTTTCTCCAGCTCCTTAAGGTGTAGGGTTAGGTGGTGTATCTGAGATCTTTCTTCTTTCTTTAGGAAGGCCTGGATTGCTATATAATTTCCTTTTATGACCACCTTTGCTGTGTCCCAGAGGTTTTGGGTTGTGGTGTTATCATTTTCATTGACTTCCATATACTTTTTAATTTCCTCTTTAGCTTCTTGGTTAGCCCATTCATTCTTTAGTGGATGTTCTTCAGTCTCCGATTATTTGTTGCCTTTCAAATTTTTTTCTTGTGGTTGATTTCAAGTTTCATAGCTTTGTTGTCTGAAAATATGGACGGTATGATCTCAATCTTTTTGTACTTACTTAGGGCTGATTTGTGTCCCAGTGTATGGTCTATTCTGGAGAACCTTCCATGTTCACTGGAGAAGAATGTGTATTCTGCTGCATTAGGATGATATGTTCTGAATATATCTGTTAAGTCCATCTGCTCCAGTGTGTCATTCATAGCCATTGTTTCCTTATTGAGTTTTTGATTAGATGATCTGTCCATTGCTGTGAGTGGGGTGTTGAAGTCTCCTACTATTATGGTATTACTGTCTATGAGTTTCTTGATGTTTGTGATTAATTGATTTATATATTTGAGTGCTTTCACATTTGGCACATAAATGTTTACAATTGTTAGTTCTTGATCTATAGACCCCTTGATTATGATACAGTGACCTTCTGCATCTCTTGATACAGTCTTTATTTTAAAGTCTAGATTGTCTCATATAAGTATGGCTACTTCAGCTTTCTGTTATTGACCATTAGCATGATAGATGGTACTCCATCCCCTTACTTTCAATCTGAAGGTGTCTTTAGGTCTAAAGTGCATCTCTTGTAAACAGCATATAGATGAATCTTGTTTTCCGATCCATTCTGTTACCCTATGTCTTTTGATTGGAGCATTGAGTCCATTGACATTTAGAGTAAGTACTGAAAAATATGAATTTATTAGAATTATGATGCTTGTAGAGTTGGAGATTCTGGTGGTGTTCTCTGGTCCTTTCTAAACTTTTGTTGCTTTTTGTATTTATTTATTTATATATACTTTTTCATCTTTTCTCCCCTCAGAGAGTCCCCATTAAAATTTCTTGCAGGGCTGGTTAGGTGGTCACAAAATCCTTTAATTTTTGTTTGTCTGGGAAACTTTTAATCTCTTCTTCTATTTTGAATGACAGCCTTGCTGGATAAAGAATTCTTGGCTGCATAGTTTTCTGATTCAGCACACTGAATATATCCTGCCCCTCCTTTCTGACCTGCCAACTTTCTGTGGATAGATCTGCTGCAAACCTGATCTGTCTTCCCTTGTATGTTAAGAACTTTTTTTCCCTTGCTGCTTTCATGATTCTCTCCTTGCCTGAGTATTTGGTGAATTTGACTATGATATGCCTTGTTGATGGTCGGTTTTTGTTGAATCTAATGGGGGTCCTCTGTGCTTCCTAGATTTTGATGTCTGTGTCTTTCCCCAGGTTAAGAAAGTTTTCTGCTATGATTTGCTCACATAACCCTTCTACCCCTATTTCTCTCTCTTCCTCTTCTGGGATAATTCCCTATGAGTCTGATGTTCCTTTTTAATAAGTCACTGATTTCTCTAATTCTTAAGTTGTGCTCTTTTGCCTTAATCTCCCTCTTTTTTACTGCTTAGTTTGTATATAAGTTTGTCCTCTATATCTCTGATTCTCTGTTCTGCCTCACCCATCCTTGCTGCCACTGCATCCATCCATGATTGCAGCTCAGTTATAGCATTTTTAATCTCATTCTGGCTATATTTTACTTCTTTCATCTCTGCACAAAGGGATTCTAATCGATTTTTGACTCCAGCTAGTATTCTTATTATCGTGATTCTAAATTCTGGTTCACATATCTTGCTTGTATCTGTTTTGGTTAAATCCCCGGCTGTTGTTTCCTTGTGCTCTTTCTTTTGGGGTGAATTCCTTCGTTTTGTCATTTTGAAGGGAGAAAAGGAATTAATGAGGTAGAAAAATTGAAATTAAAAATATTAAAATAAAAAAATATTAAAATTAAAGAAAAATTAAAATTAAAAATTAAAAACACACACGCACACACAAAAATCAAATAGATGATGCTAGATCCTAGGTGTGTTTTGGTCTGGGTGTTGAAAGTGGTTTGACAGATTGGGAAAAAAAGGGGGTGAGAAAAAAAAAAAAGGAAATCGTTTGAGAATTTGAAAAAATTAATACACTGAAGTAGACTAAAATGAGATGATGGGGTAAAATAGAATTTGAAAAAATATACACAAAAGTAAAGAATATAGTAGAAAAAAATAAAGAAAATGTTTTTAATAAAAATTAAAAATAAATATGAATTTTTTTCATTTTCTGTATTGAAGAAAAAAGAAAAGAAATGAAAAAGAAAAAAGATTTAAAGAAAAAAAATACTAAATCATTTGAAAATTTGAAAAAGTGAATACACTTAGTAGACAAATATAAAATGATGGAAGTAGAATAGAATTTGAAAAAATTTACATAAAAGCAAAAATATAGTAGTGAAAATTGAATAAGAATATTTTTAATAGAAATTGAAAGTAAAAATGAAGTTTTTCTCTTTCTGCATTCAAGAAAAAGAAAAGAAATGAAAATGAGAAAAAAAGAAAAAGAAAAAAAAGGAAATTGAAAATTTGAAAAGGTGAATACGCTAAGGTAGACTAAAATAAAATGATGGAAGTAAAGTAGAATTTGAAAAAATTTACACAAAATTAAAAAATTTAGTAATAAAAATTAAAGATATTTCTAATAAAAATTGAAAATAAATATGAATTTTTTCTCTTCTGTATCCAGGAAAAAGAAAAGAATTGTAAAAGAGGAAAAGAAAAAAGAAAAAAAATAAAGAAAATTGAATAGATGAACCTGCTAACAGATTGAAGTAGGACTGAAATTGCTTCCTTTTCCCCTAGAAGTCAGTCTATGTAGTGCTTTGTAGTTCATAAACTAAGCCAGCGGTGAGACTTGTGTTCTTCGACAGTGAGGTTGGCCCAGTTGGGCGGGGCTCAGTGTAACAGCTCCATTCGCCACTAGATGGCGCTGCTATCCTACTGGGGTGGATTGTTGTGGTGCTCATAGGTGCTTATGCGCATGCACGGGAGTGCTGAAAATGGCACCACCCATCTACCCAGTCTGTTCTCCCGGATCAGCAATCACGCACCCATCCTCTATCTTCAGCTCTCCTCCACTCCCCATGGTTTTTCACTCTCCATTACCAGGCCCCAGGCGGTACCTCTCTCCCAAGTTTTGACTCAGATGCAGCTGTTTTCCCTGCCCCCTTACTTCCGAAGGACTGTGTCTTTGACCCGTTCCACCCCTCTGTGGGAGGGTCTCACCAAGCAATGGATGAATGAACAATGGCTGAATATTGGCTGCACCCAGGAACACCTGCTGGACCCTGTTGTTGCCGGTGCCCTGAGACTGTGGCCAGGTGCCAGCCGTCCCAGAAAATGTTTGTGAGACAGTGTAGCAGCAGCGTTTCAGGGATTATGGAAAATCACAACACACATCTGGTGCCAGGCTTCACCCTTAAAGACCTTGCCCCAGCACTAGCAAATGTGGCCGCCTTCCGGGGTATGCTGGGACCAGGTGGCTTCAACAGTCTCTATCAAATGTCCTTCCAGCAGTGGAACTGCTTTTCCCTTTGTGGCCCGAGAACCTCCTGGACCCCACTCTGCTCCTGGGGATTTCCCCTTCCCACCAGAGCACCACCAGCTATCAATCTGTGGAGTTGCAACTTTGCGCTCCCTTTGTTTACAGTCTTAGTGGAATTTAAACCCTCTCCTTTCTCCTTTCTCCCTTTTTAGTTTAGTCCCTGTGGCTATTTCTAATTTTCTACTTTCTCTGCAGATGCAATGGGGAGGGGTGCTTTTCCCATATTCTCCCCCCTCCCCAGTCTCCGTCCTCTCTCCACTCACAAAAGCGGTTCCCTACCTTCTGTGGCTTCTTGCTCCCCAAGTTAAGCTCTCCAGACCACATACCTGCTGAATTCTGTGGCTCAGGTTGTACAGATTGTTGTGTTAATCCTCCAATCGGTTTTCTAGGTGTATAGGATGGTTTAGTGTTGGTCTGGCTGTATTTCCTGGATGCAAGACACACAAAAAGCTTCCATACTGTTCTGCCATCTTGGCTCCTCCTCCCATATTCTTTTCAAATGATATATGTGATAGGGTGAGGATCAGAGAAAAGATCTGGTACTATTAATTCTTAAACTGCTATTCTCTGGTATTTTGAACATACCGATAATTTTTAAAATATTTAAATATTTTTTTATCTGTCTACTTCACTGGACTGGGATTTATTTCCTGACCTAATCTTTTTTATTCAGAATCTGTCATGGTATCAAACACATGGCAAAAGTTCAAGGTTTTTATCTCGAGAATAAATGAATCACTTGTGCCAAAGTGGCCTGAGACTTTACCTTGATGATTTTTAAAGATGGTGACTCTTTTTTACTGCATGCCCTCTTGGAGTGGGCAAACTAGTTCTGAATATTCTTCTAAGGTACAGGAAACTAAATACAGAATTAAGTAAATATAACTGTAGAGTTAAATATAGAATTAGTCACTTGGGTGAAAGTGATCTAAGACTTTACCTCAATAATTTTCCCAGAAGATGACTCTACTCCTTTCTGATTGTTTTACTAGACTAAGTAATATACATAGTTCTTCGTGTTCTTCTGAGGTACTTAATATGTATTTGAATGTTCCTGAGCCATCAAGCAATGATGGAACAAGGTCCACTCTTCTTTTTTTGAAGGAGAATGACCCTTAGAACTCATTATGTGCTAGAAGAATTTGCATTGATATAAAAAAATCAAACATAAAAGGCAATTATACTGAATATGGAACATTTAAATTAGTAAAGAAAAATAAGATGAAACCCAAATTGAGATTAACAACCAAATTCTTCTCATAAAGCCTTTCACATTTGCCAATGGTGGGTCACAAATTGTTTTTTGTTAGTACTTATAGCTACTACAAAGAGAGAGATATCATCAGTTAATTATTACGTCCACAAAACTATATAAAATACATCTAACATTTCCTGGTACTGAGAGTCAAGCGAGAAAGAGAATTCCTCTCTGAGTCCACATTTTTCAGACAAATGTGTATGTGTTGAATGGAGTCAGCCATAGAGTATATATAACAAGATCCATATAGTATGTACTCATAGCACCTTTCAATGCAGGCCTATGGGATAACACTGAAGAGATGCCTGGGTGACTCAGTCAGTTAGGCATCCTACTCTTGGTTTCAGCTCTGGTCTTGATCTCACAGTTCATGAGTTTGAGCCCCATATCAGGCTTTACACTGATAACACAGAATCTGGGATTCTCTCTCACCCTTCTCTCTCTGCCCCTCCCCAGCTCACGAGTGTGCTCTTTCTCTCTCTCTCAAAATAAATAAGTAAACTTTAAAAAAATTAAAGTACATATCTAAGTTACTGAATGAGTTAGCCAGGCATAGTTACTTTAGGTCAATTAAAAAAAAATTATAGCTGAGTTGTTTATCTTCTAAACAATGATGTATTTAGTTTTAGGAAATTTGACCTATAGACTTCTTTTAAACTGTAATTATGCAACATATAGAGTTGTCCAAAGTGGCAACTTCAAATTTTTGACATAATGTTATTTTGTATAATGCTCGCATTTTCTCTTTCCTATGGCAAGAGGACATAACATTCAGCTTACTAGCAAATTGTCAAATCATTAAAGTACCATTAATATGGATTCATACTGATTCCCTGAAATTATCATCTGATCCACCATAAAACACTTTTACAAACCCAGACTCTGAAAATAATAGTAAAGTTCAAGTTCTCTATAAACATCAATATCTGAAGTTGCGACCCTGCAGCTTTGATCATAGCCAGAAAACTAAAGGTCCAAATAGATCAGGAGAAGTTACATAATATCCTACCTAATTCCTAAGAGATATCTCTAAATGATGAGACGTTATGGCACTTCCAGCACTGGGAACAGGTAGAAGCTGTGTCTAAATCTTGCCTTGTTCTCACTGTGGCTGTGGCATACTGGCCTTCCAGTGGATTAAGAGGAAACTGGCTCACATGAAGTTATGTCTGACTACCACAGGATGCAGAACAGGATTTCCCTTTATAAAAATGGGATGTTCTTTCTGGACCCATTTAAACGGGATCAAAATCACAAGAGTGCAGGAAGCAAATGCATCACAAAAATTCAGATTGCAGTACTCAGGGTGATTAGAACCACTGTGGAGACAAGGTAACTTTCCAAGGAACATCACTTCAGAGGACTTCCTTTTTAAAAATCCAGTCCAAAAGTGGCTGGAAACTATAGGTGGAGAAGCAGGTGACCTAACATTATGATCTGGAAAGATTGATATGAAAGTAGTTCCTGAGATCTGCTATTTTATGAGAAGTTTTGAATGTGAAAAAAACACCCAGATGGCCTTTCTTCTTTGAATAGCCTGATTCGGGGCTTTGAAATTTAATTTGTTAATTTGCTCACAATTACTTCTGCCTGTTTTTTTCCACCTTAGCTCTTGGTGAGATAAAAATCTAAAATCCCAAATATAAGCAGACTACTATTCTACATTCCAAGTCTCATAAAGGTACATACTATAAAAGGTGATAGAAAATCATTTACTTTGAGACTTCACCATGAAATATTCAGGAAAATAGGGCCACCTCGGTGGCTCAGTCAGTTAGGCCTCTGACTTCCTCTCAGGTCATGATCTCATGGCTTGTGAGCTGGAGCCCCGCATTGGGCTCTGTGCTGACAGCTCAGAGCCTGAAGCCTGCTTCAGATTCTGTCTCTGTTTCTCTCTGCCCCTCCCCTGCTCATGCTTGCTCGCTCTCTCTCTCTCTCAAAAATAAATAAACATTAAAAAAAATTAAAGAAGAGAAATGTTCAGGAAAATAACTTTTGGTGAGAAGCATACTTGAGGAATTTTCCTAGGCAGATTTATTTTTAACTTTTTTTATTATAACAAATTTCTAACATACAACAATAGCATAGTAAGACAGTTACCACCACCCACCCAAAGCAACTGCTGTTCTGATTATTCAAGAACAAGTGCTAAAAGTGCAGAAACTCCTTTGGAAAAAAAATAAGAGGGATTATTGCAAGGATTATGAATAAAAGTCATCCTACAAATACCTCTTTTTATTGCTTGCTCTCAACCTCTGCTGATAATCGTACCAATGCATTATATATGAAATGCATATTTTGAAAAATGTAAAATATGAAAAAAATGCATATTTTACAATTTCTTTTAACATTTATTTATTTTTGAGACAGAGAGAGACAGAGCATGAACGGGGGAGGGTCAGAGAGACAGGGAGACACAGAATCCGAAATAGGCTCCAGGCTCTGAGCCATCAGCACAGAGCCCGACGCGGGGCTCGAACTCACCGACCGCGAGATCATGACCTGAGCCGAAGTCAGATGCTCAACCGACTGAGCCACCCAGGCGCCCCAAGAAATGCATATTTTAAAAGATTAAAGGTAGAGGCGTCTGGGTGACTCAGTCTGTTGAGCATCCGACTCTTGATTTTGTTTCACGTCATGATCTCACAGTTCTTGAGCTCGAGCTGTGCATTGGGCTATGCATTGATAGCACAGAGCCTGCTCGGGGTTCTCTCTCATCCTCTCTCTCTGTCCTTCCCCTCCTCCTCTCTCTCTCTTTCTCTCTCTCTCTCTCTCTCTCTCTCTCTCAAAAATAAATAAATAAATAAATAAACCTAAAATATCTTTAAAAATTAAAATAGTAAAGGTAGAACTGAAGCTAAGGAAGAGAGGAAATTAAAATGTTAAAGATAGACTGAGAGGGAAAGAGAAGAGTGGATAGAGTTAAGTCCCAATATTTCCTCTTCATCTTTGGTTACATCTCTGGTATTGGTGTATCCACTTTACCCTTTCTCCTCAAAATATATCCTTGGGCCAGCAGTTGACTTTCAGGCTCCCTCCCGCAAAATATTGAATCAGAATCTGCATTTTACCAAGATCCTACGGTGATGTGTATGTCTATTCCATTTTGAAAAATACTGCTCTAGATCACAATGTAATGAAATGACATCCTGACATCCTGAAGGAGAAAAAATAGAAACTCTAAAACAAGACAGAACATGAAACAAGAATACATATGCAATCAGCAAACTGTGTAATAAAAAGAAAATTCCTATTGATTCTATAACTGTGAATGCATAAGTTATTTTATAAAGCTAGAAAACAAAAATAGGTATAAATTTTAAGTACTATTTCCTGCCTGTTTTGTGGAGGGGGTGGGGATTGAAGGAGAAAACCAGCATAAAACATAGACAAATAATATGATTGGCTTTTCTTGATGGTTTTTTTTTTCTTTTCATCTTATTGCTTTTAGAAGCCTATAAGCTGTCACATAAGCTAATATTAACAGCAACAAATTATACTTTTGTTTATTCTATTTGAATGATGCTCGTTAAAATTTTATGTTATATACAATTGCTATCAGATTTTATGTGTCCAATTAATATTACATTAAATGATACTTTTGTACAGAAATCGGCAAAAGGAAGCAGATGTGTGGGTTCTTAAAATACAGCTGTTATTAAAATTAAACAATTAGCAGCAATATCTTGGAATAATTTTTCATATATAACACAATTATAAAATGGTTTGTTAAGAGATCTAAATTTTGTTACACTGCCACTGCTTAGAGCTACAGACAAGAACACATTGGACATGAATTTATAGAAAGAATATAAAATATAAAAATGAGGCAACATTTTGAATAAATCTATAAGACATTGAAAACTAAAAGAGCATCATAGACATGTATATATATATTTAATATAACAAAGGACTATAATTGCATCTGTATTATCCTGACGTATTTTGACTAAAAGGAGATCATTCCATTTTTTACTGTACTATTTTTTTAACTGAGATTGAAACTAATTTTCAAATGTAAAAATCTCAGAAATCACTTTGGTTAGCACAAATGAGATATTTCATAAGACACATTTATGGAAAACCTTGTATCCTGTATGACTGATTAATAGTTATAAGATAGAATTGAGATTTTAATGTTCTTCTCCTACTTTTCAAATGTTACAAAAGTTTCTTACTTTCAGACCTGCCTAAATTACAGAAAAGAATTTTAATGGTAAAATCTTAGGTATTTTTTTTTCCTAATTTGTGAAGACAATGATAAACATATTTTCAAGAACAAGATACAGAACATTTACCTAATTTTATCCTGAAGTAATATTTATTTTATTTTAATTTTTTAAATCAAACAATTAAGTAAAATCAGACTTCTCTGGAAACAAGTAAAACTCAATGGACCATGCAAATATCTACCCACAAAATAACTCAAAGTCAGTATTAATTTCAAAGTCAAATCTTTGCATGGAGAAGGTGACTTATGTTACTTTGTTGTCATTAATATGTCTTTAAATGTTTTAAAAATAAATTAATACATGGTAAAATCAAATATTTTATGCACTTTATACAACCTAACTCTTTTTCTGAAAATATTGGTCATTTGAAATGAAAGAGTAAGAAAATGGAACAGCTCTTTCTCAACTCTATGTAAGATCTTATTATAATATCTTAACTTTAGCCTACAACATTTTGACTTCTAATCCATTAAAATCACCCTCTTCTTATCAACTACTTTAGACGTAAGAAAATTTAAATTAAATGAAAATATTATTAAACCTCTTTTCCATAGAGAACAAATACTGCCTGAATGCACCATTTAACGAATCTTAATCATGCACAATAAGTTTAAATATCAATAAATGAATTCACATCTTGAGAAAAGTATTCAAGATTTATTTCATTCATGCTGAAATAAATTCTTCAGCCAAGTGAAGAGCATTTATCTCAATGTAAATTTCACTGCAAATACATATTTTAAAATATTCAAAATATTCAGATGACTGTCCTCTTCCTTTTTTTACTCAAGTAACATTTCTTTGATTTATTTATTTATTTTTGTTTCAAGCTTTTATTTAAATTCCAGTTAGTTAACATATAGCATAATATTGGTTTCAGAAGTAGAGTTTAGTGATTCATCACTTACATATAACATCCAGTGCTTATCACAACTACCCTCCTTAATACCCATCACTCATTTAGTCCATCTCCCACCCACCTCCTTCTAGCAATCCTCAATTTGTGCTCTTTAGTTATGAGTCTGTTTTCTGGTATACCTGCCTGCCTCTCTCTCTCTCTTTCTTTCTCTCCCGCCCTATGTTACTTTGTTTTATTTCTTAAATTCCACATATGAGTGAAATCATTTGTTTTTCTTTCTTTCTTTCTTTCTTTTTTTCTTTCTTTCTTTCTTTCTTTCTTTCTTTCTTTCTTTCTTTCTTTCTTAGTTTATTCATTTTTGAGAGATAGAGAGAAAGAGTGGGAGGAGAGAAGAGGAAGAGAGAGAGGAAGACACAGAATCTGAAGCAGGCTTCAGGCTCTGAGCTGTCAGCACACAGCCCGACATGGAGCTTGAACCCACGGACCATGAGATCATGACCTGAGTTGAAGTGGGATACTTAACCAATTGAGCCACCCAGGTGCCTCTTTTCTTTTCTTTTTTTTTTTTCTTTTCTTTTCTTTTCCTTTTCTTTCTTTCCTTCTTTCTTTTTCTTTTCTTTTCTTTTCTTTCTTTTCTTTCTTTCTTTCTTTCTTTCTTTCTTTCTTTCTTTCTTTCTTCCTTTCTTTCTTTCCTTTTGAGAGAGAGAGAGAGAGCAAGAGGGGCAGGAGATAGAGAATCTTATGCAGCTTCCACACTCAGCACGGAGGCCGACATGCGACTCAATCCTATGACCCTGGGATCATAACCTGAGTTGAAATCAAGAGTCGGACTCAGAAACTTTTTATCTGGATGAAATCCCAATAGTTCACTTTTGCTTTTGTTTCTTTTGCCTCCAGAGTCATGTCTAGAATGAAGCTGCTGTGCCCAAGATCAAAGAGGTTGCTGCCTAGGTTCTCCTATAGGATTGCAATGGTTTCAGGTCTCACATCTAGGTTTTTCACTTACTTTTAATTTATTATTGTGTACGGTATAAGAAAGTGGTCCAGTTTCATTCTTTTGCATGTTGCTGTCCAGTTTTCCCAACACCACTTGTTGAAAAGAGTGTCTTTTTTCCACTGGATATTCTTTCCTGCATTGAAGATTAGTTGACCATATAGTTGTGGGTCTATTTCTGCATTCTCTATTCTGTTCCATTGATCTGTGTGCCTATTTTTGTGCCAGTACTGTACCATCTTGATCACTACAGCTTTGTAATATAACTCGAAGTCTGGAATTGTGATGCCTCCAGCTTTGCTTTTCTTTTTCAAGACCGCTTTGGCTATTTGGGGTCTTTTGTGGTTCCACACAGGTTTCAGAATTGTTTGTTCTAGCTCTGTTGGTGTTTTGATAGGGGTTGCATTAAACCTGTAGGTTACTTTGGTTGTATAGACATTTTAACACTACTTGTTCATTCAATCCATGAGTCTGGAATTTTTTTCCCTTTATTTGTGTCATCTTCAATTTCTTTCAAAAGTGTTCTATAGTTTTCAATGTACAGATCTTTTACTTCTTTGGCTATGTTTATTCCTAGGTATCTTATGGTTGATTGTAAATGGAATCAATTCCTTGATTTCTCTCTGCTGTTTCATTATTGGTGTATGGAAATGCAACATACTTCTGTACAATGATTTTGTATCCTGTGACTTCCCTGAATTCATGTATCAGTGCTAGCAATTTTTTGGTGGAGTCTTTCGGGTTTTCTACATAGAGTATCATGTCATCTGCAAATAGTGAAAGTTTAACTTCTTCCTTGGTTATTTGGATGCCTTTGACTTCTTTTGTTGTCTGATTGCAGAGTCTACTACTTCCAGTACTATGTTAAATAACAGTGGTGAGAGTGGACATCTCTGTCTTGTTCCTGACCGTAGAGGAACAGTTCTGTTTTTCCTCATTGAGGATGATATTATCTGTGGGTCTTTTGTATATGGCCTTTATGATGTTGAGGTATATTCCCTCTATCCCTACTTTGTTGAGGGTTTATATCAAGAATCAATGCTATACTTTGTCAAATGCTTTTTCTGCATCTATTGAGAGGATCATATGGTTCTTATCCTTTCTTTTGTTAATGTGGTATACCACATTGATTGATTTGTGAATATTGAACCACCATGCAGCCTAGAAATAAACCCCACTTGATTGTGTTGAATGATTCTTTTAATGAGTGGTTGGATTTGATTTGCTAGTACCTTGTTGAGAATTTTTGCATCCATGTCCTCTTTTATTATTTTTTTAAAATTTCATTTAGATCCAAGTTAGTTAGCATATAGTGTAATAATAGATACAGGATTAGAACCCAGAAATTCATCACTTGCATATAACACCCAGTGCTCATCGTAACGTGCCCTCCTTAAGGCATCGCACATCACCCATCACCCATGTAGTCCATCCCCCCATCCAACAACCCTCCAGCAACCCTCAGTTTGTTCTCTGTATTTAAGAGTCTCTTATGGTTTATCTCCCTCTCTGTTTTTATCTTAATTTTCTTTCTCATTCTCTTTGTTCACCTGTTTTGTTTCTTAAATTCTACATATGAGTGAGATGGAACCAGAATGTGTATTACTAAGCAAAATAAGGTCAGTCAGCAAAAGACAAATACCATATGATCTCTTACTTCCTTTAGTGAAGAAGACAACTTTTCATTGTTGGTGTTCTTTGGGAATTATGTTCATCTGACATTGGTTCATGTTGAAATTATAGCTCAAATACATTGTACTTTCTTTCAGGCATAACAGGATGTTGTGAATTTGCCCTTCCCAACTAGGGGTTCAGAGATTTAAGATTATCTTATGCAAAAGTCAAATATAAAGAAAGGTCATGAATATTATAAAATGGCCTGATTTCTCAAATGGAGTGTTAAAAAAAATCTTGCACTTTAGTTTAGAAACAACTGTATTCCACCCTTTAATTTTATCGATGTATGCACCTTTTAAAATTTATTTTTGAAGTAGTTGTACCCTTGCTCAAACTGAAATGGAATAAATGTTAAATTAATAAATATTTGCTTTTTAAAAATTGAAGAAGTTTGGAGACGTGGGGCCCCCAGTTGTGTCTCAAGTGAATGAAATCTGTTACATTTTGAAAGATGATGTCATAGAATTTTAAAATTTACATTTTACTTTCAGATGTAAAATATTTAAAAGAAGAGGATGCCAATCGCAAGACATTCACCGTCAGCAGCACACTGGATTTCCGAGTGGACCGGAGCGACGATGGTGTGGCTGTAATCTGCAGAGTAGACCACGAATCCCTCAATGCCACCCCTCAGGTGGCCATGCAGGTGCTAGAAATACACTGTAAGTAAATGCTGCTCCCTTCCCAATGATAGCAGAAGCAACTCTCTTCATCTACATTTAAAATCATTTCAAAATGTCCTCACATTACCACACAGGTGCAGCAAAATCTACAGCAAAATGAAGTATGACTACCCTCACTGGTATTAATCGCATTCAGAGGAAAGTAGTCCTTGCCAGAGTATCATTCTTGACAAGGAAGAGAAATAAAGAAAATATCCTAAGGTTAAAACTTCTAATTCTCTTCCACACAGTGACTTGATGTAAGCATATTTATGTGGGTGGGGTAGGAAGAGTAGTCATTTTGACAGAGTCAATGAGGGTTGGGAATCAGAGAGAGCCTGGATGGACCTAACTGTCTGAAAGTAATTTGGTGAATCATGAGCATGTCGTGCTATCTGTGCTTTTAACCAGAGACAATGTTTTACTTCTATAGGAGATAATCTACATTTTTATAAATAGAGGGGCATATCCATTATGGTCTCTTCAACAACATCATGAGTACTCACAAGTGATAGGAACAACACTAATTGGATGACTCCAATGGGCAGGGAGCAGTGCTGTTTTGTTGGCATTATTTCATCTCATGGCTCATGTTAGGACATCAGCATAAAAACCTGATGATGATTAATTACTCCCTTTAGTCACAATTGATGGATGAGGACACTGAAGATTATAGTGGTTGAGTAACTTGCCCAAGCTCACACAACTAGCAAATGGTAGACTTGTAATCATGACATTTTTAGTAGTTAGCATGGCATTTAGAATGTAACAGGTGATGTATAAATATTTATCTACATGAAGATGAATCAACTGAGATTATAGGAAAAAGTCAAAAAAAGTAGAGCCCAGAGGATTATATTTCTGAAGTGTATTACCTCGTGTTTTTTTTAAATATTGAAAAGTTTTTGTTTGCTTTTACTATCTGTGATAAAGTTATAGTTTGTGTTTAGAATTTGTGTGTGATATAAGATTACACTAAATCCTAAAATGTTAAATCTAAAAGCTAGTCTTTTAATAGACCTCATGGGATTTTGTTTTTACTTATTTATTCAACAAGAACTTATTGGGTCCCTACTATGAAACAGGCATTGTTTTGGGCACCGAGGTTACATAAGTGACCAAAAAGAATAACATTAACAAAACAAGGTAAGATTGTCTTCATGTGTCAGAATTACCACTGCCAGCAACAAACTCCAGTTCTCTTACAGCATCCATTCTAGGTGGGAATGACAGAAAAGCAAAATAAATAAAAACAACATATAGCATTCTATGTATTAAGTGCTGTGGGGAAAAAAATAGAGCAGAGGTGATAAGGAGTGCAATCTGAGAAATGGGAATGGATATATATATATATATATATATATATATACACACATATATACATATACATACATGCATATATACAATGTGTTTATATGTAAATATATATTATGTTATATTAATTTATATTATTATATATCATAAATATATATTTATATATAAATATATATGTTGTTTATATTATGCATATATTTAAATGGAAAAATATATATGTGTGTGTATATATATATATATATATATATATATAAAATACAGAGGGAAGAGCAAGTACAAAGGCCCTGAGGTAGGAGCATATGTGTTGTTTTTGTGTTTCTGGAAACAGCAAGGATACCAGTAAGATCAGGATAGAGTGGAAAACTAGAGAGTATTTATGAGAGATCAAGGAAGTACCAGGGGGACCAGGCTTTTTTTTTTTCACTTTTTAATAAAAAATGTCAACCTGATTATGATTTTTAATTATCACCCACTGTCTTAATTATTCCTAGTTTACTAGTAATGGAAATTATCATAACATTTTAAATACTTTCAATTACATTAAGGTATTTTCATTAATTTTTCTCCTGTTACTGAAACAGATTCCGCAGCAAGCATATTTTAGAGCCCAAACTGAGATTATCTTCAAATCTCAGCATTTATTTGCAGTGAGATGTTGGAACAATTACTGAAACTTCTTGAGCTTTGATTATAAATTAGGAAATTAGGTTCTTCAAGGATCAAGCTAGACAATATTTTTATGGCATTTAATGAGGTTTCTATAAATTCCAGTTGCCTTAGTTAGTTCAGGCTGCTGTAACAAATATACCCATAGACTGGGTGGTAATATAAGCAAAAGTTTATTTCTCAGTTTTGGAGGCTGGAAATCCAAGATCAAGGATCAGGTAAGGGGCCTTGTCGTGGTTCATAGATGTTTGTCTTCTCTCTGTGTCTGCACATGGCAGATGGAGCTAAGGAGCTCTCTGGATTTTTGTTGTTGTTGTTGTTGTTGTTGTTGTTGTTGTTGTTTTTGGTAAAGTCACTAAGCCCAGTCACAACCTTCCAGCCCCCCCCCCACCTCCTAATTGTCACATTGGGGATTAGGTTTCAACATATGAATATTGGAGGGACATAAACATTCAGCCTATAGTACCTTCCGTTTTCTAGTCTTATTTCATCAATATGTCTCTAAATATATGGAAGATTATGGGGCACCTGGGTGACTCGGTTAAGCATCTGACTTCGGCTCAGGTCATGATCTCACGGTCCGTGAGTTCAAGCCCGCGTCAGGCTCTGTGCTGACAGCTGGGAGCCTGGAGCCTGCTTCGGATTCTGTGTCTCCCTCTGTCTCTGACCTTTCCCCATTCATGCTCTGTCTCTCTCTGTCTCAAAACTAAATAAACGTTAAAAAAAAATTAAACTTGTGGAAGATTATATAATTTGCTATTTCGAGAGGACTCAGGTTATCAGCATCTTGATTTAAACTTTTTTTCATTTATATATAAACCAAAGTAAGAATTTAAAAATAATATTTGATTACTAATTTAAGTATAATTTTTGACATAAAATAAAAGAAAATAATAAAAATTAAGTCATAAAAATATGAAAGTTCATCAGTCCAAGATTAATCACTGAAACCCACCAATAGTGAAGCAAGATCAGATACACTTAGTTTGCTATGGCGAAAAAGGTCATACCAAACGAATCTCTGGGTGCTGGTAAAAAACAGTATGAATAGGCTTGTTAGAGGATTTGGGTTTGTCCTGAATATTCTAAAGAGGGCTCTGGATTGAATGCTGTCAAGATTGGGGACAAATTGTGGATGTATATGTTGATACCTTTTACCTGGAAAGCAGACATTAAAGCAGAACTAGATTTGCTGTTATAAAGATGCAGCAGTTAATTTTTTTCTGGTTGCTGAGTGTCCTGGTCTCTGTCTTATTTCAGACTTGAAATGGAATAGACTTGCCTTTGTCTTCTTATACCCCATAGTCACAGAGCAGCTCTAGCTGATTATTGTTTAGATTCTAGAAAATTGTTTATGTTTGTTGAGAATATTTCAGGCTAGCTGTCAGATGCCAGTTGTTAGCTGCCAAAGTCATTTTCACTTTTTTGGGAGTCTAAAATGGAGCTATTATATATATACTTCCCGGGCATTTTTTGCTGTTCACTGTATTTCAATGTGCATTATTAAGCGAACTTCATGGAGGAAGGCAATTGAATTCCCTCATTTTTTAGAACATTTTACATGAAAAATGTTACACTTGCTGTCCAATTAAAAATAGCAACTCATTTTATCATGGTTTAATATGTAAGTGGCTGAAGGCAGAGACCGTATCTATTTAAATTATATATTTTAGCATCTAGCACACCACCATTCAAGTATGTGAAGGTAATTAAAACTAACTGATGATAATGCTGAATGTTCCTTAGGGATGCAGAACATTCCCCAGAGATGAAACAAGGAGTGGAGAGCAGACAGGGGGCATTTAGCAATAGTTTGCATTTAAATTAGAGTACATTGAGCTAATTGGGTGTGGTCTTCATGGCTCTGCATAGGTATACATGTGCAATATGTGATGTAAGCAGGGGAAAATAGAAAGAATTGGAAAAGGAAGAAGGTGGTTAGCCTAGAATTTGTGGAACATAAATTTAGAATTTCCACATTGTTATACAATGGTCCTATCATGAATAACCACAAAGATTGGCTCAAATGGAGTCCCAGAGTAAAAGAGCTGCCACTGTTTCTGGGGTGAGTGACCAGAGTAAATGTATATCCTACAATAATGGAAAGCTGAGACTATGCATGAAATTAAAATCCTGTGAAAAGGCAGGTTTGATAAGAAATTAGAAAGGAGAGGAGAGCCTGGGTGGCTCCAGCTTCAGCTCTGGTCATGATCACATGGTTCACCAGTTTGAGTCCTACATCTGGCTCTGTGCTGACAGCTGAGCCTGGAGCCTGCTTCAGATTCTGTCTCCCTCTCTCTGCCCCTCCCCTGCTCATGCACTGTTTCTGTCTCTCTCTCAAAAAAAATAAACATTAAAAAATAATTTTAAAAATCGGGAGAGTTAAACACATAGTTGCAAGAGCAAAAAATAGATAATAGGAGGAATTGTATTCCTAGGGCTATGTTTTAATTCCATAACCCAGTGATTCGCAAGTTAGAAGGACTCGGCCTATAAAGTATGTCACAGCAACATTCATTTCTTTATAAAATATTAATCCTAAATTTTAATGCCACTATGAAGGAAGATAGTTTCTTTAAACATAAAATTTAAGAAACTGTAGACTTTCACTGTGAACCACAAACACCTGCAAATTTCACACAACAGATAACAGCGTACTTTGTACCTGAGCTGTGGAAAAGCGACTCTCTTTTTTTACAGATGGAAATTCTAATTCATATTTCTATTTTTATGCAGATCTTGGAAAACAATAACTTTTTATTTGTCTGATTTAATTTTTAGAAGAGCAGATTGTATAAGTCAGATTTTATTTAATTCTCAATAAGAATAATGTATCTTCACGAACAGAAAGAAATATGCACAAAACACAGAAAAGAAGAAAATAACTGAACATTCATTTTCTATACGTGACACTGACAAAATTTCATAAAAAGGCAGCTGTTATTGAAAAGGAGAAAAATAACAGACAGATTAGTAAAGTATTTCAGAATAGTGAATGCTCTGAGAAAGCATTTTAGTACTGTGGCATTGAACTGCCCATATGGATAAATAAGAACCCAAATTTTAAGTCTCTTGTGTGTATGTATATGCGTTAAGTGAAATATATATATATATATATATATATATATATATATAGGTGTGTATATATATATATGTATATATACATATATATATACATATATATATACATATGCACACACAACGTATTATAAATAATTCATCAAATTATGAAACATTATGCTATCATTAATATTTGTTTACTGGTTCCCATTTGGTAACAGTGCCATTCTTTACCTATAAGTAACTGTTTACACATGCACATTATAAACAAGTTTTAAAACAGTACATAGTTAAAATAGTTCACAGAAGAAAATCTATTGTGAGCCTAAACAAAATCAGTGTAAGCAACCATATAAAAACCCATATATGCTTAGTGTAAGCAACCAAAAAAAAAAAAGAAAAAGAACAGAAGGAAGGAAGGAGGAAAGGGAGGAAGAAAAGTAGGAGGGAAGGAGAGAGGAATGGAGGGAGTGAGAGAAGGAGGAAGGAGGAAGGAAGGCAGGAAGGAAGGAAGGAAGGAAGAAGGAAGGAAAGAAGGAAGGAGGGAAGGAAGGATAGATGGAGGCTGCAGTTTTAAAATTGTGTATTTAAGTGAGATCAGTTAGGGAGCACCTGGCTGACTCAGTTGGTAGAGCATGTGACTCTCAATCTTAGGGTCATGAGTTCAAGCCCCATATTGGGCATAGAATATACTTAAAATAATTTTTTTAAAAGAAATATATATATACATATATATATTCTAATGAGATGAGTTAGGTTAATGACTGAAAATAAATGCATTATATATCTTTAAATAACAGAAAAAGATCTGGATTTATTTGTTGCTATAATAGTATTTTTATAGGAACTAAATGGTCAATTTATAGGCCTGACCTTTAACTTCTTGAAGCTTTTAATTTCCATTCTAGTTAACATGCAAGTGAACTATTAATCAATTTTTCCCTTAAAATCTTGTTAAAAAACGTATTGCTTAAGAAATTCCTTTTTTTTTCTCTTTTAAACAGAATTACTTTACCCCTAGATGAACTAAATTCTTGACTGTACATTATTTGCTACTTTTCTGAACTGTCTAATGTACATGATCAGATCTCTCTTTAGCTCTACTTATTCTAATTTAAAAAATTAAGATTTGGAGGCACCTGGGTGGCTCAGGCAATTAAGATTCCTAAGCTTCTGACTGCAACTCAGGTCATGATGTCACGGTTTGTGGGTTTGAGCCCCACATCAGGCTCTCTTGCTGTCAGCACAGAGCCCACTTCTGATCCTCTGTCTCCCTCTCTCTCTTTGCCCCTTACACACTCGAGCTCTCTCTTTCAATCTTTCAAAAATAAATAAATAAATAAACAAACAAACAAACAAACAAACATTAAAAAAATTAAGATTCTGATTATAGAAGAAATTCAATACATATGGGTTTGGGAGGTTTTAACTATTTTGTTTATATCTCCACTGTAGATATACATGATATTGAAGAGACATATTTTCGGATGCATGCAGAGATTCTTCATTAAATGTAGTTTTTTTTTTCATGTTTACTTATTTTTGTGAGAGAGAGAGAGAGAGAGAGAGCAAGCATAAGCAGGGAGGGCCAGAGAGAGAGAGGGAGACACAGAATCTGAAGCAGGCTCCAGGCTCCGAGCTGTCAGCACAGAGCCCAGTGCAGGGCTGGAACCCACAAACTGCAAGATCATGACCTGACCCGAAGTCAGCCGCTTAACCAACTGAGCCACTCAGGCACCCCATTAAATGTAGTTTTTGATTGTCCTTTTTCACTTATAAAAAAATTAAGTTCTCACCTACTCAATCCTCTCTCACCCCTCTAGCCCACGTCAGTGTCTTGTTAATTGTCCTGTGTTAGTTCTATCAACTATCCTTCCACCACCTGCCTGTTTATTTCAGAAAGCACTGAATTAAATGTTTCAGGCTATCTAGGTTTATTAGACAGAAAGGTGAGTGCTACAAGAAGAATTTCAAAATAAAATTTCTCACTCAGTTGGTGTCTCATTTGTGAAATGCTGATTATTTAATTACCTTGTCTATCACAAATTATCTGTCCAGAGATACAGAATGTAAACAGAGTCAGTAAAGGTGAAATGAGAAGTTTCTGGAGGTTAAATTTTCAAAAATTAAAATAAATTGTTACTTGGATTAACAAAACACCACTTTTATGCCTGAGGATACTTTGGAAGGATTTTTAAGTTTCAAAATATTTCACAAAGTTCATGAAATGAATATATTTTAGAATCACAAAGTAATCTATCATGCTTAGCAAAAAGATACATTTTTCTGCATTAATAAAGAAAGGTAGCCTAATCTTCAACCTCTACTTGAGATCCCAATAGTTTTTTTTTTTTAATTTAATTGAAGTATAATTGACATACAATAGTTGATTAGTTTCAGGTGTACATTAGACTGATTCGATATTTTTATATATTACAAAATAATCACCAGAAGTTTAGATACCATCTATCACCATGCAAAGTCATTACAGTATTATTGACTATATTCCCATATTATATCCCTGGGACATTTTTATTTTATAACTGGGAGTTTGTATCTCTAAACCCCTTTTACCTATTTCACCCACCTCTCAGTTCTCCCCCCTGTTGGTAACCTACAGTTTTGGGGTTTTTTTTCCCCTCTCTCTATGGATCTGTTTCTGTTTTGTTAATTTGCTTGTTTTGTTTTTTAGATTCCACGTAAACTGAATGCATGTGGTATTTGTCTTTCTCTGTCTGACTTATTTTACTTAGCATAATACCTTGTAGGAGCATCCATGTTGTTGCAAATGGCGAGTTTTCATTCTTTTTATGTCTGAGTAATCTCTCTCTCTCTCACCATCTTTTTTCTCCATTCATCTATTAATACACACTTAAGCTGCTTCCATATCTTAACTATTGCAAATAATGCTGCAATGCACTTAAGGGTGTGCATCTCTCTCCAGATTGGTGTTTGTGTTTTCTTTAGATGGAATTGTTGGATCCTAGAGTTGTTCTTATTTTAATTTTTTTGAGGAAACTCCATTATATTTTCCATAGCGGCTGCTCCAATTTACTTTCCCACAACAGTGCATGAGGTTTCACTTTTCTCCACACTTGTTCTTTTGTGTCTTTTTGCTAATAGCCATTCTGAAAGGCATGAGGTGATTTGATTTGTATTCCCCTGATGATGAGTGATGTCAAGCATCTTTTCATGTACTCCTTGGACATCTATATATCTTCTTTGGAAAAATATATTAAAGCCTTCTGCTCATTCTTTAATGGGGTTACTTTATTTTCTTGATATTAAATTGTGTAAGTTCTTTACATATTTTTATAGTGATCCTTTATCAGATGTATGATTTGCAAATATCTTCTTCCATTCAGTAGCTTGCCTTTTCATTTTGTTGATGGTTTCCTTCAGTGTGAAAAGCTTTTCAGTTTGATGGAATCCCTTTTTTTCTTTATTTTAGCTTTTGTTGCCTTTGCCTGGGAAGAGTCATTCAAAAAAACACTGTAAAGACTAATATCAAAGAGTTTACTGACCATGCTTTCTTTTGGGAGTTTTACAGTTTAAGTCTTAAAATTGAAGTCTTTAAACCATCTTAAATTCATTTTCATATATGGTTGTCCAATAGATTTTTAACCTTTTTCAGGGAGGATGCATTCATATATTTCCCATAATGATACATTATTGACATGCATCATGAAATAATTATTTATTCTTTAATTGTAAAAGAATATTTTATTTAGTCCATGCATTATTGAATTATTATTTAATCAGCAAATATTTTAAGTGATCTGAGTGCATGGATTCAATGTTACTATAAAGTTTCTGTTATTAATAGAAGAAAATATTTTTGTGTTATTAAATCTAAGCCAAGAGAAGTGTATATGTTTGTGAGCACAGATTCCAAATTTTAACAAATATTAATTTCATATATTAAACTAATCCAATGTATTCTCAACTGGCCTTTCTTAATCAAGCTTATTATAATGTGTACATTTACAAATTTTTTAGAAGTTTTAACATTATTTTAAGCACACATTATTTTTTAGAAGTTTTAATTTTTTTAGAAGTTTTAAAATTATGTTAAGCTATTCAAAAATAGTTCCCAAATGATGGAATGTATAAATGGTACAGATGACAATGTATCTTTTGCAGTTAATTTTAAGTCAATTTAATTGAGAATAAAAACTGGATAAGAAAGTGAGACAGAAAAGATTTTGATAAGTAAAACCTAATACGGAGAAAACAAGCACAAGTTATTAATATCCAATTTTTTTAACTTCTTTTCTTAAATTTTTTTAAATGTTTATTTATTTTTGAGAGAGGGGGAGACAAAGTGTGAGCAGGGGAGGAGCAGAGAGAGGGAGACACAGAATGTGAAGCAGGCTCTGTGTGCCAGCACAGAGCCTGACATGGGGCTTGAACTCACACACAATGAGATCATGACCTAAACCAAAGTGAGATGCTTAACCAACTGAGCCACCCAGGCACCCCTCAATTTTTTTAACTTCTGATTTAGTAGCATTATGTTTTAGAAGTATATTATTAAAATATAGTTTAAGGCTGATTTTTCCAAAGTGACTACATATTTTCAATTAGTGTCCTATATTTTATTAGTGTCCTAATATTTTCAAATTGTTCTAGTTCTGTTTTCTGATTGAACTGTAATACATATACACATATATACACACATATATTTCTATGAGAAAAATATACGGTTAGAAAACTATAATCAATTGATTGATGTATTGAATTTTATTGGATTAGCCTTGAATATACTTAATATCATTACTATTTACCATCTGGGTCCAAAAGACTTTTTTTTAAGTAATAGGCTTTGTTTTTAGGAGCAGCTTTCGGTTTATAAAAAATTTGAACAAGAAGTACAAAGTTCCCATATATACCCTTATCCTACCCTCCCCCCTCACTTTTTCCCCTATTATTAACATGATACAGTATTGTGGTACATATATTAACAATTAATGAACAAATATTGATAGATTATTCTTTGAAAAAGTCCATAATTTACATAAACATTCACAATTTAAGTTGTATGATTCTATAAGGTTTTGACCAGTGTATAATGTCCTACAACCATGGTCACAATATCATACAAAATACATTCATTGCCCTAAAAGCCCCTGTGCTTCACCACTTGATTGCCCCTTCCCTTTCCTCAACCCCCTGCCAACCGTGTGATCTATTAGCTAGCTGTATAGGTTTGCCTTTTCTAGGATATCATATAGTTAGAGGTATATAGCATACAGTCTTCTCAGACTGTTTTATTTCATTCGGAAACATACATATAAGGTTGCGGCGTGTCTTTTTTGTGGCTTGAGAGCACATTTATTTTAATTGCTAAATAATATTTTATTGTCTGCATATACCAGGATTTGTTTATCCATTCACCTATTGAAAACAAATCTTAGTTACTTCCAAATTCTGGCAGTTATGGATAACGCTACTATAAATATCTGTGCACAGCTTTTTGTTTGAGCAGAAGTTTTCAACTTCCTTGAGTAAATGGCATTCAAATTTTAATTAGAACAAATTTTGGCAAAAGAAAATGAATTGATTACGAAAAGAAGAGGCAACGTATCTTAATGCTACTAAGACTAAAACATGAAATTTTAGAAAAATCTAAACATGTTTATCTTGTACTATAAATCGTATTGTTGGATTGTGTGGCAAGACCATATTTAGCTTTGTAATAAACTGCAAACTATCTTGCAAAATGGCTGCCTAATTTGCATTCCCACCACCAATGAATGAATGTCCCTGTTCCTCCATGTCCTCACTAGCATTTGGAATTGTCAGTGTTTTGGATTTAGGCCATTCTAAACAGTGGTGGTGTATCATTTTAATTTGCGATTCCATAATGTCTTATGACGCTGAGCATCTTTTCATATGCTATTTTCCATTTTCATATCTTCTTGGGTGAGGTGTCTATCTAGATTTTTGCCAGGTTTTTAATTGTGTTGTTTTTCTCATTTGAGCTTTAAGTGTTAGTTCTTTGCACATTTTGGATACCAGTCACTTATCACACATATCCTTTGCAAATAGTTTCCCCCATTGTCTTTTCATTTTTTTAAAATGTCTTTCTCCAGAGCAAACATATTTAATTTAAATGAAGTTCAGCTTATCATTTTTTTCTGTCTCATGGATTATGCTCCCTGTGTTGTATCTAAAAAGTTGTCATTAAGCCTGAGGTCATCTAGATGTCTCCGATTTTATCTTTTAGAAGTTTTATAGTTTTGCACATTACCTGTAGGTCTATGACCCATTTTGAGTTAATTTTTGTGAAAGATGTAAGGTCTGTATTTGAATTCATGTTTTTGCTTGTGAATGTCAGTTGTTCTGTAATTTGTTAAAAAGACTATCATTTCTTCATTGAATTGCCTTTGTTCCTTTGTTAAAGATCCGTTGACTATACATATGTGGGGTTCTCTCTGAGCTCTCTATTCTGTTCCTTGATCTATTTATTTTGCATTAATACCATACTGACTAGGTTACTGTCTTGAAGTAAGTAGTGTCAATCCTCAGACTTCTTTGATATCGTAATTTTGTCAATATTTATAAATTTATAATTAAGAAGTATTATAAATTTGATTATATTATAATTACCACAAATATAATCACCAATATATTAAACTTTATTATGCTAATCCTTGATATGTCAGGAAAGAATGTAATTACCATTTACCCTCTGGGCCTAAGAGCCGTATTGTTTTTAGATTTTTAGGCTGTAAGTTATTTTTTAACAATGTGAAAATGTAATAATAAAGGGATAATGAAAAACAACTTTGTTAGACTCTTTAATAATAATTTAAATACAGCAAACTTGAATTTCTTTTCCATATTTCCCTGTATTTGATGATATATATGCCCCAAATGGGCAACAACTGTCATGTATGGTCCTGGAACACATCATATTGTAAATACCGAGTCCAGATTTAAAATGTATGTCTACCTTGTCCTATTTAATCATTGTTTCTGGTTCTTTTTTTCCCTTGAGTTGTCAGAATGAAACACTTTTAAAAACTTTGGTGGTTCCTAATTTTGTCAAAGAGAGGAAAAATATCTTTGTTCTATAATTGCAAGCATTTTTATTTTTCAATTTATAAGCACCAGCTAAATTAAAAAGTAAAATGAATTTAAATTTTATTATTACCAAATGACTTCAGCATTTATCCGTTTATGAACTATATAAGTTCTAATGCACAGAAAGCATAAAAATGAAAAAACGTTGTCATATTTTCTTTTTAGCAAAATCTAGTTGCAAAATATTGTGTGATAAAGACCTTCCCTTTGTTTCCTTAGAAACAAATTGTTTACTTATTGATTTTTGAGTTTAATAAAATTCTTCTAGTATTTCATAAGTGAAGACTTCTGTTTCACCATCATTATATTCTTGAGTCCTACTGTTTTCTCTCTGCATTTATCATCTGATCTATCTAATAATTTTGAGATCTCTTTCTCTGTCAACTTTCTTCTCTTGCTATTCTGAGCAGGAAATGAAAGATTCAGAATTCTCAAATGATCATGAAAGCTAACAAAACAACCAACAAACAAGCAAACAAAACTAGAATGATGTTTTTTATTTCCAGACTTCTTTTCTGCTACCACGAAAAAAATACAAAATCTGACCAACCCTATACATGAATGGGGATCAGGCAACAGTGATGATTTACATCACTCTCGCATAATCCTTCCACACCAGCACTGTTTAATATAGTTTCATGTCATGATGGAAATGTTCTTATTGTCCCAAAATAGTAAGTAGTCAATAACTAGCTACATGTGGCTACTAAGCACTTGAAATGTAGATCTTGTGACTAATGAAGTGTGGCTTAAATTTTATTTAATTTTAATTAATTTACATTGAAATTTACATAGTCATATGCCACTACTTGTTACTATATTGGACACCATCACTCTAGATGATTTCATCATACTTCCATTTTCGTATTATGTCATTCCATTTAGTATACTTGGGGATAATTGATGAGTTATGGTCAAGTTAATGGTGAAGTAATTCATAAAATGCTAAAGTAGCAAGATTTTTCATACTATAGAAAATATAACACCCATATAATTTCATAATGTTATCTTAGATTTACAAAAGAGTCCAGTGTTTTCATATCGTAATTGAAAAGTAAATTTTGAAAAGTAGATTTTCTCTTTGTTTTTAGGAGGACCTCTATAAAAGGGTACAAATCATGAAATGCAGTCTCTAAAAATAGAACTGTTTCATATAGAAGCTCGACAACTAAACTTGGGGCCATTGAACTCTAATAATATGCTAAGGGTTAACCTTCCCTATCTTTTTAGGAGGAAAATTTTTATTTATATTATTAAGAACAAGGCTAGTGATTTTAGTAATTATTAGAGAGTTGCAAGAAGTTTTATTGTGCCCTCAAAATGCCTTTCGGTTTTCTTTGTGATGACTATGATTTTAGAATTTGCTATTTAATTTTTGGTTTAAGTGTAGAATGATCACATTGGAGCTCGTTAGTGAGTAGTGATCACAGTCCATCTGTTCTTTGAGGTGGTAGGTAAGATGTGCCATATAGGGATAGGCCATGCTTTTACAAAACTACAATGTTTGGTGTCCAAATACAGGTTAACAACCACGGCAGTGATATAGAAGCTTTTAAAGAAAATATATTTGGAAAACAGTGCGACCTTGAAAATCAATACTGCATTTTTAAAGGTTCTAGTTCTGAAGTCAGATAAGGCCAGTTTGGAATTCAAGTTTCCCTAAGTGACTTTATGCTAAACCTAATTTCCTCATTTGGAAAATGTACCTACTTCATATTTTTTGCAAGGATTAAATCAAGTAATGTTTTATAAGTGCTGGGTTTTTCATTATTAGTATTAGTATTAGGAAAGTAACATACCTTATGTATGCAAACAATTTTAGGAAAACTTTCTATGAGGTCTATACATTGTGAAAGGAAATGCAAAAGCTTGAGAATACAAACAGAAAACCTATGAAATAAGTAATATATATATATATATATATATATATATAGAGAGAGAGAGAGAGAGAGAGAGAATTTGCTTTATAATTTTGCCCAGACATACACTATTTACCAAAATTGAAAAAAAAATCAATCTTAAATTTGGTGATTATGGGAAGTGAAATAAGCCAGACTGAAAAAGATAAATGCCATATGATTTCATTCGTATGTAATATCTGAAAAACAAAGCAAATGAATAAACAAACAAAAAGTAGAATCAGACCTTTAAATACAAAGAATGAATCGATGGCTGCCAGAGGGAAAGGATGGAGGGGTGGGCAAAATGGGTGAAGGGGAGTGGGGGACACAGGCTTCTGGTTATGGAGTGAATAAGTCCTGAGAATAAAAGGCACAACACTGGGAATCTAGTAAATGATACTATATTAGCATTGTATGGTGACAGATGGTAGCTACACTTACAACATAGAGATGTTGAATCACTATGTTGTACACCTGAAACAAATAGAATACTTATACTCAATTAAAAAAAGATTAAAAATTTGATGATATTAGGGAAAAAAACCCTACAATGCTGCTGTCAGCACCCTTTAGAGATAACGTATCCTACACTTTATATTATTTCTGGATGGCTCACATACAACGTCATACACAGCCCACATCTTCTCTACAACAACCCTTTGTTCAACTGTTTTGAATTTCCTTCTATTCTTTACCTCTAGAAAAATGCCAGTTCAAATACTATGTAATCTTTGAACTATTTTGAGTGCCACTTCTCTGGGTAACTTTCTTTGTTTCTGATAAATACGTATAAGCCCTTCCTTCCTAACACCTATAATTCTTCATCAAATGCTGTGTTGCTTTCAATTTTAAATTTTGCATGATTTGGAACTGTACTATGGGTTACTATATTTGTGGGTCTATAGTGCTTGAAAAGTGGTAGCAGTGGGTCTTCTACACACACTCATTTGTATACATTTGTTGAATACATTAAATATTGTCACAAAAATAAT
Source organism: Panthera pardus (assembly GCF_024362965.1). NCBI lineage: Eukaryota > Metazoa > Chordata > Mammalia > Carnivora > Felidae > Panthera > Panthera pardus. The sequence continues at coordinate 38,385,022 of NW_026526721.1, forward strand.
TTTTCACTAGAATTAAAAGGAATTTCATAGACTGTTGAAGGAAAGAGTACCTGATAGTTTTGAGCATTCTTTTCATAATGTTGTGAGTTAAAAGGAAAGTGAGGGTCTGAGTTTTACTGTAAAATTACAAACAGGAAAAATAAATTGGACGTCTGAGAAAAAGTCAGTCTTACACAGAAGAAATAGATAGCAGATAATGCTGCAGCTGAAATGGTTGGTGTATCCACACAAAAAGTGGTGGACCTTGAGGTGTAGCCTGAGTTTGATTTTCAGCTTTTCATTTCAGGAGAGTATTTTAACAGCCTTCCTCAGAGTATTCAGCATTTCTTTCATTTCAGAAGTAGAGATTTGAGAAAAGACCACGCATCCCATAGAAATGTATGTGGTTTCACAGTTCTCTGGTGGTTCCTAATCCGTTGTAACAAGGAAGAGCTATACAGGTAATGAATAGAATGAATGTAAATGTCTTACAGAAGGGCACTACTATGCACTATCTTGGGCCAGGCAAACCTTTCTGGTGGAGGGGCTGTCTTGTGCATTGAAGGATATTTAGCAACCTCCCTGGGCTCTGTCTATGCAATGTTACTAGGATCCCTTCTACATCTCACCAACACTGTAAAGAGCAAAAATGTCTCTAGATGGTGCCAAATGTCCTGGGGAGGGGAGGGCAAAATTGCCTCTAACTGAGAACCACTATTTTAGAGAAAACTCCAAAGCGGCTTCACAAAGGTGAATCGGTGCCTAATTTTCTTTAGTATTTATGTAATTACTGAGAGATACGTATAAGGTTGCTAATTAGTATAAGGTTGCTAATTAAATTATTTTGTTCAGAAATCTTTATATAATAACATTGCTATAAGGCAAAGAATCACAACTCTTTCATCTACAAAATACTTCAAAATTTCTCAATTGTCCTTGACAGAAATTTGCTGTAGGAATTATTCTGTATTATTTACAGAGAAGAGAAACACCTTGTTGAGAAGGGTATGTCAACTATATGGTCACCTAATCTTTGTGAAGGATATATCGTAATAATTAATAAGGAAATGTATATATTTGTTTTTTAAACATTTTCCCAGTTTTATTAATATATAATTTTTATATATAGTTGATATCTAATACTATGACACGTATTAGTTTAAGGTATACAACATAATTATTCAGGATATATATATATATATATAGTTAACATCTGTCACTGCACATAGTTACAATTATTTTTCTTGTGATGAGAACTTTTAAGGTCTATTTTCTTAGCAATTTTCAAATATGCATATGGTATGTTAACTATAGGCATCATGCTATACATTACATCCTCAGAATTATATATCTTATAACTGGAAATTTGTACCTTTTAACCACCTCACTCAAAAGAATATTTTCATCTGTCAAAGAGGAAAATGATGTGAAAGGGAGATTTAAAAGGGTTATAAAAGAAGAGACAGAGAGAAAGAGAGAGAGAGAGAGAGGAGAGACAAATAGACAGACTGATAGTCTATGTGGTTTATACCTAGAATTTAGTAACAGTGCCAGATAGGTTTTATAATTTGAAGATCATACAGAGTCAAAGCAAATGTTTTGCCAGTTTCCAATTCAGCCAGATGAAAAAAAAAGGTGATTTTGGAGAACAATAGAAGACAAAAAAGTTACTACAAAAAGCACCAATTCCCATTCTAAGAGGGAACAGGAAACACAAATTTATTGAGGTGTGGTTAAGATCAGGGGAACAAGATTCAAACTGTCTAAGTGATTTGTGATCGTGTAACTGGGGTGAGTGACTCCTCTGAGCCTTAGTTTTATGTTCTGTACAGTAAGTCAACCAAGGTCTACCTTGCATGCTGTATGAAAGAGTTCAATGAGACAACACATATAGAACATTTACAATGATAACTTTTACCAAGTATTTGATCAATGTTCATTTTATTAGAAGATTGCTGTGACACATAAATTTGATTTTATAACACACTAGTGGTCCTAACCAGTAGTTGGAAAATATAAAAATCTGCTTTTCGTTTATTCAATAAATATTTAATTAAGGGCCAGGAGTTATTTTATGGCCAAGGATAAACCAGTGAACAAGACAGACATAATCTCTGCTCTGAAGAACTTGCTTTTCTAAGAATGTAATAAGCACTCAGCAGCACTACTTATGAAAACTAACGCTAGGGCTTTGCATGTTACAGTGTGAATGTTATAATGTATAATGTTATAATGTTACAATTGTGGTAAACAATGGATATGAATGGTAATAGTACAATTCCTTATATGTTTTAGGAACTATATAAATGTTTATTACGGACTACTCATAGGAAATAACTTTTGTGAACACATAAAATGATCAAGATGATATTTTGCTTTTAACCAAGGATCCACATAATGCCATGGGCAATGCAAATGACTGTTGCTTAAGTTATAAACCATCTTTGTTCACTCAATATATTATACTGTATGGAATGATACACTATATAGCTAATGATAGTAAGCTAATGTTAGATGTTCCCTTATGATTGATTGTTTCCCTTATTCAGTAATTTTTCATCATGCAGAACAGGCTGATGTTATTTTATATAACCTTAAATTTCTGTTGTATTTCTTTGATTAAAGAAGAGGTAAGGTGTTTCTTTCCTTTCTTTTTTTTATTGGTAAAACATTTGATTTAAAACTTTTTATTCACCTACAAAACCCTTAGTGATGGATAAATGTTGAACGACTGACACTAAATACTTTAAGAGCTTGTGCTTTCAAGAGTGTCCATTAGGTGGTTTAATGATAGCTTCATCACAGATCTTTTCTCTTTTCTAAAATCTTTGTTAAGGGTATAGAAAATCCATTTCACTGGATCAATATCTTTACTTTGATTCAAATCCTGAGTTGTTCAAGGAAAACAGGAGGTGTCCTTCCTTCCCAAGTTCATAAAGCTTTTAAAATTTTTAATAAAAATGATAATTGTGCATTAACCTATCTCTTGATAGTAATTGTGCTTGTTTCTAAATGAAACCTAGAATTTTTCAGATAAGTACAAGAAATAATGCTTCAGAATAAAGTGTGTTTTCTTTCCACATTTTAGTAATTTTAAAAATAGATTTTAAAGAGTGATATTGTTCCTACAAAAGCCTTGGAAAGGAAACATTGGGCTTTTTAAATATCTGCATATTTTGCTTGTTTGCTAGTACTGAAAATTATTTTTGGATGAATGAATATATCCCTATTTTCTCTATTCTTCTGCAAAACTTTCTCATTTGCTTGCATTTTGAGAGAAATGAGAAGCAACTCATTCACTTATTCACTCAACACTTAAAGAACCCTTAACAACATTTCAGGCATTTTGTTAGGATCTGAGACCATACAATTAAATAGGTTAAGACCTTGGATCTTGAAGGCTAAAAATGTGTTGAATGAAGCAGCCATGTAAAAAAAAAAATGTGTATTTTACTATGTGCAGTGTTTTATATTAACAGTATACATTCTGTATTATGAAATAATTTAAACCAAATTATTTGCTGTTCTTTGCCATTTGTATGTGCTTATTATATATTATATATGTGTATTATCTATTATATATATGTTTATATGCTATAAGCATTATATATTAATCATAAACATTATATATTAATCATAAACACTTTATATTAATATCATAAACATTATATATCATTCTATAAGTACATTTATGTTCAATGAGTGTGGTGTTGTTAGAGTTGACTTACTTGAAGACATTTTAAAACAGACATAGAAATCGTTATTTTCAAAACAAAGAAGTGTCACGTATAAGACAAAGCTAAGATAAATTCAGAGCAGTAATAATGCATTTTACTGACCTCCTTATTTACTATCATTAATTGGTACAATACAATGTATTATGTTAGCAATGTAAAAACAATACAGTAGATATTCCCAAACAACTAAAGAAAAATGCCATTCTGTTTTGTGAAGATGTGAAACAGGATGAAATGAATTCATATTCCATGTAGGAATAGATTATTTCTGAAGCAAGCCTGGAATTACTATTTAAGTAAACTTCAGTTAAAAAAAAATACTGTCAATCCTGAGGTGCCTGGGTGGCACAATCAGTTAAACGTTGGACTCTTGATTTCAGCTCGGATCACAATCTCATGGTTCGTGAGTTCAAACCCAGTGTCCGGCTTGGGATTCTCTCTCTCCTTCTCTCTCTCTCAAAATTAAATAAATAAATAAACTTTTAAAAAATATTCCCAATTTTTTGAAAGCAGAAAATCTACAAATAACTTAAGAAATATGAACAGAAAAAGAAAGTTTAAAATTATTAACAGATAACTTGGCAAAGGCATGCAATAAAAGGTTTGGATTGTACGGTATTCACTTTCTCATTCCTATTTATACCTTGGTTGGTAAAAAGATTAATGAGCTAATACATGCATAAATTTAAGATTATTTTTAAAATCATTATTTATTATCTGTTGTGCATTGTGACACTTTTTAGAAGTGACACTTTCTCCATTTGTTTTGATATATAACAAAATAAATAGTAGAGAAAAATATGTTTACCTGTTGTTTTCAATTATTAAAATATATATTTTGAAGAAATCCTGGAGACTGAAGATTCTTAAATTTAACTCACTTTTTTAAATGACTATAACTTTTGGTTTGTCTTTTTATTGGCTAAGATAACTGAATAAGTATCGGAGTTCTATACCAATTTAAAGACATTTTTATAGAATATTATTGATATTTCACTAAAATAATTTTAACCTAGCAGTGCTTGATCAACTCCCTTATGGATACAACAAAGTGATTGATGAAAATAAAATAGAAGTAGTAATGACGGATATCTTTATCATTAAGTAAAAACCTGTTAAAGCACAAATTACTTTTTGTTATTAAAAAAATTCTTTGGGGTACCTGGGTGGCTCAGTAGGTTAGGCATCCAATTTTGGCTCAGGTCATGATCTCACAGTTTGTGAATTAGAGCCCTGAATCTGTGCTAACAGCTCGGAGCCTGGAGCCTGCCTCAGATTCTGTGTCCCTCTTTCTGTGTCCCTCCCCCACTAAACTCTTTCTCCCTCTCTCTCAAAAATAAATAAACATTGAAAAAATTTTAATAAAAAAATTCTTTGAGAAAGAGTCAAGTTTGGGGTAATAATCACATTACTGTTGTATTTGATGTGGTAAAAAATGTAATTTTGTGTATATTGTTAAAATGGACTATTTAAAGAGAAATGCTGACTTATGTGGAAACATAACTTAGAATTTTGGCTGATTGAATAAATTTCTTCACAAATGAGTGATACCCCTGCCAAAATCATAGAGGAGAGAAACTAGTTTATGAGATATTTGCATTAAAAAACAAATGGTCATTTTTATAATCATGAAAAGTTGTTATCTAATGTTATCTAACAGAAGATTTATACAAGGAACAGAGTCAGCAACAGAAATTTAATTAAATTAAATATGAGCTAAGAGTATAAGTCTATCTAAGGCTTATAACATGAATATTTAAGATTAATTTGGGGCGCCTGGATGGCTCAGTAGGTTAAGCGTCCGACTTTGACTAGGTCATGATCTCGCGGTATGTGAGTTTGAGCCCCGCGTCGGGCTCTGTGCTGACAGCTCAGAGCCTGGAGCCTGTTTCAGATTCTGTGTATCCCTCTCTCTCTGACCCTCCCCCGTTCATGCTCTGTCTCTCTCTGTCTCAAAAATAAATAAATGTTAAAAAAAAAATTTAAATAAAAAAAATATTTAAGATTAATTTTACATACAACAGACCACAACAAAATTTGAATTAAGCACTTTTTAATATTTTAAAATTAATATACCAAACCAATAAGAAAGCATAACAAAATCTTTAGTGTATTCATTCATTTAAGAATTTATTTATCAAGCACAGATTTTCAAGTATTGTGTGAGATACTGAGGAAATAGCAGTGGCTGTTTTAAAATCACATAAACGTGAAAAAGAGAACATGTAGAAGAGGTATCTTTTCAATCACACTTGAGGATAATGAATGAATGCCCTTAGGAAATGATATTTGAGTTGAGATTTAAAAGAGTTAAAGAAGCTCCCCCAGAATGGAGTATTCCAAACAATTTGTATAAAAGCAGGATGAAACACATTTATTAAAGGACCTGAAAGAAAGTGTAATTATCTGGAATTCAAAGAATGAAAAAGCATGTTAGAAGGCAAGGGAGTCAAGAAGTGTACAGATCACATGAAACTGAAAGGCTATCTTAATAATTGTGCTTTTAATCTTAAGAGCAAAGATTAACCATGCAGAAAACTGATGGTATCAGATTTACGTTTTGAGAAGACAACTTTATTAAGTTCTAAGAGTTAGATTTAGGGGGACAACAATTAACACGAGAGAGACCATTCACTATTGTGGTAAACTAGATAAAACTAGTAGTCGTGCAGCTATAAAAAAGAACTGAATCGATGTGAAAACTATTCAGGAGGTCAATCAACCAGACCTGATGAACTGATTGATGATAGAAATACAAGGTTACAGGAGGTGTCTGGTGTAAGTAGCTGGGTGGAGGCTTGTTGTATCTATAGAGCTAGAGGTTGCCGGATGAGGAACAGGGAGGTAGGGGTTGGAGACCTTGAGCTCATTTAGGACATAGTAAAGGCACCATGTCTTTTAGACATTCAAGTGGACATGTCCGATAGGTGCTGCATTACGTACGTGTGGTTTGTGCTAGAGAGCTGCTCTAGGATGTAAACCTGAGAATGATTGGTGAGTAGATAGAAACCGAAGTGATGGCTGTGGCTGAAAGGACCCAACCAGAATTACCAGAGAACAAATCATGATCTTGGTGATCTCAGTATTTAGAGGCTAAATTCCAAAAGACAACTCAACAGAATTTGAGGGGCAATAGCCAGAGATATAAGAGTCGAATCAGAAACATGGAGTGATAGGCTATAGAGAGGGGGGTATTCTTAAACCTAGCAAAGATCATTCTTAGGCATAGAGACTAATCAACATTTTCAGTAAGGTAACTGAAGTAAAATAGAAGAGCATTGTGTTATATCCCTCGATTTTGGTTACTTCAGAGGTTATTTGGTGATCTTACCTTTTGAAAGTTCCACAGAAATGCATGCAAAACATATTATGTGCTTCAGCATTTTCTTATGCTTAAAATTCTGTATTTTGGATATGAAAGGAATCCTGAATCTTGCTTCAGGGAATAATTTGCTATACAAAGTCTCACCTCTAATAAACTACTTATACAAAACCGGCAGAGCTAAGAGAAATCAGACCATATTCTGTTTTCCTCTAGTCTAACAGTTACCCACTGCTATGCATTTTACCTTGCTGACACAGATTGCCTGTGGCGACCTGCCCATATCCCTTTCGCATACACCATTTCTGGGCACTGAGCAGACCAGGAATGCCAGGGAAATGATAGTCTTCACTTCCTCCAGAGTAATCCTCAACCAAACACTAATGAAAATCGGTAAATATTCCCTAAATACTGCTCTCCCTTGTTCATTGAACACGGTAACTCTGAGGCATTCCCTACATTGTCCCTCAGAGATCCATAGCAGAATTGAATCCCAGTTGCCCACTGTGTAATCTGCTCAAGAGCACACTATTTACTTCCTTCTCTTCCTGTCTCACTTTCTTGTCCTTCCTAATACCACGTCCATAAAAGTCATGTCTCAGGGTCTGTTTGTTAGGTTTCAGTATTTGTCAGGGTTCTCCAGAGAAACAAAACTAATAAAATGTATACATAAAGAGATTTATTATAAGGGATTGGCTCACACAGCTAGGGAGGCTGCAAATCCCAACACCTGCAGGCTGAATTGCCAAGCTTGAGACCCAGAAGAGCTGATGATTTAGTTTGAGTCTGGATCCAAAGTGCTGATAAATTAGGAGAGCTGGTGGTGTTGAGTCTGAAGACCAATTGGTTCAAGACCCAAGAAGAGCAAATGTTTCACTTTGAGTCCAAAACAGGAAAAAAGTCAATCTTCTAGTTTGAAGGCCCTCAGACAGAAAGAATTCTCTCTTATTTGGGGAGGATCATTTTTTTTTGTTTTATCCAGGCATTCAACTCATCTGACAAGGCCCACCCTTATTAGTGAGTGCAATCAGCTTTACTCAGTCTGCTTATTTAAATGTTGATCTCTTACCCAAGTACTCTTACTGAAATGCCCAGAATAATGTTTGGGCAAGTATCTGCGCACCCCTTGGTGCAGGCAAGTTGACACATAAAATTAAGCATCACAGACACCCAAGTTAATGCGACTCTCTTTCCTAGAATCACATTTTTCTGAAATTTCTTCTACTTCTTTTTCTGGAATGAAGCTTGTTTTTATTTGTCAGGATGAAATTACATTTTGCTTTTTATACATGTCAAATTTCAAAAGACAATAGACCTCATTTTCCAGAATCATTCTGGCTCACATTTGTTACCCTGTATAATTGTTAACATTTTGCCTTCCCTTTTTAAAATGTTCTGCTTTGAGGAAATATTACATAGTCATTATAGTCAATAACTGATTCCATAAATGTGATGGTGATAATCGAAAAATTACCAAAGTGTAATTTAATCCTTTATTAAATTTTTCTCCCCTACCGGCTAAAGGTATGATGAATATGTGTCATAGTTCTTCAAATTTTTTTTTTCTGGATTATTTCACATTGAAATTATCTACCCTAATATATATGGAATGCTTATGTGCAACCAGGATATTATTGTTGATTATCATGAGTATATTATCTTGTTGAAAGGACTGAAAAAGAATGTATTTAAAACATATAAATAATTTATAAGTATGATATAAGGTCTTCCACAGGATCATAGTTTACCATTTGATATATGACAAGGCTGAGTAATATTTTCCTGAAGGAAGAGAACAAACCTAAAAATTACAGTTGATAGATACTTATCAGTTTCAAAGTCAGAGAGTGAATATAACCCCAGGATGGTTCAGTTCTTCCATCACAGGTAAGGGAAGGGAATATAATTGTGACTATCTGGAGCATTCAGGGCCTACTTTGTTTTTTGATGAGGATGCAGAGATAAGAGCAGGAGGCAATCCCACATTGATTGGGATTCCATGTTGTGTTGGCCACACAGTGCTAGGACTAGCAATAAGCAAAACAGATGTAAGAATAAGCAGATGTAATAAGCAATGAGTATGTTTACATCATCTGTGATTTTAAGCTTATTTTCCAGTTCTGCTATGAAATATGTGTCTCTGTGTTGATGAAATAATATCACGTGGCGTGAAAATTATGTCTTAAAGTATTTTTGAATCTTCTTTCACCAAGGATGATTTTAAAATGGAAATAAAATATTTTATAATAATTATGCTGTAGCATATGTAACAAAATGTTAACTTCTAGTAATATTCAAAATAACGATTTTAAATTATTTGCCAACTGTACTTTAGAGCAAGCAACATGTGCCAAATGCTGCATTACTGTATTTCAAAGAGATTCTGCATAATGCTTATGAGACAGTATGCTTATGATCCTGAGTTCTTTGTGGGTTCTTTATTGTGATTCCTGGTATTCCTGCCACAGAAAAGTGCTGTTATTCAAATGTACATAAATGCATTCGGTCCATAATAATAGTATTCATAGCCATCTATAAATAGTCAAAGAAACAATTGTATGGAATGCTTGATATTCATCTGAACCACTTTTTGCAATTTCACTTTTATATTCAGATTTCAGAAATAACACAACAGTGGTGCTCATAAGATATTCAGATATTTTTGTTAGCTTTTCACAGACAGGGTGGTAGCTTCTTAAAATTGTATACTCTGTTTTGCTAACTCTGAGAAATTCCTTGTAAATATACACGATAGTAAGATAAAGCCTGAACCTACACCATAATGTGCAACTATTAAATGTATAGTTTTATGTGTATTTAGTGTCATTTCTTAATATTCCTTTTCATTTTTTTCTAGATACACCATCAGTTAAGATTATACCATCCACTCCTTTTCCACAAGAAGGACAGCCATTAATTTTGACTTGTGAATCCAAAGGAAAACCACTGTAAGTGATTTAATGAGCAATAAAGTTTTTCACTTTTTCTCCTATACTGCTTTGATTTCAGGCTTTAACGGCAGAAATCCACTGTTTTTGTCTTTTCTTGGTGGGCAAAGTCATCTCTAGAACAGAAATCCCCTGAACCATGTCTTCATTAAGTATCTGTGGAAGATTGGTCTTTTACTTTGTCATCTAGTGAAGTTTCTGGGAAGGTTTCCAGCTGTGATTTTTTTTCTTTTTATTTCTAGTAAGATATTTCAACCTGAAAGGAAAGTGGGCTTAATCAGTCACTGTTTATGAGATTGATAGAAGTTACACATTGCTGAACTTCTCCCATGAAAATCTTTGAAAATATTGAAACATCCTCAAAATATCCCCAAGTTTTAAAATTAAAAGGGAAATCATTTTTGTAATAAGGGAAATAACATCTACATTTCTAATATAGCCCCCATGAGACATAATTTGTGAATGTGATATGCTTCAACATTTCCAATTGTAAGGTGATTTCATTATTAGAATACATAAGTTCTAATATCACTTCAACTTTAAATTACTTTTTGGCGTTCATGTTTATAAACATTTAACATGTTTATAAACACAGAAAATCTATTTTTATAAAAAATTTAAGTGTGAATTATCCAAATATGTATTACTCAAAGACTATTTGACAGCCATTTGATCATTCTAATATAGTGGGAGTCTAGATTGAGCTGAAAGTCATTTATTTGATTATTTTAAAAGCTTCCAATTAATTTGTATTTCTGTTTAAATTTTAATAGGAGAAATTTAATTGTTTTCAGTATATAATGATAGGGGGCTGCTTCTGTGCAAATCAAGTTAAATTCTTAAAAAAATTATGCCTGATAATATTTGTTATTTAAGTGTATACTTCTTATTATTCCATGAGAAATTTTTCTAAAAGAATTTTAAGACAGAGCCTGAAATATCAAATCCTCAATTATGTGGTATTATAATTTTTAACACACTAAGTGAATTCACACTTTTTTAATCAAAGTTTTGATATTTTAAAACTGTTCTCTCCTCCAGTATTTTTTTTCTAACGATAAAAATAATACTGATTTAAAGAACATTCAGTAAATCCATTATTTTTCTTCTATCTTTTAAAAAACACTTAAGGCATTTTAGACCTTGAAAGGAAAAAACTTTCTCATAGTAGCTTACTACATATACACTGTGCAATTCACTTATATAGTTCTCACCTTCTGGTAAGCTTAAATTGCTTATAGAAAACATTTTTCTACCACAGTATGCTGAGTGTAGCCGTGCATGTCGGTATTATAGCTTTAACAAGAACTTCTGGCTACAAATTCAGTACTTTCAACTAGAGAAGGAAATGGAATAGACTCTAGTCAGCTTCAGACATGCTTAATTCCTAATTTCTTTAGTTGTGATTCTGTGTATCTAACAACAGAGTTTCTTTCCTAACTTTTCCTTCCATTCCCCCCCCCCCCCCCGTTGCTTTCACTTATTATTTCCCACAACAGTCTCTCTCTGTTTGCTTCTGCTTCTGTTGTTATTTTGTTTTGTTTTGTTTTGTTTTTGCTTTTTTTCCTCCTTATAATCTCAGAGGTCAGCATATACATGAGGACACAAAGGAACTCAGGGTGAGGGCATAGCAAAGGAGTTTTGCTTTTACCTTTTCTTCACTGATCTGCCCCAAAGTACATATGTGTACATTTGGAATATGTGTACAACTTAGGCAATTAAATGAGATGACGATGGGGGCGCCTGGGTGGCGCAGTCGGTTAAGCGTCCGACTTCAGCCAGGTCACGATCTCAACGGTCCGTGAATTCGAGCCCCGCGTCAGTCTCTGGGCTGATGGCTCAGAGCCTGGAGCCTGTTTCCGATTCTGTGTCTCCCTCTCTCTCTGTCCCTCCCCCGTTCATGCTCTGTCTCTCTCTGTCCCAAAAATAAATAAACGTTGAAAAAAAAAATTTTTTTTTAAAATAAAAAAAATAAATGAGATGACGATGGAAATGATATATCCCTGTTCAAATAGCATCTAATTACCTGTCAATGATCTACTCTTTGGTTCCACATCTACTTCCACCAGTAGAAAGAGCATTTAATTTATGTGAATAATTCATTTGGGAGGTCTACATAATTGGCTCTTTAGGTAGTTGTTTTTCACCAGTTCAGATATGGTTGAATAATTTATGGTTGTGTCCTATTGTGGGTCTCTGTTCCAGTTACCTAGAAATAAGCGTGGGTGTGTATTACTCCTCTGCACTGCAGATGAACAAAAAGTATAATAGCCTTTCATTTATTTATTTTACTTAGTAATACAAAGCTTCCAGAAGTTTGGGAAATAGAAATGCTACATTTGTCAGAAAAATCCCGATTAATATCATAGCACTTTGGAAAAAGATAAAGGAAATAAGAAAGCACTCTTTATTTTACAGAAACGAAAACTAAATCTCAACAATGGTAACCAAATTTCCTTTATTCACCCAAGTTTAAAATGGATGACTCAGGATTTAAATTCAGTTCAATCAGTGCCCCAGACTTCCATTCGTTCAGCTGTTTTCTATTTCAATTGCCAAGTTTAAATTGTCACTTATGCTAGCCAAAGTAACTTTTGAAGAACTAGGATGGTCCCTACAATAATGTTTAGCCCTGAAGATGAACCCCTAGATGCCTGAAGGTGAAAAACTGGTTAGTCTTAAGAAATATTTTCCTTTTTCCATCCTCTTTTAGCAGGCCTTTTTCTACATGCATGCCCTTTCTGGAAAGTTGACAAAAGCCTAACAAACTGACTGTTTCTAGCAGGAGGTTATAACCACACAAAATATCCGTGATTAGTATAATATCTTCTGGTCATTCCATAAGAGTTAAAATGGTCTTTATATTTTATCTTCAACCTTATAGTTCCCAATGTTATATTCTGTATGCTATAGCCTACAAATTAATATGTATTAACTGATTCTCTTGTGCTGTACACTCATTTGCAATTTCCTTTTTATCATTTTCTTTCCTAGTAGATTGCCAGGCCATTGATATTAGAGAAATAGCCATCTTCTTTGAGTCCTTCTCGTCTTTAGACCACTGCTTCTCTTCTGTTCTTCCGAATCATCTTAAAATCCACTCTTCTGCATTTTCGAAGTAACTATCATTTCTAGTAAATGAAGGCATTAACTTCTTTAAAGACAGAGTAATTCCTAGCCTCTCTTTAGTTTTATTCTATCCCCAACAGTGCCAGATGAGGCATATAGGACAAAAACCAAGGTAAGACTGAAAAGAAATCATTGGATTTTCCCAGAAGGAAATCTTACTGATCATAAAGAAAACAGTCTCACTAGAGCAAGTAGAACAGAAGGCAAATTGAAATGGATTAATCAGGAAATTAGTAGGCGGTGGGGAAGTAAAATAAATGGAAAGGCCACCCATTTCAGAAAATGAATCATGAAAAATAGAACGGAATGAGAAAAGAAATTTTTGTCAAACAGGGTTTTAAAATAAAAACAATAGTAAGAGAGATTGTCCATATTTTGAGATAGAATTTTAAAAAATCCCAAAGAATGGGAGTGAAAATGACTTGTGTGATATCACATACACCCAGTGGGCAGGCTTGAATTTCCTGTCTTACTCTGGTACTCACTGTCAAAGTTCTGCTCTATTACTTTGCAGGTCTTATACCTGATTCCCCATGTTGTTATTTTGAAACCACGAAAAAGCAACACGGCAGCTTTTCTTCCTATTGGCTACACAAACACTTAATTTCCACTATCTTTACCATTTATGCCTGATGCACCTTGAATAAGCAGGTGAAAAATAGAAATGGATAATGGATATATGATTCTTTTTCATCTTGTACCTTTAATCCATGATCAAATCTTTATTGTTTCTTAAAAAAAATATTTGACCGAGGGGCGCCTGGGTGGCACAGTCGGTTAAGCATCTGATTCTTGATTTCAGCTGAGGTCATGATCTCATAATTCATGAGTTCAAGCCCTGTGTTGGGCTCTGCACTGCCAGTGCAGAGCCTGCTTGGGATTCCCTCTCTCTCTGTCTCCCCTGCTCATTCACTGTCTCTCTCTCAAAATAAGTAAATAAACATTAAAAAAAATATTTGATGTATAATTTCCTGAAGAATGAGTTATTCACAGTTATTAGGCATATGGATAGTAGACAAAATAACACTACTATCTTTTGTATAAATCATGAAATGATGGCATGGTTCAATTAGTACTGAAACTCATGTTCCTAACCTGCCCTCCTGTATGCTAATGTTGTTTTCCTTGTTCTAAATGTGAGGGCCCCAGTGACTGTTTATGAACAATCATGCCTTATTTGCCTGTTTTGGATGGAAGCCTTTTGCTGTTTTCCTGTGGAACAGCTGCATAACTTGGGCCAGGACCAAATTGTTCCAGTTGACATTACTATAGAGGCATTGTATTCTTTCCTTAAAAGAGAGATTACTGTACATGTCTGTCTATTGTTTTAATTTTAGTTTAAAGTGAGGACAGAGCTAATGCCAACCACTTTTCTTTCAAGTCCCCAGAGTTTTTGCAACCTTCTTCTTTCTTTGGCTGAATTCCCAGACAGCTTTCAGGCAGCAGCATTCTCCATTTATAGAAGTAGAGAAAGAAAAAAGCTGTTACATTACATTAAAGTCATGACCTTAAAAGGTATGGGGTTGCCCCCCCACCACAAGCTATAGCTAAAGAATCATCATTTATTTTAATCAAATGTTTAACACTATGTAAATTTGCTTCACAAAAGCAGTGGGACATTTTCAGTCAAATAAATGTATATTTGGCATTTAATCTATAAAATAAAATAATTATAGGTATGGATAAACTTTTCTGTGTATCCAGCATGATGTTTATATTTTGCTTACTATTTTACCTTCTGATAACCACAATTTTTCTTATGTTTTGGCATAAATCTAATATACATAATAGCCTAGCACAAAACATCCCTTGTTAGGGACAATTATGTGTCCCTCTAAAATGGGACAAAATGATTTTTAAAATGATCAAGAATTTAAGAAGAAATCTGATAAGAACATATTGATGCATTTGATGCACTTTCCTATTAGCATAATAGAGATGAAAATGAGATGTAAATTAAGGCAAAACAGTTTTATTATATCAAGCCAGTTTTCTCAGCCTAAAATGACATTTTTACAAATCATAGTTTATTTATTACTTGTCATACAATCTAATCACAGCCAGAAGAAATGACAAAGTAAACCAGGAGTTAAAGAAAGCCAGTCATCATCAGAGTGAAATGTTGTAGGCCAAAACTGGACAAAAACGTAAATTTTGAAAAAAGAATATTGATCTACAGTAATAGTAAAGTCATACCATTTGACCTAATGCAAAATAGATGTTAATTACACGATAGTTATTTCTCTACTGCCATCTATGTTATAGAAAGCTATCTCATTAACCATCCAGGTCTGTATTTCTGTTCAGATATGATGCCTAAGTGGTCATGCTCTGGGGCATTAAAAGCTGTGGGGTACATTAGAAAGAGAAACACAAAACTAGGTTTGAATTACAAATCTGTGGATATCTGTGGCCTGAGTGGATTTGAAAAAGTCATTTAGCGACATGAAGTATTTTATTTTTAATTAATAAACTTTACTTTTCAGAGCAGTTGTAGGTTCACAGTGAAATTGAGTAGAAAGTACAGAGTCCCCATGTACCCCCATCTCCACACATGTTCAACATCCCCTACTATCAACATCCCACAAACCATGAACCTACATGGACCTATCATTTTTAAAACAAAATCCATAGTTTACATCAGGGTTCACTCTTATTCTCTAAAAATTAATAGAATTGAATCTAGTGAACAAATTGTTTTAAAGATTACTAACAATGTATATGGAATTTCTGCTTCTAAGTAAATTTATAATAAATAATAATCATGAAGATGATAAATTATGATTTTTTTCAAAGAATTACAGATTCTATATCTTACCAAATTTTAAACTTAGGAGTCTTAATTATATATTTAATACATATGCTAATATTGGACTGCTATGGCAATCCTAGAAACTGAGTTATCATCTCAAATTTCTTCCATGGCTCCGAAATTCAAGGTTCCATGCAGAATGAACACGCTCTAGGACAATGGTCTGTGACTTTCAATAGCCTGTTTGAACAGCAAAGGTATCTATACCAGAGTCATGGCTGATTGAACTGATTGAGCAACATGGCTATGTTAGCTGAGGTTAAATGGTAATAATGAGGTGATAGAAGAGAGGCAGAGGCATGAACCCATGTCAGGGGCAAAATATAATATAGCTTGAAATGTGAAACTGGAAAATACTGAGCCACAGGTACAGTACCTTCATAGTGCTAAAGGTAGAAAAAGTTTTAGAGTAATTCGAATGGACTGGAAGGGATAGAGAATGAGTTCTGGTCCCACACACGTGAAAAAGGCTACACTCCAGAGCACTTCTGCTGGGATGAAAGAGAAGTTATAACCAGTTAGCAAGTTTTGACCAAAAGCCAAAACAGGAGATCTGAAAATCTTACACAACTGAAACTGAGTGAAAGGCATGACTCATGAGTGTTTGAGAATCCAGGGTCTGTGATGTATAAAACCTTATTTTGATATGGCTTCCCAAATTGTTTTGTTTATTCTGTTATTTAAACCATGCAACTATCTTGTTGTAAAACACTTACAAATTCATAATCATTTCTAGTTTGTAGAGATAAGGAAATAAGGAAAATAAGTCTTGTGGGGTTATATGACCTTTTCACACAGATGATAAATGGTAGAACTGAGATTACAAACATGCTTTAAAAAAATTTGACAACAACTGGAACACCTGTGTGACTCAGTTATTTGAACGTCGGACTTCAGCTCAGGTCATGATCTCAGGGTTTGTGAGTTCGAACACTACATTGCATTCTCTGCTGTCAGCATGGAGCCCTGCTTGCACTCTCTCTCTCAAAAATAAATAAACATTAAAAAAAATAACAACACTAATGGTTATGTTTTCTTGTTTACCCAATGTTTTCAGTTCTCCTATTTTATTGATTTTTCACAATAACCTGGTCAAGTTGGCAAGAATGAGAGCTCTCACCAACTATTGGGAAAGCCTATATTTCAATCAAATATGTAAAACAAAATGTAATTTATAACACAATTAGCACTTATGTAAGCTCAAACCTATTGGTATATCTAAGTATTTCTAAAGAGCTTCTAAATATATCTAAATAACTTCTGACTAGATTTTATGATTCAGTATATTTGTTTTCTTATGACATATTTGACTTTAAAAGCAGATTATATTCTTAATTTTATATATCTTTAAGAAGATTAGGACTGCAGGTTACAACCACAAGGCGATACCAATGCAAATGCAGTGTGAAGTCCTAAAGGTTGAATAGAATGAGCTGGAAGTTAAAAGAAAACACTCTTACAAGTCTGTTTTCTTAAGTGCTTTGCTTACAATATCACCAAAATCATTGGTGGAATAAATATCATGAGGGCCTCCTTACCATTTAGATACTCTCACAATGTCAGTTGTTGGCATAATAAAGGTTGCGGGACATTTAGATTTTGTTTTGTTTTGTTTTGTGTTTTTGTTTTTGGGTTTTTTTTTTGTTTGTTTTGTTTTGTTTTGTTTTGTCTTGCTTGTGTTTGTGTTCCAATATCTAGATTCAACTTTGACTTAATTAATTAAAGGCCATATAGCCAGTTTCTTCTACCATGTTTCCAAAGGTATAAAAATTGGGAAATTAGCTCTAAGTTTTCATAATTAAAAAGCCTATATATTCATGTGCTGTCCTTCCCATATGAATTTCTTTTCTGAGGCCCATATGGTCTTTTTCTCCCATCTCATGGCTTCAAAATTTAATCACACATTGACTCTCTGGAAACACACAAGTGGTTATCTTGGAAATGAGACCGAATATATTTGGTTTTGTTTTCGAAACAAGAAGCTGACTCTCAGTACTCTCCACTGCTGTTATTTAGGCTGGGCATCTGTAGTGTGTTGGGCACTCAATCATTTTCAATTAAATGTTCCTATGTCTTGCAAAAGTCCCATAAGAGCATGCAGAACCACGATTATAGATCCATAGAGGAAATGTACTTCTTGAACATTTCTTGGTAAGCAGTTTTCTTGCAACAAAAAGCCAATTATTTTGAGGGATTATGTAAATGTTCATTGGGAAACTAACACAAAAATGTCTCAGTATGTTTACGACACCATTGTGGAATGATGCTGTCATATACGTTGATGAGATTTTCAAGATGTGGACTTTTAGGCTCATGGGTTTAACAATCCGCAGGTTTTTATGTATTAATTATGAGATTACATCCTAGTGTTTTACTCTTTATCTAAAGATATATAAACATTGCCTGTGTGTTTATACAAAAACAAGTTATCAAAATGGTAATTGTAGGAAAATTGCAGAAACAAAAATCACTCCTAATATTAGAAAAACCTAAAATTCTAATACTATACCTCATCCTTTTTTTATATCTCATCCTTAATTAAAGAAAACATTAACCTTTGCTCAGCAAGTGCTATTCATTAAGATTTGTTTTTCTATACTTGCAATTTTTAAAAAAAAATTTGTTGATTGACTGATTTGTATTTAAATTCAAGTTAGTTAACATACAGTGTAGTCTTGGCTTCAGGAGTAGAACCCAGTGATTCATCTCTTACATATGACACCCAGTGCACATCCTGAAAAGTGCCCTTCTTAATGCCCATCACCCGTTTAACCCATCCGCCCAATGCACCCCCTTCCAGCAACCCTCAGTTTATTCTGTGTATTTAAGAGTCTCTCATGGTTTGCCTCCCTCTCTGTTTTTACTTTTTTTTTCCTTCTCTTCCCCTATGTTCATCTCCTGAGTTTCTCAAAGTCCACTTATGAGTGATATCATGTGATATCTGCCTTTCTCCAACTGACTTATTTCGCATAGCATAATACCCTCTAGTTCCATCCACATTGTTGCAACTAGCAAGATTTCTTTCTTTTTCATCACCAAGTAGTATGCCATTGTGTGTAGGTATGCATAGATAGATAGATAGATAGATGTCATAATGTTAGAGCTTAAAATACCTCTGGTGATCACAAGTTAACTTACGGAGAAATAGATTATTCTGTGCTTGTGTTAAATATTTTGACTATTATGTTTGCATAATATGTGAAGGAAACAAAATGTGGAAGCTAAAATTAATTCTTAAAAGTGAAATAGAAAAATCTTTTTTTTCAGCTAAGTATCCAAAGCGTTCAAAATATTCCAATTTAAGAAACAAAAACCTTTAACAGCACTTCTCAGTTGTGGTGAATTCATTCTTCTTAGAACTCTTTCTTTACTGTTTGTGCCATTCACCTGATTCTATATATATTTACTTTAGAGAGGATGGGCCAAATCAGTAACAAGGGCATTTTTGAGACAACAAATCTGAGAACACAGTAAAATATCAGCCTTGTTCTTTTGAGGGAAATGTAGAATAATAAATACCTTTCTCCTTTGAAAAGATAAAGCCATTGTCTAAAGGACACTAAGAAGGAGCCTATATGTACTTTTTATAAAACAAATTCAAAACAAGATGTGTTCTTAGTATATAATGAGGATAAAACCCTAAAAGTGCTAAAACCACATCAGTTAGATTCTAAATTAATGTTGAATATTCATAATCAAATAGAATTTCTATATGCTAATTATTTCGTGGGATTTCATAATGCATTGGTTTCATAAAATCTATCTTCCACAAAGATAAGTGCTCGTTCACATATGCCATTTGTCTGGTAGAACACTTTTCCTTTATTAATTAATTAATTAATTTATCTGTCTATCTATCTATCTAATTGAAGCATAGTTGACATATAACATTATGTTATTTTTAGGTGTACAGTATAGTGATTGGACATTTATATACATTATGATATAAATGCTCACCACAGAGAGTATAGTTACTATCTGTCACCACACAAAGTTATAATATTATTGACTATATTCCTATACTGTACTTTATATCCCATGACTGTTTTATTTTATAACTGGAAATTTGTATCTCTTAATCCCCTTCACCCATTTTGCCATCCCTCCACACCCTTCCCCTCTGACAAACACCAATTTGTTTTCTGTATTCATGAGTCTTTCTGTTTCGTTTGCTTTGGATTTTAGATTTCACAAATAAGTGAAATCATACATTATTTGTCTTTTTCTGTCTGACTTATTTCACTTAGCATAATGCCCTCTGAGTCTATCCAAGTTGTTGCAAAAGGCAAGATTTCCAGCATTTTATGGTTGAGTAATATTCCACTGTGTGTATATGTATGTCTTTTTCATCTATTCATCCATTGATAGATTCTTAGGTTGCTTTTGTGTCTTGGCTATTGTAAATAATGCTACAATTAATATAGGGTAACATATATCTTTTTGAATTAGTATTTTCGTTTTCTTCAGATAAATACCCAGAAGTAGAATTGCTGAATTATATAGCATTTCTATTTTTAATTTTCTGAGGAAACTCCGTACTATTTTCCATATTGCCTGTACCTTTTTACATGCCCACCAACAGTGTACAAGGGTTCCTTTTTCACTACATTGTCACCAACACTCGTTATTTCTTGTCTTTTTGATGATAGCCATTTTAACAGGTATAACGTGATATCTCACGGTGGCTCCGATTTGGATTTCCATAAGAATTAGTGATATTGAACACTTTTTCATGCCTATTGGCCATCTGGTCTTTGGAGAAATGTTTATTAAGTTCCACTGCCTGTTTTTAATCTGTTTTTTTCCGTGTTGAATCATATGAGTTCATTATATATTTTGGATATTAATCCATTATTGGATATAACACTTGCAAATAATTTCTCCCATTCAGTAGGTTGTCTTTTTGTTTTAATGGTTTCCTTTGCTGTACAGAAGCTTTTTAGTTTTATGTAGACCCAATAGTTTATTTTTGTGTTTCCCTTGCCTGAGGAGACAGATAAAATATATGTGTGTGTATGTATGTATGTGTGTGTGTGTGTGTGTGTGTGTGTGTGTGCATGTTTTATGGTTTCAGGTCTTTCATTTAGGTACTTAATCTATTTCGAGTTTATTTTTGTATATGGTGGAAGAAAGTAATTCAGTTTTTTTTACATGCAGCTGTCCAGTTTTCCCAATAGTACTTATTAAAGAGACACTCTTTTCTTCATTATATATTCTTGTTTCCTTTGTTATAGATTAATTGACCATGAAAGTGTGGTATATTTCTGGGCACCTTATTCTGTTCCATTTATCTATGTGTCTGTTTTTATGCCAGTACCATACTGTATCATTTACTCTATTTTTGTAGTATAATGCAAAATCTGGTAATGTGATACCTCCAGTTTTGTTGTTCTTTCTCGAGATTGCTTTTGGATATTTGGGGTCTTTTGTGGTTCCATACAAATTTTAGGATTATTTGTTCTAGTTTCATGAAAAATGCTATTGGTATGTTGATTATGAGTGCATTGAATCTATAGATTGTTTGGGGTAATATGGACATTTTACGGTATTAATTCTTTCAATCCATGAGCATGGAATATCTTTCCATTTATTTGTATCATCTTCAATTTCTTTTATCAGTCTCTTAAAGTTTTCAGAGTATATGTCTCTTACCTCTTTGGTTAAACTTCTACTTAGTTTTTTTTCTTTGATACAATTGTAAATGGGATTGGTTTCTTAATTCATATTTCTGCTAGTTCCAGATTAGTGTGTATAAATGCTAGAGATTTATACATATTAATTTTGTATCCTGCAACTTTACTGAATTCATTCATTAGTTCTAATAGTTTTTTTGCAGTCTTTAAAGTTTTTTATGTGTAGTATCATGCCATCTGCAACAGTAAAACTAAGAACATTCTTCTTCTGAAAGCCACATACTCAAACAATCTAAAGACATTTTCTTGCATTATACAGGTTTTTACAATGTGAGGTATATTGATTCAATTTTTCACATATAATCTCAATTAAACAGAAGCCCCTAACCTTCACAGTTTGAAAAAAATATAAATGGCAATCAATGCCCCAAATTGTAGAAAATATGAATATTTACAAAAGTCTCTAATTAGAATAGGAAAAATCTGCCAGTAATTAATAATGGCTTTACTGCTCAACTCTTGCAAATTCAGAGTACCAGAAATATTTGAGATGTTTCAAGGAAAGAAGAAAGAAAAGAGAACCAAAATAAAAGTAGGAGAAGAGAACAGCAACCACTGTGACTTGTGACAAGCAGATGTCTCTGAAATGGTGTGCTATCACCATCTTCAACTTCATTACTAGCACTCAAGATCAAAGTATAGGGATGTACATTGTGAGGTGACTATATAAAAGCAAGATTAAAAATATAATAGCTGTACAGCTCTAGGACAGGGAGACAGGCCGTAGGAACTCTCACTGTGGGTCAGTGTTTTTCAAATTGCTGGTTGTGTCATAAGAATGAGTCATAAGATCAGTTAACAAATTGTTTTTGAAAGCCAAACATAAAATAGAAAATAATAGAATTACAAAGGTAAATACAGAGAAATAAAGAAGAAAAAGAAAAATAAAGAAAAAGTCACATTGCATTAAAAAGAGCAAGCTTTTATTTCCTGCATGTGTTTGTGCATTATGTAAGGTTATAAAATATATTTTTCAGTGGATCACACCTCAGAAGGCTTGAAAATAATTGTATTAACACCAACTGACATGCAGCTGAAGTCTAAATCACTTCAGTTCCTCTAAAACAATCAGTATACAAAAATGTATGTTCAGACTGAAGAGATCATAGCTCAAAAAAAAAAAAAGCCACTAGAATGTGATGTTAAATAATGCAGATAAGTTTGATCTTTTGAGAAGGATTTCATTCAAATGATTAAAATATACTTTCAAAATTTTAAGTCTGAATTTCAGTTTTCTTCAGCATTGCTTTATATGGAATATTTAATTCCCCAGCTACCAGATAAATGATGTGCATTTTACCTTTATCTTTCTAAGACCATTGGATTTAATATTAGAAAAGAAACAAGTCATGGAGCAGAAGCAGTTCTATAATAGTAACAGTGTTTAACATAAGCATTACATCTTATAAGGTTAATTAGCATTATTTTTACAGTAGTACAAGTAATGGATTGTAAAGAAACTCTTATATGGAAAATAGGATCCCATCATTGTAATATAATGTACTCTGGAACTGAATGGGTTTTAAGCATCTGATTAAGATGCTTATAGATACATTGTATATGGCAACAAATTGTCCTTTTAATGTATGTTGATTAAGTGTTAGATTCTGAAAAACTTAGATTCTTAAATTCTTGATTTAAAAAAAAAAGGTGAAAATGTTCCAAAACCTAGCTTAGCCAAAGGAAGATTTCAGAAGTGGCTAAGTTTCAAATAAGTTGAAAAATATTTTCTTAAGCGTGGTAGTTTTTATATATATCATGGTGATTTTAAGCTTATCGTACATACACAGAGGAATTTATTATTGCTTAGATCAGGGAATGGATGTTTGCTCAAGATTTCTTGATCTTTTAACCAGGAATTAATATTTTGTATTTACCAAAGAAAAGAAATGTTAAGTATAGATAAGGCATGGGTAATTGTTTTGCTTTAGCGCAAAGCCCTTGAGAGATTATCTTGAGCATTTGTCACAATCTTGAATATTTTTCCTTCAGTGCTAAAATCTGTCACTCCTTCAGGATCATAGCAATCTTATCTTTTCTAGAGATAATCTTTTATTTGTTGTGCCATAAATTGGCTGGAATTATACAGTTTGCAGTGTGACTGCATTGTTTCTCAAAAGCGTTAAAATAATCATCAATGAACACTATCTTTTCAGTAAAAAGTGGTCCAGGATTTCATAGACACTCTCAAAAGGGCCATTATTTTCAAGTCTTCTAAAGAGCACTTCCCTCTTGCATATAGGTTATTTTCTGTTTCAACTACAAGCTTTTAAATTTGGAGGCAAGAAGAGCTTTAAAAAAATAAAAAAACAGAATCAAGTAGCATATGCTCAGATTAATCAGGATATAAGTCCTTTTCTTATTTGCTACTGAGGTTTCCAACATAAATGATGAATTTAACACTGATGTTATTGTCCTATCTAAATCTAATCTTTCATGTAATGAGACTTCTGCTTGACACTGTAGTCGTGTAATAGTTTATTTCAGGAATTTACATGAGTGAGTAGATAGATTCAGAATCAGAGTGTCAACCTGCAATTTAATGGAAGAAGTAGGCTTGAATTTTCCACTTCAAACTGACTTCATTTATTACTGCATTAAACACCTTTGACCCCGTCAGAAAGAAGTAGTTTTGGTGATATTTGAGTTAGGGGTTTCATTGTTGAACTTTTTAAACAGGAATCACTGAGATGCTCAAACTGCAAATAGAAAGAAAAAAAAACAAACAATACAATTCATTGCTTTTCTTAAAAAGAATTGTGCAGGTTAGGGAAATATCATATCTATGCTGAGCAAAGACTAACCTATAAAAATTATGATGATAAAGCATCTGATTGACGAGCATGTCCACAAACCACTAAACACAAAAGAGCATGGAGATCAGTGAGAAAAAAAAAAAAGGCTAAGAAACTATTTAACAATTTTTCCCTCTCATACAAAACACACAAAGGCATACTTATTAAATAAGTCAGTACAAATAACTGCAAAAGCCTAGAAATACAATGGAAAATTATATATTTAAAAACGAAATTGTTTAAAATTTCTTTCATCTGTTTAATTTCTTCAAGCCTCTCCTTTTTTTCTTCACTTACCGTACTATTTCAGCCCTAAATATTTGAAATATGAGGGCAGAGCCAACTTAAATTATGATATTAGCTGTATCAAAATATAAATTTTGTAAAAATACATATTTTAAATATTATATTAAAAAGTTTTAGAAGGCAAAAAATGTATAGATCTAATCACATATTCTAAATAATATTCATAATGATACATATTTTCACAGATCAGAAAAGCAAACAAAGTTTGTAAATGCATCAAATACTCAAAGATACAGAAATAATATTTACTTTGACTTTAAATTTGGTTTTTTTAATAATATAAAATTGTTTTTCTCATTGCTTTTCATGCTTATTCTTGCATGATGACTTCAAGAATGGTATTTAAAAAAATAAACCATTTACCCTCTCCTCATTTTTTCTTCACCTTTTTTTGATGTTCTGATAAAGACAAAGAGAAACAGAAACATTTGTTTCATCATGCCTGGGAATTAACCAAATAAGCAAAATGGATGGGAAAAAAGAAAACAGAAACCTTGATAGCATTGAAGACTGGTTAAAGAGAGAAGTAGGTGGTAGAGAGGAATTGAGGATTAAAGGTAAATAGTGGATTCATTAGCTAGGATTGGAAGATTTGATGTGATGCTCAGTGAGCTGAGAAGATGGGAGGTTATGATTTAAATACTTGAGATTTTTCAGCCTCATAGTAGTGAAGTAATAAAGATGACTAAGTTTAGTGTGTGACCATGACTGAGGTTAGGCTAATAAAATAATTATCAAATATGAGGGGATGAGGAAACTGAGGGATCAAGGTATTGATGGGTTATAAACGTAAACGTTTAAGTCAGTGAATTTTTGAAGAGATTCTTTCTTGTTTATATGACATTATTCTCTTTTGACTTCTCTCAGACCTCTTGGACTTCATTCTCTTTCTTTCTTCATCCTGTAAGTGAAAATATTCCACAATATTCAGTAATCTATCCTTTGGTTTTCCTGCTTGAGCTTGGCTCCAATATCTCTCTAAAATAAATCCAGTTCTGCCCTCAGCCCTGATTTCTAATTTCTCATTTCCTTATTTGCTGAATAAAAATGTATTTCTTGATTTTCTTCTAGCACTTGAACTCAGCATATCCTAAAGTGAAATCATCAACTTTCCCTGTCTGCTATATCTCAATTTGTTTTTATCATGATTTATTTTTTGTTTGTCTATTTGTTTATTTGGCTGGTTGTTTGGTGGCATCTTGGTTTTACATTGTTATTTTTTTCTTATTTAGGACTGAGATTTCTCCTGTTACACAGACTGGGCACCATAAAGAGAGTAGCTCCTCTCTCTTCATTAACACCATACATTTTCTCATTCCAGAAAGTTGTGTTTACTTTCCCAAGAGCTATTCTATTATCTTCTGCTTTCCTTTACCACTCCAACTTTATGTAGGACATGGTTTTCATTCTTAAGGACTCTGTATATGGTCTCTTTATTGAACTTCGTTTTTCAGATATTTCACATTGCTATACTTAAAGGAAACTCTGATCAGGAATACTCACTTCTTAAAAGCCTTAGCATAGTACTTTTATTTTTCATAAAGCACAGATATTTTAGCCTTGCATCCAAAGCCAGGCTTGAGTTATGAGCTAAAAAATATACAGTTTTTTTTTTTTTTGGTTCCCTCCTCCAACACATGTCTATAACCCAAATCTTTCTATTTCTTTGCTTTCCTACATTGTTCTTTTTATGACCAGAATGTTCCCTACCACATTTCATTCTCTTTCCCATATTAATGACAGCCACAGTCTTTTGGTCTGACACTAAAATAACACTTTTTTTTTTCATTTTCAGCTTTTGTCTTATAAACTTTGTCTTGGACTAAATTCCTTATAAGCATATTTGGTCCTGTTTTTTCATATCAATTTAATCTTGGCTTTTGATTTTATTACTCCCAATTCAGTTATCCTATTAAGTTACTTTAATTTTGCACCTTTATAATCTGCTACCTTAGCAAATGACAATATTCCTTATTATTAACCCTATTCTCTTCTCTTAGCACTTGTCATATTTAAATCCATATTTTTAACAATATGGCCTCTGGAGGGCAAGCTTCTTATCTTGGGTTCTGACTTCTCTTGAATCGGCATCATTCATTTCTATTATCCAAAATCCTACCACAATTAAAGGCACTAATCAAGGGGCACCGGGGTGGCTCAGTTGGTTAAGTGTCTAACTTCGGCTCAGGTCATGATCTCACGGTTTGTGGGTTCGAACCCCACATCGGGCTCTGTGCTGACAGCTTGCTCAGAGCCTGGATCCTGCTTTAAATTCAGTGTTTCCTCTCTGTGCCCCTTCCCTGCTGGTGCTCTGTCTCTTTCTGTCTCTCAAAAATAAATAAATGTGAAAAAAGTTTTTTTTAAAAAGACACTAATCAAGAGTTTTATCTTTTGTAAAGCCTGTTGTAATGTCCCTAATATAGGTATGATGAATCTTTATGTTTTATAACTCATTTATGTCACTTACCATGCCCTGCAAGTTTTATGGTTGATGATGATTGATGACATATATCTGATATAAACTACTAAAATGTAATATCACAGAGAGATGTTTATTTTTCTCATATCCCTCATAATTTCTGGTTCAAAAACTTAAACATATTTGTTTGTTGATAGTTGTTAGATATTAATTGTATAAACTCATGAAGTACCTAGTGAAGAATATATAGGCATACTTAAACAACAACAAAAAATCTTCATTGATCTCTTATCTGTTTTAAGATTATAAGAGTAGAACATTTTCTGGTAATTAAACTCATCAAGACTCATTGAAGACTACTTTAAATGACTCTGAAGTTTTGTTTTCCTTTGAACAAAACTGTGTCTATAAAGACAGACACATAAATATTTCATTGATTACATTTTGAAATGAACCTCAGCTGCGATAAGTAGAATATTCAAAGTTAACTTGGATAATATAAAAACTCCTTGATATTTTAAGAATTGCTTCCATAAAAAGTATAAAATCCATATTAGGAATGAAAAGAAAGCAAATTTCACCACAAATAAGTTTCCCAACAATCAAATCTGATGAAAAATTGTAGCTTGATGAATTCTCCAAGGTCCTAGATCAACATTTTACAATAATTAAGAATATGACTTTATATATATGTAGAGTGTTATTTACAAATCATTTGCAGAAATCTCTCATTTGATC
Organism: Panthera pardus; assembly: GCF_024362965.1. Taxonomy (NCBI): domain Eukaryota; kingdom Metazoa; phylum Chordata; class Mammalia; order Carnivora; family Felidae; genus Panthera; species Panthera pardus. The sequence continues at coordinate 38,412,900 of NW_026526721.1, forward strand.
TTCAATAACAAAATAATCTTTTGTATATCTTTAAACTTGAAGCAGTTAATGTAATAAATCGCTCAAAAGTAATCCGTTTCATTTTTTTCCTGTGTGGCAGCTACATCTTTTGCTTCCAATAGAGATCCATTACAAAATTATATTTTGAATTGGTCTCACAGCTCTAAGAAAAGCTACTCCTTGAACTTGCTTTGTATTTATATATTAAATTTTAGGAAAAGGAGTAAACAATACCAGCTACTAATTTTTTTCCTCTTCTCTTTTTTTTCTTCTACTTCACTTGGTTGGCAATGTTTGGGCTGTGGTTTGTGGATGCAACCTCCATGAACTCAATGAAGGTGTGCCCAGGCTAGATTCCCTGAGAATCCTTCTTCCCAGAGGCCCATAAATTTAAGTTTTTCAACTTGACCCAAATTTTAAAGTCACTTGTAAAGTTGAATTTAAATTCTCTCCCTCCATTTTTCTTTCTCTCCCTCCATTTTTCTAAAAATCTGATAGCAAAAACATAGTTTTATATATAGACACTTCAGTATAATTTCTTGATTTAAACGTTTGTGCTTAAAGCAGGAAAAGGGATCAAGACATTTATGTAACTTCTAGCATCTTCTTTCACTTTAGAGTAAAAATATCACAGGAGGGGCGCCTAGGTGGTTCAGTTGGTTAAGCATCCGACTTCGGCCCAGGTCATGATCTCGTGGTCCGTGAGTTCGAGCCCCGCGTTGGGCTCTGTGCTGACCACTCAGAGCCTGGAGCCTGTTTCAGATTCTGTGTCTCTGTCTCTCTCTGACTCTCCCCCATTCATGCTCTGTCTCTCTCTGTCTCAAAAATAAATAAACGTTAAAAAAAATTTTAAAAAAATCACAGGAAATAGAGGAGTAGTGGCCTTAAAAAAAATCTTCCTAGTATTAAATCTTCAATCACATCGTCTACCACCAGGGAATTTTAAACTGAAATAAAGGCAGTAGTCATCCTCATGTGCCATACAACTATAAGTACATAAGTATATGAGGCACCAAGTTATTAACTATGATTCCTTGATTTGTCTTATATGAAAGAAATGTAAGATACATGTATTTGTAAGTGTCTTTCTTTCCTTTTGAACTTTGAGCCAGAACAAGATGTTTACTTGGATACTATTACAGTGACTTATTTTTTTTCTTTCACTTAGGAAAAGTAAGTTTCATTTTCATAAGACTTATTTTAGTGTTAGATCCCAACATGTACTGTGCTTATGAAGGAAAAGACTCTGCAGAGCTCAAAGGGGATAGAACCATTTGGGGAAAGGAAGATACTGGAGGGTATATCCATTTCCCACTTTGGAAGACCTTTTACTGTTGTCTACTTCTATCAAGATACCTGGAGAATTATTTTTTAGAGATCTGCATTATGACACTTGCTTTTCGGTAACTGAATTGCTTATTCTTATTCTTCGCAAGCCTGAGCCTAAAAGAGGATGAGAGCTAAGAAGGCAAAGCAAGATTCCATTGCCATCAATACCTAGGGAGTAATGATCCCATATGCAGTTGGAAGAATCAGAAGGACTATGCCTATGGTATAACTGTATAGAATAAATGCTCCAAAAAACAAATTAAAAATTACAGTGGAAATGAGTACTCAGTGGAACTTGTATCCAGTTCAAGATCTTAAATAGACTGCTAGATTAGTCTTCTAACACTGATTTATAAATAAGGAGTTATTCAAGATGTCAGAGAATCTATTATTAGATATCTAGAAAACAAAACACTAAGTTAATTTTTTTAATCTGTTAAGGTAAAACAACTCTACCAAGACTTTAGAAAGTAAGAGAATGAATGCACAAGCGTGTTTAGTTTCTCCTTTCACTTTTGTTGTTGTGGTGCTGGTTGTTATTGTTGTTTTTTTCTGTCATTGTATGAAGAAACTGCTGCAAAATGTCATTAGGTGCATAAGGAAGGGGAAAAAAAACACATCTCTTTAGCCCTATAGATATGGTAGACAGGATCATAAATCAAATGTTATCTCCTACAGAAGATTTCCAAATTCTAATATCAGGGCTTTTTAAGGGGAAACTGAATTGACTATATTAATGTTCTCACTATGGAGTTATATAGTGTTATCTCATGCTTGGTGCAGTGTCACTGTCCTGTTACTCCTGGTGTCTGGCTCCTACTCTTTTTCAGCCTTATCACATAGAAACTATAGACTGGAACCACTTTTTAAATGATCTCCTTTGGTTGCCTGAACAGCAGGGAAGATTGTTATTCATTTGCAGCAAGAAACTCAATCATTTCTGGGTTCCAATTAGAGAAAGCCTAGGGGCCCTCTTTATTAAGATGAAACACAAATTGTATCAAGACTTGCTAAACCACTTAATATTTTTATGGTGATATTAAGAAGCTTGAACACTTTAAGTACTAATTGGAATATGTGTAGGGTATGTTTAATCGATGTATAAACTCTAACCTCCATTTCATTAAAATTGCGTCTTATGGTGCTTTTTTTTTGCCACCTTGAAGATTTACTATACAGAGTAGGATCAAGAATCCTGCAATGTTCAGTGTCAGCAGTGACTTACACTGCTAAAATCTTCTTTTAACCATTTATACAGGTGCTTTTTCATTATTTTCTAAAAAAGAAAATTATCTTTTTAGAAAATATTTTTTAATATAGACTGACAACTTAAGTGTTGATCTAGAGCTTTGACTTCATTTCTATGTACACAATGTAAAAATAAATATCTAAATTTAATTATATGATTACAGGGCCATATGCTTTAAGATGTAAATGAAATCTCGTAAGCAGAAGCAGAGAAAAATTATGACAGGTTGGATTTGAGGGGTATAATTTTGATTGTATGGAAATGTATAGATATATACATATAATTATGTCTGTGTATGTTTAAAAATTCTAACTTACACATCAAAGAAGTATTGCCTCTTAATAAAATACTTCCATTGAGTAGCATTTTCAGGATGAATGTTTTCAAATTCTAATTATCCTTAATATAACTTATTTTAATGTTGGGCTTATGTAGCTTTGTAGAAAAGACATACCTTCTAATATTTCTATTATATGCAGTAAGTCATAGTTTTATTGTGCCAGTTTTGCCTCCTTAAAAGGTACAATATTACCCAGGGTATCAGTTTTTGTTTTGTTTTTTTTAAGTTTATTTACTTTGAAAGAGAGAGCTCCTTTGTGAGCAAGGGAGGGCAGAGAAAGGGAGAGAGAGAATCCCAAGCGTGCTCCAGGTTGTCAATGCAGAGCCCAACTTGGGGCTCAATCCCATGAACTGTGAGATCATGACCTGAGTTGAAATCAAGAGTAGGTCCCTTAACCGACTGAGACATTCAGGTGCCCCCAGGCTATCAATTTTAAAATAAGAATTAGTAAATTCAAAGATCAACTAGCAGATGTGGGATACATGGAGCAAGTTGAGAAATATTAGTGGTTTGGGTTTTATTAAAGATACTATGAGAGTGAGTTGTCTATATAATTGGATGATATAAATAATTGTATTTTTTCAATATTTTTGGATAACTAGTTTTTGGTTTATTTGTTTTCCCTAAAATGCCTCTTCAGAAGTTTCACAGGCACAGCCCTGATCATTTACTGCTTAAACTAAATGATTCTTTCATCACATTGCTGATCTACTTGTTTTGATACTATTTCCCGTAGCTTTTATTACTTGGTTTGTAACTTTTATCACTTCTACAGCATTTTGTCAGAAAAATACATAACCTTTGTCTTGGTAAAGGTGTTACAGTTGTAGGCATCACTTATCAAGATAGATGTCTTAATCGTATTCATAATAACAAAATGGAGTAAATGTTTTCACCAAAATAAATAAATAATTAAAGCTGTTTCAAAATAATTTCTGATAATGTGATAAAATCATGTTTAAATAGAATATTTGTCATAAGTACCAGGAAAATATTCATCATGTTAGAAAGCAAGAGGTAGCGGACAAAGCATTGACTACAGAGTCAGACCAGGGTTTGGATACATCTCTGGTGCATATTCTTGCATGCATTAAATTAAAAAAATTGTATCAAAGTGTTGTTGGGAGAAGTATAGAACATATTAATAACATATCTAGGATAGCTACCATTATCAATACATGGTGGTAGGTATTATTAACTGTTCCTATAATTAATAATTACATAAGTATGTAAAATATTTGAAGATAGAAGTCCATGTTTCATTTATTCTTTCTTCCCTAAAAGCAGGTTTTGAGATGGTAATTCTTTGCAATAATTTAATTAAAAGAGAACTATCAGTTTCTATAAGTTCCTAAAATCTTTTGTTAGATTCTACATATAAGTATGATCATACTTTGTCTCACTATTTCACTTAGCCTAATGCCATCAAGGTGCATCCATATTGTCTCAAGAAAGTAGGATTTCCTTTTTTTTAATGGCTGAATAATATTCCGTTATATTTGGAATATATTTTCTTTATCCATTCACCCATTGATGGACACATAGGTTATTTCCATGTCTTGGCTATTGTAAACAATGGTGCAATGAACATAGTGTGCAGATATCTTTTTGAGATAGTGATTTTGTTTCCATTGGATATTTACTCAAAAGTGGAATTTCTGGATCAACTGGTAGTTCTATTTTTAATATTTTGAGGAACTTCAATGCTGTTTTCCGTACTGGCTGCACCAATTTATATTCCCACCAACAGTGTGCAAGGGTTCTTTTTTCTCTACATCTTCTCTAACCTTTCTTATTTCTAGACTTTTTGATAATAGGTATTCTAACAAGTATGAGGTGATATTGCATTATGGTTTTGATTTGCATTTATCCAATGATTAATGATGTGGAACATAGTTTTACGTAATTATTGGCCATTTGTATGTCTTCTTTGAAAGAATGTTTATTCAATTGCACTGCCAATTTTTTTAATTAGGCCATTTTTTTGCTACTGAGTTGTATAAATTCCTTATGTATTTTGGATACTTACTCCTTTAGCAGATATAAGATTTGCAAATATTTTCTCCCATTCTTTAGATTGCCTTTCCATTTCATTAATGGTTTCCATTTTGTGCAGAAGCTTTTTCTTTATATTTTTTTAAGTTTTTATCTAAATTCCAGTTAGCAAACATACAGTATTATATTAGTTTCAGGTGTACAATATAGTGATTCAACACTTCCATGCAACACCTGGTGCTCCTTAATTCCCATCACCTAATTTACCCATCCCCCCAGTAACCATCAATTTGTGCTCTAGAGTTAAAAGTCTGTCTCTTGATTTGCCTCCCTCTTTTTTCCCCTTTGTTCATTTTTCTTTCTTAAATTCCACATATGAATTAAGTCATATGGTATTTGTCTTTCTCTGACTTGCTTTACTTAACATAATATCTCTAGCTCCATCCATTTTGCAAATGGCAAGATTTCATCCTTTTTGATGGCTTGGTAATATTCCATTGTGTATATATATCACATCTCCTTTATCCATTCATCTGTTGGTGGGCATTTGTGCTGTTTCCATAATTTGGCTATTGCAGATAAAGCAGAAATAAACATCAGGGGTACACATGCAGAAGTTTTTAGTTTGCCATAGTCCCATTTGTTTATTTTTGTTTTTGTTGCCTTTGCTCTTGTTGTCATCCAAAAGATAATTGTCAATACCAATATCAAGAAAACTTTCCCTATTTTTTTCCCTAGAAGTTTTAGTTTCAGAACGTAAGTTCAAACTTTGATCCATTTTGAGTTGATTATTGTGTAAGGTAGACACTCAGGATCCAGTTTCATTCCTTTGCATGTGTCTGTCCAGTTTTCCCAGCACCCTTTATTGAAGAGACTGTCATTTCTTCATTGCATATTCTTGCTGCCTTTTTCAAAAAGTCATTGGCCATATATGTGTGAGTTTATTTCTGGACACCCTAATTTGTTCCATTTACCTATATGTCTGCATTTATGCCAATATCATACTGTTTTAATTACTGTAGCTTTTTAATATAGTTTGAAATCAGAAAGTGTGATGCCTCCAACATTTTTCTTCTTTAAGATTGCTTGCCTATTCAGGGCTTTTTGTGGTTCCATAGACATTTTAGGATTGTTTTATTTCTGTTAAAAATGCCATTGGAATTTTGATAGGGACTGCTTTGAATCTGAAGATCACTTTAGTAGTGTGGAAAATTAAAATTAATTGTTCTAATCAATGAACATGGGTTATCTTTCCATATGTATGTGTTCTCTCTAATTTCTTTTATCGATGTCTTGTAGCTTTTAGTGTACAGATTTTTTACTTCCTTAAATTTTTCCTAAATATTTTATTCTTTTTGATGCAATTATAAATAGGACAGTTTTCATAACTTCTTTCTGATAGTTCATTGTTAATATATAGAAATATAATTGATTTTGTATATTGATTGTGTATACTGTAACTTTACTAAATTCATTTATTAGTTTTAACAGTTATCAGTGAAGTCTTTGAGGTTTTCTTAATATCATGTCATCAGCAAATAAAGGCAATTTTACTTCTTCCTTTCCTATTTCTATGCCTTTATTTTTTTTCCCCACTTAATTGTTCTGACTAGGACTTCCAATTCAGTGCCAAATAAAAGTGGCCAGAGATGGGGGGATAGGGTAGTGGGTAAAAGTGGTCAAAGGTACAAACTCCCAGTTATAAGATAAATAAGTTCTGGGAGTATAATGTACAGCATGTTGGCTATAATTAACAATATTGTATTTTCTATTTGAATGTTGCTCAAGAGTAGCTATTTAAAGTTCTCATCACAGGAAAAAATATAACTATGTGAGGTGATGGATGTTAAGTACAGCTATTGTAATTATTTTGCATTATATACATATATCAAATCCTTCTGTTGTACACTTTAATACAGTGTTAGATATCAATTGTATCTCAATAAAACTAGGAGAATAAAAGAGAGAACTTCCAGAAAAAGCCTATAGGGGGATGAGAAAGGCAGGGAATGGAAGTAGGAGAAGCTTCAGGTGGTCTTAGGCAATTTGTGTCACAGTGGTAGCCCCAGGTGCAAAAGCATAATTGTACTTCTGGAAACGGCTTCTCCAGTAACCGCAGGATAGTCCTCCAGAAATTAGTAGGTATGAGCCATCAGCATCAGGATCAGGACCACAGGACGCTAAAATGACTCTACAAGTTAATTCCTTCATACGTGTCTGCTTAGCTAAACAGAATAAAATTAAATTATATCTACCATATCTCCAGATATTCTCTGTGAGAGCATGGTGGTTGTTTGGTACCTTACAGAAGTTAGCATATGGATATGCAGAGAATCGTTGTTAAATATTTAAAAATTGCTTGATTTAGTTAATTTACGCAGTATGAAAACTTTCTCATTTTTCCTTTCTATATGCATATTTAAATCTAATAGGCCAGAACCTGTTTTGTGGACAAAGGATGGTGGAGAATTGCCAGATCCTGACCGAATGGTTGTGAGTGGTAGGGAGCTAAACATTCTTTTCCTGAACAAAACGGATAATGGTACATATCGATGTGAAGCCACAAACACCATTGGCCAAAGCAGCGCAGAGTATGTTCTCATTGTACACGGTAAGTACTTTTTTGACATCGTTATATGAGAAAAAAATGAATGACCTGAAAGACTTTAAATTTATCACAATCTTTAGAATATTAAACAAAAATTTAAACGGGTTTTCTTTTTCTTTCAGGACTTTTCATAAAAGATTCACAATTAACGTGTTCCAAGTCAAAGTAATAAAATAAAATTACATCATACACTAAAAATAAAAATTAATTTTGTAAAAGGTTTTCTTTATTACAAATATATAAGTTTTGGTGGTGATGAGTAAATAATAGTGGTTTTCTTTAAATTTTACAAATAAATGCTTTTAGTTATAAATCACAATCATGAAAGCTATATTTACCTTAAGTTAATTTTGGTTGTATTATCATAAAAATATATACTTTGCTATCACAATAACTGGTTTCATAAAGAATGACAGCATGTTACTGAAATGTAGCAAAGACAGAGGTGTGCAGTACTGATAATTACACTAATTTCTTATGAACAATGATTTGAAATACCCACATATATTTTTTCTTCACTGAACTAATCTCACAATTTGAGTAAACGTAACAAAATGCCAGAAACAAATATCAATACCCAAGATTAAGAGAATCTCTGTTTTTCCAAACCTCCAAAAGCCACAATTATTGTCTATGAGATAGCTTTAACATATTGCTGGATAGAGATGAACTTTTATGAGGTTGATAACTAATGCCATAGACAAAATTAGTCAAGTTTCTTTATTGCAAGACTTCTCAGAGTTTATTAAATATGTCAGGGTATATTGTGAATTTCTAAGGGAAAGAAGCATTAGATAATGGAAGGATATAAGGTATATTTCCCCATGAAAACCTTTCAGAAGACTAGTTTTGTGTCTTACACAATATTAAAGTATTCCAGATGAGTGTTGTATAAAGCATGATGCTGTAATAAATCCAGTATAGCTTAAAAATCATGGAGAGAGGTTGTTTATTTAATATTTTTCCCATGAATCTAATTATAAAATATTATACGAAATATGAATTAGTTCTCTACCTTTCCAAAAAAGAATTTTGGGGGTAAAGTCTTATTCTTTGTGAAGGGATTGTATTTTAGGAAAAAAAAAATTAATCTAGTTTGTGTTTTTTCCCCAGAGATTTATTTTGTTATGATGCAGACCAAAACTGGGGAAAAATAATATATTGAATCAATATACAAATTTAATATTTCCAAAGTACTTTGGTGTAGGCAGTCTCTCACTTCTTAATAGCACTTTGGTTATTGAAGGCAGAATAAGGCTTGCAGTAAATAGACTGTCCACATATGAACTATTTAAAGATAGAGCTGAGAGGTTGATTTCTACCATCCTATGAATTGTGCAGATTACAACTTTGGGGAAAGATCAGCCTTATCAAATTAGAGTCATAAACTGGAATTAAATGTGGTAACCCCCTGCAGACACACCCTGTCAGGCTGACTGCCAGAGAGAATGAAACAACCACTGGGTCCACTGGGTGTGTCAAGAAGATAAGTGAGATCCTTGAAGCAGGACCCAGGAGTAGTTTTCAGTTCATGCTGACCTGTATGTTTAGATCATGCAGTCATGGGAGTGTAGTCCAATTCACTCCTAACTTTCTAAGAGCTTCTCACTAACAGTTTTTGGGAACCTGGGGGCATGTTGTATAGCATGTCACATTGTGTCGAAAGCAATGTGACATAAAAAATATAAAGAATTAGAAGGGAAGTGACAGACAAAATTACATACTTAGATGAAAAGTATGTCATTCTTTTTTTTTTTCTTTTTTTTTTTTTTGTAAGTAATTCAAGTGGAGCAAATGCATATGTTTTCCCAGTGTTTGCAAGCTAGCCAACAGCATGATTTCCTAAGTAGCCAAGCTACCTTTAGGTATTTGGCAGTTGACATATTTCTAATAAATACTTCTCTAACCACTTTGTAAGAAGTCATTTCTGGCTTTGCTTTTTGAACTACAATTCATCAAAAGCACCCCATGGATTAATGTTATTCATGCTGCTAGATAAATGCTGTGAAGTTCAACAGTAGTTTACCTAGGATTATTGACATGCGTAATGAGAGGCTCGATGAAACAGTGAAGCCATATTACACTGTGTTTAAAAAGGGCTCCAATTGGGTTCATTACAAAATAAAGTTGTTTTTTTTTTTTTTTTTTTTACCCTTTGCACACAGGGTATAATGTTTCATTAGTCACTGGTTGTATAAATATAAAAAGCTACTCTCTTCTGTTAATGGTTTGGCTGTTTCAAAACCCTACTAAATGATGAAATTTGAGTGGCATTTCGATCTATAATGAATGCTGTATGCATTTCGGAATGGAGTGATAAGTGATCATTTGTGAGAACTTTACCCTTTTATCTTTTACACCGAGGTTGATTTTACATTAGCTGTGATAATTTAATATAGCTCTAGCACAGAAGGGCCTTTCATGAGCTGAGACTGTGTCTTTGACTCTACCACAGTTGCCTAGGTTCTATTGATTCTTAACTTGATGGAGGTCTGAACACTTTCCTGTGAAATCATCTGCTATCTAGATGCCATCCTAATGGTTAGATTTTATTCTTTGGGTGTCAATGGAAGTACATTATTTAAATGTTGTCACATTTAGTTGTTAACAGCGCTGACATTTTGTGTTATGGTCACTGGAGGGCTTTTCTCCCCTTCTCCTAATTACACCTTTACAAATTTTAGCTTTAGAACTACAGATGGTAATTTGAAACTGCCAGTCTAAAATTCACCCTTAGTGAAGGTCTAACAAAATTTAGCATACAAATACTTGCAGGATAAAACACTATATTTATGAAATATTTGTATTGTGCAGGTTCCATTGGGAAATAAGGTACCATTTTTCACTTAACAAGCTCAGCAATGGAAAAATCTAGCTGCTAATTTGGTAGCCTCAGTTATTGTATTAATTCATGTGAACAGAATAGGGTTTTTTTCCTTGCTTTTTGCTTTTGCATAAAAATATTGAAGTCATTCTTATGTTTTCATTGGTACCATGCTATTTATTTATTTAGGGAGGCTGATTATTTCCATGTTAATGGTGTTTAAACATGCTGTTGCATTGCTGTTTTTACTATTTGGAGAAGTCAGATGAAAAGAAAAATTCTTTCACCAAATAAATCTTTAACATTTATCTACCGAATACAAAAGCACTATAGGTGAACAGAACTCAAGAAGTTTAGAATTGAATATCGAAGATAAGTTAAGCTTTCAAGTAGATATAATATCATAATAAAGGAACTAGAGGAGTATGGACTTACAATGATGTAGCTGTTCAGAGTCTTTGAAAGTATGGTCCAAGTATCTGGACTAAAAAAAAAATAGTAACAGAGCACTTCTGAATTATTAAAAGACAAATGGTATACATCATTAATGGAAGTACCCAACACAGGGCCAGGTGCATAGATATGCAATAAATCAAACAATTCTTATCATGTTACTAGTAGCCTTATGATACCAAAAGACATCTCGATCTAATGCTCTAGTAAAAAACTTCGCCAAGAGTTGCATACAATTTAGTGCCCACAGTCTTCCCTGTATGGTACCCAGAGCGTGAATTAGGTTATCTAAGAACAAGACAATTGTAAATTCTTGCTAAATAAGCAGTAGAGAATATCTTGAAGAGAGTGCAGGAGAAAAGTTATAATTACTTCTTTGTCTAACGCAGCATCAAGTTCAGAGGGTTTAGATACAGTATCTTCTCCCCAAGAAAAGAGCTCCCAGATGCACATCCTTCAAGTAGAGAGAACATGGAAGATGCTATTTTATCACACAAGGAATGGCTGCAGAGAATTACAGATGACCTTAGGCTAATCTTATTTTGTGGATGGAGGCAACTGAAGTCCTTATATTTATTTGTCATCAATTGATGTGAAATATATGTTCTTTTGAAAGTGTCAGAAACATATAGCACCCAGGAAAACTTGAGAATGAATATGGAAAGTGAGAAACACAAATCAGTACACTTGCTTCATATCTTTAACTTCGTTCTCATCACCCAGTATCTTTCACCTCCCTTCACCCTCATGCTAGAGAAATTTGGAACCACTCCTCAAAATACAAATGGAAGAGGAACAGATGCTGGAACTCTTTGGTAACATCTGTACCTTCAAAACCCTCCCTAAGATTTGGAAAGAAATATAGCAATGAAGTAGAAAAGAAATAAGTATTTTATTTCTTCTTCTACAGTAGTGGCACTAACTATGGCAGGCCTAGACTGTAGGAGAGAGTAACATGGAGTCAGATTAGAATTTCAGTGGAGAACCCACTCCACTCAGAACCCAACTCAGCGTTGTCTCAGACAGTCATAACATAGTTGAGCACTATTCTAGAAAGGTTTGCATATTTCCCATCTCTCTTCAAACATATTCTTCCTATTACCATAAGAACCCTTATATGAGATTTAAAATTATTTTGCTACTGCTCTAATATTCCTTTACTTCATTATTTTTCTACTTGTGTGGATAAGCTTTTGAAACAATTCATTACTTCTTCATTATCGTAACTTACTATTCTTGTTGTGAGTGAAATTGCCCACGACAGACCCTGCCATGTTTTTACTTTTATGTGTAGATATTTTGCCTTTGTAGCAAATTTTAGTTTTACAACCACATAAAAACTAGTAAAATCCTCCATAACTAGTATAATTATAGTAGAAAGTAAAAAATAATAAAAAGTTTCTTTATATTTCTGTAACGTCAATCAGTTTACTGACAGTCACTGACTTGATATCTCTAACATATCACTTGACAGTTACCATTTGTTTTATGTATTTGATCATGTATCTGTTGAAATTAATACTGATGAAAAATATGATATTGATTTTTTATGTTTCCAGGATAATTTACCTCAGAAATAACACACACACACACACACACACACACACACACACACACAATAGGATCCATCACATTTTATTGTTAGTTAATAAGAACCATCATAAAAAGAGTGTTTCAGATTTTTAATAGAGAGAATATTACTTCTAGAAATATCTGTGTGTTTTAGTCTAGTGAAAGGTATCAAGCTATTAAATATGCCTTTTCAGCTTTTAAAAATCAATATAACTACTATTTTCATTTCACTCTGTTGTTATTATAAATAATAAATGTCAGAAATACTCAGAGACAGAGTTATACACACAAATATTGCATAGTCCTGCATTAAGCCAAGCACCTAGCTTTGTTGCATAGTTTAGACATATATCTTTTTCAGAGATTATACGTAAGTATAGGCTCACTTTCAGTCCTCAGTGCTGAAATTTTCCCTTTCACTTGATTTGCTTACCATGGGAGAGAGACAAACAGAGTCATGGAGGGTAGGCTTTCTTTCACTTCAGCAAAAACCTCCAAGTCATCTATCACCTCCTTCAAAGTTTCGCTAGAGTGTAGAACATAAGTTCAGTTGCTTTAGGGTTATTAGTACCTGATCCTAAATTTAGCAAAATAATTAATACATGTATAGGTGAGTGAGGTAATAATTATGAAACAGATTAGGGCTATCATAAACTAATACCTTAAACTTGTTTTTAAACTTCACTTACCATAAGAACTAAGCAAATATGATTATGATATGTACATTTCTTTTCTTGAAATATATGTTACACATATTCATGTCATGATTATCAATGATTTGAAAACTCTTGAGAACTTTCATCACATTAAAATGAAAAATGTACCTCTGTGCTTCCTAGTAAATATGTAGCTAAAAAGTTGGCAGTAACATGTACATTTACCATTACATTTATCTAGCAATGAAACATTTGGAAACATTGAGAGCGTTGCAAGACTACATGCCTTTTTTTTTTCCTCTTAGTTGTAGTGTTAGGCGAGGTGCAACAGATCACTGTGGAACTAAGAGAATGAGTTCATATGGGGAGGTGGCCAGGGAGAAAGAGAAGTCTGGATTACGGACAGATGCACAACCTAGTAAACATTAAAAAGGGATTCAGCTAAAATCTGTTCCCTCACATGGAAACAGACCTACCAGTTGGTAAATTAATTCTGTGTAGTCATAATGAGCATTTTTCCTTTGGAGAAGCTTTCTTTAGAAGTGTCAAGGGGAAAATACACAGTGTGGGAAGAAAAGGAGAGAAAAGACATCCATATGGAGCAAAAAACAGTGCACTCGTGGAAGAGCCCTATGGTTGCTGCCTTCATCTCTGGTGGAGAGTTTGCAGACAGTAAGCTAGTTGGACAAGTCTTAAAACAGTGCCTTCTTTAATTGCTGAGATAAAACATCAGTTCTGGACATGAATACAGTAGGGAGAGCCTGTGGGAAAGGCACACCTCTGCATAAATATGCTGTTGAACTCTGCAGAGAGAAGTGGAATAGGATCAAATAGTGGAGACAGGAGCACTTTTGCATTATAAAACATTTTAAAAGTTGCATACGTGCAGGCATACATATCACCGTGTTGAGGTTTAATTCCATCTCTTTGTTTTAAGATGAGCATGAATTGTATAAAATGAGATTTTACCTTCAGAGTAAAATTCCCGTTCAGAGATAGCACTCAACCATTCTGCAGTAAATGTTTCGATGATACCTACCTCGACCACTGGCTAAAATGTCCATGGGGAAAACCCTCATTCCTGCCTGAAGGGAGAGTCCATCGCCCAACAATTTTAGCATTGTAAATATCTTTTCTTACACTATTTATACATAATCTTTTCTATCAGTTGCAGTAAGGTAAACAGAAGAATAGAATCCATGACTCTCAGTCTTGCTAGATTTTTTATGTGGAAATAAGGTGAGTTTGTAGCTTTTCAAAGGTCTACAAAGCTCTTGCACTCAAGTGTATGCACACTAATTGGCAAATTCATTTAAGAATTCAAGCAATATTCAATGGCCCAATGATGAAAATTGAAGCATCTGTTTTCAGAAATAATGGCACACCTAACTAGAAGATACATATTTTTCATGAAACCTGCTTAGTAGCTTCTTACAGTGTAATTTTTACTAACATTGTAACAACACATCATGTGCTTGTTCCAGAACCTAAGAACTATCCTTGACTCCACTTGAGACTAATCTCCAATTCATCAGCAAGTTCTGATGACACTATTTCCAAACCATGTGTTCAGTATGTCCACTTGTCTCCATTATTCTCTCTAGCCTACACTATTGACTTCCATGTCTACAATCTCTTTCCCACACATATAAATGTTCTAAATACACATTCCTTCATATATTTCCCCTAAGTTTTTCCAAAGGCATTTCATCACACTTAGTGTAAAACCCAAATCCTTACTAACCTAGCTTACCAAACCATACACAATATGCTACTATCTACATACGTGACATCTCATTACTCTCTACACAATCACTTGTTTCTCTGGATCTCCTTCAACTCCTCTAAGACGTCGAGCTCAATCTCTTTTAAGGAAGTTTGCTTCTGCCCAGAATGCTTGTCCAGAAAGTACAAGGAATTCTGTCATGAACGCGGGTATTTGCAAGAGTGATTTCTTATCATTCAGATCTCAGATTAAATGAATCTTCCGAAAAAGGATATTTTTGTCCCACTCCAATCTAAAATAGCGCAAATCACACATCGCTTAATTTTAATTCTCTGCGGGGCATTTATCATTATTTGGTATTTTAGCTGTGTATTTGTATATTTGATTGTATAAATGTGTATGTATACATATATGTATGCATTTATGTGTATATATATGTGTATATATATATATATATATATATATATAATCTGTTTACATGAATATATTCTATATCCAACCAGTACATTATGACTTTCTTGAAAGCAGAGATCTTATGAGTCTCATTTATCTCTGTATCTCCAGCTTTTAGAACAATGCCTTCTAAATAGTAAGCAATCAGTAAATACTTCTCCAATGATTACATTTCTTTGTCTCTGTATATCTCTATCTTTGTCTCTCTCTCTTTTTCAACAGAAGAAACTTTAATAAAATGTGTATGAATGTATACATATATACATACACAAATGCCCATATTCACATATATGCATATGTGTGTGTGTCCATATGTACTGTCTTGACTTCTGAGCAAAAATGGGGAAACTGATATTCATTCTTTGGTCACCCAAATCAAGACCTTTAGGTTTCATCTCTTATTAGGAAAAGAAGTGAGATCTAGAGATATATTTATTTGGCAATCCATATGTAAATGATGCCTTATACAGTTAAGCAGTGAATGAAACGAACAACTGTGTATAGAATAAATAATATCTTTAATAGAAATCCTAGAAATTAGAAGACTTATATAATTGACTTCACATGTCTGTTCATTTTTTTTTTCAAAATTATGAGATTATTGCTTACTAACAATTGGATTTGTTTTCTTTGTAAATCTGTAACATCACTTATAAAGATAAGATTTATTTCTGGCCAAATATAAAGTGTTTTCTGAAAATCTATATCACAGTGCTATAGTACCTAATATTTTATTATTTCAGGAAATCTTTCTTGAGTATCTACTATGTACAAAGTGCTAGGCCAAGCACTGCAGAACCTATAATGAATAAATAAACACTCCCTATTATGCCTGGACTTCTCAGTAAAAATGAACAAAAGTGAAGTGTTTTCACCCCAATCCTTCACCATGATGCAACTTCAGAGATGTTTTTAGGATCCCTTCATTAATTGTAATATTCCAAGAGACGCATTCAGGAGAATATGAAATTCCATAGTTAGAAATATGTCAGTAAAATATTCACTTTCTTATTTAGAGCATGTCTTAGATGTAAATAACTTGGAGAAGGTTATCAGTTTGTATAACTAAATCCCACGTGGAAACCAGTTCATTTAATAATCTATTGTAAGATTAGGAAAGACCTTTCTTTATGTTAGAACTCTGAATATTAGGGATACAGGTCAGGATCTAGATTTCTCCATCAGTGTGTTTCTACTAGATCACACTTCCCTTGTGTATTTTCAGATTTGATTTTTTTCTTTAATGGATGACAGAACTATTCTCCAAAAAACAACCTTTCATCCTTACAGAGCTTAAAGTGTTTGACCAACTCATCTGATTCATTTTGGTAAAGTACTTTTAAGAAGGAGCTCACAGTATTGACATAGGTGGAGCTAAATAATGTGGGATCATCCACTTGAAAGGATTTTTCCTACTTTAGATTTTACTTTACTTTTGTAAGTTTGGAACTTGAAGAAGTATTTTTAAAGAAAAATATGTGGGATCATCCACTTGAAAGGATTTTTCCTACTTTAGATTTTACTTTACTTTTGTAAGTTTGGAACTTGAAGAAGTATTTTTAAAGAAAAATGCATATATTTTTTTTCAAATAACAGACTGATTTTATTCATAAACTTTCCTTGTAATTACATAGAACTGTTGGTTACCGCCTACAGTTGAAAATTGCAGTACTTTTCATTTTTTAAAAACAGCTTTTTTTTATTATAAAAGGATTCCATTTAGTATGTGAAGCCAGTGGAAGCTATCAGAAGGATGAAAAGGGATTCATTCAAATCTAATTTTTAAAAGGGCTCCTTTTTATGAAGCAGACGGGGTTACCATACAACTCTTGAGGATGAAGTATGTACTGGCAAGTTGAGGCCTTGTCAACCTGGTGGTTGTCATTTAAGTAAGAGCCTTGGTGCTGTTATCCATTCTTATGCTATAATCCAAATAGGCTGCTACATGTAGCTGAACATAATGGGGATAGATAAACGCCCTTCTCTGCACAGGTGAAAAAGCAAATATAGTACATTTTTCCTCTTACAATTGCTTCCAATGGCAGTGCAATTATCAGTAAGAAGGTTAAGGATGCCTTATTATTTTTAAGGTTAGGAAATGTGGATAGCTTCTATCACAAAGATACTTCTTACCTTAATACTTCTAATATATGTTGAGTTCCGACTCTTCTGTATCTCCATTAATAATCCTTGGCTTGGACTCACTCTTGATTACCCTGGGACCACCCTGGGGAGTTAGTGACATAAAGCAGAAAGAAAGTAGACATATGGAGTCCAGACTAAATGGTAACAATTTTTCTCCCTATTGAACACTAGTCCTTAGAGAGAAACAAGCAGCTTGGGCTTCTGGGACTCTTTAGACTTAATTTTGCTTAGAAAATCCATTCTGAATGGGCCAGAATGCCATTTTTAAAAAGAGAAACTGCCACCAAACAAAACACGTTGACAAGTTAGAAATTATTGTACACTGCATTTGTAGAGAACAGAACATACCTTTAACCTGAAAAGCTCGTTATTGGAAAAAAGGTGCTACACCACTCTTCAATTTATTGTATACAGTGCTTGTTGGAACTGATTTCATTTTAACAAGGTTATACAGGATCTGCTGTGCTCTAATAAGCTCCAGTAACAAAATGTGGTTGCATTTTGTTAAACTCCTTCATTAGGATGTGATTAAAAAGGGTACTTTTCTATTTTTTGAATTGGATGACATGATTTAGAGCTCTAACACATTTTAAAACATTGAAAAACTGCATGCAGAATATAAAATTCTTCAGTGTACTACATCTTAATTTTTTAAATAATCATTTGGACTTGAAGACTCTTAGCAGAAATTTCTAAAAACTATCTCACACATCGTATTAGGAAGGGAGAGGATTTTTTTTGCACTCACTAAGCATGAATAAGGCTCAATTACTGACTCATGTTATTAAAATGATACTATTCCCTATTTACTGACATCATTGTCATTATCACCAGTAGGAGTCTTATTTATAAAGCGCTAGTCAAATTCAAAGCATAGAGCCAGGTACCTGAAGGAAGCACAGAGGTGTATCATAGATTCTGTTCTCTGTTATCTGTGTATATTCTGCATACTGTTTACTGTATTAATAAGAATTCAAATAATAGAGTGTATTAATAGATTATGTAAATTAGAAAAATAGCATCACACATGTATTTTATTCTCCACTGGGGGAGACAAAGAGGGACATGGAGTTAGTGAGAGGCCCATAACTTTGGTTGTGCCTATAGTGGTGTGCCATGAACACAAACATTATTGTCATGGGGATCTTGATAAGAAAGTGAGGGAAGCACTATATAAAGTCAAAAAGCATGATGGGTATTCAGAGAGAAAGGAAATCAGTTTATATTCAGTTGGTCAAGGAAGTCTTCACAGAGCAGGTCCAGATCAGGCAGGAACTTGGGAGTAGCATTTTACTAGGTATATCAAGAAAGGGATAGAGATGGGAAAATACTAGGGGGTTGAATCAGAGTAAACTTGTCCCAAGTTAAAATGATATTTTAAAAACCAAAGATATGTTGCCTTATAAGCCTATAGTTAATTATATATATAGTGTGTATATATATATATATATATATATATATGTATACGTATATATATATATATATATATACACACACACACACACACACACATATATATATATGACAGTAACATAATATGTAACAAGCATGTGTAGAAAGAAGTATCTGCTAAGTGCCTTGAAAGTGCTTTGAAGGAAGATATTAACTGCAGAATTTGGAAATGCTTTACAGATGAGGTCATATTTAAACTAAACTTAAAAGACAAGAAATGTAATGTTAGTGTCATATAACAGGATGTGGCTCTGAGAACATGGCGGCAAAGAGACCAGCAAGAGCTGAGTCTAGAATTTTGGGAAAAGACTTGTGTTGGGAGCAGATGTCTCCTTGTGTGCTGGACTTCCACTTTTTTGCTCACCTTAACTGGGCACTATGAAAAATAAAGAAGCCAGACATGAGGGCCCTGAGGAACTTTAGTCCCTGTTGTTCCAGCACAGTGCCTGAAAACAATGGTGGAGACAGTTTGGAATTCTTCATGACAGAATCAAGCAGGTAGATCAGGGGTGACGATGGACTGCTGAATTTGTGGGAACAAAGTTGAGCCATGGTTCCTGGACACAGATTTTAGTTTCCTGACTCAACAAGTTTGTTGTGTGAGCTGATAATTGTGCTTCTGCGAGTGAATAGGTCCTTATAGAAGTATTCCACACTATTTATACTGCATTTATTTGTCACCCAGCATTCACGAACATGAATAACTTTTGCTGCCTACTTAGACTTTGCCTGCACTAATATGCAATTGGACGATGACTAAATTTGGGGTTCAGTGGACATTATTGAAATACTCCTGAAATTTTCTTTTACATGAAAACAGTTGTAATCCACACTTTATGTGTAGGTAAAACTCTAAGCAAATGTTTTCATTCCTGAAACCTTTACTTTTCTCAGTTTCCTATCAAAAATGCTCACATTTTTCCTTTAAACAAATCCCTGAATTTTCTATAGTAGATGTCTATCTAGACAAACAAAATCTCATTATTTTTACTTTGTTCACTCCTCAAAATACAATTTTTCTCCACTATACATTTTATCAGTTACTCACTCTTCATTCTTTATGCCTTAACCTCTAGAAAATATATAACACAGTTCATTTCTTTTGTAAATTGTAACTTCTGAACTTTTTATTGGTAACCACTTTTTTTCAGGAAAAATTAATATTATTTGATTGAAATACGACCTTAAATATAGCAATAAAAAATTTGGCCCCATCTTTTGTATTGTAGAAATCAGAGATGAAATGCGATATAGTTAATTGATTGACTTATTATATAGTTGTCATTTATGAATTTTAATATTCATAAATTATGTCACAAACCATTTTCTCAATTTTTCTAGTGTATAGTTACTTAGTGTCCGTGCCCAGACATCCTTTCATCATATGATGTTAACATATAAGGCATATGTTAAGATCTCCTAAAATCAACATCTCGTATTCAGCAAATTACATGTAATATTAATATGGCTGCAGATTATCTTGCTTGAACAGAGTAAATTAATGTCAAATCAGGATGTGGTTATTTTTGTCATGTTTTGTGCATGTATATAATTCTTCTGCATGTAGATTAGTTTATTTTTATTCTTGAGAAAAAATAAATGGATATGTCTTAAAAGGGGAAAAATGACCTGCATTTTCTATCCTGTACTGTATTTGATTGAACAATTTGTATAACAGTTTAATGGTTTTAAAAATGTACAGAATTCTAGACACTTCTAAAATGAAACAAATGATTAGTACTAGTGTTTCTTATTTCATGTTTCCTTATGAAAATGTAGTTCCATTTTCCCTATGAATGTCTAAGTAAAAGACCAAAAGTGAATGAACCAAATCAAATCTCTTAAACAATCGCTAAATGATGCCAAAATGTTGCTACTCAGTTATAGGAGTGAAAAACCAGAGATGAGTGTTTTGACTTAGAAAAGGCAGCTCAGAGTCCTTTTCTAATTTCTGCTTTTACAAGAGTTACAGTCAGGCAGCTAAAATAACTAATCTTGAGATGGAAGTGTTGGAGAAATCACTCCATTATACTCATATGGAATAAAATATTCTCTCTGTACCATAACATACATATATATTCACATATATTTAAATTTAGGACAAGGAAGCTCTATCTCAAAGTTCTGTCATCCATTAAGGGGCTATAATAATAGATAACTCCAAAATTTGTCATGCTCTTTTACTACTGATCACAATAGGATTTGCTTAGTGAACCCTGCTGACCATTCACCCTTTTTCTGAAGGTCTCAAATTAGGTGCAAATGAAGAGAGTTCATAAGGAGACATGGAGGACATGAATCTCTGGGCAGGCTCGCACTGCTTTCAGAGTAGCAGGAGAGGGGAGCGATGATTCCTTTTGTTAGCAAGGAAACATATTGAAGGAAGAAGCTGTATGTCGTGGCCTTAGAAATTTATCTTTCGGGAGCACCTGGCTGGCTCAGTTGGTAGAGCATCTGACTCTTGATCTTGGGGTCTGATCAAGTCCCACAATGAGGATAGAGTTTACTTAAAAGAAGTAAAAGGAGGTATTTTTTTCTTAGGAGAAGTAATATAATCTTTAGCTTTATATTAACTAGATGACCCTGTAAAAAAAATGGACTTTTCTAGATCTCCTAAAATATGTCATATGCTTATAATGCTATGAAAAAGTTCATTTATTCACCTTCTAAATGTGCTAGGATCCTAACAACAAAGTAGGCAGAGTTTTTCCCTTCAAGGATTAATTGTCAAGTGTGGAGACTGACATCAATAAAGCTTAGATAGAAGAGAGAAGTTATCATACATTTATTTTTTATCTTTCTAAGAATTCCAACTAATCTTATGTTGTTGAATTTCAGTTGATTCTGATTACTCTCCTGGTGTTGAATATTTAGATTATTACAACGTTTGCTCTTTTACAATAGAATAAGTAATGGGACAAACAAGAATGTGCCATAAGAAGGATAAAGGCAAATGTTTTAAAATGTTTCAGAACACATAAGATGAAATAAAGTTAGTAGTGATTAAAAACATGTAACAGTGATTGAGAGGGTTTACTTGTTTGACAGATACCTTTCCTGACCCAACTGTCATTTGGCCAAGGCGCTTTCCATTAAATTGCTTCCAGCAGGTTTGTTTTTAGGTACATAGGCAGTCAAGAAGGAAGGATGAGAGAGGATGATGAGCAGATAAAGAGGAGTCGGTATAAGTCAATAATACTTTGTAGTATTACCTCATCTGTCTGGACACTTCAAAAGATTCTAAGGTGGTTCTCTTAAAGTAGAGTAACAATTGTTAAAACTATTGTTTCCTGGGGCGCCTGGGTGGCTCAGTCGGTTAAGCGGCCGACTTCGGCTCAGGTCATGATCTCGCGGTCTGTGAGTTCGAGCCCCGCGTCGGGCTCTGTGCTGACAGCTCAGAGCCTGGAGCCTGCTAAAAAAAAAAAAAAAAACAAAAACAAAAAAAACTATTGTTTCCTTAATCCTTGAAATGTTAGCCAAGGAAAAACCCTATATTTCATGCATTTTCAGTTATAGGAAATAAAGATATTGTTTGGTTTACACAAAAATGTTCATAGTACCTGAAAATACATGGGCTCTTTCCAAAACAAATCAAGCTGATTTTCGTTGGTATGGAATAAAGGGGGAAAAAAAAGTCCAAATAATGGTTTTTTTGGCCAGACTAAAAAATGGACAAACAAAAACACTAAAACCTATTATTTGTGTTATACTTCTTAAGAATTGAATGATATTAGCTAATTTTGAAAGGCTGCTTTTCAGATCTAATGGAATCTTATTTTAACTTAGTGTCTGATAGCTAATAATCTGATGTTTATCATCTGTGCTAGGTTTGGTAGTAGCAGGTTCTTTACATGAGGTGTTATATAGGACTAACATTATTATATGTACTTGATAACCTTCTAAGGTATTTCCTTTTGCATAAATTAAATGCATATATTTTGAGATCCTAATGAGAAAAGGATTTTACTAGCAGACGAAGAATGTATTATTTTCTTTTTTAGATATGCCTGAAAATTAAAATTACTCATGTTTTTTTCATTTAGAAAATATCTTTCATTTACCTCCAGCCTGCCACACCATTTAGAAAAGCTTACCATGAAAATAAGAATATTATAAAAATTAGTAAATAAGAAGTATATGTGCACATATACATAATATTTATTCAGATTATAATGTTGTTAAAGTCAGTTCTGTTTTATGATCATGGTAATCTCACAGCAGGCAATGCCCATTTTCTCCAGTGATTAATGTAGCACCATTGAGTTTTTAGAAGGTTGTTTTCTTAATTTGACTGTCTAGGAAGCATTTTCCCTGTTGAAAAACAGGTGTAAACATCAATACCCAAGATAAGAGAGTGAGCTCCTACTGTTTTCTGATGTCTCCAGTGTAGAGAACTCAGAAGGTTAAAGTCTGAGGATTGGGTAAGGCTAATTTATCAGAAGTAAAAAACTAGAAAATTTTTGGTGTGATTCAAAGACTTCAGCTGAGAGAATGACAGGAAGCCTTTTAACGGCAAAATAATCTGTCAAACGCTTTGAATATATAGGGACTGTGTGGCAAACATGTGAAATCAAACCCCAGCACAGTAATTACAGGTAATTTGTGAACTGTTTCTCATTTCCTCACTGTGTAAATTATATGCCTATTCACTTGAGACAAGATTTGACTTTTTGAGAATCTTACTGAGATTCTGTAGCTTAACACTGGCCCTATTGTTTCAGTGTTCCCTATGCTGCTCTTCAAATTTGCAGCCAGTTTTGAGTGAAAGGAGGGAAGATTTTGGTGTAAAGCTCTAAGTTATTCTGTTTATTTTGTTTTCTGTATTTGAGTCTACTGTTAACTTTCGGCAACTTTGATTATGGATCAGGTGTTTAATATTATGGTTCAAGTCTATGTTCAATCACCTCTCCTATGTATGCCAAATAAAATAAATCATAAACCTTTCAGAATATTGGGTTCCATGCTAGTTGACTCAATACCTGTTAAAGACTCCTAGGTACTGCAAAATTGTTAGAAGGCGTTACCAGCTAATCAGGGTAAGAATTGCAAGACTCTAAGCTGTACATTAACATCATTTGTGAGAAAAGGAAAAGCAAAGTAATAATAATAACAATAAGCTTCTTTTTTTGTTTGTTTCTAAAGATCGCTCTCATTTTACTTCCTGCCATTAAGTTTTCCTAAAAGAAAAAAAAAATCAAAATTAAAAAAAAAAGAAAACCATTTAACACGCATATACTCATCCATCATTAACATTTCTTTAATCTTATATGGTGGCGTTATTTGTGTTTATTTCTGTTGTGTTTTTTTTCTTTGTTTACTTCTTTGACAAAGCATGTCACTTTTTGTTTTACCTAGTTGTATTTTGCTACTGCATGTCATATGTTTTAAATGACTCAGTGAACAAATGAATTCTTGTCATTTTAAATTTCACTCGAAATATTACAAACAATCTGCTCATTCTCAAACACTGCTCCACATTTTTTGCTTTGGGTGGGAGCATGCAAAAGAAGTGAACCAAAAAATGGCAAGAACTGTGTGGTATGGCCAGCTTTGTACCTGATAATCTGTTGAAGCCTGTTAAAGGTAAACCTAAGTAAGATGTATGTATTTATACTTTGAATCATTTGTGTTTCTCTTTTGTTTGCATGATATGATTTTGTTTTATATTTTGTTTTTTTCCACTCACCAGATGTTCCCAACACTTTGCTTCCCACCACTATCATCCCCTCCCTTACCACTGCAACAGTCACAACCACTGTAGCCATAACAACCAGCCCAACCACATCTGCAACAACCAGCAGCGTAAGAGGTACAGTATGCTTCTTTGTTATGGCCTGGAAAGCACATTAAATGAAGCTTTAAAGGGTTTTTTTTTAAAGGGTAGAAAAATTGAGATCCAATTTTACTTAATTATAAGAACTAATTAAGTCACCTAAATTGCTATCAATTAGGGTTATTGGGATAGAATATGAGACAAGGTGTTACATTTTAATTTTTTTAGTGTCACTTATGACTACTATGAAAATATTCCACAATATCGGCTAAAAATATATGGAGCAAACACTGAGCAAAGTTAAATGTGAACATGGGGCACTTTTTTTTTTGCCTTGCCTTGTAATTGTAAACAAAGAAATAAGATGTTCAAGTTTGCAGAGGTAGCATTTGCTCTTTAAAGACCTGATGTAAATGGCTTATTCCTCTGCCACTAGATTAAAAATACCCACAGTGTTGAATGTGTTCTAAAATTGGCATAATTCATGGGGTCATCATAAACTGTTCACCACGTAGAACTTTTAAGTAAATATTCAACATGTCACCCTAAAGTGATTCTCTGAGTAGATCTATTCCACTAACAGAATGTTCTCAAAACAAATGTTGATAAAGTTGTCTAGGATGATAGGAATTCATATGTGGCTCCATGAGTAATCTCTGGTATTGGTTTATTATTAATAAATGTTTTTGCCTAAAGGAGAGCAACCTTGAAGAAATTGAAGTAATCTTTAAAGGCAAAAAAATAATTACATGATGGTTCAGAAATATAAAAAAGCATTCCTGAGCAGTCATTGAGTGGTTAGTAGGTGATGAAGAAATTAAAAGGAATTGTCTGAGTTCATTATAGAAAAACATGTTTTAGACTTAATTTTTGCATAAGCAATGCTCATAGAGAATTTGTCCTATTTAAGTCTGTCTTTTTGTACTTATACATGTCTTATGTCATGTTGCCTATACTAATATGTTTGTTAAGCTTAACAATTTAACTCAAAATCATGGGGACTTTACATTAATATATATGTAATCAAAGTTATACTAAGGACTGGCTTAACATTATTTTCCTCCAATATACTATCTGTTTTTCTTGAGGTTTTATTAATTTTCAATATTAAATTGAGTTTCTGGCTCTGATGTAATGGTTATCATAGTGTTTATCTCGTTTCTGAAAAATTCTTATATTTGATAATTATTTTTTGATAATCATGTTAACTCTATTATATAAGATTGATAACTGAAGTTTGATGATAGTAGCAATAAGAATTTCTCAAAAATTACTATTTATTTTAGTATTACTAGGCAAACTGTATTTGAGCTAAATCTACAAGTGAGAAGAATTTAAAGATCTTTCTCATATCAATTTATATGAAAATCAAGTAAAAGTAATAAAAATCAAAAAAGGTAAAAAATACTTTGTGATATTATAGGAAATGAAAGATACCTAAATTTTTACTTTGCTTCATTTTATTATTTTTCCAAAGATTTTACAAATAGCAATTTATTTTTTTTTTAACGTTTATTTATTTTTGAGACAGAGAGAGACAGAGCATGAACAGGGGAGGGTCAGAGAGAGGGAGACACAGAATCTGAAACAGGCTCCAGGCTCTGAGCTGTCAGCACAGAGCCGGAGGCGGGGCTCGAACTCACGGACTGCGAGATCATGACCTGCGCCGAAGTCGGCTGCCCAACCGACTGAGCCACCCAGGCGCCCCTACAAATAGCAATTTAAATAAAATGTAATTACTGCATGCTAACAAAATCTCTATGATAATATTAAATTCTGACTGTACAGACAAATCACTTTGATGGAAAAAGACGATGACATAATGACTTAATTTTTTTGAAGATGTTCTTATAGCAAAAAACAAAAAAACATTTCCTGAGGCACCTGGGTGGCTCAGCTGGTTAAGCGTCCAACTCTTGATTTCCGCTCAGGTCATGATCTCATGGTTCCTGAGTTCCAGCCTTGTGCTGGTCTCTGCACTGGCAACCCAAAGCCTGCTTGGGATTCTCTCTTTCTCTCTCTCTCAATCTCTCTCTCTCCACCCCTCCACCCCTCCCCTGCTTGTGCACACTCTCTCTCTCTCTCTCTCTCTCTCTCTCTCTCTCTCTCTCCCTCTCCCTCTCTCCCTCTCCCCCTCTCCCTCCCTCTTTCTCTCTCTCTGTCCTTCCCCTGCTTGTGCTATCTCTCTCTCTCAAAATAAATAAAATAAGCATTAAAAAATTCCTAATAGTCAATTATTCCTTCCTCTTGAAAAATTTTTTTTGAGGGCTTGCTATCTATATATGAGGCTATGCCAGGTTGTACAATTATACAAATCAAACATATTCTATCTAAAATAACTAGCAATTACATAATGCATTCTGCACCCTCCCTAAGTATCCAGTGTCTGTACTTATTTAAGGGAAAGTCTTCATGCTCTTTGTGAACATATATACATGCATCTTAGTATAAAAAAGAGAAAAATGTTTTATTTCAAATGAAGTGTTTAATAACATATTTAATACTCGTTCACATGCATCTTAAGTGGAGTCTTCCCTATTGCATCTTCACCAGCTGTTAAAATGAAATCAATTTTCTACTTTTTAAAGTAAATTCACTTTTTACAGGTTTCCTAAAATGTTCTGTGCACTTTAAAAGTGATAAAGAATTAACCTTTGCTGCAGAAGAACATGCAAATAAACTAACCTCAAAGAAGACACACACACGCAAATACACACACACGTGCACTCACATGCCATTCCCTGTTATTTTTACCTAAAGGTTGAAAGACAATATTTTTCAAATGGCACCAAGGTATGTGGAAAGAAAAAATGTATTTTATAAGTTAGGCAATGCATAGTAGTTATTTTGTATAGGAAAGAAAATTGCAGCACTGACATTAAGTATTAATCTAATGCCTTTTTTTCTCTTCTATGTTCAATAAACCCCTGAGGGTGGGGAAAGTCATTGGGCGCACCTGTATCATTAATGTTCTAGTCCATATTTGAGGGAGTGGAAAACTCAGTATATAAACATTGTTATGAATTTTTTTATTTTTATGTTTTTATCTGTTTAATTTCCATTTCCATTCACTAGAATGTGAAGTTCAGCAAAGCTAGGACCTTAGTTGTTTCACTTAAAAAAATTTTAATTTATTTGAGTACAGTTGACATACAATGTTATATTTGTCTCAGGTGAACAGCATAGGGATTTGACAAATTTATACATTATGCTGTGTTCACCACAAGTGTAGCTACCATCTGTCATCATACAGTGCTGTCATAATGTCATTGACTGTACTCCTTATCCTGTTCGTTTCATTACCATGACTCATTCATTCTGTAACTAGAAGCCTGTATCTCCCACTCCCCTTAACTCCTTTTGCCCACCGCCCCAATCCCTTCCTCTCTGGCAATCATCAGTTTGTTCTTTGTATATAGAGGTCTCATTCCGCGTTTTGTTTGTCTTATTCATTTGTTTCTGTTAGATTGCACATATGAGTGAAATCATATTGTTTTTATCTTTCTCAATCTGACTTGTGTCGCTTAGCATAAAACTCTAGGACTATGTTCTTGCAAATGGCACAATCTTGTCCTTTTTTATGGCTAATACTTATGTGTGTATGTATGTTTGTGTGTGTGTGCACCACATCTTTCTCATGACCATCTTCCTTCATGACGCTTCCTTAAGCATTCATTCATCTATCAATGGACATTTAGGTTGCTTCCATTTCCTGGCTATTATAAACAATTCTGCAATAAACGTAAGGGTGCATATTTCTTTTTGAATTAGTGTTTTCATTTTATTTGGGCGAATATTCACTAGTGGAATTATTGGATCATATGGTATTGCTATTTTTAAATTTTTGAGGAAACCCCATACTGTTTTTCACATTGTTGTGCATTTTGTACACAAGTGTTTTTTAAGTTGAATGATATTCCTTTATTTGTATATTACCTATTAAATTAGAGCTTTCAGATGCAATTACATTTTCAATTTAATTCACTTATTCATAAATTAATAAAAGATGTTTCAAAAGGATCATAATAATAATCTAAGGAAATCTGAGAACTGAAGAGAACTCAATATTGTCATCTTACAGTTTTTTTAAGTTTATTTGTTTCATCCCTTTCATTCAGTAATCTAAAGTAACTGTATTTGATTTTATGAGGTTTAAATGTTATTTCTTCAAATCTCATAAACTATATTTACCCACCTATGTATATATTTAATAAATGACTGTAAATAAATCACCATTCATTTCTTTATCTGCCCTCTTTCACCACTACTAAGTTTTCCAGTCTAAGATATGATAAACATAACTATAGAGAACAAACTGAGGGAGGTGGGCAGCTGATGGGCTAGATGGGTGATGGGTATTAAGGAGGGTACTTATTGTGAGGAGCACTGGGTATTACATGTAATGAATCACTAAATTGTTCTCCTGAAACCAGTATTAGACTATATGTTGACTAACTACAATTTAAATGAAAATTTGAAAAAAATACATTTAAAGAATTACACCTGTGGCTATATTAGAAATCAGGGTGAAATAGAAGAAAACAAGCTCCTCAAATCCCTCAATTTCACATCTCTTCAATTTGTATGTGAAATGCATCCCCCTTAGGAGGAATAGGAACTTCAACCATATGGAATAAAAGCTGGCCATTAGCACTGTCTTGTCGCAAATAAAGGTGTTAAGACATAGAGAAGCCAGCAAACTTCAGCTGTCATGGGAAAGAGAAAATAAGTGTGCCCTAGGGGCATCTTTGGGTGTGAATTTTGGTTCTTTTGTTTACAAAGTCTTTGGTCTTGCACCATGGACCACATTGGGCCTCAGCATTTTTATCAGAAAATGAGAAACACTTAATAGAAGCATTTAATTCCCAGGTGTCTTGCAGATTGGATAGTATCTAGAGTTCTGAAAACATAATCAACAATCAATGTATGATAGGATTATTTCTCACTTCTCTTTAGTAAAACAAATGTGTTTACTTGTAGTTGTATGATGCAATTACTGAAATTTTATATATATATAAATATATAATAGTGGCTTGCAATGGTTTTTGGTGGTAGTGTACTGATTACTTTTAAGCCTATTTTTTATTGATTATATAAAAAAGATAGATAACATGTTACTAGAGCATATAGAATTTATTTACAAATATAACAATAATTTATAAACTTTCCATGAAGTTTATAGTATTCTTGATTTGTAGCATATATCTAAAATCTGAACATTTTATAGATCTTTTAAAATGTTTTCATTACAAGAGACTATGGCTATAAGACATTTTAATTTCTGCTTTTGGAAATGACGGTTTTTTAAAAGTCTAGTGGCCTGATTAATCCTATCACTCAATTCAGATGGCATATTTATACCTCTTATAAATGTTTCCTGTTTTTTGGTTTTGTTTTTGTTTTGTTTTGTTTTTTTTTTGGATCACTGTGATAAATATTAATGAGTTAAATACGATCATTTATAAAATGGTTCCAAATGACCTGATGTGATTTCTAGTATTAATATTATTTTAGCATGGTGTTTTTAATTTGAAAACATCTTTCATTTCGATCATATCACACAGTTTTAGTTTCATAATAATTATATCATAATCTTGGAATCTTTAGCAGCACCCTCATTTTACAGATAACAATATTGAAGTATTGAAAATTCTAAAACCATATATGAGACAATGACATATATCAGTGGTTATGTCTATTCGCATGATTTTTAAAAATAGAATTCACCAATCAATGTTTTATACTTATCAAGATAGAAAAACTTCTAAACTCCTAATTGCAGTTTCTGACTCAGCAAAACTGTAAATGCCTTTGAAGTATAAATATGAGATGATAGGTGCACCTGGGTGGGTCAGTCGGTTAAGCGTCCGACTTTGGTTCAGGTCATGATCTCATGGTTCGTGAGTTTGAGCCCCGCGTCGGGCTCTGTGCTGACAGCTCAGAGCCTGGAGCCTGCTTGGGATTCTGTGTCTCCCTCTCTCTCTCTCTATCCCTCCCCTGCTTGTGCTCTCTCTCTCAAAAATAAATAAACATTTTAAAAAATGCTTTAAAATGAGATGATATAAAGAGAAGGTATAAAGTATCTGATATACTTCCTGTTCTATGACTAAGAGTCTGTTCAAATATTTCATGCATTTCAATACACTAAATAGGGAAACATAATTCCTAAACTTGATGATGAGATTGTTTATATAGTTTATCTATGTAAACATCTAAATGAATTCTTAATTCAAATATAGATTTGGTTTTACATTAGGCTTTGAGATGGTAAAATGATTTTATAGTAATAAAATTACATCATTTGTCAAGTAATTCTTTTTTTTAATGTTTACTTATTTTGAGAGAGAGCAAGGGAACACAGGAAGGGCTGAGAAAGAGGAAGAGAGGGAATCCTAGGCAGGCTCTGGACCGTCAGCACAGAGCCCAAGGCAGGACTCAATCTCATGAACAGTGAGATCATGACTTGAGCCGAATTCAAGAGTCTGAGGGTTAACCAAATGAGCGACCCAGGCACCCCATTTGTCTAGTAATTCTTAAACAATTTATTTATATAATGAGTCTACTTGCAATGAAACCTTATTTAAGCATAGCATTGCAAAACAAAAACAAAGGATATCTTTTAAAAATTTAAGAAATTGATCATTATCAAACTGACTACAACTAGAGTAATAATGACCAAACTCACAAAATTTAAAGATGGATACCATTGTGTTGATCCCAACCTATTGACAATAATACTTTCAGCTAGGAATGCCTGAGGCACTGTTCTGGGTAGACCCCTCATATTTCTAGGAGCCCCCAGACATTTCCTCCACCAGGGCCAATGTTGTGGCTGGACTAGCTCTAGTGGTTCTTATGATCTCGGGATACATTTTAGCAAGAAACTATCTGAAACTTTGAGTGACAAAATTTATCACTCACAGTTCCTGGAAGGCCATAGAGTGAGGCAATGGTCAGAAAGAGAGAGAGTGTACATGGACTCGGGGCTCTGCCTTTATTAGCATGTCTAAGGGTTTGGAGTTTCACCAACTGGCAAATTTAAAGAATAAGAACAGAAAGGAGGGCATTAGGAAGGAAGAAGTGGGGTTACTCAAAACAGTCAGTTTTCTAGGTTATTCATGACTTTCTGAAAGAGGAAGCTTCACGGGTAGGGCAGCCTTATACCTTATCTGATTGTTTTGCCAGCAGTGGTATCCTACTGTATCCTACTGTATTGCAGCTGTATTCTACTGCATTCTACTGCTGGTAGTGTGTCTATTCAAGGTGAATGTCTTCTGAAATGGATACTTTGACAATCAAGCTCTTCCACTGCAAGTTCTCAATTCTTCACAATTAAGTGACACGTTAATTTTGTTACTTATGTTTAAAAATGTAATATTAAGTGAAATATTTTAAATCATCCATGTAGAATAGAATGAATTTTAGCATATACCATAACTCTTTAGCCCCTACGTTGCCATTGCATTTTTATTTTGTTTTTATTTTTTTAAACGTGTTTAGTTATTTTTGAGAGAGAGAAAGCACGAGTGGAGCAAGAGTGGGACAGAGAGTGGGGAACAGAAGATCCAAAGTAGGCTCTGCGCTGACAGCAGGGAACCCGATTCAAGGATCAAACTCACAAACCGTGAGATCATGACCTGAGCCGAAGAAGTCAGATGCTTAACCGACTGAGCCACCCAGGCGCCCCGCCATTGCATTTTTAAATCATGTGAATGACAGGGGCGCCTGGGTGGCTCAGTCTGTTAAGTGTCCGACCTTGGCTCAGGTCATGATCTGAAAGTGGTGAGTTTGAGCCCCATCTCGGGTTCTGTGCTGACAGCTCAGAGCCTGGAGCCTGCTTCAGATTCTGTGTCCCCCTCTCTCTCTGCCCCTCCCCTGTTTGCACTCTGTCTCTCTCTTCCTCTCTCAAAATAAATAAACATCAAAAATAAATAAATAAATCATATGAATGACATAAAACTTAATTATTTAAATGTAAATTAGTTTAGGGACTTGTTTGACCATTAAGTATAATCCTAAATTATTTCTGTTTTAAAAATCTTAATAAATACTTTCTTCTTTAAAGATTTATTGAAGTAAATCTATGTGACTTGTAGAAAACCTTCATTAACACAAAGTTAAACTAGAACAAAAAAAATTTGTTAAACTACTTGGTGACAGCATAGAGAAATTGAGACAAATTTTGAAATTCTATACGTATTTCATATAGTCATTTTTAATGAACTACAGTTGCCTAAAGTGTTGATTATGAGATAGTATTTGATATGCAGATTTCTTTACTTCAATTATCATTTCCTTTCTCTGGCTTCAAAATATAAGAAACTAAAGTAAAATTAACACAAAATGCATATATGTGTACTTTAAACCACTGTCTGAAGCATCTATTTAATTAAATCAGCTTTAAAAGCAATAATGATCTGACCTATGCTTCTAGTCTCTATTTTCTTTACATCAAAAGAAATTCTAGTCTATCTTTATTTTATTTTTATTTAGTTTTATTGTGCCACCTCCTTCCCTTTTTGGTATAGATACTTTAAAAATTGACTACAAAATTATACACATTTAACAGAATAAAAAAAAAAGCCAGCACTGAGAAGAATAAATGAAGTCATTATAGCTCTGAGTTAGTCACTATAAATGCACTCAAATAGAGCATTTGCAATGGTAAAATATATCATCTTGACACAGTTAAATCCCAAAGTGTGCAAATCAAGAAGTTGTTTATGAGCTTGTATTATGAGTGTTTAGCTATTAAAAATGTTTCTGGTTTTATTGGTGGTAATAAAACATAATTTGCATGGTGTTGTGAGCTTTTAAAAATTAAGTGTCAATATGTTGGGTTTTTTTTCACTCGACAAAAATTAAGTAATAATTCAGTCTCCAGATGGTCCATATAGAGAGACCTGCTTATCTCTAAAAAGACAGGTTTCCACATTTAAGCTCTAAGTGTAGCTAAACTTCCATTAGTCTTTTTAGAAACAACACTTATTATATGAAGTTGACTCACCTTTAAAATGAAACATATGAAACATAGCTTATAATGAAAATAGAGTACTAAAAATGCTTCTACTTGGAAAGAGCAAGCAACATGCATGGCCCATAGTTGAGAACACTTTCAACCTGGATACAAATATTGTGTTGTTGGTGCTGAAGGGAGTGTCCACAGGCTGGACCTGGGAGGGAACATGGACTGGGGGTCCTAGTCTCTCAGTCAGCTATGGACCCACACATTTGAACAATGGCAATGTTTCAGTTTAAATTAAATTGCAAGATAGCATAGAAGGCTAAAGTCTTTTTTTGTTTTTTTTTGTTTTGTTTTTGTTTTTTGTTTGTTTTGTATTCTAGTAGATCTTATTTGGAATAAGAATACGCATCGCTTGTTATATACAACCATTTCTAAAACTAAACAAAGCATTTGACTCCAAACTTGTGAAGTTGAACTCTGGCCAAGTTTGAAAATCTTTAAATATTTACCTCTTTCTTATAGCATTTGGGAAATAGTTGAGGAAAACTGGTGTTCTTATTTTCTTTCCAATACGACCTATTAAGGGAAGCAGCACACTTATGCTCTCTTCTATTTTCTAAGGGCACTCTTGTGGCTTGTGCAATTTAAAACATCAAACATTTTTAAGAGTTTCATTTTAAGCTTGTTTATTTCTTTGGCTTAGATCAATTTAAAAAGAAATTTTTGTTCCATTAGTTTACATTTCTTCTAAGTAAACAGTTTTACTAATACTGTTTTTACTTCTATAAATGTAGGAGTGTCTTAATTGATTTTATGGTAATAATCCTAGATTTTATATAATCTAATAATATATACATTTCCTGCAAAACAATCTCTAAGAAAGAAAATAAAATGCTCCCTAGTAGACTATGTGCCATTTTCCTTGGATTCATTTTTATATAATATGCATATGCATACAAACATTAAATTAAAATTTTTCCATATTTATGATATTCCAGAAAGCACAGCATTTATAAAATATCAACACCTACTTAGTCTCTTATGATTAGGATGATAATCTGTTTTACGTTTTAAAAGCTTAGCCTACCTATGTGAATAAATGCTTTTCCGAACATCTCTAAAATTATTTTAAAAATCATTAATAAACTAAACTGGTTGTATCTTTCTTCCTAACCAACGAATTAAATTTATGAGCTGTGCCTTTGAAGCCGAAGAGATTACTGGCATTGCCCTTGCTTCTTTGACAGTCCACATGAAACACACTTAATAACCTCCTGTGTTAGCTTGGTGAAACACTGAATTGATACTAATTATACCAACTTTGGGATAGAAGGTGACCTTGACTTCGGCTGGAACTTTCTGCCAGGACAATAAATAAGAGCAAATGCCACAAAGCATGACTTCTGAGAAGGGTCTAATACAATCTATTAATTCTGGGGAGTTCGTGGAATTACAATAAGTGCTTGCATAATTATAATATTTTAAAACATCTCTTGCTTCAATAATATGGCCGTTTTTTTTCATTTCTCTAGATTTCAAATAATCTCCCGTTAGCTTTCTGTACTCATTTAAATTAGCGGTGGCCAGAAAATTAAACACTACTTGATGCACAGTGTGTATAAGGTGATTGCAAGGCAAAGAGACAGATTTTTACTGAATGGCTTCTCAAATCCATATATAATGTTTATACAATTTTAGTAGCAGAACTGCTTTATGCTAAAGCTGTGATAACACTGACTCTTCAGTGAAGACATGTCTATAAAATGATTTTAAAAAATGACTAAGAAGAAAGTAATTGTCCCAGTAGATACACAGGTTGAAAGTATTGTAAGAAAATCTGTCAAGGCCAATGATGTATATCAATTTCACAGTTAAAAAATTGAGTTCAGTAGTTTTTTTAAAAATTTTTTTAACGTTTATTTATTTTGAGACAGAGAGAGACAGAGCATGAACAGGGGAGGGTCAGAGACAGGGAGACACAGAATCTGAAATAGGCTCCAGGCTCTGAGCTGTCAGCACAGAGCCTGATGCGGGGCTTGAATTCACTGACCGCGAGATCATGACCTGAGCCGAAGTTGGCCGCTTAACTGACTGAGCCACCCAGGCACCCCTAGTTCAGTAGTTTTAAAAAGAGCCAGTAAAGTTACTACTAATACTATAAACAGGTTGGTAAGACCAGAAACTAAACTTTGTTTACCAATATTGTTTAAAGAATACATGAGTGGGGGTCCCTGGGTAGCTCAGTTGGTTAAGTGTCTGACTTCGGCTCAGGTCATGATCTCGCAGTCCACGAGTTCGAGCCCCACGTCGGGCTCTGTGCTGACAGCTCAGAGCCTGGAGCCTGCCTCTGATTCTGTGTCAGCCTCTCTCTCTGCCCCTCCCCTGCTCATGCTCTGTCTCTCTCACTCTCAAAAATGAATAAATGTTAAAAAAAAAAGAAAAAAAAAAGAATACATGAGTGTAAGGGGAATTCTGTTCAAAGTGTTCGGTATAAGTGGAAATACTAATTTAAGTCTAGTTATTCTTCATTTCAGAAAAAAGAGATGAACTCATAATTCCCAGGGTTGTTTCGTGTAACTCATCAGTAAGCAAAGAATGCTGATCAATGAGTATTTAAATAGAGACAGAAAAAGCAACTTTAAACTAACGTGAGGAACTGCAGTAGGTGCATTGAGACACGTTATTTTTTCCAAAGTGAACCAAGTTTGATGTCTAAGAACTAGATCCCATAATAAAAAGCATGAAGCTCTTCTAGAGTAGTCTGTGTTAAACTGGGTAAGTTACAATGGTCTTAACACGATTATTTTTCTTCTTCCTTGAAGTTCTGTTTTTTAAATATTGATTATAGACTGTTTTTTTTTTGTTTTTTTTTTGGTTCCCCCCCGCCTAGTATAGATAGTATGTTACTCAGGATATCAGCAGCAATTGGCAGCAGTCTCAAAACAAGGTAGGTAAAGAGCTTTTAATGAGGAGACTTCCACAGAAGTATGGACAGCATTTGGGAAATAACTATGAGAACTTTAAGCAGCAAGGTGCTATTATCAGCACTGGACCTTTAGAGCCAAAGAAAGTAAACAGGGTTATCCTCATTAGAGAAGAACTGGGACAGAAAAGGGGCAGCTTGAAAGAGCAGTAGAGAAGGACACAGCCAGTATCCACACCTCGGCCAGGTGGAGACATTGGGAGAGAAGGGATCAATATTAGGCCTCTTTCTTCTCCTGCCTTCCAATATCTTTCCATTGATCAAATTCCACTGAAAATCAGAGGTCAAGGAATCTGGTGGAGTAGTGCAGAGAAGTCAGCATCCCAGAGCACAGAGCAAGGCAAAAAAAAAGGTCAGAGGATAGATTTGTGAACCAAAAGGAAAATGAACAGCAGAGATGTATGGATGTAGAATGTCATCTAACTTGTTTAGAATATGTCATAGAATTTGTTCACTCATGGTGACAGATGTCAGATTTTATTTTAGTTTTGGATTTTTCTCATAAATGTGCATATCACAAGTCTATAATAGAAAACTAGTTACGAAGCTAGTAATGGTGGTAAAATAGCAGCCCTCCTAATTTATTTTAATATATAATCTCCCTTTCCAGGCTACCGTCAGGAAGAGACAAACACTCTCAATGGTAGAGGGCATATAATGAAGTTTGGTAGGGATGGCATTATTGTGAGATACAAAGACATCTAAAAAGATATCCATTCATATTTAAATAACTTACTTTCCAAGAGGAAACCATTTTGAATCTCGGTGTGAGGAGTACCCATTTAATCCATTGAGTAGTGAGAGATTCCTTATTTGAAATATTCTCAAATCTGGTTGTAGAGATGCAAACTATTTTCTTTGAATTAAGTGCTTTCAAAAACTTGGTTACAAGGGGAAAAAAGCTCTAAAAATGAGTTAGCTGTAAGTTAATAATACACTGATACAGATATGTATTATTAACTTTCTATTAAAAAAATTTTAGTGTCACATAGACAAATAATTTTCGGTCCTGAGATAATAGCTTTTCAGAAAAGAAAATCACTTTCTTGAGAGAAAAGATTTTAGAAGCAGCAATCACAGTCTTTAATATATTACATGATATTTCTGCCTTTGATGTTTTTAAAGTATGTGTACTTTATTAATTTCAGTTAAGTTGGAAGAGAGGAAACATGTAAAGTAAAAACAATTCAGCTTTTCACTATGAAGTTAACTGTCTATAGTACAGCTTGGGTCCCTTGGCATTTTACCACTGGCAGGCCAGAAAGTTTTGTTGAGAGTGGGATATCAGAATAGTTTTTGAAGAAATGAGAATAATAGCCTAATTTTTCTGGTGTTTCTAGGTATCTTATCCCCTAGTTCTGAGATTTAGCTGGAAATTGAGCTCTGCATCTCAAAATGCTATTTTGAGGAACTGAAAACAAATTCTCAATACTTTTCTCTAAAACCAACCAGGTTAAATCCAGATATATTCCACCTTAAGTAAAAAGAAAAAAAAAAAAGAATATGCAAATTAGAAGGAAGTTCTAAGGGTTCCTTTCACTACTTCATATTTCTAACTTCTCTATTCAATAACTGGCAAGATAGCAATGTAGGATGTTTCCATGATGTATAATGTGAAAATTTTAAGTAACTTTTAAAATGTGACGGTGCTTCACTAAAAAGTAAAGTGCACAACACAGTCCAAATGTATAGTTATGTTTCACTGGGTTAATGACAAATACCATATATAGATTCAGCATGAGACAATGAAATTAATTGCTGGGCGCAGGATATTCTGGTATCATCCTGATTTGGCCTCTTGACATGTGATCTTAGGCAGGGCAATTCATCTCTCTTTACCCACAGGGCTATGTGAATTCCAACATGTTTCTCTGTTCTTGAACTCTATGAAATACGATCTACATATCTGAGTCTTTCACCAGGATTTCAGAGATTAGTAGAGTTTGCAGTGTTTTTCAATCAGAACTTGTGGATAAAATCTCTTGGCATTTGAAAGGATTTAAATAGTTTCTTTAACATGATTCTATACTTCCAAACTTCATTTATGTCTGAATGTTCTGAAAAGCTAGAAGAATTAAATTAATTATTTAAAAGAATTAAAATGAATTTTATACTCTGACTACACTATTTAGCCTCTGGCTCACTGTTTTCTAGCCGCATGCCCACTGGTTTTTCCATCACTTCCATTTACACACTCATTTCAGTGTTTTTTTCTTCTTACAAACCTTTATATACCTAAGCATTATTTACTCTATCTGTAAAATTTCTAACCTCACATTATGGTAGTAAAATAAATCTTCAGTTCTGGCTGTGATGTACATAAAACTAATGTGTGTGACCTATTTTCACAGTTCTGTAACTGAGTCCAAAGTCTCTGTTAATCAAACACTTTGTAGCCCAAGTTCACAGCTTACACAGAATTTCTGATACTGTTTTCTATTGGGATTTGAGACTGATCATTTGGATTGTATTAAAATGGTTATAGGACAATACAGTGGTGGAGAGCATGGCTTCTGCGGGACTCATATTATCTGGGCTCTTTTTTTCACTTTGCCACACTTAAGTTTTGCGACCTTCCTTACAGTATCTATGCCTCATTTCCCTGATCTAAAAAAATTCAGAAAATAATAATAGTATCAAAACCTTATAATGTCATATTTGAAACTATATCTATGCATTTCACTTAAAAAAAAGTCCTTGCTTACAATAACTACTCATTAAGTGTTAGGTTTTATGATGATTACTAACAATTTTCATAAAATGAGCCATCTAAACAGTGTAGGATGGGGTGCCTGGGTGGCTCAGCTGGTTAAGCGTCTAACTTCAGCCCAGGTCATGATCTCTGCCGGGCTCTGTGCTGACAGCTCACAGCCTGGAACCTTCGAATTCTGTGTCTCCCTCTCTCTCTGCCCTGCTCGTGGTCTGTCTCTCACTCTCAAAAATAAATAAACATAAACAAATTTTTCAAAAAAAGTAATAAACAATATAGGATAAAATTTACTGTTCTTTTTTATCAATGAGATTAATTACTAATTGCTAGGTAAAGATTACAATGTATGGTAAATAGACCATCCATTAAAATCATGTAAGTTTTCTTCAAAATCTAGAACTTAAGGATTTGTTTCTATCATGTGACTTAAAGGGAGTAGGATAAAACAGTCTCATTCCATTTTCTAATTATCCAATTAGATCAATTATCAGGTAAGTTAGAAATATAATTTTTTTTT
This sequence comes from Panthera pardus, assembly GCF_024362965.1. Classification (NCBI taxonomy): domain Eukaryota; kingdom Metazoa; phylum Chordata; class Mammalia; order Carnivora; family Felidae; genus Panthera; species Panthera pardus. The sequence continues at coordinate 38,452,650 of NW_026526721.1, forward strand.
AAAAATGTAATCTATTTTGTAACCAATTTTCTTTACCAAATATTAACAGACATTTAAAATGGTCTTGGGGCCCCTGGGTGGCTCAGTTGGTTAAGCATGCAATTTCAGTTCAGGTCATTATCTCACAGTTTGTGAGTTCAAGCCCTGCATCTGGCTCTGTGCTGACAGCTCAGAGCCTGGAGCCTGCTTCCATTTCTGTGTCTCTGGCTCTCTCTGCCCCTCCCCTGCTCACACTGTGTCTCTCTCTCAAAAATAAATAAACACTAAAATCAATTTAAAAAAAAATAAAAAGTAAAAAAATAAAATGGTCTCAGTAGCAGAAATATCTAGTTTGGATACCAGGTACGTGACATGCAAGCTATACTTGAAGGTCCTATACTTTCTCCATCTCTAAAATGATTATATTAATTTACTTATAAAGGCATTCTAAACATCAAAACAAGTATTGAAATTTTCTGCTATTGTCATAACATGGGTGATCTTCTAAATATGGGGAAGCTATTATTAGAAAATACATTGAAGGTGTATCATTAATCATTAAAAAAATTGGGGCTTATTAATAACCATTTTTAGCATACTTTAATTAGTGAGATTTAATATTCATCTTCAATATATTGACCTAACTTACTCAGTTTAAAACTACCTGTTACTAAATTCAGTTGATTAAACTAGATTTAAACCTCTACAATAAAGAACTCTGTGCAATGTTTGGGAAATTACCCAAACATATTCAAGATTTGGCAGACTTATTTCTAATTGATTAGATACATTTCAAAATCTTTAGCTTCTTGATAATTTAATTTTTTTTTCTATATGCCTTATTTTAAACAAGTTCATCACAAATAAATTAGTTGAAAAATGTTGAGCAAACTGAAAGAAAAGATTTATTTCTTATCCCATACTCTTAGATACATTTTATTTTAAATGTGTAGCATATATTGTTATAAATATATAGAGTAATATTTATACAAAAAGTTTTGATGTGAAATCGTATTTTGCATTTTCTTTATTACTTTTGTATCATGATTATCTTACTGTGTCATTGATTATAATTCCACATGATGTTTTCCTGAGTTTAAATGACCTTCAAATATGAAAGGACTAATATAAAGGAATCATTTTATTTCTCTAAGTTTACAAGAATTATAATTATAATAATAATATTTTGCATTTATTCAGCATCAGTTTAACTATAGTGGTACATTAAAACATAGGGAAGTCTATTATTCCAAGTGTATATTACAAATATAAACAGACAATAACTGTTGTAATTTTTTTAAAGGCCAAGATAATTAAGATATCTAATAATCATTGTGGTAAAATAGAGTTTCACCAATTTCCTCAGTGAAGTTATCTATTCAAAACTTGATATTTTATAAGATCTAAGTATCTCTGTAATTCAATCCTCAAAATGTGAAAAACATCTATTTTGAAAAGTTATTTTTTAAGTCATGATAATGATGATTTAAAGATAAAATGAGAAGTCTGCATTGTTATAATGATGACAAATGGTATAAACGATCTTCTACCCAGTATTAAATCATTCAACTTGAAACTTTATTCTTGCTCTAGTGACACTCAAGATAACATAATAATATATTTATCTTGTGCTATGTTTATTAACCACAATATCCCTGAATGATTTTTACATTTATTTAAAATTTAAAAATAGTAGTAGAATCATAGAATCATAGAAGTGACCTTCAGAGCAATGCCCAGATTACCTACCTCACCCCACCCCCATTTTCTGGATAAGGAAATTGAATCCCAGAGAAAAGAAGACCATACACCATTTGATGCTATAACTAAGCCTAAAACCACAATCTTTTGAATTACATTTCCCAGCAGTAACCCATGATAGGTTTTATTTTCCTATAGACAGAGACATTGGTTGACAATTTCTAATATAAACCTCGTTCAAATTTCATGATTTAAGAGGAGGTGGAAGATTTTTATGTAATAAAGTATTATGTGATTTTATTCCATTAAAATATCTTAATATGTAAACATATAAATTTTTTAAACTCTTAAAGCTTAAGAATTTATATGTTTTCAAATGATGCCACTAAAATCATTGATTATTAAATCTGGAAGGGCTTTTCTTTTTTTTTTTTTTTTTTTAATTTTTTTTTTCAACATTTTTTATTTATTTTTGGGACAGAGAGAGACAGAGCATGAACGGGGGAGGGGCAGAGAGAGAGGGAGACACAGAATCGGAAACAGGCTCCAGGCTCCGAGCCATCAGCCCAGAGCCTGACGCGGGGCTCGAACTCACGGACCGCGAGATCGTGACCTGGCTGAAGTCGGACGCTTAACCGACTGCGCCACCCAGGCGCCCCTGGAAGGGCTTTTCAAGGTCAAAATTTCCACCTCATTTTACTGATGATCACATAGCTAGTTTCAAAATTAGAACTAAAATTTCAAAAGTACATAATTCTATTTACTTCACTGTGTGTTTTCCCCAAACAGCTAATTTGTAGACTTTCTTTGTTTCTTTCCAAACAGTTAAATTTAACAACGGCTAATTTAAAAAGCCAAATCAAGAAAAACAATATGTAAACTAAATATTTTTGTTGAAATACCTATAAATGTGCAGGTGTTTTTCTGATATTCTTTTAGGAATATGTAGATAAAGGACTCAATCTGGTTAAAACTTTTTCTTCTGAAATATTCTGAGACTTTGTAATTCTTCTTCATAAAATTTAGCAAATATATTTTATACATTATTTTCTATACATCCCCACCCCAGGCTGATGGGAAGCTCATTATTTAAATCTGAAGAACAGTTATTGAGATTAGTTATTTTACTGGCTTTTTCTAAACATCTAGTTTTAGCAAATCATTAAATGAATCTTAAAACAAGATAAGAATTTCTAATTTTAATACCTCTGAAAACTCCTGTCCTACCCTGTCCTAGCCATGCATGACTTATCTTATTATCAGAAGTGCTAAGTGATACATTGGTCACTGTAGAGCTTATAATTGCTTTGTCTTCCTTCCATAAATGACTTCTCTAGGATCTATCCAAGATCAAGGCTGTCACTTTCTTTTTTCTGTGCAGTTTGGCTTTACTATGAAAGTATTTTGTTTAAATTATACCTCAAAGTTTAGGTGTTCAAAAACTACAGGCAATCACTTTGAGAATTTGATCTAGGAGACACAAAGAAGATAAAGCAACATAATTACTTGAGTAACGAATTTATTTAAGTTTCCAAAATGAACTCTCAGTGAAAACTCATTTTATTATTTGCATAACTGTAACTTAATTTTTTAATTAGAATCAACTTTAACAATATCTCCTTGATTATTTATCCATAATCTATAAACTAGGGGTTATAATTATGAATTTGGGAGTTGCTTGGAAAGTATAAAATACTACAAATATATGTTTCTCATCGCGGTTCTATTTTTTTCAAACCTTTTCTAAAACTGATTTTTTTGTTGAAAATTAAAAATATCAACATTATAAAACAAATCCCAATTAAAAATAATAATTGCTTTTTTAAAAAATGGGCTTTTTAAAAAATACAGTAGATTGACTTTTTACCCACCACCATTTGAATAGTATCAGAAGTCATTTGTGTAGTTGTGCGGTTATGATGGAATAATGTAAAATGGAGGGAAGGTGAAGTTTTCACATTCCTTAAACGATTCATCTTTAAGTTTGTTTTTTTCACATGCTTTTTAGGGAGTCCTTGCCTTTAGCAGATAAGATGAATACATCATCTAGGAGAACAAGCTGACTTTGGAGCAGGGTCCTAATAAGGACAGAAGTTTAAAATAGTCACCAAATTTCATGGTCTTCATTTTGGTGATTAGGAAATTTAATATATCAATGAATCCAGAGATATCAGGCTCTTAGAAGAAACAAATATATCATTTATCATGAGTTCATTATGTAAATATGCATTTGAACCTTTATTTTCAGTATGATAAGCAGCATACATAGTTACTGCGCTAATGAAAAAGGAGGGTGAGTAGGAACACATCAAAATTTCTAGGGAAGATTTCTTTATCCCGTGAATAATTATTTACTTCTGTCAGGCACGATGGCAAACTGTGGAGATAAAGAACACAATAAATGCAGTCAATGCCTTCATAGTGTGTAGAGGAGAGAGATGCTATGTAAAATATGTACAGAATGCTCTCATTTTTCTGGGAGGTCACCTTTCATTGAGATAGACCATATAACCTAGAAAGGAGAGCAGGATTAAGAGAATATTAAGGGGAGGTTTCTTAATAGAAGGATCCTTCCAGATACAGACAGTGTTGGCAAAATTAAAATACTCCAGAAATGGGGATAGAGAAGCATAGATGCATGGGTCTTGGATGTGGCATGTACATTTTTCATTTCTGTTTTGAAAAACTCCTCTTTTCATACTGTGATAAAACAAATAGAATTACAACTTATGTTTTATTATTTCTAGAGCTAATTTTCTAAATTTTGACACTTTTATGGTATTTCTGGCAGGTGCAATTTTATCTTCTCTGGGACCCTGAGAAATAAGACTTCTCCAGTTCCTTCAATGCTGTTTTTATCTACAAGATATTTTTTTTTCAAGCACAACGAAGAACTGGAAGAAGCAGGGCAGGGAAGAGCAGTATGTGCAAAGCAATAGTGTATAAAGAGTATTTACACATTCAGTTTGGCTGGAATTAAACACAAAAGAGAAGCAAGAGTGAAAGGCAAATGTTCATACATTCATCTATGTATTGATCAAAAAAAATAGTTATTCTATGCATAGGCAGAGCAAATTATAAGAAATGTAGCAGGTCACACTTAAAAGTTCAGAGTATATTCAGGAAGATGAAAAACAATTTAAGTGAAATGATGAAAGTTTTGATTAGGTTTTTGAAAGATCACCCTGAAGTGGTGTAATGAATGAAAGATTGAGGAAGACAGAGTGATGGGAAGCTATTGAAGAAATCTAGGTAATTAATGATGAAGTCTTGGAGAAGAACAGTAGTCAAAGGCATGGAGAAGAGGAAATGGTTTCAAGAAATTTGAGAAAATAAAACTGACAGGTTTTGTAAGTGATCAGGTAAGACATTTTAGTTGAAAGAGTAAGAAATACCAAAATGATTTCCAGGATTTTACTTGACTTGCAGGGTATTTGATGAATTTCATCAGAATAAAGAATATAAGAGATAGGAGTTTTACAGGAAAAATACATGATATGTTCCATTTAAAAAAAAATAATGTTTATTCATTTTTGAGAGACAGAGATAGAGCATGAGTGGGGGAGGGGCAGAGAGAGAGGGAGACACAGAGCCCAAAGCAGGCTCCAGGCTCTGAGCTGTCAGCACAGAGCCTGACACAGGGCTCGAACCCACAAACTGTGAGATCATGACCTGAGCCGAAGTTGGACGCTCACCCGACTGAGCCACTCAAGCACCCCAAATAGGCTCCATTTTAAACATATGGAATTTTAAATATCTTTGCTACAGCCAACTAAATATAGTTAACGAATAATTCAGACATAGGACATGTAACATAGGATACAGGTACAGATTGTTGGCTAACATTTCTATAAATAAAAGGTATACCATAGAAGAGATAGATAATTTTAGTAGAATTTTGAATTAAGAAGAGGACCATGCTAAAGTTCATACTCTGAAATTAAAAAAAAAAAGTATCTAAGTGTCATGCTGAGGAATGTTATGGTGCAAGGGTGTAAGCAGCGTGGTTGGATCAAGCAACGAGAAAGAGGAGTCATTTGAGTCTAGAGTGGGACATTCTTAGGCAGGGAGCTCCATAGTGCCAAATGGCTCAGAGAGGCTAAAGGTAATAACATGTGAAAGGTATATATTTATTTAAATTTTATACTAAGAGTGTTCGATGAATTTAGAAATAAAAAGCTGTTTTAATGAAATCACCAGATAAAGTCAGACTGCAGCACTTGAAAGTGAATGGAAGGTAAAATGTAGAGAAAGTCAATGAAATCTATTATCTCAAGGATGTTCTGTGAGGGTCCCCTGAGTAGCTCAGTCACTAACCACCCATCTGACTTCAACTCAGGTCATGATCTCATGGTTTGTGAGTTTGAGTTCCACATCAGGTAAATTTGAGCCCCACTTGGGGTAAAAGCACGAGCCCTGCTACAGGTGAGCCTCCTCTCCTCTCCTCTCCTCTCCTCTCCTCTCCTCTCCTCTCCTCTCCTCTCTCCTCTCTCCTCTTATCTCTCTCCCCCTCTCTCTCTCTCTTTGCCCCTTGTGGGATTCTCTCTCTCTCTCTCTCTCTCTCTCTCTCAATCTCTGCCACTCACTCACTTGCATCCTCTCTCACCCTCTCTCAAAAAACAATGTTCTGTGAGAAGAAAAGGAGAGATACAAGCAGGTAGAATGTAACATTTTTGAAGGATGGTATATACTTAGCCTCTTTCAAATGCTGTAAGAGAGAGAGGGTAAAGAAAGAGCAGTTGAAAATATTGCTTAAAAAAGAAATAAGCTGGGGAAAAAAGGAGATAAGCTGATAGAATAAAGCTCAAAAGTGTTCAAGATGGCATCATATATATATATATATATATATATATATATATATTATCTTTAACTAAATTACATTAAATACAAAATATATTAAAATTGTTATATATGTTTTTATATTTTTAATGCAATCATTAGCCTTGAACACATGGACTAAGGAGAGGACTGAGGAGAGACAATAATAATAGTAATGGACAGATACTAATTTTCCAACAAGGGGTGGAATGTGTTTAGGAAAATGGGAAGTTAACAGTTTTTTTGTCTGATAACCTGTGTTTTTTCTGTAAAACAGGACAAATAATTTTCAAAGATGGATGGAAAATTATGAAAGGGATCTTTAAGAATATGGTGAAGTTCTGAAATAGTTACTGGGCTAATAAGAAAGGAGGGCGAGTAGGAACACATCAAAATTTCTAGGGAAGATTTCTTTATTCCATGATTAATTACATCAGGCACTATGGCAAACTCTGGGGATAAAGAACAAAATAGATAAATCCAGTGTCTTCATGGGGAGTAGAGGAGATAAATGCTATGTAAAATATGTACAGACTCTTCTAATTTGCTCTAAGAGGTCATCATAGGGGACCTTTATAAGGTAATATTTGCTAAATATGAAGGGTGTGCAGGACGTGAAATTAAGGAGTAGGCAAAAGCATTTCAGGAACAGGAAATAACAAGTGCAAAGATCCTGAAGTGAAAAGAAGGTTGACCATTCAAAAATCCAAAAGAATGTAGATTGTGTCATAAATGGTATGTAAACATGTAGTAGTTACTTGGATTAGAGCCTGCAGAACCTTAAACTTATTTTAAGGATTTGAGCTAATGTCATAAAAGTAATTGAAGAAAAAAGAAAGGAAGACAGAAAAAGGAAGAAAAGGAGGGAGGGAGGGGAGGGGAGGGGAGGAGGAAGGGGAGGGGAGGAGGGAGGGAGGGAGGGAGGGAGGGAGAGAGGGAGGGAGGAAGGAAGGAAGGAAGGAAGGAAGGAAGGAAGGAAGGAAGGAAAGGGGGAGGGAGGGAAGAAGTGAGGGTGGGAGGAAAGGAGGAAGGGAGGGAGGAAGGAAGGAGGAAGGAAGGCAGGAAGAAAAAAGAAATCTCTAACTCTCTAACTGGTTTTAAGAAAAATAATACATCATCAGATTTACACTTAAAAATAGACTTCTGGCTGTATAGGAACAAATGTATGAGATGGGCAGAAGGGGACAGCAAAAGGAAAGTTAGAGAGCTATAGAAATAATTCTGGTGAGAGTTGACATGGTTTAGACCAGGGTGTTAATAGTACTGATAGAAAGATGGAATAATCAAGGTTAGCATGTAAAACTCACAGCTTTCCTGATTGTATAATTATGTAGATTAATGAAAAAGAATGTATCGCAAGTGTCTGGCTTACCAAACTCAACGGATAGTAGTGCCACTCACTCAGAGATAGGAGACTTTGGTGATAGAAATAGAATTATGAATTTACTTTGAACATATTGAGCTTGTTGTACATTTGATATCTTCAACTAGAGATTTAAAATTGAGTAGATAGTTGAATGAACAGATTTGTAGCTCAGACTGGTCATTGTTGTTTAGAATTGGTGAACCTCAACCTTGAGATCATGCAGGGGAGGTATATATTGAACAATCTTCAGCTGAGTTTGTAGCAGTGCAGATTTGCAAAGTTTTCAATTTATTTTCAGATTTCTGAATAGCCTACATTTTAAATGGATCCTTTGACTGAAGAAGAGATGGCATTGTGATTAGGCAAGGATAATGGAGGGAAAAGATCAAGTGTTGTAGGGAGTGATCTTCTTTAATCTGAAAAGGAGATTAATGGACAATACAAATACAGATATATTTAATAAGAGAAGAAGAGAGTGAGAGGAAAGGAGTATAAGATCTAAAAACCACATTTTTTTTCCAGATAAAAGAATGTTAGAATTAAAAATTTGGCAATGGAAAATTTCTCGGTAATCCAGAGAGTGGCCATATATGAATAGTTCACCCAGTTGCTTTGATGTCAGAATGAGAAAGGTTTTTAAATGATCAAATAATGGTTAGACAAGAATTTAATGTCTAATAGTAGGATACCCAAGTGTGGAACTATGAATTTAGAAGCCACTGGTATATGCAGTTATACATCTATGTATGTCTCTTTCCTTCAGGTATTGGAGTTTCCCAGGGTTATCATAGGATTTAGGTTGGAGAAGAAAATTGTGAATCTGAGAGAAAAATTGGTCAAGAAAATTGGAAGATTTATCAGTGAGTTGGGAACATATATGAGTGAATGGCAGCATGGCCACCAAGATTTTAAGAAAGTATCTAAAATGATGGGATGTGGATTCCTCATTCAATCCAGGGTACTTCCTTCTTAATGTCAAAGTACCTGGGATATTAATTATTAATTGATTAATTAATTAATCATATGAGCATGGATGCAGAGTAAGGAGATGTATGAGCATATGGCATACATTTCATCAAGCCTAGATCTGCCTGGTGAGCTGCTTACACCTTCTCCCAGTTTACACCTTTTGAATAAACAAGTCCGTTGGTCCATAAGAATCGATATTACTCTATTATAGCTCTGAATTAACATGTAAGTTTCTTATTCTTTGAGCTCCATTTTCATTAATGTCATTTTGACAGTGAGTTATTTGTCAAAACATTACTTTCACTGAGTAGAAAGTTTTATTAATTTTATGCTTTCTTAGGTGCAATCATGATTCTATCGTGCCTCTTAGAGGTGATGCGTACTTTACCCTGACTCATGTCCAATTGTGATAGGTCACACTCACCCACTTGGAGATCATTCTTCAGAGCTACATGATCTCCAGGTTCTCTTCAAGTCTGCACATCAGATTCTCCAAGGGAACTTTCTAAAATTAAATTTTCTTAATTGTCTTTAATACTACAGCTAGATATTCTGATACATAGGCCTAAGGTTGACTCATAGAATCCATGATTTTTTTAAGCTCCCTGGAACAGAAAACTTTAGAAATTGATGGTTCAAAGTCGGTTCAGAAATAAGACATTTTTTTTACTCTCAAGTTAGTTAACATACAGTGTAGTCTTGGCTTCAGGAGTAGAACCCAGTGATTCATCACTTACATACAACACTCAGTGCTCATCCCAACAAATGCCCTCCTTAATGCCCATCACCCACTTAACCCCCACCTCCACCTCCATCAACCCTCAGTTTGTTCTCTGTACATAAATGGGACATTTAAAATTGCGTTTTAAAGTTTTTCTTATTTCCCAGAGTTTAGGTTTCTATTAAATTTTATCAATACCTTGTTCTCACCTGGATCTATTACCTACCTTTCTAAGTATTATTTCCCATTTAATTTATAATAACACAATTATTTAGTGTGAAAAACTTGAAATGCTGTTTGAAAACAAAAGGTTTAAAACAATATATTATTCTTTATTGATCTCTCCTCTGCCTCAGACCATTGTGAAAAGATAATCCTTATTTACCTTAAGAATATCTGTTTAATGAACAGTGTTGGAAGATAGAGCTATGATCTCCCTTCTTGGCAGAGGGTAAATTTACTATCCAGTTTAATGATGATAATGTCTCCCTCCAGGACAAATGGCAAATGTGGGGCAGGTTTTTCTTGCAGTCGATTTGAAAACACTGGATATCTCTAACCTCAGGGGTTTCTCAGCTGATGGAAAACTACCATGTGCAGGATCCACTAATCCACTCCTTGTTGCTCCTGTGGAACTTAAAATGCAAGGGGGACCAAAGCAAACTGAAACTCCTGCTAGTTGCTCTATGGTAATAAATGACTTTGTCACTAACCCTGGAGTCTCCTATCTCCTACCAGCATGTATGAAACGGTGGCAGGTTAACTTGTTACTTTGCAAGCAAGGTAAAATCTGAGAACATTCACAATTCTTGATCTATCTGTAATTAAAAACAAAGAACACTTATCTCATAGAACGTGATTACAATATTGCTATGAATGTAATGAGATAATAAATGTAAAGTGTTTACAATACTACCTGTTATATGTGGAATAATAATTTCATAAAAACATAATCTATTAATAGTCCTAATATCAGTAGCTATAGAAACACCTCCACTGTCTGCCTCACTTACATATACATGACATAAACACACTAAAGCTTCATATCCTAAGTAACAAATCCCAGCTTAAAATTCTTTGTCACATTAAATTAGGGACAAACTCAAGTGACAGCTGGAATTGTTTAGGTAAATTAGTGAGAACTGTGCCAGAGTGGGGAGAAAACATTATTGTGCAGGAAGTAGCCCTAAGAGTTTCCTGCAAACTATTGTCATGTGGGAAAACTATGGGTCCAGTGTTGCCAAATTTCTTATTTTAAAAGGAAACCCATAATATTATGAAATGCAATTTATATGGTTAAATATACTTTCATATTTATTTTGAGCCCATGCACTCAAATAAAATAAGTCTATTAGCCAGATGCAAATCATGGATCCTTTGCTGTATCAAGAATGATAAGGAGTACCCAAATTATCTTATAAATGTACCACTAAGAAAGGAAGATAGTAGTTTGTGGATGGTGGGTTGATGGAGGAGAATGATCTTGCAAAAACAAACAGAACAAAACCAAAAATGAAGAAACCAAAGAACTTCTTTATATCTTTTTTTAAAATGTCAAAATAAAGAGGATTCCAGGAAAAGTGGCATAGGAGTTGCACATTGATATCCTTGGTACTTGCTTTTGATCACAGCAAACACCCAAGCTCCAGATATACAAAGTAATGGAATCCTGGGAAAGACTTTGGTGCTATCTAACGTTGAAACCCTGAACTATTACTGTATAGTAGTTCATGTGTTGAACTACTAATGTTGTTGTTTCCCTCAAAAATTTAAAATATTCCACTGTGCTCTTGTGAGGTCATTGTGGTGCCAGGCAGTGCTTCAGCTTACAGTTAGGAAAGCAAACCATAACATTATGCCACATGCTAGTATACACAGAACATAGGATGCAAGATGAATGTTGTGGTTCATCAAGGATTAAATCTTTATCTAACATTTGCCTGGAGTTAAGTCTTTAAGCTGACTTTGTCCTATTCATAAAATTGGACCTAGTCTAATTCTTAGCAAAATAATGAGAGGAAAAATTATCCCTGCTGTTGGCTATTTCTACAATAGCCCCTTAATATTTTTTCCTGATTCCAATATTATCTCTTCTCTTTCCTTCTCCATGTAGCATCTAGAAACATCTCCATAAAATGCAAATGTAAGCAAAACTCATCAATGTCTCCCATCACCCCTGGGTTGGTGCAAGTTGTAACTCCCAAATGAGCATTTTGTGCCTCTACTGACCAAGCGATACCACATTTCCTGCATCTTGACATACAGAAGGACTTTGAGTTTCTGTCAAAAGCCACTCTTCTGTCTGAGTCAAATGCTTTCCTCTTCCAAGAACATTCTTCTTTCTCCCTCTTGCTAACTCCCGCAAACACCAGGAATCATTTCTTGCTCCGTGTATTGTCACCCCTTCTTCCAATAGCGCAGGTAGGACACCACCTGCTACATTCATAAAAACAGGACTTTGAAGGCAGTCACAAGTAGTTTCTACTAGCTTTGCTTTTAATAACTTATGGTTGGGGTGCCTGGGTGGCTTGGTCGGTTAAGCGTCCGACTTCGGCTCAGGTCATGATCTCACAGTCCGTGGGTTCAAGCCCCGCGTCGAGCTCTGTGCTGACAGCTCAGAGCCTGGAGCCTGTTTCAGATTCTGTGTCTCCCTCTCTCTCTGCCCCTCCCCTGTTCATGCTCTGTCTCTCTCTGTCTCAAAAATAAATAAACGTTAAAAAAATTTAAAAAAATAACTTATGGTTAATGTTTGGTTCACTACTTAATGTTTGGTTCAGTACCAAATCATGTAATATCCCAAGAATTATTCCAATACCCAACTTTTATAAAATTTTATGATACTATTTGGTAAACTAACATATTATAAGGAACTAATGTAAGATATTGCTCTGTTAAAATGCGTCCCCTAAGGAGGTGCCTCACAAATCTCAGTGCATTGACACAAAAGTTTGTATCTCTGATGACAGAATTGTCAGCATAGTGGCAGGAATCAGGGGAGCGGGTCTGAGTTTAGAAGTACATACCTCATCCCATTACATGGGCAATCCCTTCCCCACAAACACATAAACTCCACTTAACCTGATGAACTTGTGGAGCAGCGTTTAATCTGTTAAATGTTTGATTTCTTCCCATGCTAGATAGCAATGAATGAGGATAGTATGATATTTTGGAAACCCCAAGGCAAGTGTTATCTTGAATTATTTTCTCACACTAGGAATAAGCTGCCAGATGTAACAAGGGAAGATTCACTTGAGGTTCAAGTGATCCTGGCGTGGGGGCTACCTTCATTGAAATCATGAGGCAGGTGGAAGCTGTTTTCAGGACCATTCTGCTTTAGAAATTCCTTTGATGGTGTCTTTCTAAAGCAACAGGTCTTACTAGTTTGAGAATATGAACAGACCTCTTGGCTCTGGTCCACCTGTCATCCTTCTGTGGGACTCACTATCACCACATATCTTTATGGTCTGGTAATAGCTGAGGGACAGGCTGAGTTTCACTACATCCCAGATTCCAGCAACTTGATAGTGTTTTTGTTTTCAAACTCTGCCTATATTCAAAGTGGATTTGAAAAGGCTTAGCAAAATATGTATAGTACAAACCATAATGACAATAATACTAAAGATAGAGTAGTATAAAGTGAGGATATACTTTGGCAGGGAAAAGAAGAAAAGGAAGAACAAATGACATGGGAGTAATGCTAATAGATTGCTCTTTGTGTGTTCCAAAATACTGCACACTGGAGCATATTTAAATTGACATGGAGCGCACACTTAAATTGGGCCTTCTAGTAGCCAAGGCAAAGAAAGAAATACAGGCATGGAGTTTCTACCCGGGAAAGCACTGCTGTTTTGTTCTATTTCATCAAGCTGTGAAGTTCAGGATATACCTTTTTTAACCTAATTCACATTAATTTTTGCTACACGAATCACACTTGGAAGAGATGGTTGCTTTCTTGGAAGGACAAATAAAAGATGATTTAACAATTACCAAACTGCGGTTGGTGATTTAAACCTCTCCAACTTAGACACTGGAGTAAGAGTATAATACTATCAAACCCCAGAAAATGTTTGAATTACTACAAAGGATTTTTGACTCCTCTAGGACTTTCAGTTTTCATGTCCTGTTTAATAAGTGTGGGAAAAATAATGAAAGACCATGGGATTTTTACACCAACCTGCAAAAAAGGTACTTTTTTATCTTAAATTTAAGGGCAAATAATGTCTTGCCCTTCTTTCTATGGAACATCTCCTGCAAATTAATCTCCTGCAAATTAATCCAAGAGAGAGCTAAGAGGAAAATGTGAACTATAGCTCAAGGGATAGGAAGCAGATTTTGCTGACATGGATAGGTGGTTTATAACTTGGGGTTCCAGGGTCATCATATCATGGAATTGCAGCCAACCATGGCATACTAAAGCATGATGTGGAGAGGATTTTGGATTTAAGAATCAATTCTGTTTTCCAAAATTGAGGATTATGCAAAAAGGCAGCATAGCAACATGTAAATATCAGTATCTTTCCTTGTCAAGGTAAACCTTAGTTTGCAGACCGAGAATGAAAGACGTATAGTTCCTTTTCTCCTTCATATGAGTAGCATGAAACAAAGTGTGATTTTTAGCAGTTATGCAACCATAAATGTCTATTTACACAGAATTTTGGGACATCATATGTATCTGATTGCAAGCTATAAAAAAAATCATTGTAGAATCATTCTACTATATTATGTAATTTTGAAACATAAAATTGAGACTCTCATCATTACGTCCCATGTGCCTAAATGTGATTTTCAAATGAAAATTACCAGCCTTATATGACGCTTGATCTAATGCTTGGATGAGGTAGAAGGGAATGTGTAATCTATGCAAGCTAGAATTACAGTTTCAGAGAATAGTGAAAATCCTTAGTCACCCAAGAGGATTTAAAGGGCTAAATTCTAATTTGCAATCTTGATCCATAATAATTAAAAGGCAAAGAGGTTCCTTTTAATGTTTTTTTCTAGTTCAAGGACAATTTGGTTCTAAATTGACCCAGATGAATTTTATGTAATTTGATTAATAAGGTTATCTTCTCACAAATTTGAGGATTATGCCTTGAAAATGCTTTTAATTTTGATCTTTTTTTTCACGTTTTCAATTATATGGAGTATCATGTATAAATGTTAAATTAGCTAGTATCTTCTCAGTGCATCAATGCATTTTAATTAAAATATTTTTTCTTTTCCCCAAATATTCTCTTCTACCATGCAATACAGGGTACTTGGCAGTAACAATTCTCATTGGAAATAAACACGTAATAGTATTTATTATATATTGAAGACTAAAGAGCTTGAACTCTAACAGCTTAGGAAATGCAGCCTTGGTATTATATTGTTTGTATTCTTCTCAGTATTAGAACCAAATACCAAAGCACAATGGTGTATCCACAATGGACTTTCACTGCAGTTGACATTCATTGCCTGTGCACATGAATGATAGAAAACATTTGTTTTTCTAGAACTTGATCCTCAGTTATCTCAGAAATTTAAGGGATAAAAGTTTGTTTTGAAGGCTTTGGCAAATTAGTTAGTTGGCTAATTAGTTTTCTTACTTTTTTTTTTTTCTACTTAAGAAGGTAACTGTATTTTTGGAGTCTATGCACCCTTTACCTTTATGGGCTGCTAACTATATTTTTTTTAAATGGAAGTTTTAAATAATATTTTGCTAAAACTCTGTTTATGTGGCTTGTATGAATTTTGGTCTGCTTTGGCATTTTCTTCACATGAAGTAGTTGACAATGCAACAATTTAATTACATAAGCAGATGCTTTTTTCACACAACATAAAAGCTTTTTTTAAAAAGAGCTATCCAGAAACTTATTTTTTTTATAATCACAAAAGGATTTTGAAACAAATTCCTAATTGTATTTCATTTATAATACTTTTAAGTTTTACATTTTTATAATTTGTATTCAGGTTATATTTAAATTTACTTAAATGATATTTTACATTTAGGTAATACTGTAAGTAATGCCTTTGTTCCTTGTTTATTGTCTTGATAAAAATTGCTTGAGACTTGGTGAACCTTGCTTTTCCTTCTAAGACTACCTGAGAAATATCTCATTAACCTCCGTTCTATTTAATCTTTCCAAGCTCTTAATTTGAATTCAGGTAAACAGCAATAAATGAAATAAAGATACTCATTTATACTGGTAATAGTATAAATTACAAAGATAATTACCTTGAAACCGTTATATAATATTACATATTATAAAAACATATAAGGAATTGCAATCGTTGACAGCTCAAATAATATTAAGAATACAAATAAGCTGAATAGTAATAACAAAAATAGAGTTGATCTGATAGACATATGTAAAATGATGCCCTACAAGTAAGGAATACATATTTTTTCCTAAAATATGGATAAGAATATTTTTTTAAAATAAATCATCTCTTGGTTATCCAAGAAAACAGCAATCAATAAAAGAATGTAAAAGAATTGTTACACATGTTTTCTTCTGGCATTAATTCAATAATCCTAGAATATAATGACAAGAGAAAAAATAATTTTAAGTGGCAATATAAATATTTGCAAATAAATACATGAGCCAAACATAAAAATAAACTTCAATTTAAACTACCCCCCCCAAAAACAGATTTATATAATATATGAGCTCTGTCTGAACCTTATTTATAGGAAAATTCAAAGCACTAAATAATTTTGTCGGCAATAGAAAGAAGGAAAGAAAGAAAGAAAGAGAAAAGAAGATACAAATCTTAAAAATATATATATATATATATATGTATATAAATTTAAATATAAAAAAAACAGAGTAAAGGAAATAAAGGTAAAAGCAGAAATTAACTGGAAAGCAGACTACAATTGATGTCAGTAAAGAAATCATAAGCTTTTTGAATCACTAATCTTTTAAAGAAAAAGAAATCATTAATATACAAAATTAATCAAGAAAATAAGGAACAAATTAAAATAATCAAAAGAAAATGTATTCTGTAACTCTAGGCATACAGATCTGAAAACCTGTATGTAATGGATGTGTTTCTGGAAAAAAAAAAACACATTATGAAAAATATTTAGTAGAAAACAGAAAGACAAAATTATAGCTACTCTAAAAGAAAATGCTTTTTATTATATGCCTGCCAACTATATCAAAACTTAAAGAAATATTTTTTTCAATGTGTTCTACTTTACTTCTCATTCATAGTCATGCTGCTGCAGCTTGTTGTACCTATGGTCACTCACAATGAATTATAATCTTTAGGAAAAGTTAATAATTTCATTATCAAAATGAAAAAAAAAATCATTTTATAAGAATCTTGAAATTTCCAACATGTACCAAATGCATGTTACTCTATAGGTAGACATTACTACTTTTTTTTTTTAGATTTTTATAATTTATAAGTTTAAATTCAAGTTAGTTAACAAACAGTGTAGTGTTGGTTTCAGGAATAGAATCCAGTGACACATAACACCCAGTGTTCATTCCAAAAAAGTACCCTCCTTAATGCCCATCATCTATTTAGCCCATCCGCCCACCTACTTCCCCTCCAGCAACCCTCAGTTGTTCTCTGCGTTTAAGAGTCTCTTATGATTTGTTTCCCTCTCTATTTTTTCTTATTTTTCCTTCCCTTCCCCTAAGTTCATCTGTTTTGTTTCTTAAATTCTAAATATGAGTGAAGTCTTATATTTGTCTTTCTCTAACTGATTTCGCTTAGCATAATACACTCTAGGTCCATCCATGTTGTTGCAAATGGCAAGATTTCATTCTTTTTGATCACTGAGTAATATTCTATTGTATATATATTCTACCTCTTCTTTATCCATTCATCAGTAGGTGGACATTTGGGCTCTTTCCATAATTTGGGTATTGTTGATAGTGCTGCTATAAATATTAGGGTGCATGTGCCCCATTGAATCAGCATTTTTGTATGGGTAAATACCTACTAGTGCAATTGCTGGATAGTAGGATAGTTCTGTTTTTAGTTTCTTGAGGAACCTCCATTCTATTTTCCAGAGTGGCTGTACCAGTTTGCATTCCCACCAACAGTGCAAAAGTATCACCCTTTCTCTGCATCCTCACCAACATTTGTTGTTTCCTGAGTTGTTAATTTTAGCTCTTCTGATAGGTGTGAGGTGATGTTTCATTGTGGTTCTGATTTGTATTTCCTTGATGATGAGTGATGCTGAGCATCTTTTCATGTGTCTGTTAACCATCTGGATGGCTTCTTCAGAAAAGTGTCTATTCATGTCTTTTGCCCATTTCTTCACTGGATTATTTGTTGTTTGAGTGTTAAGCTTGGTAAGTTCTTTATGGATTTTGGATATTAACCCTTTATCAGATAGTAAATGGGATGGATTCCTTGATTACTCTTTTTGTTGCTTCATTATTGGTATATAGAAATGCAACCGATTTCTGTACATTGAGTTTACATTGTGCTAAATTCTTGTATCAGTTCTAGAAGTTTTTGATGGTGTCTTTCGGATTGTCCGTGTAATTACAAAGACTGAAACATTTCTTGTAGGATTGATTTAGTGGTCACAAACACCTTTAGTTTTTGTCTGGAAAACTCTTTCTGTCTCCTTTTAGGTAGACATTACTTCTTAATCAGCTCTATCACTTTATAATAGGTGATAATTTGTGTCATGTTCAGGTAGAAGAAATAAACAGAAGGAAATAATAAATAAAACATTCTATGAAACTATTACCTATGTATGTGTGCTAACATTTATCTATATATACTTTTATATTTTATGTTGAATTACTACTAAGCATCTTATGTGAGATCAACTGTTAGAATTCTGTGTACCAATATCATTTCAATGGTTTTTAGATAATACATGAGTAAGAGAAAATTATGCTACATATTTTCTCATTTCCCTGCAAAATTATTTTGAGTTAGAGGTTAATAGCACACAAAGAAAAATTTCTGGTGGGAGGGGGAGAAAATATAATGAAATGATAGGACAGGAATGTGCCGCCTGTTATAACTCCCACTTCTTTCCTTTAAGGATAAAAGCTTGTACAAGTTCATTAATCACATTCTGCCAAATTATATTTCTCATCAGCCTGCACTTCCAAATATGGGGAGAGGTGGAAAACTTCAATTTACCCCTTTATTGTCCCTGAATATAATTTCCAAAATCTTAACCTTCTGAATTCAGTCTCTGGCATTTTATGATAATAACACTTAGGGGAATCATTATGTTTTATTCATATTTAATGATGATTAATATGTCTTTGCTATATAATCAAGATAAAATAGTACAGTTCCTGAAAATTGCTCTTTTTTCTTTTTGGTAAAGAAAACAGAAATTACTGGGGACTCAATTAGGATTTAAAACAAATTTAAATGTAACAAAAGAATTTATTGAAAAACTTTCACCATCTCTATGAAGAGACAAACTTAGAAAAAGGATACTTAGATAGAAAAAACATGGATACATTTTTTTTTAGAAGAAGAAAGTCAATCCAAGAGAAATGGCACAGTAATTATATTCTAACCACTGCATATCAAGAATTAGTGCTGATCGCTTTCAGCTGTCCTACAGGCACTTTTCTGTCCGATCAAGTTAGTATGGATTCGTACTACTCTGAACAAGCTCAAGGGAAATTGTTTTGCAGACTTAGCCTGAAATAGAACTTAGTCTTTAGTTTGGAGTAACTTATAAAGAGAAAATTTTTACAATAACATAACACAATCTAGAAAAGTTACCAGATTCCTATGATTTGACCAAATAGATCTAGACATCGTTTGCTAATTATGTGATATCTCAAAAGTCTTTTATTTTCTAAAAAAAAATAAAATAAAATAATTTCATTGGTCACAAAATATTTAGCAATATTTACTGTCACAGAAAAAAATCTTCTATATGTTACATTGATTTTGGCTTTGAGGAAATTGGTATGTGTACCCTGAAAACTTCCTTATAACCATCCACTTCAATTCCTCTTTGAAAGTCATCAATATCATTTAATTATGTTGCCCTACCAGGCAGTGTATTTCTTCCTATCATATCTCATTCATCTGCCTAAGCTTAGACGAAGGTATGAATTCATGAGTGTAGCCAAGGCTCAGGAGGTCTGTAATATTCTTTTTTTAAACATTATCTCATCACTTCTTCTATTTACAAAAATAGCTGTTGAAAGCATCTTTTCTTCAATTAAATGATATACTTCTTAAATGTAAACACTTCTTATTTGAACACATCATATTAGTCTTAATAGATCTGAGTGATACATTCTCTCTTTCTCCCACCCCTCTCCCTCTCCCTGTCTTTCTCTCTCTGGAACTTTTTTGTAACAACTGAAAATATAGAGACTTCTTGACAACATATCAGTGTCTGGAAAACTTGGCCATTAGATAGCATGAGTATTGGCACAAAAAGCATAAACTTGTTTGCAATATACAGTTATTTTTTCTTTTTCATCACTATAACCTTATTTTTGTCAGGAAAATAAATGATGACCAGGTTCTACAACTTCAACTAGAGCTGATACTTGTACAAATATGCATAATAGTCATTTTGTTTTCATTATAAATATGTATACACACACACACACACACATACACACACACACACACACACACACACAGCCCTAGAGAGTATAAGAGTCCTCATTTCCTGAACTGCAAATGGTTATTTAATAAATATAGCCTAGATGGTTCATTTTTAAATAACTTTAGACCTTAGTCATATTCCTGGATCCTAAATAAGCATTCAGTTTTCATATCAGTTTGGCTTTTATAGACAGTATGAATAAACAAGTGTGGACTGAAAACATAATACAAACATTTTGTTGTATTTTGTTGTGGTAGTTTTTAGTGACATTGATGGAAATGTTCATATAGAGGCTTCTCTTCAGATTCCTCACAACTGAAACTACACTTCAAGAAGATGGAAAACTTTTGACAAAAAGCAAGAAAGTTATTCCTGTGAGACCTGCAGAATGTTAACTTTTTCCTCTATCTTTATCTCACTCCCTTTTTCCTGGTGTGTTTGCAATTAAAACCAGGCTATAGTAAATAGTATAGTATAAAAGAAAAAAAAAAGCAAAATTTAAAAATCCCAACATGCTATATACATTTAAATCAAAATTGGCAACATATTGAGAATTTTTTTTTTTCTCTTTCAAATCCCAGCATATGTTTAAACATAGTTAACAGATCTAGGTATGTACACACAATCCTATCAGAGACAATATTCGTCCTGTGGCCAATTTTCTAATGGACTGTCACCATAGAATAACTTAACTCATAACATAAAAAGACAGTGTCCTAGATATGTTTTTATCTATTTTTTAATACCTTTGGGAGAAGGACTTTCATCTCTGCTTTACATCTGAAAGAAATGTAAACCGAGGCACCTGGGTGGCTCAGTCAGTTAAGCGTCCCACTTCGGCTCAGGTCATGATCTTACAGTTGGTGAGTTCAGCCCCGCATTGGGCTTTGTGCTGACAACTCAGAGCCTGGAGCCTGCTTTGGATTCTGTGTCTCCCTCTCTCTCTGCCCCTCCCCCCACTCACACTGTCTCTCTCAAAAATAAATAAACTTAAAAAAAAAAAAGAAATATAAACCTATCTTCCAGAGTTCTACTAAAGGTCTATCTCCCACTTAAAAATGACACTGTCCATCTAGAAACAGCTAGGATTTAAAACTACCAACTCTCCCTTAATTTCAGCTTCAATCTCAAATTTGTACTATGACATGAATCTGTATTGAGAATGATTGTGAAGAATCCGAGGATTGCCTTAGTCCTTTACTTCCTTTCAGTTACCACTAAATCTTGGGGTTACCCCAAGAGGTAAATTCACAGGCATACCTCATATTGTGCTCCCCTGTTGTCCATGCTTCTATTTCACTCTAAATCTGCCCGGATTTTTCTCACCAACCCAAAACTCTACTGCAGTTTGCCAACGTAATATTTATATAATTTGAAAAAATAAATCACATGAATATGTAAATGGAACACTATTCATCTTAGGATTTTTTTTTCCCAAATAGCTTCAGTGAGCTGCAGCCTTTGCCCCCTTTTCATTGTCTAATTGACCCTATCATGTTAGGGTGGCCCTCTTAACAGGTCTAAACCTTATGACTTAAGTTCTGACCTACTTTCTGCTTAACACAGGACAGACCATGTCTCTGATTTTATCACCTCAATGCATATTCATATTCTGAACTTTATTATTTTTTACCTGTCCTGACTTAGAGCATCATTAATTTAAATCTTTAAAGCTGTGTTATACATTATAATTTTCATAGTGAAGAGTAATTGAAATAAAGGAAGACTGTACTTCTTCCAAGATACTTTATAGATCATTAACATATCACATCTTCAAGTAAAAATTGAAGTTATCTTAGGCCTGAGATCTCCACAAATTAGGGCGTTATTAGTAATTGGGAACAATTATATATTGCCTTGACATTAATGTACTAACTCCACAATTGCCCATGTTCAGTAAATAACTGCAACAATAAAAACAAAAGTTGGCTTTATTAGATGCTAGCAAAAACTCTTGATATGCCCAAATTCGAAAGACCCCCAAGAACAAATCACCAGAGTCCAGAGTCAAAGCCAAGCAGCAAGGGTCGTTTATTGGAGGTTCGAACTCGGACCTCCGCGCACTCGTTACCGGTGACACTAAGAGGTCCCGAGCGAGGATCTTACAGCTTCTTTTATAGACAGGCACAAACAAGTTAGGGATTTTTCGAGGTTACAGAGCTGTTAGTGGTTGACATTTAAATTTGAACACTCAGCAGAACTTGATTGGTTCCCGCCTTTTTTTCAAACCACTCAGCAGAACTTGATTGGTTCCTGCCTTTAGGTCAGACCACAACTGGGCACGCCCTGGCTGGTTCCGGGAATGGCAGGGTGGGGGTGGGGGGGTAGGTCTTTTCTTTGCAGTTGTGAGTACACCTGGTAATTTTTCTCTTAGTCTCTCATTCCCCCCTTTCTTTGGTGCCTTAAGAGCCAATCTTGGATCTTATGTGTCTGACTCAAATGTTTCGGTAATGATAGGTTGGTATTGGGTCCTAAGGACCATCAGTTGGATCGTGTTAACTCGGTCTTTGATAAAGGCAACTAGTTTATTAATAATATAAGGCCCAAAGGTGAGGAGGAGGAGAAGGAGGAGTATAAGGGGCCCAGCTAGAGCAGAAAGCAGGGTGGCTAGCCATGGGGACTGATTGAACCAAGACTCAGACCAGCCTTGTTGTTGTTCTCGTTCACGCTTCCGTTTGGCCAGGCCTTCTCTAACTTTAGCCATGGACTCTCGGACTACTCCGGTGTGGTCAGCATAAAAACAACATTCTTCTCTTAAGGCTGCACATAAACCTCCCTGTTGGAGGAAGACTAGATCTAGCCCCCTTTGGTTCTGTAGGACCACTTCAGAAAGGGAGGTCAGAGATTTTTCGAGGTGTGAGACTGAGTCCTCAAGTCTGGCTATATCTTCACCAATGGCTGCCCTTAGGCTATTGAACCCTCAGTGCTGGATGGCTAGTGATGAGATCCCTGTTCCTGCCCCTATGGTACCGAGGCCAAATAAGGTGGCCAAGGTTATGGCCGTAAAGGGTTCCCGTTTTGTTCTTATTGACTCTCTTGCTTTTGTCCCTTCTGTCCACAGATCATATACAACATTTTCTCGGTGGTAAATAACCTTTGGAAATACTAATACCATGATACAATATTCGGTTGATGAATTAAAAACATTTCTGCTAACACATGGGGTGAGCCCTGTCTCAGAACAAATCCACCAACTGTCAGGAGCTGGAATTATCCATTTAGATTCATCTATAGAGTAATTAGTCGGGGCACAGAGCTGGATATGGCTAGAGGGGACCTTCCCTATACAAGTCCCATTGCCAGTGACCACTTGCAGCGTGAGGCGGGGGCCCTTTCGATTCCACTTGCAAGCTGCTGGCGACTCTTCTCCTGATTGTGAAAAAGGGGCAGCTAGACCTATGGCTTCATAGAAGGGGGGTTTTATATCATAACATAGGCAGCAGGCCCTTGTTGCCTCAGGGTCCGATCGGTTTAAGGCCTCATACGCTGCTGTTAGCAATTTCCATAGGGAGTCTATGCCTTCTGGGTTCTGATTTTCTTGGACAGCTTGTGCTTTTACTCCTGGGGTAAGGATGGGGGGTCCTGCTGGAGGTACTAGTGGAGATCTGCCCGGGGATAAGCTTATCTGTTTTTTGTTTTGTTTTGTTTTTGTTTTTGTCAATACCTGATTTGGCCCCACTGATTGTACAAGAGGGGAGACTTTTAATTTTATTTGAATGGCAGTCCCAAAGAGGGGATATTGATATAAGTAGACTCCCCAAGTGAGTCCTGAGACCCATCGCCTGTCCTTTTTTCCTTCCTCTGTAAATCTTACATGAATAAGGTTACAGTTTTCATCGTACCTGGTGCGGGTACATGGTTGGACATAGGACATTTCAATAAATTGGGGTTTACTTCCCACTTCCATTCCCCATCATTGGAGGTGATGCAACTCCAGGCTGCGCAATAGAGGGTTTCAAACCCCCCACATGTGCGCCTCATCGCCCCCGTCCTAAATCCCGGACATGCATAAAATCCATTTCTACTTATTGATACCCTCCTTTGCAGTTGCCTCCATTTACCTCCTTCCATTTCTTCTAATGGACTAACTTTTTCTAAATTAAAATATAAACCTGGCCACCAGGTATTTAATGGGGCAGTTCCTAGGGTTTTGTTGTAGATTTCATGAGTCTCTAAGTTAGTAATTTCCCATGTCAAATTATAGGGGGTGTGGGGGTTTGGATTTACAGACAGAATTTGCAGAACAATCAAGAGGAGGGCAAGTACCGTAGTTACGGCTCAGTCCGTTGGCGGCGTAGGGTCAATTTTAAAGGATTGTCCTTAGTCCGATCAACAGTCCAGGTTGTCTTTGAAGGTCCGATGAGGTCTGAGAACGGGTCCACTGGTTTGGCGTGGGCGAAATGGATCCAGGTGGCGATTCCGTCTACTTTGATGGCAGTAGGCATTGTCAGGATGACCTGGAAGGGTCCTTTCCACCTGGGCTCCAGAGTTCCCTGCCGATGACGTTTGACGAGGACCCAATCCCCTGGCCGGAATTGATGTGGAATAGGCAGGGGTCCAGTCTCATAGAGATCCTTTAATTTGGGCCATACATCTTCATGGACCCTCTGCAAGACTTGTAGGGAGAACAAGAATTCAAGACTATTATCGTTCTCAGCTTTGACAAGGTTATCTTTTAGGTTAGGGATGATGGGGTGTGGTCTACCATGTATTATTTCATAGGGTGTGAGTCCCAGTTTGTATGGGAAATTACACACCCTGAACATAGGGTGTAGGGGAGAAGGACCACCCAATTAGCGCCAGTCTCCATGGTCGATTTGGTCAGGGTCTCTTTTAATGTTCTGTTCATTCTCTCTACCTGTCCTGAGCTTTGGGGTCGGTATGCACAATGTAATTTCCAATCAGCCCCAAGTATGGAAGCCAGTCCCTGACTTACCTTAGAGACGAATGCAGGTCCATTGTCTGACCCTATCATTACTGGAAAACCATACCTGGGCAGGATTTCTTCTAGGATCTTTTCGGCTACAATCTGCGCCGTTTCATTCTTGGTTGGAAAGGCTTCAGTCCATCCTGAAAAGGTATCTACAAAAACTAGCAAATACTCATATCCATATTTTCCTGGTTTTACCTCAGTGAAATCTACTTCCCAATAGGTCCTCAGTCTGCTCCCTCTTTGTCTTACCCCTGTTGTCTGAGGATTGCTACTCGCATTGTTGAGTTGGCACACTGTACATTTAGTGACTACTTGATCGACCTTATCAGAGACATTTCTGATTTTTAGTCCAGTCTGTCTCAGTAAGTCCAACATTCGCCAGGAACCTAAGTGGGTGCTGCGATGGATCCGCTCTAGAACTTGCCATCCTAGTTTATCTGGGAGTATAATGCTGCTTTTGGAGTCTCTCCACCAGCCATCTTTGATTCGGGTCATAGGAAGTTTACTCATCCATTGAATGTCGCTTTCTGAATACTCAGGGCTGGGGGCAATTCCCAGGATCCGGGGTCTGGCAGCTGTAGGGTCAGTAATTGCTCTGGGGGCCGAGCTGTGTTTTTTGCAGTCTGATCGGCCAAATTGTTGCCCCGGGAAACTGGGTCGGTTGCCTTCTGGTGTCCTGGGCAATGCACAATCGCTAGCTTTTTGGGTTCCCATAAGGCTGCTAGCAGGGCTAGAATCTCTTCTTTATTTTTGATGTCTTTCCCTTCAGCTGTGAGGAGCCACCGTTCTCTGTATATCGCCCCATGTACATGAGAGGTGGCGAAGGCATATCGGCTATCAGTGTACACAGTTAGCTTGCAGTCTCTTCCTAATTTTAGGGCCTGGGTTAAGGCTATTAGTTCAGCCTTCTGGGCCGAGGTTCCGGGGGGTAGGGCTTCTGCCCAAACCACCTTGGTTTCTGAAGTTACGGCTGCCCCCGCATACCTTTGTCCCTGGTGAACGAAGCTGCTTCCATCGGTGAACCAGATGGCGTCGGCATCCGATAATGGTTGGTCCTGCAAGTCCTCCCGGACCCCATAAACTTGAGCCAGTATGTCGGCGCAGTCATGAAGTGGAGTTCCCGTGTCTGGGTCTGGCAGCAGTGATGCTGGGTTCAGGGCCGTTGGGGGGGTGAAGATGACCCTGAGGGGGTTCAACAGCAGTCCCTGGTAATGAGTGAGTCGGGCATTGCTCAGCCATTGGTAAGGCGGCTGCTTGAGGATGCCTTTGATGGCATGCGGGGTGGTGACTTGTAGCTCTTGGCCCACGGTCAGCTTATCAGCGTCCTTTACCATTAGGGCAGTGGCTGGAATCATCCGGAGACAGGGTGGCCATCGGGCGGCCACTGGATCTAGGTTTTTAGACAGATAGGCTACTGGCCTGCGCCAAGGGCCCAAATGCTGGGTTAGCACCGCCTTAGCTATGCCTCGGTTTTCATCTACATGTAGGTGGAAGGGTTTGGAGACATCGGGGAGTCCCAGGGCTGGGGCTGATAGCAGAGCAGTTTTAATTTGTTGGAAGGCCTGTTCGGCTTCTTCCGTCCAACTAAAGGGCTGTTGATCTTTTGTTGCCTGGTATAACGGTTTTGCTAATTCAGCAAACCCTGGTATCCATAGTCTGCAGAACCCAGCCGACCCTAGGAATTCCCTCACCTGTCGTGGTATCTGCGGTCTGGGAATACGAAGGACAGTCTCCTTCCGGGTATCCGTTAGCCAGCGTTGCCCCCCTCTCAGTAAGTAACCCAAGTAAGTTACCTCTGACTTGCAGATCTGAGCCTTCTTTGCTGAGGTGCAGTAGCCTAAGGTTCCCAGAGTTCGCAGGAGACCTTCGGTTCCCTGGATGCAGGCTTCGGGCATCTCGGCAGCTATTAAGAGATCATCAACGTACTGTAGGAGAGTTATATTAGGGTGTTGTTGTCTGTACTCACTTAAATCTTCGTGTAGAGCCTCGTCGAACAGGGTCGGAGAGTTTTTGAATCCTTGTGGCAGTCTGGTCCAAGTGAGCTGGCCATTTATGCCCCTGTCTGGATCTGTCCACTCGAATGCAAATAGCTCTTGACTTTTAGCCGCTAGTGGTAGGCTGAAAAAAGCATCTTTTATATCCAGAACAGTATACCATTGTTTTTCTGGGCTGAGGGCGCTCAAGAGAGTATAGGGGTTAGGAACGGTTGGATGTATGTCCATCACCCACTTATTGACTTCTCTCAGGTCCTGCACTGGTCTGTATTCCCCACTGTTGGGTTTGCGCACGGGCAGCAGGGGGGGGTATTCCATGCTGAGTGGCAGGTGCGTAGGACCCTGAAGTCAAGGAGGCGGCGGATATGCAGTGTGATGCCATTTTTGTCTTCCGCTGGCATGGGGTATTGGTGCACGCGGACGGGGTCCGTCCCGGGCTTGACCTCTATAAATAGGGCTGGGCGATGTTTTGCTAGCCCCATACCACCCATTTCTGCCCACCCGTCTGGGAAGCGTTGAAGCCAGGGCTCGATGCCCTGATCCAGAGGAGTGGGTTCCTGATGGAGTCTATATTCATCTTCTAGTTTCACAGTGAGTACAGATATGGGTTGGTTGTGGAAGTCAGTCACTGTGGGTCCCCCTGGTTGGAAATGAATTTGGGCCCCCACTTTGGTAAGCAAATCCCTCCCCAACAGGGGGCAGGGGCTGTCGGGAATGACCAGGAAGGAGTGGGTTACCTTCCCAGTTCCTAAGTCCACAGTCCTCTGAGTTGTCCAGGGGTACTTCTTTATTCCGGTGGCCCCTTGTACCCAGGATGATTTTTCAGTTACTTTTCTATGGGGCTTGACCAGAACTGAGTGCTGTGCCCAGTATCAACTAGGAACTGGACTGGGGTCCCCTCCACTTGCAATGTTACCCTAGGTTCGGGGAGGGGATCCGAACCCTGTCCTCCCTATTCTGTATCTTGGGTAAACAGTATGGGGGCTATTTTAGGCTGCCATTGTCCTTGGCTGGGGCGGGGTTGTTTCTTCTTGGGGCATTCTCTTATCCAATGGCCTTTCTCTTTACAATAGGCGCATTGATCTTTATCTAAGTGCCGCCTGGGAGGGCGTGTTGTTTGAGTGCCTTCTGGGGGTGGCTGTTCTTTCTGGACTATAGCGGCCAGGACTTTAGTCATTTTCTCTGTGGCCTTGATCTGTCTCTCTTCTGGGGCGTCCCTGTTGTTGTAGACCCGTTGTGCTATACGGAGTAGATCCTGGATCTGTTTACCTTCTAAATCCTCTAGCCTTTGGAGTTTTTTCTTAATGTCAGGAGCTGCTTGATTTACAAAGGACATAATGACAGCAGCCTGGTTCCCAGTGACTTCTGGATCCATGGGGGTAAACTGCCTAAAGGCTTCCATTAATCTCTCTAAGTAAGCAGCTGGACTTTCTGCCTTTCCCTGTACGACCGAATATACCTTAGCCAAATTGATGGGCTTGCGAGCTGCAGCCCGGAGACCCGCCATCAGAATCTGGCGATAAATGAGTAGCCTTCCCCTACCTTCTGCCATGTTGTAGTCCCATTCGTCCTGTGGAGGTCTGGTTAGGGGGAAAGCCGCATTAATGAGGTCAGGGTTAGATGTCGGCCTACCGTCGTCTCCAGGAACCAGCTTTCTTGCTTCTAATTGGATCCTCTCTCGCTCCTCTGTAGTGAACAGGATGCGGAGGAGCTGCTGACAGTCGTCCCAGGTGGGCTGGTGGGTGAACATGACACTGTCTAAAAGAGCTATTAGGTCTTTAGGGTTATCAGAGAATCGAGCGTTCTGTGTTTTCCAGTTGTAAAGGTCACTGGTGGAAAAGGGCCAATACTGGAGTCGGGGGTTGCCTGTTTCATCGGGGGGTCCTATTTCCCGCAGGGGTAGGGCCACAGTGGAGTCGGGGAGGCGACAGTTTGGCTCACGCTGGGTGCGCCCACGGGTTCGGCCAGCTGGCCCCTCACGGTTGGTTTCATTTTCAGTGGGGCTTGGCGTGGCTGCTGCCTCCCGTCCCCCTGGTTCCGGCGCAGCTGCCACTTCCCGTCCTCCCGGTTTCCCTAGGGGGGCAACTAGCAGGGTGACTGGTGGGGCGGCTGCTGAGGGCAGGGCCTGGGGTGCGAGGGGAGGGGGATGATAGGGTGGAGGGTCTAGGGATAGTAGGTCCTGACTATCGGGCAATATGGGATACAAGGGTGCAGCTGGCGTCCTTGATTTTGGGGAATCTGCAGGCCACATGGCAAGGACCTTACACATTCCCGAGGATAGGAAGGGGGCCAACCAAGGGGGTGGATTTTCCACTAAATTCCGCCATACAAGAATGTAGGGAATCTGATCCGGGTGTCCCTCGCGACCCGGTAGAAAAATCTTTGATTTCACCTTAGCAATTATAGGGAGGCAGAAATTTCCTTTGGTTGGCCATCCAACGCTGAAGATTGGCCATTCAGAGTGGCAGAGGGTTATTAATTTTCCCCGCTGGATGTCTAAACTCAAATTCTGTCCTCTGGTTCTAACATCCCTGAAGTTAGCAATGAGGAGAGAAAGAGGAGTGCTTTGAGATTGGCCCATCTGTATCCTGGAGGTGGATGAAAGGATTAAAAGGAGAAACAGTAAAGTTATGAGGATTTCTGGCTGGGCCAGGCCAGGTCACCTGTGAAAGAGAAGGAGTTTAACACTTAAAGGTTATAGAATAGAGAACACAACACTTAGATCGCTAGCGCGTTTCGTGTGTCCACCACCCGAACAGAAGAATTCCAATGGGCCCAAAAAGGTGCCCCAGACGGTGCCAGTGGACGTCTCCTACTGGACCCGACCAACTGCCCTATAGCGCGTCCGCCAGGGCTGTGTCAGTCACCGATACAGATCCCGCTCGGGAGAGCCAGAGACGAACAGACAAACAAAAACGGACAGAGCCGGCTCACTTACCAATCGGTCTCAGGGGTGACCCATTGACTTGGGGTCTGGTGGGTTTGGGGGGGATCCCGGACGAGCCCCCAAATGATATGCCCAAATTCGAAAGACCCCCAAGAACAAACCACCAGAGTCCAGAGTCAAAGCCAAGCAGCAAGGGTCGTTTATTGCAGGTTCGAACCCGGACCTCCGCGCACTCGTTACCGGTGACGCTAAAAGGTCCCGAGCGAGGATCTTACAGCTTCTTTTATAGACAGGCACAAACAAGTTAGGGATTTTTCGAGGTTACAGAGCTGTTAGTGGTTGACATTTAAATTTGAACACTCAGCAGAACTTGATTGGTTCCCGCCTTTTTTTCAAACCACTCAGCAGAACTTGATTGGTTCCTGCCTTTAGGTCAGACCACAACCAGGCATGCCCTGTCTGGTTCCAGGAACGGCGGGGTGGGGGGGGTGGTCTTTTCTTTGCAGTTGTGAGTACACCTGGTAATTTTTCTCTTAGTCTCTCATAAGAAAGTGAAAACTTACTTGTTCTCTTTGGAGCATCTGAAAGAAGTTCAATAAATATCCATATTGTCATATATAGAGGTCCAAATGACCCATGATACAGATCATCCCTTTTAAGTGATGGTAGGAATTTCTGATTCCACTTCAGCAAAGAGTTCACAGTCCATTTTGAAAAGTTAATATCTAGCTACCATGTTATAATCCAATGACTGTATTTCCTAGAAATACTGTGTAGTTCTCAGAGTTAAATTTCATTTCATTAACTTCATGTAAAAGTTTGAGTTTTGTAATATATTTTCAGAAGCAAAATAACATTTTATGATTGACTTCTGTAAGTGGATGTGAAAAAGTAACCTATAGGACTACATGTGAAGAACAAGGGGTGGTGATGTTATTTGAGTTTGTATAATCTCTTTGTGTAATATTATACGGTAACATATAAAGGTAGATTCACTTTTTTTGGTTTAACAAATATTTGAGTTGCCAGTATTATGAAAAACACAAAAATGAGTAAGACAATATTAATTACTTTCAATTAGCTTCAATTAGCTTCTAATATAATAAAGAGAAGAATGGGTAGCAATTTGTATAAAAGAGAATTTTAAAATATCAAGAGCCATAAGGTAAATATTTGCAAAATACATAGTAGGTCATACAAAAGAGGTTGAGATGTTTTTCAAAAATATTTTCCCAAAATATATTGTCTTCTTTAGCCCTCCTTCTCTCCTTTATGAGAAGAGCTTCTCTTTGGATCCAGGGTAGTGAGGCTTACAACTGGCATATTTCTGTTCTTATTCCTTTTGTGTATTCTAAACTTCCTTATGATATTTTCATATCTATTAAACAGTTTGAAAACAATTGCTATAGAGAAAAAGATATCAGATTTGAAGACTGACACAGCTGAATAAAATCTTGACTTTTAGGTTCTAGTTGAGCGAGCAAATTACATAATTTTATTAACAGTCAGTATTCTCATCTATAAAATGGGGTGATAATAGCTCATTTACTCCATATTACATTACAGAATGTTCCAGTGCCTCAATGGCTACTCTTTGATAGCATGATTTCTACCTGGAGACATGAAGAAAAGATTAATGGAGTACTTACAACTACAGTTGGTATAGATTTGGTTGGATACAGTGAATTGTGGAAGCCAAGGTACAAAGCACAAAAAAAGAGCCAGAAGATAAAATCCCCTAGGCTAGATTTGATGATAGAAACTTTGATGTCAAATAGAGAGAAATAAGCATGGAGAGTACGAATAGGAACATTCTTGTGGTGAGTCTTAAACACCATGCAGAATACAGATACTTAATTTACTTGACAATGGACAACTATTGAAAATTTTTGGATGGAAGGGCAACATGAGGTACATGTGCTTCAAACATTAACTTTGTAGTTGGCCTTTGAAAGAGAGTGAAGAGATCTAGAGGCTGAGAGATAATTTAAGAGTTGACTGATTATATCAAAGAAAATGAGAGTGTGGCATAGATGAGGGACATATCAGAAAAAGAGAAAGTTGGTAATATGGAGATAAATTGGAAGGATTTCATAGGTAATTATGTGTGATAGGCAAAGGAAAAGAATGTTTTTATTTTTTAAGATGAGAAGTAGGGAAGAGTATAATAGGATTTATTTTGGAAAAATACTTCAAATTTTTTTAAACATTTATTCATTTTTGAGAGACAGAGAAAGAGCATGAATGGGGGAGGGGAAGAGAGAAAGGGAGACACAAAATCCAAAGCAGGCTCCAGACTCTGAGCTGTCAGCACAGAGCCTGATGTGGGGCTTGAACTCATGGACCACGAGATCATGACCTGCGCTGAAGTTCGTCGTTTCACTGACTGAGTCACCCAGTTGCCCTTGGAAAAATATTTAAATAGTGATGTATATTCTTTTCCCAAGCAATTTCATCTCTTCTACTGAGCCTGGGCTAATGGGAGTTTGTTTTTTTTTTTTTTTTATCTCTATTTTCACTCATTAATGAGTAAATAAAGGTTAAGACGATAGGTGATTTGCCCAAGTTCCCTCAGCTAATGAAAGGATTTTAAACTTCTGGCTCCTAGATCACAACTATATTCACTACTTTTTGTTGGATATTAACATTCCATAGAACCTCTCAGAGGAAATTGCCCAGCATTATACTGATAGTTGAGACTGGTTTTTGGACGTTGGAGAGGTAAATTATTACCTGGTGGTGACATGTGAGTCACCAACATGGTATCTGCAGTCTTAAGGATAACATTGCCAAGAGAAGGAGTACTAAGAGAAGCAATTTGAAGTTAAGTGCTTGAGGAATGTGTACTTTCAGGAAGTAGGCAGAAGAGAAGACAAAAGCACACAATCTGATTGATCAATGTAATTTAAAATAACGCAGAAATCTATCTGTGAGTTAGAGGAAGGAGAAATCTTACGAAAATAAAAGTAATAAAGAGAGGTTTAATGGATAAGAGTTAGGAAATACCATTTGCTTTGGACTAGCTAATCAATGAAGACCTTTGAGAGGGTGTTTTTATTTTACTAGTGTGAGATAAAAACCAAATTAAAGTTCTATTGTAATGGCTTAAAATCTGTAGATAGAGAACACCTGCACTGAGTTTGGGTGATAGTTATTTGAATTTAGAGTTACTGTTTGTAGGCACTGTAAGAGAGAAGATTTGAATGGTCTTATACTATAAAGAAAGAAAAAAATGTTGCTGTTGAGATCTTGGATCCACTAAAAAATAACCACTTGGGTTTTTTTCTCTTTTCTGGATAAACACCTAGGGCTCTTAAGGACATTTCTAGCCCTCAAATTCAATGTGAACTCTCTTTCATATTGTAATATTTATGATTTACTGTGTTTTATTAACAAAGAATTTCCTATTTATTATTCCTTAAGACACTTATCTATATCACATGAGGTGGTAATTAAATACCAGTATCAAAGAGATTTTTTTTCAGATTTTGCCACACACGTGAGCAAGAGTTCAATCACTGAGTTTCTGCTCTATAAGTCTGCAAACTCAATTTTATCATATCATCCACAGTTGATAAAACTGACTACATGAAATACACACTATAAAGATTGAGACTGTGTCTTCTTTGACCTTAAACTTAGCACAGGGTCTTTCACATAACAGGGATTTATGAATAAATGAATGAATAAACAAATGAATGGGTGAAAGAATGAAGAGAATGTATGCTGATTTATGATCTAATGCACAAGGTAATAATTTATTTTAAAAATCATGTAAAGAAAAAAAATAAAAATCAAGTAAAGAAACTAGTAATTTAGATTTCAAATCTTTAGAAAATACATTCAACCAGTGATGTGGTCAATAAAACAAAAGTTAGGGCATTGGTGTAAATATCCTTCTAAGTAAAATTGAATGAACATTTTAACAAAAATAATAAAGCAAAGATACACAAAATTGAGAAAAGTCATAAGTTGCCCTAAATGATAACAGAGAACTTATTTTGGATAATTTCTTAAATGAGAAAAGAGGAAATTATAATGATACATATGACTTATAGAAGGAGAAGAGGTTGGCGAATAAAAAATAAATGTAAGGGGTGCCTAAGTGGCTGTGTTGTTTAAGCGGCCAACTCTTGATTTCTGCTCGGGTCATGATCCCTTGTCATGGGAGCCTGCTTGGGATTATCTGTCTCTCTCCCTCTGTCCCTCCCCTGCTCATGTGCCTGCTCTCTCTCTCTCTCTCTCTCTCTCTCTCTCTCTCTCTCTCAAAATAAATAAACAGTTTTTAAAAAGTAAATGTAAAAAATCAGTTAACTTAGATTTTTTCCCTCTCTATATGTGAATGGATAACCATTCCTTTGTGGATATTAGTTTTGTCTGAATTTATAATTTGGGGTGGACATTGATAAAAATTCACCAGCCACATGAACATGCAAGCACCATGACATTATTGTTGTAATGTATTTCACAAAGAAAGCTCAACTATCCCTGTCATCCAAGTTGAGATATAGCAGCCACCCCCACCTTTTTTTTTTCTGAATAAAAATGTTGGTAATTTGTCTGCCAGTTAACAAACAGGTACATAAAGTTTTAAAACAGCTGGTGTTTCAAAGGACATCTGTGTTATGGCTAGAATAGACATTAAGCATTTAGTAAACAATGCTATAAAATATAAACTAGGCTTTTAAAGGATAAAAGGTTCTTCCTTGTCTTACCAATTGCTATAATAAAATGTAGCTGACAGCAATAACTAAAAGGAAACTTTTTAATGCATTTCAGATGTGTCTTTTCTTATGTTGCTATAAAGTATATTAATAGCTTTGAAGAAATTAAGGTCAATGAACTATGTATATATCCTGTAGTAAAAGTATCAGATGGAATTGCGTTAACTCTGTACTTATAATTATAAATGATAAAAATGTGTTATCAAATAATTCAAGTGATAATTCAGATGTGACCAAAAGATGATATTCTGATCGATTACTGTTTTGAGCTATGTTTTGAAATGAAGCCCCTGTGTAGTCAATTTTACATTTAGAACTTAGAATATGACAAAATTCTAACTGGCAATTAAACCTGTTAAAATATTTTGTGAACCATTTGTGCAGAGCTAACTACGATTTTTATGAAATAGGGATTTTCCCCCCAAATCCCCTTAAAGCTAATCTGTCTTTCTCATTCTCTAAGATGACCTCTTCTCCTATTTTCCTAAAAATATTGAGATTGTTAGGCAAAATATTTATTTTCTCTGTATTTAAAATTATACTGTATCAATCTCTTTTTACTTGAGATTAAAAGCAAAAAGCTTCTTTTAGTCTTTCATTCCTTACATCCTGCTGCCATTTATCTTTTCTTTCTACTGTCACAGCTCAAACCTCCTCAGCTTACACCCACTCCTGAACTCAGATTCATGACAGACTGGGATAGAAAAGTTTGGCAAGTATTGTCAGATAAGGACCATAACTTTTAGGACCACAGGAGTCCTTAATGATTGTGATACATAAGTTGGTTCTGTGGAGTGAATCCAAGTATCTAAGTATATATAAACTTTTCTACCTAACGAAAGTATCAGGTTGTTTTTTCAGATACAGGCTAAAAAATCCTGTTGTAAGAACAAAACTTTCTTTTGAACATTTGGTTTTGATTGCATTTTTATATGTAACACAATATTCTTTCTTCTGACTGTTTGATCAGTTGATGACCCAGGAAGATATATTTTTCCCTGGCATCCTCTTTACAAACAGTTGATAAGTATATATACATAAGTTTGGGAAGTTATTTTAACTGTCAGTGACATTCTTAAATATACTTGAAATATTCTGCACCTGTGTTTTATGAAAAAATACTTTTAGTATTTTTTTTCTTCCAATCTCTAGCCTTGTGGGCTTCTGATACACTTCATTTCTTTAAACTTCTATTTTCATCCTTTTAACCTCTTGGAGGATCTCATCTCATCAGTTTAGTAGCTCCAATGAGATTCTCTATACCATTACTCTTTTTTTAAATTAATTAATTTATTGAGAGAGAGAGAGAGAGAGAGAGAGAGAGAGAGAGAGAAGCAGTCTCTGCCCTGTCAACGTGGAGCCTGATGTGGGGCTCGAACTCAAGAACGAGGAGATCATGATCTGGGCCAAAATCAAAAGTTGGAGGCTTAACCAACTGAGCCACCCAGGTGCCCCAACTATATCGATTATTCGTAAGTCTGCCTCCAACATAGAACTTTCAGTTGAGCTCCAGCTTGGTATGTTCAATTACCCAATGGAGTCTACACTCTACCGAGTGATATGTCACACTCAAACAAACTCATTTATCCTGCTCCAAACTTACTCTACCCCCTGTATTGTTTGTCAGTGTATGGTGACACCTTTCTCTTTATCTCTATCATCAGAAACCAAACCTTCTCAATCATTGTTCTTTAATCTTTGGCCAATATTTTAACTTCTTTCTGCTTCTACCACCTCTATTTTATTCCAGGCCTCCTTTACCTCTAGACGACTGCAAAAACCTCCTAAATGATGTCTTGGTCTCCAGTTCCCTTCTAATCAGGTCTCCATATAGTGTACAGAATAGTGTTTAGAT
The DNA here is from genome assembly GCF_024362965.1 of Panthera pardus. Taxonomy (NCBI): domain Eukaryota; kingdom Metazoa; phylum Chordata; class Mammalia; order Carnivora; family Felidae; genus Panthera; species Panthera pardus. Next base: position 38,489,152 of record NW_026526721.1, read on the forward strand.
TGCAATTACGAACCTTTTTCAATGTCATGGAGTAAAAATCCAAATTCTTTAATCTGGCATACAAAGTCACTTGTAACATTGCCTCTGTTCATTGCTTGTCACAAAAAAACTCATATTTCATATTCTGGATATTCTCAGCTACTTGGATTCTTCCCCATACCATGATTGTTCTTGAACCTGGGACTTTTCACCTGTAGCTGATGCTAATACTCCAATTTTCTTCTTCCTACCTCCTGTATACTATATCTTCTTTTTCTTAACAACTTGGCTTAGAAAATCCAAACAGCATTTCTCAGTCTCTCCAGGATGACTTACATATTTGTTCCACTGCTTCCACTCATCCTCTCATTGTAATCTTCTGCAAAGTTGTCCGTGTTCCCCCTCTGAATTATCTACTCTGAGTTCAGGTTTTCATCTGTAAAATAAAAAAATAATACAACCTTCTTCACGCAAATGTTCTAAAAGCAAAAATATACATAGTTTATTTTGCAGTGTTTGGCAGATATTAAGTACTCACATTGCTGCTATTTTGCTAATATTATCATTAATTTCAGGGAATGTATGTTGTGAGTCATGGGCCAAACATGCTGTCTGATGAAGATTAGGTTCTCTATAAATATAGCTAGAGTGAATAACAGTGAATAAATGGGGGAAAAACCCTCCTTTTAATGGTAATACATTTTAAATTAAAATTTTTAAAAATATTTATTCATTTTTGGGGAGAGATGGAGGCAAAGTTTGAGTGGAGGAGGGGCAGTGAGAGAGGGAAACACAGAATCTGAAGCAGGCTCCAGGCTCTGAGCTGTCAGCACAGTTCTTTATTAGTTTCTAATATCAGTCTTCACCATTCTAGTTTCTTTGCCAAAATCATAGTTCTAGTTCTTCTTGCCTCTCATCGCTATTTCTGCTAATGCTTTTGACATTTCTTAGCTATTAGCTACTATTCTTTTCTGAGAGGACTATCTAACTTACCTACTTTGTCGCTGTTTCTTCTACATTTAATAGGTAAGTTTTAAGTTGGTGATAGGGTTGTCCTCTTCCAATATTATTGTCTACATATTTTTTGGTATAATTATTTCTTGGTTTCCATTTTCTCTACCAAGAAGTTACTTTAATAATTTAACATTAAACCCTGTCCTCACTGCCACTTCTTTGTTAAGCACAAACATGTTACCATAATAACAGCACAGAACATGAAAATAAAAGTACAAGAATGGTTGGCAATATTTATTACACCTGAAGCATTGTCTGTGATGGATGTATAATAAGACAAATTAATATGATTTTTCTCCATGTGCAATTTAACACTTCAGAGATGACAGCGATGCCTTTTAGAGAGAAAAAGAGATGTAAACTATAATGAAAGGAGAATGGTAATATGATTATAGACACATTTTCTTTGGGGAAAAAAAGGTACCATAAAAATGTAAAATAATGTATTAACAGAGATGGAATTTGGGGTGCCTGCGTGGCTCAGCTGGTTAAGCATCTGACTTCAGCTCAGGTCATGGTCTCATGGTTTGTGGGTTCAAGCTCTGTGCTGACAGCACAGAGCCTGGAGCCTGCTTCGGATTCTATATCTCCCTCTCTCTCTGCCCTTCCCACTCATGCTCTGTCTCTCTCTTTTTCTCAAAAATAATTAACATTAAAAAATTTTAAAAAGAGAGAGAATTTCTATAGCTAGAAAATTTTCTGTAAAAAGACATTTATAACATATAAACAGACTAGATTTTAAATGAGCAATAAATTATTGCAAAGTTCTTAGAAGTATGTTTTACTTTTTTCTTCTTAAGATTTAAAAATTACATTCTTGTTGGAATACCTTTAGGCAAAAACTAGAATAAAATATACCATATGCCAAACATATACTTCCCAGCTACAAGAAAGTAATAACTTAAGGCTAAGATTTTTATTAGATTGTGGAGTTTTTTCCTCTTGTGAATAAAAAGAAAACTTAGTTTTAGAAAAAAATTAAAAACTACATTGTTTTCTCAGCTTATTCTTAAGTGTTAAATACAATGAGCGAGGGCTTTTAGACACTAGAGACTTCTAAGAAATGAAGACAATCAAGACAGCCTGGAACCCTAAGAATAAAGAGCTTTAGTGGCCTCTTAGATATTATTGGAGAAATCCTTGTCCAAAGAGATATGTAGGGTTTTGTTTTTGTTTTTGTTTTTGTTTTTGCTTGTCTCTGAAGCTTTGACTGAACCAATGACAGTTAGCCTTTGGAGTCAGAGTCTATATTTTTTCTTGTTTTATTTATTTATTTATTTATTTATTTATTTATTTATTTATTTATTTATATTTTACTGTGTGTGCATGTACTTTTCTTGTGTGTGTTTATATATGTATATATATATATATTCAAATGCTTGTATATATATATATATGTGTGTGTGTGTGTGTGTGTGTGTGTGTGTGCTTACACACACACACACACACACACACACACACAGACATATATATATTCAAATTGGTTAATATGTAGTATAGTTTGGCTTCAGGAGTAGAACCTACTGATTCATCACTTACATATGACACCCAGTGCTCATACTGAAAAGTGCTGTCCTTAATTCCTGTCACCCATTTAACCCAACCCCCCCCACCCCTGAAAAAATCTCCACTTCTAGCAACCCTCAGTTTGTTCTCTGTATTCAAGAGTCCCTTATGGTTTGCCTCCCTCTCTGTTTTTTTTGTTATTTTTCCTTCCCTTCCCCTATGTTCATGTGCGGAGTTTCTCAAACTCCACAGATGAGTGAAATCATGTGATATCTGTCTTTCTCTTACTGACTTATTTCACTTAGCATAATGCCCTCCAGTTCTATACATGTTATTGAAAATGACAGGATTTCATTCTTTTTCATCACCAAGTAATATTCCACATCTTCTTTATACATTCATCAGTTGATGGATATTTGGACTCTTTCCGTAATTTGGCTATTGCTGTTAGTGCTACTAAAAACACTGGGGTACATGTGCCCCTTGAATAAGCATTTTTGTATCCTTTGTATGAATTCCAAGTAGTACAATTGCTGGTTCTTAAGGTAGTTCTATTTTTAGTTTCTTGAGGAACTTTCATACTGTTTTCCAGAGTGGCTGTACCACTTTGCATTCCCATCAACAGTGCAAAAGTTTCTCCTTTCCCTACATCTTTGCCAATATACGTTGTTTCCTGAATTGTTTATTATAGCCATTCTGACAGGTGTTAGGTGTTAGCTCATTGTGGTTTCAATTTGTATTTCCCTGATGATGAGTGATGCTGAGTATTTTTATGTGTCTGTTTGCCATCTGACAAACAGACAGATTTTCTTTGGAAAATTGTCTATTCATGGCTTCTGCCCATTTCTTCACTGGATTGTTTTTTGGGTGTTAAGTTTGGTAAATTCTTTATAGATTTTTGGATACTTATCCTTGTTCTGATATGTCATTTGCAAATATCTTCTTCCATTTCATCAGTTGACTTTTAGTTTTGTTGATTGTTTCCCGTGCTGTGCAGAACTTTTTATCTTAATGAGGTACCAGTAGTTCATTTTTGCTTTTATTTCCCTGGCCTCCAGAGTCATGTCAAGTGAGATGTTTCTGTGTCTGAGGTCAAAGAGGTTGCTGCCTGTTTTCTCCTGTAGGATTTTGATGATTTCCTGTCTCACTTAGGTCTTTCATCCATTTTGAGTTTATTTTTGTGTATGGTGTAAGAAAATGGTCCAGTTTGATTCTTCTTCATGGTTCTGTCCAGTTCTCCCAGCACCGTTTGTTAAAGAGACTATCTTTTTTACATTGGATACTCGTTCCTGCTTTGTGAACGATTATTTGGCCATATATTTATGGGTCAATTACTGGGTTCTCTATTCTATTCCATTGGTCTATATGTCTGTGTGTTGATGATTACAGCTTTGTAATAAAGGTAAAAGTCCAGGATTGTGATGCTTCCAGCTTTGATTTTCTTTTTTAACATACTTTGGCTATTCAGGGTCTTTTGGTTCCATACAAATTTTAGGATTATTTGTTCTAGCTCTGTGAAGAATGCTGGTGTTATTTGACATGGATTGCATTGAATGTGTAAATTGCTTTGGATGGTATCAACATTTTGTTACATTTTTTTAGTGTTTATTTTTGCGAGAGAGAGAGAGAGAGAGAGCCAGCACATGAGTGGGGAAGGGGCAGAGAGACATGGAAACACAAAATCTGAAGCGGGATCCAGGCTCTGAGGTGTCAGCACAGAGCCCAACATGTGGCTTGAACCCACAGACTGCGAGATCATGATCTGAGCCAAAGTCAGAAGTTTAACTGACTGAGCCACCCAGGTGCCCCAGGTAATATCGACATTTTAACAATATTTGTTTTTACAATCCATGAGCATGGAATGTTTTTCCATTTCTTTGTGTCTTCTTCAATTTGTTTCATAAGCTTTCTATAGTTATCAGTGTACAGATCTTTTGCCTCTTCGGTTAGGTTTATTTCTAGGTATCTTATGGTTTTTGGTTCAATTGTAAATGGAATGGATTCCTTGGTTTCTCTTTTTGTTGCTTCACTATTGGTGTACAGAAATGCAGCTGATTTCTGTATATTGAATTTATACCCAAAACTTTGCTAAATTAACATATCAAAACCCAGCAGTTTTTTTGGTGGAGTCTTCTGGGCTTTCCACTTAGAGTATCATGTTATCTATGAAGAGTGAGTGTTTGACTTCCTCTTTGTGGATCTGGATGCCTTTTGTTTTGTTTTGTTTTGTTTTGTTTTGTTTTTATTGCTAATGCGAGCACTTCCAACAGTGATAATGAACAATAGTGGTGAGAATGGTCATCCCTGTCATTTTCCTGATCTGTGGGAGAAAGCTCTCAGTTTTTCCCATTGAGGATGATATTAGCTGTGGGCCTTTCATATATGGCTTTTATGATGTTAAGGTATGTTCCTTCTATCTCAACTTTCTTGAGGGCTTTTATCAAGAAAGGATGCTATATTTTGTCACATGCTTTTTCTGTATCTATTGACAGGATCATATGATTCTTATCCTTTCTTGTATTAATGTGGTGTATTACATTAATTGACTTGAAAATATTGAACCAGCTCTGGAGCCCAGGAATGAATCCCACTTGACATGGTGAATAACTCTTTTAATGTACTGTTGAATTCAATTTGATCGTATCTTGTTGAGAATTTTTGCGTCCAGATTCATCAGGGATATTGGTCTGTAATTACCCTTTTTAGTGAGGTCTTTGGTTCTGGAATCAAGGTAATGTTGGCTTCACCGAATGATTTTGGAAACTTCCCTTGCATTTCTATTTTTTGGAACAGTTTGAGAAGAATAGATATTAACTCTGCTTTAAATGTCTGGTAGAATTTACCCTGGAAAGCCATCTGGCCCAGGAATCTTATTTGTTGGGAGATTTTTGATAACTGATTCAATTTCTTTGTTGGTTGATGGGTCTGTTCAAATTTTCTGTCTTCCTGCTTGAGTTTTGGCAGTGTATGAGTGTCTAGGAATTTGTCCATTTCTTCCAGGTTGTCCAGTTTGTTGGCATATAATTTTTCATAGTATTCTCATAATTGTTTGCATTTCTGTGGTGTTGGTTGTGATCTTTCCTCTTCAGTTCATGATTTTATCTGTTTGGGTCTTGTCTCTCTCTCTCTCTCTCTTTTGAGAAGTCTGGCTAGGGGTTTATCAATTTTGTTTATTCTTTAAAAAAACAGCTCTTAGTTTCATTGATCTGTTCTACTGTTTTTTTATTCCATATCATTTATTTCTGCTCTAATCTTTATTTTCCTTCTGCTGGCTTTGGGATTTGCTACAGATTCTCTAGTTCCCTTAGGTGTAAGGTTAGCTTGTGTATATGGGACCTTTCTTGCTTCTTGAGATAGGTCTGAACTGGAATGTGTTTTCCTCTTAAGACTGCCTATGCTACATCCCAAAGGGATTTTACTGTTGTGTTTTCATTTTCATTTGCTTCCATGTATTTTTTTAAATTTCTTCTTTAATTTCCTTGTTAACCCATTCATTCTTTAGTAGGATGTTCTTTAACCTCCATCATTTTGGGGTTTTCCAAATTTTTTCTTGTGGTTGATTTCAAGTTTCATAGTGTTGTGATCTGAAAATATGCATGGTATGATCTCAATCTTTTTGTACTTGTTGAGAGCTGTTTTGTGACCCAGTATGTGATCTATTTTGGAGAATGCTCCATGTGCACTCAAGAAGAATGTGTATTCTGCTGCTTTAGGATGAAATGTTCTGAATATGTCTGTTAAGTCCATCTGGTCCAATGTGTCATTCAAAGCCATTGTTTCCTTTTTGATTTTCTGCTTACATGATCTGTCCATTGTTGTAAGTGGAGTACTAAAGTCTTCTAGAATTACAGTATTATTATCAATAAGCTTGCTTATTGTCATTAATTGAGTTATATATTTGGGTTCTTTCACATCGGGGGGGACAAAAATATATACAATTGTTAGCTCTTATTGATGGATAGACCCCTTAATTATGAAATAATACCCTTCTTCATCTCTTGTTACAGTCTTTATTTTAAAATCTAGTTTGTCTGATATAAGTATGGCTACTCCTGCTTTCTTCTGATGTCCATTAGCATGATAGATAGTTCTCCACCTCCTCATTTTCAATCTGCAGGTGTCCTCGGGTCTAAAATGAGTCTCTCATAGGCAGCATATAGATGGATCTTGTTTTTTGGACCATTCTGATGCCCTATGTCTTTTGACTGGGACATTTAGTCCATTTACCTTTAAAGTGATTATTGAAAGATATGAATGTAGTGCCATTGTGTTATCTGTGGATTTCATGTTTGTGGTGATGTCCTCTGGTCCTTTGTAGTCTTACTGCTTTCCACTCACAGAGTCCCCTTTAGGATTTCTTGCAGGGCTGCTTTAGTGGTCACAAGCACCTTTAGTTTTTGTTTTTATGAGGAAGGCTTTATCTCTCCTTCTATTCTGAATAACAGCCTTGCTGGATAAAGGATTCTTGGCTGAATATTTTTCCTATTCAATATGTTGAATATTTCCTACCACTCTCTTTTGATCTTCCAAGTTTCAGTGGACAAGTCTGCTACTAACCTTATGTGTCTACCCTTGTAGGTAAGGACCTTTTGTCCCTAGCTACTTTCAGAATTCTCTCTTTATCTTTGTAGTTAGTTTAACTATGGTATGTTGTGGTGTTGACCTGTTTCTGTTGATTTTGAAGGGTGTTCTCTGTGCCTCTTTGACTTGGATGCCTATTTACTTCCTCAGATTACAGAAGTTCTCAGCTATAATTTGTTTACATAAACCTTCTGCCCTTTTTTATGCTCTTCTTCTACTGGAACTCCTATGATACAGATAATTGTTTCATTTCATGGAATCACTTAATTTTCTAATTCTTTCCTTATAAATCTAGTAATTTTCTTTCCCTCTTTCTTTCATCTTCATTATTTTCAATAATTTTATCTTCTATTTCACCTATTCTCTCCTCTGTTTCTTTCATTCTCATTGTCACTGTATCTAGTTTATTTTGCATCTCAGTTATAGCATTTTTTAATTCATCCTGACTAGTTCTCAGGTCTTTGATCTCCACAGCAAGAGTTTCTCTGGTATCCTCTATGCTTTTTTCAAACCCAGGTAGTAGTCTTATGACTGTTACTCTAAATCCTTGTTCAGATATATTTATATCTGTTTTGAGCAATTCTCTGGCTACGATTTCTTCTTGAACTTTCTTTCAGGGAGAATTCCTCTGTTTTGTCATTTTGGCTAAGTTTCTGCTTTTTATGTGTGTTAAAACTTGTTATGTACCTGAACCTGAAAAAGGGGTCACACACTGCCCAGGGCCTGGCATTCCAGTAAATGTTTTGGAGTGTGTTGCATGCATTCTGTTGTTGCATTTTGGCTACTCTATCCCACTGGTCAGTTCTCTGCAGAGTTCCTCCTTGCTTGAAGTGTAGAGTGTTTAGACCTTCAACCAGATGTGCTTTGATTTGTTTGTTGAAGTAATACTGGAAATAAAAAGGAAATTGGGGGAAGACTGATCCCATAAATAGAGAAAAATGAAAGGGGAGAAAAGACATCCAAACATAGAATCAAAAATCTATAAGGAAATATTCAGAGAAAGAGAGGAAAATAAAGAAGAAGAAAAGGAGAAGGTGGAGAGAAGGTGAAGAGAAGGTAGAAAAAGAATAGAATAAAAATGCTTGATCAAAAGAATGTTATGTATATATTTAATATATAAATATAATATATAACATACATATTATGTATAACATACATATTATGTATAATAATAATTGACCAAAACCAAATCAGATCCTATGAGCCTGATTCCAAAGGAAAGAAAGAAGCAGGAAAGAAATTAAACAAAAGAAAAGACAAGAAAAGACAAGAAGAGACAAGAAAAGAAAAGAGAAAAGAAAGGAAAACAGATGTTTGTTGGTGCCTGGGACCAGTGGCTGTGCTGGTCTGGAGCAGAAGCTGGCTGTCTTGGGTCAGTCAGCCTTACTCTAGTAGATAAGCAGCCACCAGGCACAGAGGGGCAGGGTTTGATGTAAGCGGGTCCTACCTCCACTGGAGACTGCTGAGCTGCTCTCTGAAGTCACACCATGTTGGTGTTGGGGAGAAAATGGCAACACCCCAATTTCTCTTCCCCAGACTGGGTAATTCAACCCATGCTTTTCAGGCAGCCATTAAGGAATAGTGAGGGTGGTCAGCTTGCCCTGCTCCACAGTTCTCCTGCACCTTCTAGGCTCTTGGCTGGGATTGAAAACCCAAAATCTTAAAGAACACAGCTTGGTGCGGCCCCTCTCCCCTGATGAGGAGTAGAACTACCCTGCCCTGCTGATAAAAGGCTTTTGGTTTTTGTCCTTGGGGAGGCAATAAACCCTCTTCCCAAAGTATTCGGGGAAGGGGACTGTTCTGTCCTAGTCTTCACCTGAGATCGATACACCACACTATGCACTCTGGGGCCGGCTCCCTCCTCCCCAGGAGCTCGTGCCATGGCTTTCAACTCCCTTCCAGAGAAAGTCGTGCACTTCTGAAACCTCTGAGCTTCAGCTCTTACGGCTGTTTGCAGAAAAGAAATTGGTACTTTCTATTTCTCATTCCCTTGTCTGTGGTCCAGAGTTTTCCACTTGTGCTAACTGGATGCCACACTTTCACAACTCCTCTCTTTCCTTCTCTCCCTTTTATCTCTCCACAAAGGGGTTCCCTCCCCTCTGTACCATTGCTGTTTTATCTTCCCCAATTCACATACATGCGCCTGGATCCTGCCAAGCTGTCTCCCTCCAACTGTAGAGATCCTTCTGCCACTCCGCAAATCAATTTCCTGGATATTTAAGTGATCTGACCTCAATACAGCTGTGTTTGAGGAATGAGGAAAATCCTGGTCCCTTACTTGTCCACCATCTTAACTCTCCCCACACTCAGAGTCTATCTTAACCTGGATTCTTTGGATACTGTCCTCTAAATTCCAATTAATACTCATGCTGGCTATGTCCTTTGAAATTGTCCCACTTGGCCATAGCCTGATGTCAGTTATAGTTGTTCCCATCACCTCCTCCTCAGCAGCGTTCTCATGGCCTGGTTTTCTAAACTGTGTTCTCAATAATAATTTTCTTATAATTGTAAATTCTATGACTTCTTTTTGAGTTGGAGTAAAACCAACATGGGTGACCACTTTTCATTATTTAACTTATTTAAGGTAGTTTAAAGGGTACCTACCTCCCCTGCCTCTCCCCCTCCCTTGCTCCACTCAGTCTCATGAAGTCATAGATCTTCATTTTACACTGGAAGGAACCTCAATACAGCATTGTTAAGCAATTTGCCTAATGCCATAAAGTTAGTAAATTGCCTAGGTGAGATTCGATCCACACCTGTTTAAGATTTCTATCATACTTTCCCACCCCTAGGAATGGATATTTGGAAATCAGTGTTAGAATAAACATTTAGGAAAAGAATCCAGAAGGTAGAACAGCAATATGGAAATTGTTCTTTGTTCTCCATAATTGTTGGTGCTTTCATAAGCCCTATTAGGCTTTTTTCTATCATTGTATTCAGATCATGTAAATGTACATGTATGTGCAAAAAATTTATTTGTTATTTCTGTAGGAATTGTCATCATTGGGGGGAGATAGCTAACAAGCTGCTATGCTGTTGTTCTTGGTTATTTAAATTGATTGGCTAATTTGTTTTACCAGTCTTCCTGGAACTTGAAGATAATTATATTGGTCTTCACTCTCTAGAATCATCTTTTCCTTTTTCTTTTATAAAGGCAGGCATTTCAATGGCTTCTTTCCAGTTTTCAGGGATTTTGAGTTAATGAAAACAGTTGATGAATGCATTCTTAATCCAATTCTCAACCATCCTGGAATATATAACAATGTGCTGCTAAATTGAACTGCTTTATATTATAATATATAATAATTATATTAATAATATAATACCCTGTTATAATAATAATATATTTAATAGTAATATATATATAATTCTTTTAATATGGCAGGCACTGTTAAGTCTTTTATATAGGTAAGACTATTAAACTCTTACAGTAACTCTTCACAGTAAATACTATTTTTGTCCTTATTTTGCACTTAAGGAGCCTCAGAGATAGAGATGCTCTTATGTGTCCTAAGCCATAGCTTAAAAGTAACAAAGTCAAATAGATGCTAACTCAGAAAATGCAAGTTCAGAACTCATACTCTCAACCATTATGCTATTCTCCCTAGCTCATTTTCTTGCTCAAATTTCAACCTAATGCAAATAATGCAGTTCAGTGCAATAAATATGTATTAAATCCATTATATTAAAATTTTATAAAAAGACAGTTTTATACCATAACATCCTTAGATTATTTGTGTTTTTTTCCTTTAGCTTTCCTATACACACCCTGATCAAATACTTTGTTTACATCTGACCTTTTATTAGCACATTTTTCTAAAATTTAGTAGTATTTTCAATTGTCATAGTTTATTTTTAAAATATATAATACCCAGGTGCTCCTGGGTGGCTTAGTAAGTTCAGTGTCCAACTCTTGGTTTCGGCTTAGGCCATGATCTTATTATGGTTTGTGAGATCAAGCCCTACATCGGTCTCTGTGCTGACAACAAGGAGACTGCTTAGGACTCTCTTTCTTTACCCCTCTCCTGCTTGTGTTCTCTCTCTCACTCTTTCTCTCTCTCTATCAAAATAAATAAATAAACTTAAAAAATAAATAAAATATGTAATATCTATGCCAGATTACATAAATTAAATGTTAAAGATCTTAATAGTTGTGTGTGTGTGTATGTGTGTGTGTTTGTGTGTGTTTGTGTGTGTTTCTTATCCTCCAGAGAACTTTCCATCTATTAAGCAAACTTACTTAGATGATTGGCTCTAAATCACAAGAGGTTTGGCCCCCTAGGGAATTATTTGGCAATGTCTGGGGACACTTTCCATTGTAACCACCTGGGGAAGTACTTGTGCCTACTGGGTAGAGGCCAAAGATGCTGCTACACATCTCATATTGCAGAGCAGAAGCCCACACAAAAAATTACCCAGCTTAAAAAGTGTCAGTAGTGCAAGACTGTGAGTCCTGGACTATCCCTAGAGCCTTTTACATTAGTATAAAAACTAACAATGAACTGTGCATTTTTCCTCTTAGGTAAATGACAGTTGTTTGATTGGCTTTATTTATTTTTACTTTACTCCCTGGTTCACAAATCCTGTCAACATTTCCACAATCAGAAACCAATATGTTGGGTTTTTTTTTTTCCCCTTTAAAGCATAAATATCTTGATCATAACAGTGACTGACACAACATCTGTGAAATTCTATACCAAAAATTCACTCAGCTCTCAATGTTTTTACTATGCTATTGATGTTGTTTGCTAAAGTAAATATCCATTCTTCATCCATTTATCAAAACTTGGGCATTCTCTAATACAATCATACATTTATCTGGTATCTTAATTTCTAATCCCTTTAGATGTAGTCTTCTGTCATCAAGAACATCAAGTTTCTGGCTGCTATGAAATTAAGTTTGCCTTTTTCAAATAGTTGGAGCACAACTGTCATTTAGTAAAATAAACATGGCTCCATTATTTCTTAATGTCTTCCTTAACAAGTATAAGATTAGACTACATCTTGCAAACTCCCATTGAGCAGTACTTAAGAAGTGAGTAATATTTCTGTCTGCCTAAATCAAGTAATCCCAAAAGTAAGTAATTTACAGGAAGGCATCAGGGACTGTTACAATAGGCATATTGCAATATGTCACTGGAAATCAGCATCTCCCCACATGTTTGATCAACGGCCAGATGGAAGCTTTTATCACATTTATTTAATCTGAAATACACATGGTAATTACACTGGACCTTTGATTCAAGGCCTTATTAGTGTCTCAAGAGAAGTCAGGAAATGAGTTTGTCAGTTGCAAACTGATGTAGTCCCGACCCTCTGGGGGGAATTTCCATCTATCATTGCCTAGACTAGAGTATTGCTACAAATTACATTGTACCTCAAAGAAGTAAGATAAAGTAAAAGCTTTGTTAACCTATGTAGGGGAAGAAAGGGGTTCCTGATTAGTCCAAAATATTGTTTATTCTTTTGTTCACTCATGTTACTCCAATGACTGGTGAGTAAAGTGCAGTATAAATTGTATGGCTAATGTCTTACAAAAAATAATTTAAACAAAACACCAACAAGGACACATTGAAGTAAAATACTTCCACATGTCTAGTCCTAAACCTAGGATCCTGATATCTGCTACACCTAAATTTACTGTAAGTGAAAGTGTATGAGGTTCTTTGATTAGTAATAGGAAAAGGAAGATATCACAAAGGCCACTCCTCAGAATTTTCCAGTTAGAAAAATGCTGGATAGCAAAACTGTAATTAATATTGGATGAGTAAATCCTGACTATTATACTTCAACATTTTTACATAGTGTTAAAATACGAATAAGCAAAGCTGAACCATGTACATATGTATAAAAAATGTTTAAGTAATATGGCTGATAAAGTGGAGGGGCGTTTCTCTAGAGACTGGAGGTAATGAAAGACTTCAACTTAATGTTATATATTTCTTTAACATTTGGAAATTTGTATTATGATTATGTCATTTATTTTCAAAGTCAGAAAAAAGGATTTTAAAAAATGAAACACACACAGCCTTCCAAAAGTGTTCACAAAAAATGTGACATCTTCTTATATATTGTTGATGTTTTTTAAGAGAAAAATGTAATTAAGATTTTGAAATCCATAAAGTAAGCTATAACTAAAAGAAGAAAAATAATAAGTTTCTATTAACATAAGATGGCATAACTAATAAGAAACAGTCAGTTAAATCACATGCATGTTCTGAAATGACTTCAAAAATTTTATTGCTTGATTAAAACTCTATTAATGGCTGTTACTGTTGTCATAATAAACTTGCATAATATTTTTTATTCTAATTAAAATGCTAATTAAAAACCATAAAATCATCCTATCAATAATTTATCTTTTTTTTTTTTTTAACTTTAGGCCAGTATGATTTACACTACAGTTATTTTGTGGATATTTCACCTCTCAATTGAGAATGTCTTTAAGTTTGTAACCTCTTTATTTCTATTGATATCACTACTATCATTTCAAATTATCTACATCTTGAAAAGTATCAATTGTGTAAACAATGATAAAAACATATTTTGACACTCTTTGCTGCGCACCATGACAGATGATCAGTAAAGACAGTATTTTACAGAAGTATAAACCAAGGCTCAGTGAGAATAAAGTAAATTGTTCAGGGTCACTCAATTTATAGTTAGTTGCATCCAGTTTGAGCCTCCCTAACTATAAGAGAAGAATTAACTGAGACTAAGGTTCATGTACTGTCTCATTTTTATGGTGAATCTTTTTTTTTTTTTTTTTTTCAAAAAAAGGCAAGTTTTAAAATTCTTCTTTGGTAAAAAAAAACTGTTTTAAGGCACTTTTTTTTCTGTCTTATACTTACATCAATGGAAACTCTTACAGGTAATACAGTACTTACAATTCCTTTCATGTGTAAAGTTAAAAAAAAAAAAACAGTTATGAGTCAGTGAACAAAATGGAGAAGAAGATATTAACATTTCTAGAGCTGAGCTGTAGCCCTACAATATGACCTTGAGAAAATAACTTAGTTCTTTGTATTTTCTTGATATGTTATCTTGCAAGACAATTTGAACTCTTGGTGAGTGAAAGATAATAGGAAAGAATGAAGAAAAAGTGATCTTGTGTGGAGGTGAGAGAAAGAGAAGAAGAAAGAAAGAAACAACACTCAACTTATTATAGGAACAGAAATAAACAATTATGCTAAATTTGGAAGAATGATTAAAACACATTAAGTTTCCAGTCACAATTAGAATATGATTCATTGCAGATTATGTATTTAATGATATCTTTGAAGGACATAATCTCTTCCTCTAGATTGTAGTGTATTGCTTAAGCAGAAGAAAGATATAAGGCTCTTTCATTAAAATTCTAGGACATTCTTAGGTATTAGGTACCACTTCAAAAATGATTTAGAAATCTACATTTATGACTGCAAGACAGAGTTTAGAATATAGAGTACAGGTCTTTAAAGTTGCCTTTTACATTTTTTTCAGTTTAGGTTAAATGACCTTAGTGAATGTATCTGAGAGGTCTCAGTTAGGTCTTATCATTTGCATGCTTGGGCTACAAAGTGCTGTGTATGTAGTAATTGTTACAATGAATAATTATATTGTATGTATAACAAGAATTTGGGCTCAGTGCTTTTTAGCAATGAAGTAGGACAACATTTGACATATAATTGTACTTCATATTAATATTTTATTAATATGTACTACATATTATTTTATGGGCATATCTGTCACTCATTAATATTTAAGTCAATTTCCTCTGAAGAATTTGTTACAAGGTTAGTTGTATTTTGCATACTTATTTCTTAAATTAAAAATACAGCCTATTGTTTCATGAAATATGCAAATTTCATGTATGCTTAAGTTGAAAACATTGTCATATGTTAAGTGTGGTGTGTGTTTCATGCAAACTTTCTTTTCATTCATTTTGGAAACAATGGAGTTTATTTTAATACTCACAAACATGAACACAACTCCTTCTGTCATACCCGCTGTCTGGATCTGAAAGCTATCTGATAATTAAATTTTTAATGATAGTGAAGATATAGCAACTCTTGACAGATATTAAATATATAAATTATGTACAATGGAGCCAGATATCCAAGAATTAACTATGCTGGAGTTTAACACTGATATTTTCTTCTGAATTCATGTTAGAAGAAATCACTAAATTTTGATACAGCCTTCTTCCAAAGTTCTTTCTATGGTTGGGTTAACAAATATATTCAATAGATCCAAGAATAAGAAATGATACTCTGAATTCCCTTCTATAATACAATATTTGAGATATCCTAGTGAATTTTGTATTATAACTTATCAACTAAATTAAGAGACTGAAATTTTCCTGTAAGTCAATAATTTGAACTCCAAACATATTTTTCTATACTACCTTTTGGGTTTAAATAAATTGATTGGTGAATTTGCTATATCTAGCTACCATTTACCAGCTTTGTCTATTTTGAAAAATAAGTTCAGAATATGGGGTAAAGAGGAAACTCAGTGATGTTCCGTTTTTGACTTGTATCCTCCAACCTTCTCACGAACCGGTCTCAGAAGAGAACACACACAAAGGAAGCAAAGAATCTCAGGAAAGATCCCTTCTGAAACCTGAGAAAGGTGTTCACATGAACATTTCTATTCAGACATTCAGCACTTTTTAATATACATTAGTCATGATATATCCTTTTCATAGCACTTTTCCTCCAATGAAAATGCTTTCATACCAGTCTAACTGAGTTTAAGTTAGGTTCTGTTTTCAGTTTGGAGCTTGGTACCTAAGTTATAATGATAAAACATTTATTAACTATTTACTTAAAATCTACTAAATTCGACATGGAAATAGTAATTAGGTTGTAAGATTGGCTTATGGGTGAAATTAGCCATTGAATAAATTTGATAAAATTATAAGAAAAATGTTTTTAATAAATACTAACAATTATCATTATTATTGTTTATGGATAGGTATTTTACTAAGACCTTTATATATATATATATATATATATATATATATATATATATATATCACCTCATCTGATTCCTACAGAAGTTCTGTGTGGCTCATACTACTCTTATCCTGTGTTATATATGTGGATACTGAGGCAGAGAGAGGTTGAGAAACATATTGTTCCAATAGCTATTGTGTGAAGAACCAGTAAAGGCAAGACTGGAGAGGTTTACTTTCTATTTGAACATAAACTAGTATATGAAAAAAATACCGGGATAAGATTCCAGTAAACTTAAGATTTAAAATTTAAAACATGCACAAGCTTTTCCCATTGGTATGTGATGGTTTCTTTTAAACAATGTATAAAGGGGACGTGCACATTATATTCTTCTGAATATACTCATCATTGTAACTGAAGAACTGGTTCAATGACCATTTATAGTAATTTTAAAAACTTATATGAACATAGGTAATATGACTATTATAATTATTATTAGAGTAACCAATTCAAAATATTAAAAGATACAAGGCTATTTGACTGAATTGATCAGTGGTATAGTACACATTTCAGAGATGACTCGTTTATAAAGGGAAATTATTTTAGTACCAGTGGTATTGTGTTTCTAATATATTAGTCCATAAAAAAAAATGGACATGCTCCTACAGGTGATCTTTCCCCATCATTTTTAAATATTTATTCTTTATTATAATAATTTATGCTGTGACATAAACAATTGCTACAGACTAAACTTTTTAGAAAAATGTTGAGTGTTATAAATATTGTCACTGTCAAACATTTATTCTTTATATTTTCTAAAGATTTTAAAAATAAACCTGTCCTATTATTGATTTCTCTGATAGAACACTTAATTTAATTATGATTAAGCTATTTCTTTTTAGTTTAGTTTAAGAAGAAATGTGCTTAAATCTAGATTTTCCTCTTCTGCAGAAATCCTTGCATAAAACTTATTTAACTTCTAGTGTGCTTAAAAATAATTTAATTCATCCTTTTAGATTTGCACAGGGTACATTGCCAGAATAGACATATGGCAATGTTATATACCAGTCATTTGTCTTCCTTCTTAATGGTTGTTCCCATTTATTTATTTTTTGTGTGTAGGCTGAGACCAGTCATGTGCAAAGAGTTAGGTATTGTTGAAATTGAAGGCAGAACAGTTCCTAGTGAGCAAGACATAAGGCAACAGAAAAAAAAACAGCAGCTTCTACAGATCACAGAAATGTAAGAGAAATTGCGCACCGTAGAATGAATTTGAGCATATTTTACCTGAAAAAAAATGCAAACCTACAAAATCCAGGTTTGTTTATAGTCTCTTCTCTTACAAAACTCATTATTTTACTCCCATTATTTTTATTGAGTACCTGCTAGACGTGACTTATATGCACAGGGTCCATGTAAACTGATTTTAACACTAATTCTTTGAGGAAGAAGGTAGAGGAGGTATACCATCCTTATTTATAGACTTAGGACAGTGAAACTCTAAGAACGTCAAACTGAAAGTAATACTTGGGATTTATGGTTCTGAGTAATAATAATACTATTTCAGATCTTCTATGATCTTAAAGAGAGACTGTTATTTAAGGCAGGAAAATTACACTCCATGTCATCTGCATAATGGATAATTTAGCTAACTTTTCCAAGTGGTAAATAACCCCATAGCTATCCAAGAACTTATCTTGTTCTCCCTTTGATCTCCTAGATAACCTTAAAGAACATTCCTTTCTTTCACCTTCCTCCTGTTATCACACAGGTAATCACTCTGGCAAGTTCTCTCCCCTTTTAGATATCAGTGCTAAATGAGATGAAGCATTTGTGAAGGGCCCTCAGCGGCCCTAATAGTCACACTACTCTGCCGGTTGAAAGTCCTCTCTAAATTGTTCAAATTCTTCAGAGCTGAAAAGTTTCCTCGTTTGAAGCAGTCAAGGAAATAATATCCTGAGAGAGAAAGACCAGTGAAATGAAGAGATTTGTGCTAGAACCTACTTTTATCCAAAAATAAGAACACTTTTTTTAGGAGAAATTTTCCACTTAGATTTTACTTCTCAAGGACAAATAGAGTATCTTATTCAAGTGTGTATGTTGTTTGGGCCCAGCACACTATTAACTATCCATAATACGTGTTAATAAAACCAATTGTTATACAATTAGGAAACCTGTAATTCATACAAAATGAAAAACAGATTTTGAGTGGAGACAATTCTCACAGGAGAGAATTTGTAGTCCAGTGAATGAAATTTGTGTAGGATGCAGCCGCACTTCACGTTGGCATGAGTGACAATCACACTTCACTTGCTACAACAGTTTATAAATTGATTATAACTCTAAGCTAAACAGCCTTGAAACAAACACTAAATTCAAGACAAAACAGTAATTCTGTAATTATTTTCATAATCTTTTTGAAGAGGAAGTCTATATGCTATTACACCCAGAAACATGTGGCAGCACATCTATTTATGAGCTTGATGTGGAGCAAAATGTATGGTGCAATCAATATATTTTGAGAAGAAAGGCTAAGTGTTGTGCTTGCTGGGAATTTTCCCTATTAATGAAAACCTGTTGTATGAGGAAGCCTTAATTTAGAACCCATAGATTTAGAGTCCCTATACATGTTGTTCGTAGTTAAAATTATGTGTAAATCGCTGCACACAAAGAACAATATATTTTCATGTTTTTTATTCCTTAGAGATTGTTCTTAACTAGTTTTGTAAGAACAGTAATTGTACATAAAATTAGAAGGTAATAGATGATCCTTGAGTGAATATGCTGATATATTTTTCTCCAGGTACTTTGCTTATGTCATATACTGCCAAAGAACACTATATTTTTTATCAGTAAATTATGTATAACTATTTCTAATGTTTTGCAATAGGGGTTCTGTTTCTGAAGTGTTAGAAAACAAAGCTGGCTCTTAAGTACACGGAAAAAATTCTAACTTAATGTTAGAACCAAATTATCCAAAGTGTTAAGTACAAATCTGGATGAGTCATTTTTACTTAGCAATAATTTATAAAATACTAAGTAGTGACAGTATTATTTCTTAACCAATAATTTAATATTATGAACTGACTTACTGCTCAGCAGAGCAAATGGTATCTAAGGATCCAAGTTCTGTCTGGACTTTAGTATAAGAACTTAATATTATCCATTCACTCACTAAATCTGCTACCTTCTAAGAACTGAAAGCGAGTGTAAAAGTGCTATTTCAGCTACATTACAAGTATAAGATGAAACTCTCATCTTTCAAGTAAACTTGCATCTATGAGGGAATATAAAACTAAAGCAAGTGAATTAATTCAAGAGAAAAACAATTTCTGAATGAAATAATTCAGGGTCAATTGACATGGGGAGACCAACCAGTGTTGTTTGGACGCCACATACATAGAGGGAAAGAAGAACATTTCACGAGATGAATAAACAGCACTAACAGGAAGTCATTTAGCATGGATGGGCACTGAATTCCTCCTTACGATAGGAGGAAAGAGAATACAATTGTGTGAAAAAATAAAATGCTAGGAATTACCTCAACAAACTTGTTCTCAAAATAGAAGTCATCTGACACATCCTAAAAAACTGACTTTCATAATTATTTTTAAAGTCTTTCAAAAACTATTCCAAAAACTTGCTTAGACAAGCTGTCCCATGGTTTATCAATCTTTACATTAATAATAACTATGATTTTCTGAGTCAACACTTTGCATGCTTTGAATAAAATAAGCCATTTATAATACAGAACCTGGCATAGATTAAATACTCAATAAATTATTCTCTCATTTAATCCTCACCCATCAAACTCCCACCAGCTTCATTTTATTCAATCTCATGTTATGCAAATTTTCTTCTATTAATATCCCCTCCCCATTTTTCAAATATTCAGACACTTAGAGTGCTTCACTATTACTATTGAGAGCAAAGTCCTGAGTGAGTCTTTTAAAAGTTAAAAAAGGAAACCTACCTTTTCCCACATGGCAGTTTATATTTTCCACCTTCCTCCCCCCTCTTATAACTGTTAGAGAGTACTTACATTACACTGTGTCAGATATTCTTCTAAGCCCTTTATTTGCAGTAACATATTTAATTTTTGACAACCCTGGAAAATAAGAATTATTCACATTTGAAAGATGAAAAGGTTAAGAAACTTGTTCAAAGTCAAAATAACAGTAAGTGGTTTAAGGTTTGCTATAAACAATTTGTAAATCCGGGATTTTGTGAGCAATTTCTCCCACTTGAGAACTTTAACTGACTTTTCTTCTATTCTACTGTTTCCCTTATATTTATGTACACAACACAACATAGTTTCATTCCTAGATTGATTTTGTCTGATACTCTTGATGTCAATCCTTACATCTTAACCACTATGAAACACCTGTGTGTGAGTGGATAGAGGGCAGGGGTTTGCAATGTTAACACACTACAGCACCTAATACAATGTGCAACTCAATTACAGGTAACGCACTAAAAAAATGATTGGTGCAGTCTTGGCTGTTCTGTCTATAAAAATTTGGCAGGGAATGAGTATGGATTATCCACACTTCCCCCAAATCTATTTTCCATGTCCTTAAATTTTCACATTAGTCAAGTGAGATAATACATGAAAAAGACCATACTATAGTTTCACATTAGTCAGTTCAGGCTGCCAAAACAAAATACCATAGATTGAGTGACTTAAACAAAATTATTTATTTTGCACAGTTGTGGAGGCTGGAAGATTAAGATCAATGTGCCAGCATGGTAGGTTCTGGTGAAAGATCTCTTCCTGATTTGCTTAGCTACATTCAAGTTGTGTCCTCACATGGAAGGGAAAGAAAGACAGAGAGAGGGAGAGGGACAGAGAGACAGAGAGAGAGTTAGCCCTGGTATCTTTTCTTAAAAGGGCACTAATCTCACGCATGAGGGTCTCACCATTTGAGGCCTTGACCTCATTAAAACCTAGTTTTCTCACATCCAATCCATCTCCAAACACCACCATAGTGGGGATTTGAACTTCAACGTATGGATTTTGGAAAAAACACAATTCAGTCTATAATAGTTTCTCAAAAATAATATCTTACTTTCCAAAGTCTTAAAAATGTAAATAAGTATATTCCCAGCAAAGAGAATTAACTAGAAATGCTAAATATCATTTGATTGTGATTCAGAATCACTAAATAGGGATACTAAACTTGAAAAATCATCTTTCTATTTCTAAGGGTGATAATCCCATTTTTACACTTATTTTTGAGCTTAATTTCATATTTTTGAACCATTTTATAGTTAAACTGAAATTTCTCTAAGAGTTTTCACTTTTAAAAAATCCTGCAATGGGGCGCCTGGGTGGCTCAGTCGGTTGGGCGTCCGACTTCAGCTCAGGTCACGATCTCGCAGTCCCTGAGTTCGAGCCCCGCGTCGGGCTCTGGGCTGATGGCTCAGGGCCTGGAGCCTGCTTCCGATTCTGTGTCTCCCTCTCTCTCTGCCCCTCCCCCGTTCATGCTCTGTCTCTCTCTGTCTCAAAAATAAATAAAACGTTAAAAAAAAATTTAAAAAAAAAATCCTGCAATATGGATAGAGAATAGAGATATAAGTGGATTAATTTTTGAAGTGTCTCTTATCATGCATTCTGATCATATTTGGTCTAAATTTATGTCCTTCATTCATTTAACGCTTGACGTTCCACAACTCTGATGGTTGTTAGTAGGGAACTATGTTCGGTGGCTTTTGCACAAGAGACATTTGTTTCTTTCACCAATTCTTTTTTTATTCATTCCATCTTTTTCTTATTCATATTTTTCAATATTGACATTGACTACTATTCCTAGATTTATCAAAGATTTCTCTTTACCTTAACCTCAAACCTAATTGGCAATTTTCATCTACTATCCAATTCACTATTCCATGATACTGAACTATTGATAATGAATCTTTAGTCTGAAACTTGACATATAAATAGTTTTGTAGATAATAATTATTAGATTTCAGTGAGAAAACAGTGAAAATTTCTTATCAACCTCATGAGGATATGTCTCAGCATGCTTATCATAGTACCCATCCTTAGAATATTAACATTTACAGTATTACTATTGTTAATCCATATTTGGCTTTGAAAACATTTATTTTAATATATAATTAAAACCATTTTCTTTTAAGAGTCTTGAAAACTAATTTAAAAATATTTACATAAAATGATCTTAATTTCACTTCCTACCTACCATTTTGTTCAAACTGGAAATCATATATAATAACTTGATAAAATTATTTTTTATTAAAATAATTCTAACACATAAATTAAAAATATTTGTCATTTATAATTTCTGTAAGCTGTGATCCTAGAGAGTCAAATATTTTGAAGTTTATATTCTCATTTTAAGGGGAAACACATGGCTGACTAGTTCTTTGTTGATAGAAATCCCCAGTAATGATTTCAGAGAGAGAATTATATACTTTAGGATTCTCCATGTTAAGATGTTAAATAAAACTACTTGGGGCACCTGGGTAGCTCAGTCAGTTAAATGTCTGATTCTTGGTTTCAGCTCAGGTCATGAACTCACAGTCTGTGGGTTCAAGCCTTACCTTGAGTGCTGCGGTGGGAGAACAGAGCCTGCTTGCGGTTCTCTCCGTCTCTCTCTCTCTGTCCCTTCCTTGCTTATACTCTCTCTCTCTCAAAAATAAATAAATAGGGGTGCCTTGTTGGATCAGTCAGTTAAGCGTCCAGCTTCAGCTCAGTTGGTGGGTTCAAGCCCCATGCTGGGCTCTGTGCTGACAGCTCAGAGCCTGGAGCCTGTTTCGGATTCTGTGTCTCCCTGTCTCTCTGCCCCTCCCCCACTTGCATGCGCTTGCTCGCTTGGACACATGCTTGCTCTCTCTCAAAAATAAATAAACATTAAAAAAATTAAAAATAAACAAATTAATAAATTAATTTACAAAAACCCTGTACTTTAAGGTTACTTTCTACTTTTCTAAATATCAGAAATTACTAACCCTAAATATTATTTTTTTTGTCAATTTCAATTATTTTAATAGTTGAGGAGCTATTCAGAAAAAGTATCTGGTTATTATTCCTCTGACTTTCCTAAAAGAATTATTATTATTTGACATAATTTTCTCTTTGGAATGCTTTGTTAAGTGTCCAATAACCTTAATTGAAAGATGTTAACAGTTCAGAAAATTTTAATTCTATGATATTCTTTGTGTTTTGTGCATTATTAGCTAAAGAGACTGCTAATATATTGCTAAATCTGTTGGGATTTACTCACTCCAGTTTTAATAGACTAACTCCAACAAATCATAGACTAACACTTGAGAATGAATAATGGTCTTAAAGATATATGATGTATTTATCTGAATAATAATGAAGACTCAGCTATCTGTAAGGAAACTTCAGAAGGCTGTACTTCATTTTTTTTATTGCTAAGACAGTAGGAGAGGAATGAGAGAAACTAGTAGGAAAATTGAGTAAGTTTCATGGTGAGGAAATAAAAATGATAAATTTAATCTTGACAAATACTTTACATAATCCTTTAGAAAATAAAGTACAAAAGAAAAAAACTGAAAATAAAACAAAAAAAGCATAAAGTGTAATGAAAAAGTGGTAACATTTACAAATATTTTTAAACAATGTTGAAATGTTTCAAAATATTAAAATATTGTTTAAAAATGGGAAATAACATTAATATAAATATACAAGTCCTATAGCAGAAAACTATGCAACCTACTAAAAGATAATAAAGGTTTGAATAACTGAAGAATCATACTATGATTATGAAAATGCATAACATAAAAGAACATCTATAAATTATTATAATCCCAGTAAAGAATCTGTTATGTTTTTGTTTCTTGCAAAATTATTCTACACCTGATCTAAGACTTCTCCAGTGCATTAAAATGATTTTTAAAACTATAGTACTAGTTGCCCAATAAATTGAGATTTTCAGCAAACTGAAAACTGACTTTTCCAAATGTGGTCTCCAAACCTCAGAAAGTGTACCCTGGGATTGGAAAGTGAACTGGAAAGCCCACCTTGGAGCTGGGACTCTGTGGACTGGTACTTACTGCTCTTGGGGAGAGGAAGGAGAAGACAGGTGGCTGTAAGAGAGCCCAGGCTAGTGGCACTCAGGGAGAGGAGTTGGGTTATCTTAGTCGTCACTCTCTTCATTTCCAGTACTCGGATTCCCCTGAAAACTCCAGCATATCTGAAGAAGAAAAGATTCCATTTTGCTGTAGACCATTTGTTCATTCCTGTTCATTCCTCCACATTGACCTAAAGGAACACAATGTAGGTTTTCAAAATTCTTGAATGCCTTTATTCTGAGAAACAAAAGTGAAAATATAACCTCAAGGTTATTTAAAGACTGTTCTGTTTTATTGAACAAAGTTAATTCTTTAGTTTTAGTCAGAATAAGAACTTACACAGGAACTGGAGATAATGAATCTATATTATAATTGTCTACAATTAAAAAAAAACCCTACAATCTTGGTGTAGGATTGTGTATATATTCCTCACATATAATAGATTAGAATATTCCAAGCCGTAATGTATGTATATATTTACTTTATGGTAGATGATAACATCTATGATGAAAGAAGTAGTGTGGGGGACATTAAAATTCTTATTGTCAAATAAGAATTAAAGTTCTCTTTTATACTTTAGCTTCAAACCATAGACCAAAATATATTTTAGATAGATTAAAATATGACAGTAAAAATGTTAGATGACTGCATAAATCTATATGTGTATATCATGGCAAAAGCATTTCAAATCATGACCCACAAGTCAGACATCATAACACAAAAGTTTGATAGGCTTGATTACATAAAAGTGTAAGACTTATCTATCAACTGAAAAGACCACAAATGAAGAATAAACAAAAAATTGTTAAAAATGTCCAACTTTCTATGAAAAGAGATGTTGCAACAGAAAATCTGAATGAAAAAAATAATCAAATTTCATTAACAACCATTTCAAAATTAATGAATTCATATGGACAAAAGTAGTAAGACACATTTATGGTAACTTGTAAATACCAAATATTTAACACTTATCAATATTAGATTGGCAAATTTTTTTAATTATAGTATTTGATGTTAGTATTATAGAGGTGAAAATCCTTCAGATGCTGTTGGTGGAGGATGAATTTATATAATCTTTCTACAATATAATTTGGCAATATTTATCAATAGTCTTTAAATAATATTGTTTATTCCAATTGGTCTGGAAATAGTATGTTTCAGAATTACCTTCAGGAAATGAGACAGGTACAGAGATGTATGAGTAAGAGTGACTTCTCAGTTCCCAAAAAGAGTGCTCAGTTCTGAGAGAGAGAAATGATTTACGACCATGTGTATTTGGGGACTTGAGTAAGAAGTGGGATTTGGAACTCATTCTAAAGTGTCTAAGCAAGGAATAAGAATAGGTAATTCAGAGGTGTGGCAGGCTTATTTTTTTTTTCTTTTTCTTCTTGTTTTTTAATTTTTAGATTTACAGCTAATGGCAGAAATTAAGGGAAATACAAGTAATATATAATAGAAAGGTACATTGACAACAGCTGCAATGGCAGGTTCACTTTTTAATACTCAGTGTTTTTAAAATAAACCTTTTTTATCCCCCCTTGGACATGTATTCTTAGTTGGACAATTTTCAAGGCATATGTTCTTAGCCGGGCAATTTTCTTCCAGGTGGAGACTGAGTGATCTATAGCCTTACTTACTCTTGTAGCTTCTCTCAGTTTCAGTTTGTATCTCCCGAGATCACCTTGGAAGTTTACACATGGGACGTTTTTATTGGCTGGATCTTCATTCAATTGTCCAGAACACAGATCACATGATTACATTCAACTGAAGTGAAGCCAGAAAATGTTTTCCTATGTGCACTGAAAGAAAAGGAAACATGTTTGTTATTAGCTAGAAATCTCTTCCCCAGTATATCCTTCTGATTACCAAATATTTTTTCACTTCTTTTCCCTCACACAAACCACTTCCATACCCTGTCTAAAGACACAACTTAACGTCCCATCAAGCCAAGGTATCCAATTCGAAGACTAAGCTCTTCAGATATTCGCAGTCTTATTCATGATATCTGGATGTATTTGTCAAAGGACAAATTATTAATTACTAATGCTCCTCTCTACCCATACACAAAATACAGTGATAGCACACAGCCAAGAGGAAGTGCTTCTTAATATAAATGCTCTCATTTGGAAATAGAGAATGAGAAACACTGAGTAGTCACTTATCTGTAGCAATTATGAAAACATCCCAGACTGGCAATCAAAGATCCCTCTGCCTTGGCAGTAGTTGTACTTCCTTGAAGAAACTGAATTCTCCTTTGTACATTCTTTTTTGTTTCCCCCAATCCTGCCCTATGGGAAAATGCAATCTGTAAGTTATATTCCATGGGCACATCTGAAGTATGCTCTTCAGGGAGACTACATAGCTTTTATAGTCCACTTCTTGCCTCCACCAAGTTTGGGGATCCTGAGGTTGTTTGAAGTTTTAAATAGACTTTTTTTTTTCTATCTAGACAATGCTACTTTCATGCAATAGTTTCATGAAAAACACAGTAGACTCCTGAAATGTCATATTCATGTGTCTATAATCACAGTTTAAGATCTTTTGAAGACATAATTGTAAAGCCTAATTTTTTTTCTTTGCTTTCTCTGTCCTTTAGACCATAAATAATTAGCATGAGGATACTTGCAATGTGGGCTTGGGAGGGGAGGCAGTACACTGAATCTGACCTTTGTAGTAGGGTTCAGCCTTAGTGGGTTTTGTTGCTCAAAGCTTCTTTCAGTTTTAATCCCTTATTATGTGGCTTCTATAAATAGTTGATTTTCCAAACTTTGGAGTTCCCAGTTGTCTGGGCTTTCTTTTCCTCGTTTCATTTCTGCTTGAAAGCTGGCTATCCTTTGCTGGGTTCGTGTCTTTCCTGTAATATTTTACTAAGGCCAAATGTGAAAGTATATTATTAATCAGTACCTCTCTTGCTACTTTCTCTAAAGCTACAAGTCAAATAGGCACTTAATCCTCTACATTGAGTATTCATTTTCCTCCTTCTGTCAATCACATTAAACACAAATTGTAACACCGTCCTCTCCTTGAAATATGTTCTTTCCTTTGATCAACTACAATGTACTCTGCAGGATATTTTCCTAACTCACTGTTCTCTCCTGCTCAGTTGGCTCTACTGGAAGCACTTTCTCTTCCTAGACTTTAGATATGGGAGTTCCTCAGTTCAGTTGTCACACTTCTTGTCTCTTTTTAGACTCCCTACCTTGGGGAGTTCATCAATTGCCATAGCTTTAAATAATATTTATATGATAATAAATCCTGGGTTATCATCTCAGTCCCAGCCTTTCCTATGACATAATTTTATTTCTTAAATGGTATAGTGGTGTTCATCACACTAAAAAAATACACACATACACACGGATATACAGAGTCGCCCATATTTTCAGAAAGAGAAGAGGAATGAAAGGCATAAAACCATGGAACATTGTATACATGTGTTTGTTTATCCAGTCTTAAAATGTAAACTCAATGGCAACAGTAACTGATATGGCAAATGTTACATTCCCAGGTATGTTGTACAAATGAATATTTGTTGACTGGATGGTTGGTTTAATACACATTAATGAAATTTTACTTCAGTAGAAATGTGCTAATTTTCAGAATAACTCATTGTAATGCAGATATGCCCTCTATACTTAAATAACACATCAGTTGTGTGATATTTTACTCTCTTTTCTAGATCCCAATGCTCTGGCTGGCCAGACTGGCCCTGATCATGCTCTTATAGGAGGAATAGTGGCTGTAGTTGTATTTGTTACGCTGTGTTCTATATTTCTGCTTGGTCGATATCTGGCAAGACATAAAGGTAGGTAATATTTAACAAAGTATTCTTAACTTTAGCAAAAATATATTCTAAAGGCTAGCTTAATCATGAAATATTAAATGAGTGTATGTATATATGTGACAGAGAGATCTAAATATGAAATTATTTCATGGAGTTCTTGATTATTTTACTTAATGAAAGTTGGATTGGTTTAGCAAAATAATGTTTAGCCAATGGCCAAAGGTTACAGAGTGAGTCATTGGCTCAGGGAAAAAAAAATAGCAAGTTTGTATTTATCTCTAGGATTGACATTCAACTATAATGCTAAGTGTTCAGCCAACGTTTTTGTCTGTAGGTTTATAGACACACATATGGCCATATCAGTGAGGAAAATGTGTGATTTTTTTGCAGTGGGCTAGGTAGAAAACTATTGACATAATCTACTTTTAAGTGGAGTTTTCAAAATGAAAGATGACACGTTTGATGTGATCATTATCAACATCTTCACAAAGGGCCCTGATTGCTACAGCTGCATGGATCACATGGTCTGTATCCATCATTAAAGAAATCAAACTACTCATTACCCATTCCAGTTAGGCAGTTGCTCCCAGTTAACCTGGCCACTGCTTCATCTATAACATATACCTGAAAACTGATAGTGTGCGACATTAGAAGAGTGAAATGTATGGTTTATTATGTCTCAGAATGTGTTCTCACATATAAGAAATCGGGCATAAGTTCCTTCCTCAATGAATGCAGTGCTAACGCTGGCTATTTTACCAGTCTCACAGAACTAACCAATATATATATATATATATATATATATATATATATATATATATATATTTTTTTTTTTTTTTTCTCTCAATACCCACAGGAACATATTTAACAAATGAAGCTAAAGGAGCCGAAGATGCACCAGATGCTGACACAGCCATTATCAATGCTGAAGGCAGCCAAGTCAATGCTGAAGAGAAAAAAGAGTATTTCATTTAAAATGCAGGCCAAGATTATGAGTTTTCCTTACCAGGCTGGCTGCTGGAGAAAACTGGCTATCATCTTTCAGAATTCATTTCTACCATCTTCTGCTACCTTTATTAACTTCCATACTGTACTGCTATCAGTGGCCAGTGTATACCAACAATCAGCTGTCGAAAGCATCATTCTTTAATTACTGTACCATCCATAATGCAGGACATTTCTTACTGCCTAAATTCCACACCATTGCTCTTTTAACATACAGTGCTTGAATATACAGCCTTAACAATGTTAATCATCTCCTTGGATCATGGTATTGAGTTGTTTTTATACATTGGAAAAAAAGTATGCAAAGTGTTTCTTTTCCCCCCTCATCTTTTCCCCCATTAAATCATAAATTTTGTCAGTTTGCCACTGGACAGCTTTCACGAGTAGTAGGATTAGGTAAAGACCTAACGTGTTTAAGTTTAATCAGAGATTAGAGGTTTACGATGTTTTCCACATGTCTACCTTCAAAGACATGTTTGGAAACATATGTCCTAGAAAACACACTGTAGAATAGATTCTGGAATGTTTGAGATTATACTAGTAAAGCTGTATCAATTTGCTATTTAAAAATACAGTATTTGATACAGGAGCCATGTGTATGAATTGCAATCATGCCATGACATCTTATATATAATTATATAGATTCCACCATTAGGTTATTTTAGCTTCATTTACCAGTAAGTTTTACAAACATGTTACTGCTTTGGGAATCACAAAGATTTCATTCATTTCTCTAATTTGATTCTGTAATTTATTTGCTCCATAAGAACTCACCTGCCTAAACAAAACTGAAGTATCCATAGGGCACAATTTTGAAACATTTAGTATCTGTATATAGTGCATATAATAAATCCAATTAAACATTATTTGATACATATTTAACTTTTTTGGCTGTAGGTAATTCAGTCATAAGTAAGCATTTTCTAATGTCCATTATATCCCTTTAGATATTACTTAAACCAATATTATAAGTAGATAACATGTATTAGTATTTTTGTCTGTATGTCCTAGCACTGTTCAACAACAAATTTTTCTAGTTCTTGTTAATTTTTATTTGTTATACAATGGAAGCACAATGTTATAAGGAAAGGTAATTTTAAGCTAACAACCAGTGCACAGCCTCAGGTTTTCAATTACAACCACAGTTGAATAATAACCTAAAAGTAAACTCTTAGTTTGCTAAAAATTAAAAAAAAATAATAATAATTTGGCAGTTCCAGAGCTGCTTACCTATGTTGGTTTGCCAAAAAGAAGTGTTTAAGATATGTTTTCTGTATAAATGAACTAATTCTTTATTAAATTCCTGTCTATGCATTTTGTGAGGTACAAACTTATGAAACAGTGAGTGATGGAGAATTTCTGCCATGCTTTTAACTCCAAGGTGAAAGTCTCTTTCTCTGGATTATTTCTGAAATTTTGGTGTATTTAACCATTAAGAAATGCTGTATTCTTACATATGATACAGAGTCAATCTAAAGTCATATTATTTCTTCTAGTAAAATACAATATTGCTAGATTAGTTCTCATTAAATTTATTATATGCTAAAAATTAAAAATCCAGTTAGATAAAAAATTATTTTCCCATTCAGAAGCATTGCACCTTTAAGAAGAAAACTAATAGGACAATACGGTAGCTATACTTGTGATGTCTGAAAGCATGATGGCCTATGGTTTTAAAAATAATATCTTGGAATTTATTTTTGGGAAATGAGAATGGTTGAGTATGACATCATGTATTAATATCAAATGGAAGACAAGGGTGCTGTATCTTATTTATCAGAAAAGTATAAACTTTTAAAGACAACGTTAGAATTTTTAAATTGTTTTTTTTTTATTGTTGAAGCATTTATCTTGTTGATTTCTTACAAAACAAAAAGGACGATGTCAGTCAAGCAGCACTTTTTCAGAATATACAGAACATAAATAATATGATGTGGTTGAGTGTTAACATAATAAATCATATACAGTATGACATTTTAAGGAAATAAGTCTGCATTGATGTGATTGCATGCTTGTTTTTACAGTTCACTCCATACCATCTGTGGAAAAATGCAATAATATGTTAATATAGTATGGTAGTTTGAGAGAATCAGGTAGGTGCTACTAGACACATTGAAACTAGAATAGGTTTATAAACTGTTCATATCTTTCAATGCATAATCTTTAGAAAGACTCCACAAAACAAAATTCATCCTGTTAGTACAAAATGGAAAGGTTCTTATTACAGAAGTAAGTTGTATAAACTGCATCATCAATGACTATTTAAAGCTTAATTTCAGGATGCACTTACAAAATTGCTACTCTTCATTGATGCTGTATTTACATCCCTCTTCATTTTGTCTATATTCTACTTGGCTCCAACTGCTAAATTGTTGCCTAAATAACTCAATCATTATTTATAGCACTGTAAAATTAGAAATCAAAAATTGGTTGTATTTCAAAATTTTTGACTCTTTTAACCCATTAGAGTAATATAAAAACTCATTAGAACTCTTTAAAAGAAACTAATATATTATGATTTGTGGGCTCTAATAAAATGTTTTGCCAGTTAAGATAGTTCGATTTGAATTAGGTATCATTTTTAGTTACTGAAAAATATAGCAATAGAATCATATTTTCCTATCTGTAAAATGTACTTTATTTCCACTAAACAAGGACATAAATTGTAGAAATTCTCATTTCTACCAAAATCAGGAAAAAAAACCAAACTGACATTTCAAAATAGAACCATGTCGATTGCAATGTCTGAAATGTGCACATGCGTATGCACAGAGAGCCAAATTCTGTCTCTGCTTATTGAGCACAGAAGCTACGGAACTCAATTGAAGGAGTGTGAACACACACACACCCCTAGTAGAATATGGAGCATTATTCTTTACCAAAAGTAGCTATTCTCTGCCAGTGTACTGTTTACAGTGTAAATTGATCGTTCTCCATCAAAGAAGTGTAAACAGCATTCTTTTTTTCTTCCATTCTTGAGTGTCCTAGATAGAATGATTATTAAAATTAGGAAGAAAAAGGAACGTTTGTGAGTACAAGAGCAAAGATAGAGCACATGCGCAGAGTATTGATATGTGTATGTTTATGTATGAGTGTGTGTGTGTGTGTGCGCGCGCGCGTGTAAGAGAGAAAGAGAAAGAAAGATAGAGAGAAATTTCAACTTGTTTTCTTTTACCAGAGAATCCAAGAAGCAGTTTAAGGAACCTGATTTTGGAGTTTAATCTAGAAACTGGATGATCTCATATTGATTCAAGATGATTAATATTGCATTGAAATCCCACAATTAAAATAGAGAAAGAAAACTAACTTTCCTAAATATGGCAAAGAAGCTAACACCTCATTTATTTTCGTTTCTTTGTAAAAATATAAATATCTCAAATTAAAAGGACAGGCTCACTTGTAATTATGTACTCATGATTGTAACAGCATTGAGATTCCATATAGGCACATGTACAGCAGCTGTTTGACGGTGATGGTTCTTCCATGTGACATACCAGTTATCGTGTAATTTAGTGCCACTTATTGCAAAGTGTTACCAAGGGGAACATTGAAAATACTTTTTCTTTTCCTTTGGACATAAGGATAATTTGATGAATGTTAAATATGAACTTCATGTTACATGTTTTAATTGTGGAGAAAATTCAAAACCTCGTATCTTACTGCAACTTCCCTTTCATCTTGCTAATTACGTAGAGCCCACTAAAAGTGCCCAATATTATCCCCCTTTGCGAATGGTAATCTGTGATGAACATACGAAATAAAACAAACAAAAAGAGCTGGCAACCACAGCTGAAATAAGTGAAACATCTAGCGAGAATTACTGCGTAATGCTTTTTATTAAGTGGCACAAAGTACACACTAAAAACTATGCAAAATATAGGTAACTACAGTGTACGTACATGTAAGTATCTTGTACTTGCTGTGTATGGATGTTGGAAACCCATGTAATTATAATATGCATTTTGAATATTGGGAAAGAGGAAATCTTAGTGTAGATAATAGAATTTGTTTTGAAATATACACTGGCAATATTGAAATATACTCAGTGCAATATCTGAAATTCTATTGCTGGATACTTCATGCAAAGGGATTTTAAAGAATTCTTTAACACCATCCAAGAGGTTGCTAATCGTCACCTCCCACGCACTAAAGCATTAATTAAAAATGCAGTTGATTCAACAACAACACTTTAAGCTTTTCTTAATCATTAATGTGACACAATAAAATTATTTGGCCTACTTTTTAGCACAACTGGAGAGAAAGAAATAACCTGAGTTTCAAACTTTGCTTGATATCTAATTGAATTTGGAATTCTTAAACTTTCTTTGAAATATGTGTATATTTTAATAGGTTATGGTACTTTTATTATAAGTACAGATTTATTCAGTCAAAGAACACAGGTTACCCTTAGTCAGTAGTTAGAGTCACTATATCTTAATGGGAAATTTTTTAGACCTTTGTTCTATTTATTTTATTTTTTCCCCCTTTCTCTCCCTATTGTGTCCCAGACATACCCTTTGCACTTATACCCTTCCAAAGGCAATGGATTGAAAGTAGCAAGATTATAAAGAGAGCTAAAGGGGACAACGTGTAAGAATGGGTTCTAAACTCATCAGCATTTTTATGTATTGAGATTATTAATATTGAATGCAATAGTTATTGGATATAGCTGGTAAGTTCTCTGCCATGCATACTTACAATAATCCTTCTACCTCTCACTTTTAACATGGGCTATGATATAGAAGAAATAATGATTTACAGGATATCCCAGGAAGCACTCTTTGGGACTATCATAACAGTCCGCTCCCTAGCCCCTGGGAAATCTCAAAAGCCAATTTCTTTTAGTGTATTCAGTGGTGTATGGATCTGCATTGGTTTTCCTTTTCTATCATTAACTTTTCCTATAGGCAAAATATGCTAATTTTATAAGGATATTTCTTCTCATGCCTACTGATATTTCAATGTAATATAATTGTGTTGATTTTTAAAGAATAATTTAAATGGCAACACTTTGGAATCCAATCTGACATTTCATTTAATATTTAAACTGCAACAATTTCTCATAAATTAATGCTGTGCTTTTAAGTAAAAATTATGTAAATTATTTATTTTCCCAAGAAGTGTTATCTATGTAAGACAAAAATTTAAGTATTTAAAATTGCCTCCTTATTAACAAATAATACCTGAACAATGAATGCAAAGTCTTGCCACAAATGCCCACTTTATTGTGTCTGCTTAGACATAATATGAATTTTTCAAATGATGTAATTTAATTATTCAAAAAGGAAATTACATTTTAAAAGCAGATTTTTCTTTAGAAAAAAAAAAAGACAAGAAAATATTTCAAATTATGATGTTGAATCTATAAAATATGCTTCAAGTAAGATGTTTCTATGTTATGTGGTTATGTTACAAATAATATTTGGTCGAATCTTTACCATCTTTTCCATATATATATATATATGTTTTATATATATATATGTTAGTTACAAGAAATGTATGGTTATTTTGGAGAGAATGGGCCCACATGTGAAAAATATGTAAAGAGAAAACACTATTTTCCCCTATAACACATACTGTATATTTCAAAAGAAAAAAAAAGTTAAAAGATATTTGAAGATTGCAGGGGCAAAAAAAAGAAAAAAAAAAGGCCTCCCAGGGCTCAGCACTTAAGCACTTTTCCCACATCCAGGGTCAGAACAGCGGTGATTTCCCACACGGACTTTTAAGTGCGGTATGAATGCGACATTACACTTCTATTATACACAGTACTGTTAAACCTCAAATGTTTTCTTTCTTCAGATGCTTTTCCTTGTACATGCTCCTAGTAGACACTTTTCTCTTTATATTTGCTGATAGTGAAAGTTATATGCAATAAAATATTTGATGGTTGAAAGCAGTGGTCACCAGTTGGTTAAAAAACAAACAAACTGAACAAACTATGAAATGTAAACTGAATTGTTATCTCTTTATCTTTTTTGCGTTTCTCTGTGTTTCTAATGTATTGAATGATTCTCATAAATAGAAAAATAATTTAGAGATTTTTCAAAACTAGTACTTTCTCCTTATAAATGTATAAAATTTTAATCTCTTTACAAATTTATTTAACTGTACCTGCTGTACTTATTGTAGATTCAATGATGCAGTTAAGTAGTGACCCAAGAGTTTGGGATTACTGACCTATTTTCTTCATATTCAGTTCACATCAGTATTTGTGAATTGGTTGTTTAGCTTTTCATTCAACCAAAAAAATATTCCCTCAAGAAAGCTCCATTTTTATCATAAATATTTCAACCTAATCAACATTGGAACAAGTCTGCCATGTTAAAAAAAATTTAAAGACTTATCTCTGAAAATGGTACCCAGAAATGCAGGTGTTCCCAGAAATGTAGCTTCAAAAATAAAATGTTCTATTTATATGACATGAAATTCATAACTTTTGGAAGGGTATATTTATGACAACATAAAAATAAATTCTGTGCTGTAAAGAAGATTCGCCAAAATAAACGTATTGCACAGAAGATAGAAAAACACAATTATTGAATCTACTGTTATCATAAACATCATCAAAAAACAAAATGCATATTGTAATATTAGGTACATGACACTTGCATGTTGATATGCCTATATACTTACAAAGTATTCAATGTGTACTTAGTGGCGCTTAAAATATGTCATGTACAACTCTTATAAACATTCTTACAGGGTTCCCATTTGCACTTCATCTTTCAGTAAAGTCTTGTCAGAAAAAAAAATGTCTGATACATATGGAAAAATAAAATTTGAATTTTAGTTATCTGTTGGACACTACTGAATTGTCTATTCATTTAGTTCATTTTCTTAGGTCTGAAAGCAGACATTGAAAGATGGAACTTTCTTTTTTCCCACTGACAGGTTATAAAAGATGTTACAAACCAAACATTATTTTACATATCTTTTTCAACTGACCACATTATCCATTCATTTTAGATTTTCTAGTGATGCCTATTTTCCTTGTAAACTTCTAAGTGGAATTTTTAAAAATTAAGCAGTAGTAGAATAAATGTTATTTGTACATTTAATCGTTACTCCTTGGAGAATATGAACCTTGTAATATGGTCACTAAGGGTAAAAAAAAAAAAAAATGTTGCTGACTTAGGGAAATCTGTTTGAGATTGCCAAAATTTTAATAATCTGTAAAGGTAATATTACATTCACTTATGTGTGTTTACTAATGTTGACTAGGAACAGAAGCAAAAATACCTAAACCTATTTTTTTTTAGTTTTCACACTCTAACCAGTATTATATATTTCAACTACCTAAGATAATACAATTAATAATATATCCATCCTAAGCTTATGCCAATAAGAATTTGAGATAAGCTTTTAAATTTATGGGAGATTTTCTTTGTGTCTTTGGAAGTTCACTTACCATAAGGTATTTTATAGTCTACTTTAAATAACAGATTTTGTTATACAGGGTAAGCCAAAGGCTGTACAAGAATTAGTGTCATTGGGTCTGATATTTGTGTTAGACCATGAAATATTCCATTAAAATTTATCTGTAAATACAAGGCAAGATTTTGTATCTGGTCTATTTTATTAAATAACATTTTATTTACTTTAATTCATTTTTTCCTAGCAAAAGCAGCCCTGCGATACAATTTAACAAAGGTGATTCTGCATCAAAGATAGAATTCAACACATCTGAAAGCAAATGATGGCATTTGATATAATCACATTCTTTGACACAATCGTTGTTTTTTTCCTGCTATCCAAAATGCCCATTCTATATGGCTGCACAGACTTATACACATACGACATCCGTATTACCTAGATTAAAATCAACTCTGTTTTCATATTGGCAATTGTTTCCGTTAAAATATTCTTCAGCATTTTTTTTTTTAACCAAGGAGCCTCACTGGAAATTCTACTTCATATAATTCACTAAAGGATAGAGTTAAGTTTAGGTGTTCTTAATTATCATTGCATAGTGGCTTTAGTCCATGAGAGAGATCCTCATTATATGACAATCCTGAAATGATGCTAAAAATAACTGCACACTTTTTTTAAAACAAGAAGTTCTAGGAAATACATAGTTTAATTTTTTTCAAACCATATTTGTTTTGTGCAATTTAAGGATTTTTTTTAATGTTTTGAAATCCAACAAATAAAAAATAGAGACGAGATTAAAGGAAAAAAGCAGTTTCCTGGTTGCATTTTAAATGCCACCTTGTGCTACTCTACATTGCATGTTATTTATTGAAAACATAACTATTGAACACCTACTACATAACAAGTCAGTCAAATTCATGAAGTACACTAAGAACATGAATATAGCATTTTATGCCCAGACCTTCAAAACTTTACTAAATTATCGTTCCAAGTAATGACCATTTTCTGTATTTTTGTCATTCCTATATTGGACAGAGGAGTGGGGATATTCTGTTAATAATAATAAGAAGTAGTATAAGAAGTAGAATTTAAAAATATAGAAGTCTCGTGATTTAATCAAACTAAAAAAACAAGCAAATAAATAGCATGTCTTTCAACCAGTGTTCGTGGTCTTAAATTTGATAGATTAGCTCTCTCTGAAGATGTTTAATGTTGACTCTTTAAAAAATAGATCTGATTATTGAGTTAATACTTTATTATGTAGAAAATTTAGGAAATTAATATAACAATGACCAGAGTCTGTACATTATTATTAAAAGTTCTAAAAACACATGTCCTTCACATACTACCAAAACTTTAATTCACTTTTTTGTTACTAAATGAAGTCCTTACACAGATGTGGGTGCATATAATATAATCATGTGGCAAATTTAAAGAATATATTTTCACATAGATTGGAGGTAGAGTGGGCCTTTTAAACTAATGAATTATTGCTGGAAAACAACAATATGACCATCACTTTAAGATTTGAAAGCATATAACTATTAAACTTGGTGTCAGAAATATATGTCTTCTTTACTCACAAATTAAGAGAATATCAGGAAGTAGAAATTTTTCAATGTGTTGGGAGAGAAAATGATTAAAAGGGAATTAGAAAATTCCTAAAGTGTGTCTATTTGGCAATTTTATCAAATGGGAACATGTCCTAATACCCTTCTGCCAGAGATCAGAGAAACTTTACAAAATGGGATCTCAAAGGTTCAGTGCTCCCACAAACTCTTAGTCCCAGGCAAAAGGATTTGGGACTCTAAGGACTCCCACTCTAACCACATAATCTGCCAATTATATATTCATTTGCTTTGAAAATAACTTTAAAATTGTATTTGTTTCCATGAAAAAGAAAAACTATCAACTTTACACCCCTTGCTATAAAATAAATTCCCATGCTTCAGGCTATATTTTCCGGCACTAATTCACACTTCTATTACCTCATGTAACACTAAAGTCCCTTCTTTGGTTTGTAGGTATCATAGAAGGCATTATTTTTTGTCAGATTTTGCTTATAGTTTTTCCTGCTAATCTGATGGAGTCATGTCAAATTGGACATACACACAATACTTTGCTCAGAAATTGGGGCCCACTTCAAGTGTAACCATGAACTCTAGCTTAAGAATCTGCAATAACTTTACACCAAACATCACATTCCCAGCTGCTGAAATGCTTCTCACTCATGTTTGTCTTTCTTGTATGCAGCCACTAGCTATGATCTTGGTGCTAAGATATTGCAATATGGCTCCCTTTGCCCTTTCCTGACATAAAGTGCCTAAAACCCTTGGAATCTCTGGAAGTGATACATTTCTTTTTCTTATCAGATGACTAGTCGCTGAGGGCTTCTGGACAGCCTCAGGATGGCGGCTGGTCACCAGGGGAACCATCCAGGTGATCAGAGGGTTAGAATTTCTAGCCCCAACACCTGACCTCTTGGAGAGGAGCGGTGCTGAGGGTAGGGTTAATCACCGGGGACCAATGACCTAATCATGCCTGTGTAATAAAGCCCCATAAAAATCCCTAAAGTGTGGCAGTCAGAGAGCTTTCTACTTGGTGAACATGGAGGTGCTCTGAGGGTGGAGACTTTGGGGAGGAAATGGAAGCTCTGCTCCCCTTTATCCATATCGAATCTTCCCTCTGGCTGTTCCTGACTTTTAATCTTTGTAATCTAGTAAGTAAATAGTTTTCTGAGTTTTGTGAGCAGTTCCAGCAAATAATCGAAACCGAGTGGGGAGTTGTGCTTGATTTGTAATCAAGTTGTACAGAAGTTGTAGCTAACCTAGGGACCCCACCATTGGCAATTGGCATCTGAAGTTAGAACCAGTCTTGGGAGATGAGCCCCTAATCTGTGGGGTTTGCACTAACTCCAGGCGTGTAGTGTCAGAATTGAGTTCAACTGTAGGACACATAGCTGGTGTCATAAATTTAGTTGATGTGAGAATCCCCAACATGCTCCCCCTACCCCACAAGCACACTTGGAATACAGAAGTATTTAGTGAAGAGTAGAGAGCTGTTCCTCCTTTTCACGCACAATGTGACTAAAATACCTCTGCTTCTGCAGAGACAAAGAAAATATCATTTTCCCACCCAACAGATCATTTGAAAAAAAAAAATCTTCAAAACTAGCATCACATTTTAATAAAGAGAAAACAAGCATAGGAGGTCACATACATACCAATTTAGTGGAAGAGTCAGATTTAGAACATAAATCTAACTACTGAACCCCCTTGCCTCTCTATTGTGCAATTGTGTACTCTTGGGAGCACATAGATTCTCCTTGCCCCATCGGTGTTTATAGAGCATTATCAGCAGTGTTCATCTTGCAGAAGCATAATCTGTATTGCAGGAGTCTTAGAGTCACCATTGTTAAAATTTGTAAGATTCTGGCTATAGCTTCTCTCTGCTCTCATGAATGAATGATTAAAATACAACTATAATGTAAATTATATTTAATGAGATTGCTGGCAGTGAGTAGAAATCTACCCAGGGGTTTATGTATTTATTTTTTCCCATGGGACGTGTAGAGGAGAAAGAGGCAGTTTGGGAACATGGTAATTCATGGAGGTGAGAACTGAACAACTCTCTATTAAGGAAGGCCTTGGATACTCTAGGGAAGCATAAAGATGTTGGGGAACATATGAAAATAAGTACAATTCCCCAATTTATTGTACAAATTGATTTGGAGCTCTGGAGGCATATCCATTGAAATACCAGTGAAAATGATCATTGCATAGGTTGTCAAAGCCCAACATTACAAACAAATTAAAGCAATGGACTCCATTTATTGAAAACATAGTTACATATTGTCAAATGTATAAATATGAATCAACTTAAATCCAAATCTGATAGCTAGGAGTCTGCTTACATTTAGAATCTCAGGCAAGACTAGATCTTATGTGGCAAGACTGGTTAGTTGAAGCCATAATGCAATACTTACCATCAGGGCTGGTTCATGGGCGAATGGCCAGAAGAGTTGCACAGGACTTCAAACTCCAAACGGAGTCTCATCTTTGGAGTTTAATGCCTTGCAGTGTTATCTCAAAGTTCTTAATAATTTTCTTAGAATTATTGTTTTATAAGTGAAGTCCAATGGGGTGATAGAGTATGTGCTGGGGATTTGGAGCTTCAGCTTCTGTGTGGTTCTGCCTCTCCATCTCATTGTCTCCTAAGGACAGGTTCTTAGCTGCTTACTCTCTGCTCATACCTAGTGACCACCACATCCTATGGCCCCAGGCAGGGGCCAAGGCACAGTCTTAGGGAGACGTAGGTCAGGAAGTTCTTGCTCCAAGTATGGAGTCACAAGGTGAGACTGGTGCTGAGGGGGGTCTGTACTCACCATATGAATGGCCCAACCCCAAGGATACAATAGTAAATGGCAAATGAGAGTATTACAGGTAGATACAACAGTACAAGAAAGGAAAATACTTTTTTTTCTGATATTTGAATAAATGGTGTCATGTTTTCATTTTGCAAAGAGCCCTACAAATTATGTAGCTGTCCCTGTTTACCACTTTAATATGATAGCAACTATCAATTATTTTCAAAAGTATTTTAGAATGACCCTTGACTATTTTCAGATGCCTTGATTTAATGGGTGTATGGTAGGACTTGAAACAATGTTTCTTCTTTTGTTGGTTAAACATTTTACAAACCTTTTCAGTTCTCTATTTCGGGGGAGACACACAGGTCATGTTACTGGTTCAAAATCCTAAGGCAAATGTTACTTAGGAAATTAACATTTTCACTTTTTATTTCTATGTTCCATCTCTGTGTGAACAATAAAACTACAAAATTGAAGAATGGTACATTCTTTTGAAAACAAATAATCCAAATTATATACATAAAATATATGGCCCAGTGCTATTTTATGTAACTCAGGGAAGGGACTTGGCTAATCATTTCAGATTATGTTCTGAGAACCTCAGTTTAATGTGGCAATTACAGTGGTAAAAAGAAAAAGAAGAACAAAAAACCTAGCCAACAAGACAGCATAACCTGAATAATAGATTAAATAATAAACAGCAAAAAAAAAAGTAAATAGCAACTTCTCCTTTATGATTAAAATTGAGAAACAGGTGGAACATTATTTTGACTCCAATTCATAAACACTGTGTTCTAATGACATTCATAACAGTAAGTAATTCAAACCATTATCATTGATCTTGTTGAAATGCAAATCAGATTCCACTTATTCCCCTGATCACACTTCAATAATTCTATTTTCAGATAAAATTACACACACAAATCTTTCTAGTTTAATCCTGCTTTTAAAAAAATGTTTATTTCTTTATTTTGAGAGAGAGAGAGAGAGAGAGAGAGAAAGAAAGAGAGGAGAGAATCCCATGTTAAACATGGAGCCTGATGCAAACCGTGGGATCACGACCTGAGCCAAAATCAAGAGTCAGATGCTCAACTGACTGAGCCACCCAGGTGCCCCTGATTTAATCCTGCTTTTTGACCCAATTTAGATGCTTGTTATTCCCTCTATTTTTACCCCATTACCCGGTTTTCTTAAAAATTTTGCCTTCCACAAATACCTCAGGTTTCTTCACACTTCTTCATTTGTTAAAAAAGTTTTTTTTCAATCACTGGAAGATACCTGACCAATCTTATGAGCTGGAGGTACAATATTGAGTATGTCAGACACTGCCCCTTCCTTTATAATATTTATATATACCACTGATAAATGTGGTAGATGTGTATGAAATAAAGGATGCAAATAGAATGCCTCACCTGATGAGATGTCATAGTCTGAGAAAGAAATACTGGAGATGGTATTTGGATTAATTGTTAAATGTTAATGAGGCGAACATAAGAGAAAAACATAATTGAGGCCAAGAAAGCAACAAAAGTTAGAGGCTGAGGCAGGCTTTTTTTTTTTAAAAAAGAAAAAATGCCAGAGCATAACTGCATGGCCTTTTTATCTATATTTGCATCTATCACATGGCATTTTGTTTTGCACAATCAGCATTAAATATTTATTCACTACCAACTATATGCAATGCACTGTATTATATAATGTGGGTAAACTATGTAAAGGAAATGTAATACACAGCGTCCATCACAAAAACAGAAATCCCTGATAAAGTTTAGAGACTGTTAGTTACACAGGTGAGAAGGAAGGCAGGGGTAGTGAGACAACCTGGGATAGCACCATTAGGAAATTACTACCACACCCTGACTGCAGAGACTGAAAAGCTCAGAAGCCACAGTCTTCCACCAGGAGCTATCACCACTGTGATGCTTCCAGACAGGATCTGGTGCTGTGAGTAGAAGAGAAGTCTGTCTGCTGGTGGGGGGTGGGGGGGGGGATGCTGGGGGTTCCTGAGTCAATGAGGGATAAAGGTACACTAGAAAAGCAGATAGAAATGCCATGTTTTCTCCCCTTCTCTGCTTCTGGTCTTCCACAAAAGCATTCTGTGTGAGCCCCAGAGGGGCTTGGCAATTAGAATTTGGAGGATACACAGCAACAGTTATCTAAGAGCAAAGAGGGAATTTACCAGCACCACTTTACTGATAAAACTTAATACCTAGTCAAGGAAGATCATTCCTTGCTAGTGATGATTACATATACCAAGGATGCAAATTTTTTATTCCCACAGCTCTTGTTGTTACATGCACAGGAAATTTGAACCAGCATCCACAATATAAGGAAAAGTTAGCTCTAAATAAATTACAAACTATCAGATGTTTGAGGTTCAATTATTATAAGTATTTGACTATTCATATAGTCTTGACTATTCATATATGTTGAGCCATTTTTGTATATTTGAAGATGGTCCCATATCCCTTTATTTTATTTAAGTAATAAATTATACTGAGTACCTACATTGTGCCACAGATTATACAATGTGCTACAGA
Organism: Panthera pardus; assembly: GCF_024362965.1. Lineage (NCBI taxonomy): Eukaryota > Metazoa > Chordata > Mammalia > Carnivora > Felidae > Panthera > Panthera pardus. Next base: position 38,532,301 of record NW_026526721.1, read on the forward strand.
TACGGAGATAACAAAGACCTACTCTATGTTGCTGAGAAGTAGAAGTAGCAGAAGTATCTCTAAAGATAATCACAATACACCATTACTGATTAGTACAATAGTAGTTTCGAGAAAATTCTGTGGTGTCATGAAAAGAGTCACTATGATTGGCTAATGGTTCCAGAAAAGAAGAAAAAAATACTAGTTGGCTCTTAGAAAACAAGTGAGAATACACAAATAAGAGAAGATGCCAAAATGCTTTCCAAGCTCAGGGAGTAGGACTGGCAAACATGGAGGCCAATAAGATCTTGACATGTTTTAGCAACAGATCAATTTGAGTGTGGTGTTTATAGGATTTTTCTGCAGCAGTTGAGGAAAATGAAAACTGGTCAGGAGGCTGGGTTTTTTTTACCTGTAAAGGAGTGTGCATTTTATTCTACAGGACATTTTATATACCTATTTTTATTTTGTTAAGGCACAGAAACTTTTATTTTTCTTAACAAAATCAAACGTTGAAGTCTAACATACACAATAATGAAATTGTAGCTTTTTTATTAAATGAACTTAGAGAAGTCTGTAGTTCCCTTTCACCAGTCTTTTCTTTGACATCCCAAGTTAATTAAACCTTTGAATTTATGGGAAAATTAGAAAATCATTGCTAGGCATTAGAGAGTCAGCAGATATATTTGAATAGAGAAATTCCATAATTATAGGTGTTTTTGTTTTTGTTTTTACAAAGAAAACTCTTATGGAAACAAAGAGGAAAAAAGAAGAGGAAGAGATCCATTCATTAACTTGTTCAATAAATATATATTTACTGAGCACCGGTCTTTTGCTAAGCTCAGTACCAAACAGTAGGAATACTAGGTGAACAAGTATTCTTGCACTTTCTGCTTTCAAGATATTAGTAAAGGAGACAAATGTAAACAAGCAGTCTCAGCATATGGTACAAAGGACTGTGTTTGGGCTAAGTTCAATGTGAATTGGGAATCTTACAGTGTCTTAAGAAATCAGGGAGACCCCTAGGGAAAGTGACATCTAGATGGAGATGGACAGAATGAGTAGGAGTTCCACTGGCACAGAGAGAGAGGTCAGAGGAGGGAGAATACCTCATATAGATAGACCGGCATATTCAACAATAGAAATAAAAAGCATAAAAACAAACACAGAGACTTGAGGGAACTGCTGCTCAGAAAGAGCATACAGATTACAAAATTGGAGACATGAGTTCAGAAAAGTAAGGAATAGCCAAATTAGGAATTCTTGTAAGTCTCATTAAGAATCAAAGAGGGGCACCTGGGTAGCTCAGTCAGTTAAGCAAGCGTTCAACTTCGGGTCAGGTCATGATCTCACTGTTCCTGGGTTCGAGCCCCACATAGGGCTCTGTGTTGACAGCTCAGAGCCTGGGATCTGCTTCGGATTCTGTGTCTCCCTCTCTCTGCCCCTCCCCTGTTCACAATCTGTCTCTCTCTCAAAAAAAAAAAAAAATTACAAAATTAAAAAAATAAAAGAATCGTATACTTTACCCTTGGAGCAATGCTTTGTCATTAAAGTATTTCAAGAGTTTGGAGGCAAGAACAGTTAGTGCTACTAATGACAGCACTGTGCACATTTGCTGAGGGATTCCAATGTTTCAGAAGTAATGGTATTTGAGTCTTTAAAATTGTGTTGTTTTTATACATCAACCCACTGATTGATAGGAGATGACCTAAACTGAGGCTAGCTCCACCCAAAGCACAGATGGAAAAATGTGGTTATATAATCCCATATTCTTCACTCCCATTCTGTTTGCCTATTATTCATGAAGATAGTCTTACTCTCTATTAGTCCATTTGCTCTGGTCACTAGTATTCATTTAGGTATGTTCTATCTTTTCTTTGTCAAAAGCCCAAGTCTTCATTAGAAGATCTTATCTTTGCTGAAGTCTGATAATATTTAATGCACATCTCTGTTCTTTGTTGATACAACTGAAAATTTCACAGACTTTTAAAGCATTTACATTCAATAGAATGTGTTAAAGTATGGAGTATAGCATAAACTGAGGTTCCTATTTACTAACAGAGATTTTGAATACTTAAAAATTGAGTATGTGCTCAATAAATATTTGTTGAATGAATGAATGGTCCATTCAAATTATTTGCTATATTTCTAAAGGATGGTACATTTATTCATTCATTTAACAAATGTTTATTGGGTGCTTCCTGTATGCCATATACTCATCCAGGCACTGATTATACTACTGTAAATTAAAAAGAAGATAATTCCTGATTTCATGGTATTCTTTTATTGGAAATGAACTAGATACTATGTAAAACATGCGTATTTTTTCAGGTTGCAATTAAATTTATGAAGGAAAATAAAGGAAGAAAGTAGAGTAGGTCATGCAGAAGTGGAGGTATTCGATTTTTAATCGGGTGGTTATTGAGGGTTTCAGTGAGAAGTTCACATTTGAAAGGCAGAAAGGACAAGAAAGAATGAGATGTGTGGCATTCTGGGAAGAGTGTTTTAGGCTGAGTGAACAGGAATGCAAAAGTCTCAAAAAGTTTTGAGATATATTTGAAGAACAGAAGAGTCACTTGGGAGTGGAACAGAGGGAGAGGAAGAGGAAATGAGATCAGAGGAAGACTAGAGTGGGAGAAAGAATACTGTGTAGGATCTTGCAGGCTATTTTCAATACTTTGTCTTTCACTCTAAGTAAAATCAAAACCATGGAACTGTTCTGTGTAGATGAAGGGCATGTTCTAACATGTAACACAATCACCCTGGATTCACTGATACAAATAGGATGCAAATAAGGAGGAAGAGAAGCAAGGACACTGGTTAAATGAGTATTACAATAGTTCTGGTCAAACACTTGATTTATCAAGGTAATAATAAGAAATTGTCAGAGGATAATGGTAATAATAAGAAATTGTCAGAGGAGTCAAAGAAAACTCCAAGATTTGGGTCTGGACAACTGAAAAAATAGGGTTTCCATATACTGAAATAAAGGGTCGGCGAGACATTTAGAGAAAAAATTAGGACATTTTCATTTTTAAATATCTCTTAAACATGCAAGAAGGGGTCATGTTGAGCAGACAAGGCTCTTAGCTAGAGATGGAAATCTAATAGTTGTCTGCTTATAAAGGCTATTTAAAGCCATGAAACAGAGAGAGATGGCCAAGAGAAGCAGTCCAAAGAAAGAATGTCAGACACTCCAATCCATAAAAGTCAAGGAGATGAGGAGAAACCAGAAAAGGTGTCTGAGAAGGAATGGACAATGATATAGGAATTAGCAGGGAGAATGTAGAGTACTTAGAGGTAAGTGAAGAAAAGTATATCTCTAAAGAAGGAATCAACACATATGTCTAATATTTCTGATAAACTAAGTAAGGTAAGGATTGATGTCTGAACATTTTATGACCTTGACAAGACCAGATGTTTTGGCTGGTAGGTAAATGCATTCTGGAATGTGTATTAGTTTTCCAGGGTTGTTTAAGAAAGTGCCACAGGGGCGCCTGGGTGGCTCAGTCGGTTGAGCGTCCGACTTTGGCTCAGGTCACGATCTCGCAGTTTGTGAGTTCGAGCCCCACGTCGGGCTCTGGGCTGATGGCTCGGAGCCTGGAGCTTGCTTCCGATTCTGTGTCTCCCTCTCTCTCTGCCCCTCCCCCATTCATGCTCTGTTTCTCTCTGTCTCAAAAATAAATAAACCTTAAAAAAAATTAAAAAAAAAAGTGCCACAAACTGGGTGGTTTAAAAAACCCAGAAGTTTATTATCTCACAATTCTGGAGGATAGAAGTCTGAAATCAAGTGTAAGGGCCATGCTCCTTTATGATATAAGCCTTCTTTATCTCTTTCCTGCTTCTGGTAGCAGTTGACATCTTTTGTGTTCCTTGACTTGGATCTACATTAGCTCAATCATATGCCTATGCTATCATATGGCATTCTCCCTGGGTAAACCTGTGTTTTCTTTTCTTTCTTTTTTAAAAATTTATTTATCTATTTTTGAGAGAGAGAGAGGAGAGAGAGAGAGAGAGAGAGAGAGAGAGAGAGAGAGAGAGAGAGAGAGAACACACAGGTGTAGATGAGGGGCAGAAAAAGAGGGAGAGTGAGAATTGCAAGCAGGCTCCCCACTGTCAGTGCAGAGCCCAATGCAGGGCTCAATCTCATGGATTCTGAGATTACACCTGAGCCTAAATCAAGAGTCGGATGCTTAACCAACAGAGCCACCCAGGCTTGCCTACCCCTGTGTTTTCTTATGGGAATTTTAGTTATAATGGATTAATGTCCCATCTGACCCCAGTGTGACCACACCTTAACTAATTATATCTTTAAAGGCTTTATTTCCAAATAAGGGGCTGTAGGTTAGGACTTCAACGTATCTTTTGGGGAAGGGGACACAATTCAACCCATAAAAGATTGGTTTTAGGGAGAATTATGTAAAATGGTTATGAAAACTCTTTAGTGAAGTATGCTAATAGAGGGACAGAGATATGGATGCTAGCTGAATGGAAAGTGGTGTTAACACCATATTTATTATGAACTTTTATTTGAATGTAAATTTTTTTAAAAAGTGTTTTTATATTGATGAGAAGTATCCAAGAGAAAAAATAGGGGAAAAAAATGGTGATTCCGGAGAGGGAGGGAACATTTTGGCAAAAGATGGAGGAGTTAAAGTTTGAAGCTGGTGCTCCTTTGAAGAATTTAGCTTTACATGGAGAGTTGTTCTGTTTTGTTTTGTTTTTTAATTTAAGGAAAATGGAAAGCAGAAAGCAGAGTGGTTAAGTAAAAGTGAGAAAAGGAGTGGGGGAGGTATTGAAGGAGAAAGGGTGAGTTATAAAATTGTCCTCTGGTAGAGTAGGGAAGTGAATGGACTAGAATAAAAGGCTAGGGAAATGTTAACAATCGCCAAACAAAAGGTCTCACTGGAGTTAGTTGTCCGTCCTTGAACAGAGACCAGACTGCTAACGTGTAGTTTTCTTAAAAAACAAAACAAAACAAAACAAAACAAAAAACGGTTAGGCATTTAGGGTTACAGTTAAATGAGATTTGGTTTTGACTTTTAAAAAATTATTATGTCATTTAAAAACCAATGTATACACGATTTTAGAGGCGTGGGGAGAGGAAGTGTGGACGCCGAGGCATTGGGCACTCTGAGCGGCCCGGGAGCGCTGTCCCGAGGGCCCCGCAGTCCGTCGGGTCCGACTTGGGGGTCGGGAGCAAAGCTAGGGGCCAGACGCAGACCCGGAAGTTCCCGGGGCTCGTAGCGTAGCCTGGAGGGGGCGGTCGGACGTGGACGAACTCCGCGCACGGAGACCACAGAAGTCAGCCGAGTGAGCTCGGGTCGGCGCGCCGCCTTCCGCTGCTGCCTCCCGAACGCGGCCAGAGTGCGCGGGAGGGCCGGCCGTCGCCGGGTGGGGGCTGCGTGCCGGCCGGTCCTCTAGGGCCCCGACAGGGTGTGACCCGGGCTTCCCGGGGCGCGGGCGGTCCACCGCCAAGAGACCCCTGCGGCTGAGCAGCAGCTCCGCGCTTACGCGCCGCGCTCCTCTTTGACCTGAGGTTGGTTTTTTGGCAAGTGAGAAAGGTGAAACCATGGAGCTAGGAAATTAAAAATTAAAATTAAAATATAAAATTAAAAATAAAATATAGCTAGGAAATTAAAATATGCTTTAAAGTGACGGTAATGAGGAAGTAGGGACTATAAGCTGGGCAGAGAAGAAAGCGAATGCATGAAAGAGGGATCTTGAAGTGTGGTAATAATATCACTGGATGTGGCTGGTATATCACAGGGGTGAGTAGGTAAGAGGAATAGGGAGAGGTATTGTCATCCTAGGAGATAAAATGCAAAACAGAATTAGGGAATATGGTGGAATGATCTTGAAGCAGCAATGTGAAAGATGGGGGTTACCAGCTCTGTCTCGCAGCCTGGTTCTAGGAGAGCTGTGAGAGAAAACAGTCATCACTTGTGGATGGTAATTAGGAAGATGAAGAAGACCCAAAGACTTTGAATCTTTGTGGTTAAGAAATTTTGATGGTTAACATGTAGAGACGGTGGGAGGTTTTTTAGGAGAGTGCAAAGTTCTGGACCTCTCTCAACTTCTTGTGAAAGTTGGGAGAACAGAGAAGGAGCATTTATATTCCAACCGCTGTGACTCCCTCTTGGCTTATGCTAATGGAGTGTATTATGTATATAAAAAAAATTATATATTACAGTGTTTTGACCTCTTAAAAAATCTTTCTGGGGGCGCCTGGGTGGCTCAGTCGGTTAAGCGTCTGACTTCAGCTCAGGTCACTATCTCGCGGTCCGCGTGTCCGAGCCCCGCGTTGGGCTCTGGGCTGATGGCTCAGAGCCTGGAGCTTGCTTCCGATTCTGTGTCTCCCTCTCTCTCTGCCCCTCCCCCATTCATGCTGTGTCTCTCTCTGTCTCAAAAATAAATAAACGTTAAAAAAAAAAAAAAAAATCTTTCTGGCTTGGAAGTGATGGGCTTAGAAGAGGCCAACCAGTTCTTGGTGATATCAAAGGGCCCACCCAGGATATGAAAACTAGCCCAGAGCCATACCTACTCTGCTTAGCCCCTCAGGAGATAAAATCCTTCTACGTTTATCACCCAAGCCCAGGAACCAGGCAAGAGACCACACCAAAGCCCAAAACTCAGTGGAATTATTCACGCTAGCCAATTTGAAACTGTTTAACCCCTTCTGCCTTGCCTTTTTCTTGAAAACCCCAATGAAGGCTCTGGTCTAATGTTTTCCTTTGGCTCCTATCTTCTTTCTCCTGACCACCCGTCCCTACTGTTAATAGGACCTGTAAGTATAATAAACTTTTTTTTTGAGCCTCTCCTCTGTCTCCTCTTGTTGCTGCACCTGACTGACCATGTTGTAAAAGAATATAAAACATGGGGTCAGCATGCATTCATTACATTGCTTATTTGAAAATCTAATAAACTGAAGTAAAAGAAATTTTGGACTCCACCAATTTTCAGTTTTCACATTCTGACAAGATGTCTTGGTCTGACCTAACTCAAGCACTCATTTCTAAAATAAACTCTATCAAAGGCAAAAGCCAAATGGTTGCTGTATTTTTTGTTGTATAGATAAAGATAGAGATTTGGTGTGTAGGTTATATTATATTGTCGTGATTTGTGGCCTTTAGTGTTATAAAGTGTCCTTATTTTTCTTGTATAATGCATTTTGGCCTGAGACCTACATGAGTGATATAAACATTGAAGCTTTTGCTTTCTTATTGTCTTTATTTGCCTGATAAGTCATTATCCATCCTTTTATTTTAGTCTCTTTATATCGTCTCGTGTCTCTTTTGAGTGCAACACAGATTTAAGTTTTGCTTAAAGCCGATCAGAAAATATTTCTTACAATGGGTCTCGGTTGTACTCTATTTTTAATTTATTTTGGTATTTAGGAGTATATCTGTATCTGTATGTACACATATGTAATTGTTTTAGTGTTTAACTTTATATCAGTTAATTGTCATGCTACTCTAAGAACAGGGATCAAAACTTTTTCTGGAAGGGGTGGAAAGTAAATATTTTCCACTGTGTGGGCCATATAATCTCCTTGTCAGTGGCTGAACTGATATAAATCCTGTTCAAAAGCAATCATAGAGAATAAACAAATGGATATGGCCAGATTAGACAAAGGGACAGATATAACTTAGAGTCTGCTGACTTCTGCTTTAGGCTGCATTTTCTTTAGTTTCTACTGCTTGGTTTTGCATCTTAAAATGACTTGTATTGACTTATAGCTGTGATCTATTGGAAAAAAAAATTCCGTAGATTGCTTTGGGTAGTACTGACATTTTTAACAATATTAATTCTTCTAATCCATGAGCACAGCATATCTTTACATTTATTTGTGTCCTCTTCAATTTCTTTTGTCATGAGAGACATTATAATTATCAGTGTAATTATTAGGTCTTTCACTTCCTTGGTTAAATTTATTCCTAGACATTTTATTCTTTTTGAGCCAATTGTAAATGGAACTTTATTTCTCTTTCTGATAATATATTTTTAGTGGATAGAGATATAGCAGATTTTTGTACATTAATTTTGTATCCTGTGATTTTACTGAGTTCATTTATTAGTTCTGAAGTGTTTTTTTTTATGAAGTCTTCAGGGTTTTCCATATAAAATATGTTATGTGCAAACAGTGACAGTTATACTAGTTTCTTTCCAATTTGGATGCCTTTTATATCCTTTTCTTGCCTAATTGTTTTGGGTAGGACATCTAAAGCAATGTTACGTTGAATAAAAGTGGCAAGAGTCTGCATCCTTGTCTGGTTTCCCATCTTAGAAGATAAGCTGACCTTTGACTATGATGTTAGCTGATTGGGTTGAGGTACAGTCCCTCAGTCCCCACTTTATTAAGAGTTTTTATCATAACTGGGTGTTGGATGTTGTCAAATGCTTATTTTGCATCGATTGAGATGATCATGTGACTTTTGTTTCATTTGTTAATGTGGTATATAACACTGATTGATTTACATATGTTGAACCATCTATGCTTCCCTGGAATAAAACCTACTTGATCATGGTATGTGGATTATTTAATGTATTGTTGAGTTTGGCTTACAAATATTTGGTTGAGGTATTTGGATCTATGTTAATTATGGATACTGGCCTGTAATTTTCTTTTCTTACAGTGTTTTTGTCTGGTTTTGGTATCACAGTAATGCTAATTTTGTGAGATGAGTTTGGAAATGTTTCCTCCTCTTCTACTGTTTTGGAAGAGGTTGAGAAGGATTAGTTAATAGTCTCTTATCAGCCTTTGTATTTCTCTCCTATCAGTTGTAACTTCTTTCTTTCATATCTGATTTTGAGTCTTCTTTTTTTTTCTTGGTAATTCTAGCTAATTGTATCGATCTCTTCTATTGTCATTTTAGTCTCTATTTCATTTATTTCCACTCTGATCTTTGCTATTTCTTTTCTTCTACTAATGTTAGGACTTGTTTTTTCTTTTCTAGTTCCTTGAGGTATTAGGTTAGATTGTTTACTTGAAATCTTTATTTCTTTATGTAAGCTTTTATCAGTATGAACTTCCTTCTTAGGAATTGCTTTTGTTATATCTCCTGAGTTTTGGTATGTTGTATTTCCATTTTCATTTGTCCCAAGATATTTTGTGATTTCTCTTTTGATATCTTCTGTGACCCATTGAGTGTTCAGTAGCATGTCTAATCTCCACATATTTGTGACTTTTTCACTTTTCTTTTTATAATTAATTTCTAGCTTCTTACCACTGTGGTCAGAAGAGATATTTGATATAATTTCAACCTTCCTAATTTAATTAATACTTGTTTTGTTGCCTAAAATGTGATTTGTCCTGGAGCATGGTCCATGTGCACTTGAGAAGAATTTGTATTCTATTATCTTGGATGGAATGTTCTGGTGAAATCTAAGTCCATCTGGTCTAATGGGTCATTTAAGGCCAGTATTTCTTTATTGATTTTCTGTCTGATCTATCCATTGATGAAAGTGGAGTATTAACATCCCCTATTGTTATTGTATTGCCGTCTGTTTCTCTCTGTAGGTCTATTAATATTTGCTTTATATATTTAGGTATTCCTATGGTAAGTGAATTAACATTTACAAATGTTATATCTTAGTATATTTACCCCTTTATTATTATATAATGACCTTCTTCGTCTCTTATTATAGTATTTATCTTAAAGTCTGTTTTGTATGGTGTAAGTATAGCTATCCCAAACTTTCTTTTGATTTCCATGTGCAGGGAACATCTTTTTCCATCCCTGTATGTTCAATCTCTGTGTGTCCTTACATTTGATGGAAGTCTTTTATAGGCAGCATAAAGATGGGTCTTGGGTTTTACCATTCATCCACTCTATGTCTTTTGACTGGAGAATTTAGTCTAGTTATGTTCTAGTAATTATTGACAGGTATGTTAAGTTGCTTTTGTCATTGTATTAATTGTTTTCTGGCTGTTTTGTAATTCCTGTGTTCCTTTATTCTTCTCTTGCTCCCTTCCTTTTTGTTTTGATGCTTTTCTGTATTGGTATGCTTTCTTTTGTGTACCTATTCTTGGTTTTTGCCTTGTGGTTACTATGAGGCTTATGCAAAAGGTTTGCAGAAGGCTTGTATGTTTAACAGTTTATATTAAATTGATAATAATTTAAATTTGAACACATTCTACAGGTCTATATTTTTGCTCTCCCCCACTGAATGTTTTATGTTTTATATGTCACAATCTATATCTTTTTATCTTGTATATCCATTTACACATTTTTGTTAATTATTGCATGTGTTTGTCAATACTTTTAAATTGTGCATGCAGAATTGTTAAACTTTATTATAGATACATAAATTGCATCTCAAATAAGCTGATTTAACTATTAGTGACAGGGTAAAGAATATGATAAATCATACTGGGATAATTTTTATGTATATGGAAAAATACAACTTTCATTCATCATACCATATTCAAAAATGAGTTTTAGGAGTGTTTGAGTAGCTCAGTCAGTTAAGCATCCAGTTCTTGATTTCGGCTCAGGTCATGTTGCCAAGGTTGTGAGATCAAGCCCATATATATATATGGGCTTGATCCTATATATATATATACACACACACACACACACACACACATATATATATATATATATATATATATATATATATATATATTAAAGAGAAAGGGATAATGCTACTAGGGAAAATAATCCAGAAAGATTTTCTTTTATGTATAACGTTTTAATGAAAGAGTTGGAGGACAGAGGTGAAAGCAAGACAGAAAGACAGGCAAGAAAAGATCTGAAGAAAATATGAAAAATATGTTACATTATGTATGTCAATGAGATAGATGTATATTACAGGATGACTTGCCCTTTCTGTACTCTAAAATAGTAAGACTAAATAATAAGTTTTAAAAAGAAGTAAAAAGAAGCAGAAGTAAAAGTAAAAATTTTGAAAACAAGTGCAGCAATTATTAGCAGAGGAACATTGATAGCCAAACATATTTATTTATTTATTCTCAAAGATTAATCCTTCTTGAAGGACAATTAATAATATAGGATATTGTCATACTATAAGTAACTACATTTTTCAGCCAGTTTCCAAAAGGAAAATAAATTTGCTATAACAAATTGTGTTTTCCAGCCATGGCCACCACAATATCTCCAGTCAGACATCACACTTACTTTCACAGACAAATGGTATCTGTGGCCCCTCCTTTTAAATCTGGAAGGGGGCTTATGACTGCTCCCACCTACAGAGTGTGACAGAAGCCATACTAGGTAAATTCCAAGTCGAAGTCATATTGAAGATACAACTTCCCCTTGGATATCTCTTGAGACACATGCTTTAGAGCCTGAGAATCCATGTAATAAGGCCAACTACCTTGAAGCTGCTATGTTGCAAAATCACATAGAAATAAAGAGAGATATCCAAGGAGTCCTTAGCCATTCTGGTGCTCAGTCAAAGCTTCCTAGCCGAGGCTTTGCATCCCAGACACTGTCAAGTGAGTAGATGAGATTTTGAATGATTACAGACTACAGGCTTCAAGCTGTCCCAGCTGATTCAGAGTGGAGCAGAAACAAGTTAGTCCTGCTGAGGTGCCAGCCCAGACACCAGATCTGTGAGCAAAATAATTATTTTACACCACTAAGTTTTACGGTTTTGTGTGCAGCATTAGATATCCAGAACATTTGTCTAAAAATGGAAGGTAGACAGAATATTTAAAAGGAAAAAAACTGTCAAATGAGGAAAGATAGTAAATTCTTTTTGGTATGAGTTTCATAGGGCAGTGGACATTTTATGTTTGTATCTTTAGACAACATATAGAATGCAGAATAGCAACTTAGAAAAGAGATGTAGGGGAATTGTAGATTGGGGAGACATTAGCTCAAAAATGATCTCTCTCATGCAGGTATATATGCTGTACCTTCATATTTCCAAGAGGTGATCACTGCTGATTAAAAGTTCCAGATCATCTGGAAGGTCATATCAAACAGAATTCTTATAGTGTACTTTTGTTTACTTGTTTGCTTTCTATTTCTCATCAACATCAACCTACTTATTCAAGTTAATGTTATCAACATTAATTCATAGTTGTTCTGTCAATTTTATTTAGGCTGTGTAAATAGAAACTTGGAATGATTAAATTGATTCTTTTTTTTCCTTGCACAAAAGAGGAAGTTGTTTAATACGACTGTTTTTATTTTAATTTAATTTTAAAAGTGTGGTCCAAATAGTCTCTGAAGACCTACCAGATTAGGAGCCATCATGCAAACATTCATGAGTCATAGAAAGATATCCCCCTTAAAGATACACATATCTATAAGGGAGAGTAAGACACTTCAACATAAAACATACATTATTTAAATAAATAAAATATGGAGAAGGCTATGGCAAATGTTGCAATACCATAGAAATTCAAAATGATAATATCTGACTGCAAGTCAATGGAGGAAGCTTTTCCATGGTATTGACCTATAAATATATACACATTGTTGATAGACCAAGAGAATATTTTAGCTAGAGTAAACATTTTAGATAGAACATTTTAAGTAGAACTTGTGCACACTCATAAACTTGAAAAAGCACAGAGCATAGCCAGATACACTGTGCAGTTGAATTTACTTTGATAAGTATATGCATTCCAAGGTAAGAATATTGGATTTTATCTTTTGATAAAATGGCTTTTGATGATTTGAAGATAGAGTTGGCATGATAAAAACCGTATGTTAGAAATTTGTACTTTTCTATTAAGGATAAATCTGAAATCTAGAAATCTGAAATGTACATATATGTCTGTGCATATATACATATATATGTATATATACATGCAAATATATATATATATATATGTATATATATATATATATATATATATCTCCAACTAGTGAATTCATATTTGAGAATATAAGTGGCATATGGTATACTTTTAGTTTAAGATGATGGAGTAAAGATTTCTTGTCATCTCCTAAATAGAGCTGGTAAAAATAATAATAACAAAAAAACAAAACAAACAACAAACTTGATTTTAACCAGACTTGGGAAGCCCCAGTGCCTGCAGCATCAATACATGAACAAATATATTGAAAGAACATCTCAGACTTTGGCCAGATTCACCAGGCAAGTAGATTTTCTAAACCACAAGGCACAAACTGAGGAGTGAAAACCAACTTATTTTGAACAAACATATCACAGCGTAGAAGCTCATCGTAGAAATCTCCTGAATTTTGATTGACAATGCTTATGTTAGAGGAGAAGCTAGAAATCATGCAGACATTCCATCACTGCAAAAGTTAGCTTTTAGTGTGACAAATTAGAGGAGAAACTATGGGTTGCAAACAGCCTTGCTGCTGCCAATATTTGTCAGCTGAAGTTAAGTAAAAACTTAATCATTTCACACACACACATATACCTTCTCTCCCTCCCTCACCCTGGGAGAATGGTTTTGGCTGTCTAGCATACATTCATTTTTCTCCTCAAAAGGACACTTCGGGGTGTGTGTATGCATGCATGCGTGTGTGTGTGTGTGTGTGTGTGTGTGTGTGTGTGTGTGTGTGTGTGTTCATTTGTAGTCTCTGTGGTCCAGGTAAAGCTAATTCCATCCTTGACTTTAGAGTTGAGAATAAAAGCCTGGCATCTCCCCACGCCCCTAGACATTGTTATTTGTTTAGGAATGACCTGTCACTCAACGGAATAAATAAATAAGATTGAATTTCAGAAATTTTGGAAGTGAAAGCTAGGAAGTAAAATACTTTCCCTTTTTTATCTTGTGAGTTTCTTGTATCACTTGGGATTTTATTATTTCCATATACCAGATATTCAACTATAGTTTCTTAAAGTTTATTTTTCTTTTGTGATTACTAGAGCATAAGAGAAAACAAGTTGAGTGCAAGCACAGTCATTACAGGATATTAGGAACCTAGGCTCTCTTCAGCTCCATTCTCTGTTCACCCCATTATGTGGCTCTTTTTGTCACAAAATATTTGCTCCATCTGTAGGCAGAAAGAAGGGGGAAGGGCAAAGAGCTAAGATCTGGGTCAACTCAATCTATTCAGTTACTCCAGGAAAATAGTATCATTCCTGGATCACATCCAATAGAAATTTTCCATTTCATTTTAAGAACTGGCTCGTATGGTCACTTCTCACTATCACAATCTGGGAACACAAATAGTGCTCAACTGGACACATTGCAGCTCTGAATGTGCTTCCATTAGTAAAAGAGAAAGAGAAAATAGATATTGGATAGTTAATGCATTTTCTGCCAAATTTGGTAAGAGGAGCATTAAAGCCTAGAACTCCTGGAAATAGAAGGAGGAGTCCAGAAGAAAATATTGCTGAGAGACTGCTTGTTGCAGGCAGGCTTGGTCCCAGGACCCAGAGAGGGGATCTCACGGGACCAGCCAAGAGGGTCTTGGGCTTCATGCCGGATAGATATCAAACACGAGCTGGAGGAAGTAGAAACAGAGTTTACAGGATAGTGTAGATGACAGTAGCAGATGGAGTGCCTGGGAGATGCAGAAAAGAAAAGAGACTGAGTCTTGTTGTTGCTTGGGACTAGGGGTTTATATTGGAAAAAGATCTAGGGTATGTGTTCCTTCAGGAATCCAGGGTAGGACACAATTAAAGGTGAGTGTCAGGTAAACAATAGGTGTTATTCTGTAAATTACTAAAGGTAGGGGTATTGATGCCAGTGTCAACTGTGGTTGGTTTGAAGCTAATGTCCTGGAATGTTTTGGGGATCTGTCTCTTAGGTGTTATCAGGTGTTTGGGGCCTAGGATAAAACTCAAAGCATAATTAACTTTCTTGCATCCCCCTTGAAGTGTGAGCATAGCTTCTTTGATTTACTTGGAGGCAAAATATGGAACATAAGTAAATGAGACATTATAGAAAAACAGCAGAGATGGAGTCTTTCTAGAAGGGACATTTTTCTGCTTCCCTACCTCACTCCAACTCCATCCAAGTTCTGATAACTCTCTTTGATATTCTGGCTCCTGTGTGCTGGTCAGCCCTACCTTGGAATTTTCAGACCCTGAATAAGAGGAATTCAGATGATTCCTTAATCCAGTTGAGTGTGTGTGTACGTGTGTGTGTATTTCTTTGCGATTGAATAGGTCCAAACATACCCAGCAGACCAATGATGAAACTTCTGGATATACCAGAGTTGTGTAAGGGCACCCTGGAGATGCTCATGAGAAAATGACAGTGGCTTAAGTTGAATGTCCCTGGGTTTTAATCTGCCATCACCCTAATTCACCATTCCACGTTCTTGTTTATTGTAAACTTTTACAAGGAGCTTGTCTAGGAAAAGGTTTTCAGATTCATAAGAAGAAATAAAAAGCAGTGTAATGGGTCTTAGGCGAAAGTAACTGAAAATAAAATATGAAAATGGACTTAGCATGCAAAAGATATTTGTGAACATACTAGAAACATGCTAGAGATTATAGCATAAAAGCAGGGGAAATTTGGTGTACACATTTTGTCATTGTATTGATAACATAGACACAGGACTTAAGAAAAAGTGAGACAATGCAAAGAATTTAAAAAAGTATGTGGCAAAATTAATATATATTTACATATAAAGGAGAAAAATATCACAGAAATAGAGGTTGCATGGGAAGTAGATACAGGGAAATGTATTCTCTGAAAAATGGGGAGATAAAGGAGATAATTAAGAAAATTAAGCCAAGTGAAATATAAGAGAAAAGTTGTAAAAAAAGAAAAAGGTTTTGAAAGAAAGTAATAAGTACGTATAATAGAAAAAAGATGATTTAATGTATGCCTTATTGTTGACCCTTATAAAGAAAACAAAATAAGTAGAATGGGATAAATGAAAGCAGAAAACAAATATTTTCCAGAGAGATAATTTAAGAAAACTTGCATAAAATAAATGAAAACTTGAAGCTACATACTGAAACTACAAGTTGTGTTTAGAAAGAAAGAATATGCAGATCAATTAACATAAATGTATATCAAGAAAAATCATTTTTATGTCACTCAGAGAGAAAATTCAATTTGTCTATAAGTTGGAATAAGGCTGGCCTCAGAACCCTTTTGTAACAACATGACAATTAGAAAATGAAGAAGTATTGTTTCAAAATCATCAGGGAAGTAAAGGGCAATTCAAGAATTTTAGATTGAGCTGAAATCTTACTCAAGCATGAAGGCAACAGAAAACTAAAAATTTAGGAAACATGGCCCTTAGTAAGCCAATTTATTTTATTTGTTAAATATAATTTATTGTCAAATTGGCTAACTTACAGTGGGTAAAGTGTGCTCTTGGTTTTGGGGGTAGATTCCTGTGGTTCATTGCTTACACACAACCCCCCAGTGCTCATCCTAAGTACCCTCCTAGATGCCCATCACCCATTTTCCCTGCTCCCCTCCCCCCATCCACCCTCAGTTTGTTCTTTGTATTTAGGAGTCTCTTATGGTTTGCCTTCCTCCCTCTCTGTTTGTAACTATTTTTTCCCCTTCCTTTCCCCCATGGTCTTCTGTTAAGTTTCTCAAGATCCTCATATGAATGAAAGCACATGATATCTGTCATTCTTTGACTGACTTATTTCACTTGGCAAGCCAATTTATAGGGCAAGCTTCAGCAAAGAAGTGAACTGGGAAACTTGATAAAATAAGTGAATTTTAAAATGTTTATAAATACCAATTAAGCAACCACAATTATGACAATTAAGGTAACAGTGGAAGAAACAAAATTATACATAGTGGTGATATTTACATAATACAAGACAATAAAATCCAGGAATGTCAGGATAGAAATAAAGTAAGTGATGGGATGAAGCCATTGGGGCTGTGGAGAAGGTGGAGGGAACACAAAGAATATAAAGATATCTTAACATCATGGTTAAGTGTAGTTCTGGTGTCAGACTTAGGTTGAAAGCCTTGGTTCTGTCCCTTGTCAGCTCTGTGGCCTGCTACTTCACATCTGCATATAAAGATGTGTCATACTGTTCTTACTGCATACAGTTCCTAGCAACATTAATCAGTCAGGTGTTTGTGGAATACTTAGAACAGTGAATAGCACATGTTATCCCCTGGAAGAGTAGCTTTTAACCACAAATATAAGGTCATGTTTAATAAGAGCTCAGTCTGTAAGACTAGGTTCACATCTCAAGTTCACATCCAGTTCTTCAGAAAAGAGAGTCTAAAGTTCCGGTTTTACTTCTTACTCTCTTGGAGTCTCTGAAATGGAAACAGACTTAAACTACTCCATTGATATGAATTAAACTAATCCTCTCCAATTTGGCATAAAGAAGTGACCACAAAATTCTTTTTTAAACTGCATATCTGCTTTTGTTTCCCTTGCCTCCAGAGACATGTCTAGTAAGAAGTTGCTGCGTATGAGGTCAAAGAGGTTGTTGCCTGTTTTCTCCTCTACGATTTTGATGGTTCCCTCTCTTACACTTAGGTCTTTCATCCATTTTGAGTTTATTTTTGTGTACAGTGTAATAAAGTGGTCCAGGTTCATTCTTCATGTCGCTGTCCAGTTTTCCCAACCCCATTTATGGAAGAGAACTGTCTTTTTTCCATTGGATATTCTTTCCTGCTTTGTTGAAGATTAGTTGGCCCTACATCTTTGGGTCCATTTCTGTGTTTTCTGTTCTGTTCCATTGATCTATGTGTCTGTTTCTGTGCCAGTACCATACTGTCTTGATGATTACAGCTTTGTAATACATCTAGAACTCCGGAATTGTGATGCCTCCAGCTTCAGTTTTCTTTTTCAGGATTGCTTTGGCTATTCAGGATCTTTTTTGCTTCCGTACAAATTTTAGCATTGTTTGTTCTAGTTCTGTGAAGAAGGCCGGTGTTATTTTGATAGGAATTGCATTGAATGTGTAGTTTGCTTGGGTACTATTGACATTTTAACAATGTTTGGTCTTCCGATCCATGAGAATGGAATGTTTTTCAATTTCTTTGTATCTTCTTCAGATTCTTCCATAAGCTTTCTATAGTTTTCAGCGTATAGGTCTTTTACCTCTTTGGTTAGTTTATTACTAGGCTTTTTATGGTTTTCAGTGCCAGTGTAAATGGGATTGATTTCTTGCTTTCTCTTTCTGCTGCTTCATTATTGGTGTATGGAAATACAACTGATTTCTGCATGTTGATTTTATATCCTGTGACTTTGCTGAATTCATTTATCAGTTCTAGCAGTTTTTTTGGTGGAGCCTTCAGGTTTTCCACATAGAGTATCATGTCATCAGCAAAGAGTAAAAATTTGACTTCTTCCTTGGTGATTTGGATGTCTTTTATTTTGTCTTGTTGTCTGATTGCTGAGGCTAGGACTTTTAACACTTTGTTGAACAACAGTGGTGAGAGTGGACATCCTGTTGTGTTCCATACTTTAGGGGGAAAGCTCTCAGTTGTACCCCACTGAGGATGATATTAGCTGTGGGTCTTTCATATATGGCTTTTATGATATTGAGGTATGTTCTTTCTATCCCTACTTTCTTGAGAGTTTTTGTCAAGAAAGGATGCTGTATTTTTTCAAATGATTTTTCTGCATCTATTGAGAGGATCGTGTGGTTTTTATGCTTTTCTTTAGTAACGCGATGTATCATGTTGATTGATTTGTGCATATTGAACCACCCCTGCAGCCCAGGAATAAATCCTGCTTGATCATGGTGAATAATTCTTTTAATGTATTGTTGGATTTGGTTTGCTAGTATCTTCTTGAGAATTTTTGCATCCATGTTCATCAGGGAGATTGGTTTGTAATTTTCCATGTGAGTGGTGTTTTTGTCTGGTTTTGGAAACAAGGTAATGCTGGCCTCATAGAATGAGTTTGGAAGTTTTCCATCCATTTCTATTTTAGGAACATCTTCAAAAGAATAGGTATTAACTCTTCTTTAAATGTTTGGTGGACTCAACACCCCAAAAAACAAACAATCCAGTGAAGAAGTGGGTTAAAGACACTTTTCCAAAGAAGACCTCCAGATGGCTACCAGACACATGAAAAGATGCTCACCATCACTCATCATCAGGGAAATAAAAATCAAAACCACAATGAGATACCACCTCACAACTGTCAGAATGGCTAAAATGAACAACTCAGGAAACAACAGATGTTGGTGAGGATACAGAGAAAGGGGAATACTTTTGCACTACTGGTGAGAATGCAGATTGGTGCAGCCACTCTGGAAAAATAATGGAGGTTTCTCAAAAAGTTAAAAATAGAACTACCCTATGACCCAGCAATTGCATTACCCAGCATTAATCCAAAGGATACAAAAGTGCTTATTTGAAGGGGCACATGCACCCCAGTGTTTAATAGCAGTGCTATCAATAGTAGCCAAATTATGGAAAGAGCCCAAATGTCCTTCAACTGATGAATGGATAAAGATGTGGTGTGTGTGTGTGTGTGTGTGTGTGTGTGTGTGTGTGTGTGTATGCAATGGAATATTACTTGGCAATCAAAAAGAATGAAATCATGCCATTTGCAACCTTGTGGATGGAACTAGAGTGTATTATGCGAAGCAAAATAAGTCATAGAAAAATAAATATCATCTGATTTCACTCATACATGGAATTTAAGAAACACAAAAGATGAACATAGGGGAAGGGATGGAAAAATAAGATAAAAACAGAGAGAGAGGCAAACCATAAGAGACTCTTAAATACAGACAATTTAATTTAAACACAGAGGGTCACTGGAGGGGAGGTTGGTGGGGAGATGGGATAAATGGGTGATGGGCATTAAGGAAGCCACTTGTGAAGAGCACTGGGTGTTATTTGTGAGTGATGAATCACTAAATTCTACATCTGAAACTAATATTACACTGGATGTTAATGAACTGGAATTTAAATAAAAACTTGAGAAAGAAGAAAAAAAAACAAGAAATAACAAGTCTTTAAGAGGGTGCACAGAAAAGGGTGCAGATGCCTTGTGCACCGTTGGTGGGAATGTAAATTGATGCAGCCACTGTGGAAAAGAGTATGGAGGTTCCCCAAAAAACTAAAAATAGAAATAGCATAAAAAAAAAACTGCATGTCTGTATATGTGCATTCTGGTTTTTTTTTAACGATATAAATATCTTTGCCTTATAATACCGTGAAGCATGTCTCCCCACCCATTTGCAATGCTCAGTATATCTTTCAATGTTATATCATGTTCTCCTGGATATACTGTGATTTATTTTACTATGATCCTTTTTTTGAGACCTTCAGTTTTTGTTATTTTAAAGAATGTTGTGATAAATAATTTTAGTGAAATTTTTAAGTCCATTTATTCTTATTTCATTTGAATAAATTCTTAGAAGTAGACTTATCTCAGAGAAATTATTTGACTGTTGATAATTTTAAAATATTCATGAAAGTTATAGCAACTTACGTTCCCATTTGCCCTGAGAGTTTCTGTGTATACCTCTGTCAATGACCAATATCAGCATTAGTTTTTAAGTTGACAGTGACTTCTTATTGCTTTATTTTGCATATCATTTGTTACTTGTGAAACCATATAAAATGTTAAACACAGGATTTGGGAACCAGATTTTTTTACATTTAGATCCTGGATTTGCTAATCTCTCACAATGTGTCCTTAGGTAATTTAATCTCACTGATTCTCAGTTTCTTTATCTGTGAAATAGGAAAATTACGGTGCCTTGCCCAAAGCATTTTTAGAAGCTTTTACTGATAATGTTGCATGTTGAGTTGCTTGTACATAGTATATAATTAATCTGTGTCTAATGTAAATGTATCATTCATATATTAAGATAGATATATTTTAGGTAAAGAGCTTTTAATGAGGTGGTTATCATACTCTTCTCTGTTGTTTTTTTAATTCTTATTTTTTTGGTGGTGGATTGTACATGCAAGTTGACCTCCAGGAAATTTGCCTGCCACCTTCTAGCTTTCAGTTTGCTGAGACTGTTTTTGCCCTGTGGTCCCCAGGAAAGCGGCTTTGGAAAACTTTCTCAGTGCCAACTAGTGGTTGTCATTTCACATCTGCACCTAGCCTGCTCTTTTCCCTCTGCTCTCTCCCTGTAGTTCTGCTTTCTCTGGGAGGGCAGCTGTGAGTATGGCCTTGCTGTCTTCTTTCTATCTGATCCCATCTGTAATGTGTCTAATGGAAATTAATCCACATTCCTAGCAGGTGTATGCTATTATTTCCTAGTTCATGATTCAGATGTAGGTATCTCTCTTCCAGGATTGGTTCATGAAGAACTTATATTCATGTTGATACCTTACCTGGAGTTAATCTAGGAAACATATTCAGACAATCAATATTTATAAACATTGGTTTTGTCAACTTATTTATGTATTCCCCTCCAGGGAAACAATTAATTTGGCATGAATTCTTCAGATGTTCTTGGCTAGCATCCAGGTGTTTAAAAATAAATAGATAAAAATACGCAAAAGCATGTTTAATTTTGTGTCATCTTTGAACTCACTTATATGTACTCTGTTTAACTGAGCACTCTATTGAATGTAAATCTTTTATTACTTTTGTTTTTCTTTATCAGAACTAGAAAGTAATGCTCTCGTTAGAGATTTAGTTCTCTACCCGAAAGTGCCTCCAACTGAGGAAACAGTACACTGTGAAACATGATGTGGTTTCTAACAAATTGCTAATTAATATCTGTTGCTTCATATTTGTGTGATGAATGAGAAACAAAAATACTGAAACTTTATTCAAATATCACAATTATTATACATAATATAAGGTTTACTTCTTTATCTCTTTTTCCAATACTGTTTTGTAACCTGTACATGCTTTATATAAGAGGGGGGAAAGAACATCTTTGAATGGAGTAGAAAAATGAAATCTGAATTTTGGAAGATAGGTATATATAAGCACATTGCTTTTGTATCTCTAAAAGCTTCAACTGCTTTTCAGAATGCTGCTTTACTAAATCAAAGTAAAAGCATATCCTTTTTGTGAACCCTCTATATCAGGGTTGAACAAGCAAAACCTATTACCTACTAGTACAATACTATTACCCAATATTTTTGGTTAATTTTTTCCAAACTGCACCTGTAAAAACACATGATAATTGAGTATAGTTTCTGTACTAAAGAGGAAAGTTTACCAAAAATGCATTCTTGCATTCTTTTTCATTTCCAATTAGCTTGACCTTTTTCAATTGAGCTTAAAGAATACCATCTTCCTTCTATCCCCTGAATCCCTTGAATTATAAGCATACATAGAATAGAATAGAATAGAATAGAATAGAATAGAATAGAATAGAATAGAAAGGAAATCAGCTTACGCACTTTATAATCTTGCTACTTAAGTTTAGTACATGGGCCAGTTGCATTGGTATTACCTACAAACTTTTAAAAATGCAGAATTTCAGTCTATGTTTCCAATATACTGAGCTAAAATGTGCATTTTAAAGTCATGATCATATGCTCATTAAATTTTGCACTACCAATATCTATCTTATCCTTATCAGCCGTTTTCGCTTTATAACTTCTTCTTGCTTATGTCCCACCCAGTATTGAGGTTGCTTTGAAAAAGGTTACCAAAAATCCCGTATTAATCAAATCCACTTTTTCTATAGGTCACCTCTTCTTCCAGCCTTTTTTCCAATATATTTCAGTGTCTGCAACATTTCTTCCTAACGTTTTCCTTCCTGAGTCTTTTATGGTAGTAGTGGGACTTCTCTGTCTTCTCTTGGAACTGCATCTCGTTTGTCCCCATTCCTTCTTTCTAATATAGACGACAGGAACACTCCAGTATTTTGGATTTGCTATCATTTTTATTCTATTCCTTGTAAAAATGCAATCATTCTTAAAACTTGGATATTTAATTTGATGACGTGACTTCCAAATCTTTATATCTCTGGACTGCATTTACCTCATGAGATCTCTTTTATCTTTTTTTTTTTTTTTAATTTTAATGTTTGTTTTTGAAGTTTATTTTTGAAAGAGAGAGAGAGACAAGCATGAGAAGGGGAAGGGCAGAGAGAGAGGGAAACACAGAATCCAAAGCGGGCTCCGGGTTCTGAGCTGTCAGCATAGAGCCTGATGAACCCACAAACCATGAGATCATGACCTGAGCTGAATTTGGATGCTTAACCGATGGAACTTCCCAGGAGCCCCAAGGTGTCTTTTATCTTAAAACAGCTTGAGGAGCACCCCAACGTGGGCATCTTCAAGGTCAATGGGTATGAACTTGAACTCAGACTTTCCTTCCCAAACTACTTTGGCTATTAGGCAAAATGTCATAGTTTATTACTCAATACACCATAAATTCCTTAAAGTGGTGGATTAATTTAATCTATTTAGCACCTTACAATTTGAAGGAATACAAAACAATTACCATATAGTTCACCTGACTAACCAGATCCTTGCATTCAAATGTCTATTTAGTTCCATTCTACCAAATTGGTTCTTAGGAAATTCTGGTGGGGTTCTTTAAATTAGGGTTATTTTTTTTAAGTTTATTTATTTTGAGAGAGAGAGAGGGAGCAGAGAGGGGCAGAGGGGTGGGGGGAGAGAAAGAGAATTGCAAGCAGTCTTCACACTGTCAGTGCTGAGCTCTGTGTAGGGCTTGAACTCACAAATGGTGAGATCATGACCCGAGATGAAATCAAGAGTTAGACGCTTAACTGACTCAGCCACCCAGGTACCCCTAGCATTATTATAACAACACAGGAAAGGGTTAAACTAAAATCTCCCTATAGAAAAAAAAAAAACTATATGGAGAATGCCAAAGAGCTACCTCACATACATGTGAATTACATATACCTGTATTTCCATGTCTATGTATTTGTCTTAAACTTTCTATCTTTCCATCTATTAAAAAAAAAGCCACTACTGGAATGTGCCATTGTGATTATAATAATATCCTCTTTGAGGACTTGGTGGAAGTGTTTGCCAAAAATTATAGATGAAGTATGTATACACTATTCATGGTACAGATCCTTTCTTCATTTATTGTCATATTATTTCCTTGTTTACTCATCTTTCTAAGTGTTACATTTATATCATCTATTTTTTTTTGTATATATAATTTATTGTCAAATTGTCTAACATATAGTGTATAAAATGTGCTCTTAGTTTTGGGGGTAGATTCCTGTGGTTCATTACTTACATACAACACCCAGTGCTCATCCCAAGTTCCCTCCTCAATGCCCATCACCCATTTTCCCCTTACCCACCCCCCCATCAACCCTCAGTTTGTTCCCTATATTTAAGAGTCTCTTATGGGTTTGCCTCCCTCTCTGTTGGTAACTATTTTCCACCCTTCTCTTCCCCCATGGTCTTCTGTTAAGTTTCTCAAGATCCACATATGAGTGAAAACATATGTTATCTGTCCTTCTCTGACTGACTTATTTCACTCAGGATAATACCTTCCATTTCCATTCACGTTGCTACAAAAGGTCATATTTCATTCTTTCTCATTGCCAAGTAGTATTCCATTGTGTATATAAACCACAATTTCTTTATCCATTCATCAGTTGATGGACATTTAGGTTCTTTCCATAATTGGGCTATTGTTGAAAGTGCTGCTATAAATATTGGGGTACAAGTGCCCCTATGCATCAGCACTCCTGTATCCCTTGGGTAAATTCCTAGCAGTGCTATTGCTGGGTCATAGGGTAGATCTATTTTTAATTTTTTGAAGAACCTCCACACTGTTTTCCAGAGTGGCTGCACCAGTTTGCATTCCCACCAACAGTGCAACAGGGTTCCCGTTTCTCCACATCCTCACCAGCATCTGTGCTTTCCTGAGTTGTTAATTTTAGTCACTCTGACCAGTATATCACCCATGTTAAGAAAAGTTGGGCTTTTCTTTTTTGGGAGGTTAATATGCAGCTCACAGGGAAATTTTGGTTTCTTTAATGGCCCCAAATTAAAAATAAATTCAGAATCCAATAGATGTATTTCTGTAACTTTTTCTGTTAAAGTATGTGCATGTGAGTGCAGGTCCAGTGAGTGTCTCATACATCAAAGTGCTTGCAATGCAATGGAGGCTGAGATCAATGGAAAAAGAGAACAGGTTTTGGACTTGACTTAAGTATCTGTGCTCTGCTAATTGTCTTTGTGGACTGGATAAGTAATTTAACCTTCTTGAGCTCCATTTTTTACCTGTAAAATGTTGTTGCACATACTTTGTGGGAGTGTTTTAAATAGTAAATAATGGTATTAAACAGTAGTTAGTAGCATAGACTTTAGGGATTAGCCAGATCTCAGTGGAAAACTTAGTTCTACTGACTACTTCCTACATAATCTTGTGCAGCTTCTAAATGTGTCAGTTTCTGCCTTGATAAAATAGTGATAATAATTCCTCTCATTAGGTTACTGAAACTATTAAACAAGGTAATATATGTTGAACTCCCCCCAATTTTTTATAGTCTTAAACAGTACCTGTAATTATATTAACTTCTAAAAAGGTGACCAGTTTGTCATTTTGTTTTTTTGTTTCATCATTTCCTAATAATTTCCTTATCTTTGCTGTGCTATTTAGATTGGGTTTAGGAACTCTGGTTTCTTCAAGTGCTTGTGTTGCTAACTTCTAGTTATGTGTCAATATTATCTGTGAACTTTATTTTTTCATTGATGGAATTGGGATCATAATGCTCTGATGAGATAAACCATGTAAATGTGCTGTGACAACTCTAAAATGATACAGAATATGAGTTACTAAATTGTAGATTATATCGGCCATCTAATTCATTCTACAGATATTTATTGAATGCATAACAAGTTCTAGGTTTTGTGTTGGACACTCAAGAATGATACATACAGGCTCTGCTTTAAGGGATTCACAAATCTGTGGATGATACAATCGTATATGTAACAGCTGCAGTACTGTGATGTATTCATGACGGGAGTAGGCACAGGATGACTAAAAGATGATCTTTCATTGAGTAGCACCAAAATTTACTTTTCTGAATTTTACATGAAAATATTGTGATCGAAGATTGATAATTCTCCTTTTAATGATCAACTCCCATTTTGCCTATGTGGTTGTTAATTTTATGTGTGAACTTGACTGGGCCATAGGGTGCTCAGACATTTTGCCCAACACTGTTCTGGATGTGTGTGAGGGAATTTCTGGATGAGATTAACATTTGAAATTGGTAGACTGAATAAAACAGATTGCCCCCTAGGGAAGTCTGGGTGGCTCAGTTGGTTGAGCTTCTGACTTTAGCTCAGGTCATGATCTCACAGTTCACACGTTCGAGCCCTGCATCGGGCTCAGTGCTGACAGCTTGGAGCCTGGAGTGTGCTTGTGATTTTGTGTTTCCCTCTCTCTTTTCCCCTCCCCCGCTTGTGCTCTGTCTCTCTCAAAAATAAATCAACATTAAAAAAAATGTTTTAAACAGATTGCCGTCCTTAGTGTGGGTGGGCCTCCTCCTATCAGTAGAAGATCTGAATACAACAAAAAGGCTAAGTAAGAGGTAACTTATCTTGCTTGACTAAATGAGCTAAGACATTACTGTGGTGTTGAGGTTTGAACTGAAATATTGGTTCTTATTGAGTCTTGAGCCTGGCAGATTTTGGACTAGAACATGTACCATCCCCTCTCCTGTATCTCCAGCTTGCTGCCTACAGATCTTGGACTTCCTAGCCTCCTCCATAATCACATGAGCCAATTCCTTATAATAAATTTGTGTATACATACACACATGTATATGTACACACACACACACACACACACACACACACACACAGACTTGATTCTCTTTCTCTGGAGAACTTGGATTAATTCATCCCATTTTTAAATTAAAAAGTTTTTAATGTTTATTTATTTTTGAGACAGAGAATGAATGAGTGGGGAGGGCAGAGAGAGAGAGACACACAGAATCTGAAGCAGGTTCCAAGCTCTGAGCCATCTGAGCCAAGCTCTGAGCCAGATGTGGGGCTCAAACCCACAAACCGTGAGATTGTGACCTGAGCCAAAGTTGGACACTTAACTGACTGAGCTACCCAGGCACCCTTAATTTATCCCATCTTTAACCCAGATCTGTTATTGTGTTTCTTGTCTAACTTCCCTACCCTCCTACCATATGGTCAGATTCGTTAAATGACTGAATCAAAATAAAATGTTTTCATAGCCAATCCAGATAAAACTCTTTCTTTGGGAGCTAGGAGGCTGTAGAACATGAGAAAAAGTGACGTGTGTCCTAGTTATTGAGTATGTTTGTTCAATTTTTTTTTCAACAAAACACCTTCAAGCCCTATGCCATTCTCAACTCTACTGGTATCTTGTAATTTGTCCTTTCATCTATTTCTGTCCACAAAATGATGACCTTTATCTTTAACTTCAAAAGACGTATTCCTAACTTAGTTCAACCCCCAGGTAAAAATTACATAGAATCTGCTAAACTACCACTGATGTGAGAAACACTGATGCAAAGCTATTAGCTTCTTAGTCATATCCTTTTATTATCATGTTTGTCTTCATGGTTCAAAAGATGCCAAATGCAAACTTTACAGCAGTGGCTGACAGAGAGATTCTTTGCCAAAAGCAAAATAGTTCAAGTAAGTTGTAAAATCTGCATGGTCAAATTGAATTCAAGAGAAAGTTTGACTAACTCCTAGAGGCAGTAATTAATTTTATTAGGAGAAAAAATGCCACCAAGTTAGTCTGTCAGTCATAATGTGTAATTTCATTGAAATGCTTAAAAAGTTACAGTATATACACCTTGGTTCTATGTGAATTCTCAAGTAGTTAATGACAGTAGAACACAGACCACGTACTAGCAGTTAACTGGGTATGAGATAGGTAAGGAAATACAGATGTATCTAAGAATATATTGTCTAGGCTTAGCCACTAAGCAAAATTTTCCAAAGGGTCTCCCTGAGGACTAATATATACAGGAATACATTTAACACACATCTTTCCTTAAATAATATATGATGTTTTTGAGCACTAACTGTGCTTCAAATTTAAAATCACTATCAAAAAATAAGAAAAGAAAGTCATATAAAACTGAAGTTGGGAAAAAGAAAAAGTAAGAGAGAAAGAGAAGGAAAGAGAGGGTGGGAGGAAGGAAGTAAAACTTTGTGTAAAGGTGTACTTCATTTGCACATTATTCCTGCAGTGTTAATTATTAATTGTGCGTGTGACTGTGTGTGTGTTCATTGCACAAAGAATAGAACACTGAACTGAAAATGAGTAACCTTGTCACTAGAAACGAGGGTTTGGGCTAGACAATATCAATATCT
The DNA here is from genome assembly GCF_024362965.1 of Panthera pardus. Classification (NCBI taxonomy): domain Eukaryota; kingdom Metazoa; phylum Chordata; class Mammalia; order Carnivora; family Felidae; genus Panthera; species Panthera pardus. The sequence continues at coordinate 38,560,370 of NW_026526721.1, forward strand.
CTAACAGATCCAAAACTAATTATCTTTCAGTATGTAAAACCTTATTAATACAGAAATGAATTTCTTTTCATATCTTTGCTTAGACTGATGAATTTCAAATAATTATATGACCAACAAAGTTCATTTTTATGACTTTATTTTGACTTTTCTTTAATTTAAATTTTAGTTAACATACCATGCAGCGTTGGTTTTGGGAGTAGAATTCAGTGATTCATCACCACATACAGCGCCCAGTACTAATTACAAGTGCCCTCCTTAGTACCCATCACCCATGTAGCCCATCTATCTCCCACTCATCTCCCTCTCTCAACTGACAGTTTTGTCTCTATCATTAAGAGTCTCTTGTGGTTTGTTCACCTCTCTTCTCTCCCTGCCCTTCCCATATGCTCATCTATTTTGTTTCTTAAATTCCACATATGAGTGGAATCATGTTATTTATCGTTATCTCATTGACTTATTTCATTTAGCATAATACCATCTAGCTGTATCCATGTCATTGCAAATGGCAAGATTTCATTCTTCTTGATCACCAAGTAATATTCCAATGTATATATACATATCTTTATACATTCATCAGTTGATGGACATTTGGGCTCTCTACAGAGTGTGGCTATTGTTGATAGCACTGCTATAAACATTGGGTTGCACGTGCCCGTTTGAATCAGTATTTTTGTATCTGTTGGATAAATACTGAATAGTGCAATTGCCGGATGATAAGTAGTTCTAATTTTACTTTCTTGAGGAACCTCCATACTCCAGGATGGCTGCACCAGTTTGCATTCCCACAGGGCAAGAGGGTCCCCTTTCTCCTCATCCTCGCCAACACCTGTTGTTTCTTGTGTTGTTAATTTTAGCCATTCTGACATTGGGAGGTATCTCATTGTGGTTTTGATTTGTATTTCCCTGATGATGAGTGATGGTGAGCATCTTCTCATGTGTCTGTTAGCCATTGGATGTCTTGTTTGGAAAAGTGTCTATTCATGTCTTCTGCCCATTTCTTTACTACACTATTTGCATTTTTGAGTGTTGAGTTTGATAAGTTCTTTATAGATTTGGGATACTAACCCTTTATCAGATATGTCATTTGCACATATCTTCTCCCACTAGGTAGGCTGCTTTTAGTTTTGTTGATAAAGGGTTAGTATAAAGGATTACATTGAATGTGTAGATTGCTTTTGGTAGTGTAAACATTTTAACAATATTCTTTCAATCCATGAGCATGGAATGTCTTTCCATTTCTTTGTGTCCTCTTCAATTTCCTTCACAAGTCTTCTATAGTTTTCAGAGTATAGATATTTTACCTCTTTAGTTAGGTTTATTCCTAGGTGTTGTTTTTGGTGCAATTGCAAATGGAATCTATTCCTTGATTTCTTTTTCTGATGCTTCTTATTGGTGTATAGAAATGCAACAGATTTCTGCATGTTGATTTTATATCCTGTCACTTTGCTGAATTCATGTATTAGTTCTAGCTATTTTTTGGTGGAGTCTTTCATGTTTTCTACATAGAGTATCCTGTCATCTGTGAAGAGTGGAAGTTTGGCTTCTTTCTTGGAAATTTGGGTGCCTTTTATTTATTTTTAGTGTTTGACTGCTGAGGCCGACTTCCAGTACTATGTTAAATAGTAACGGTAAGAGTGGACATCCTTGTCTTGTCCTGACTGTAGGGGAAAGGCTCTCAGTTTTTCCCCATTGAGGATGATGCTAGCTGTGGGTCTTTTGTATATGGCCTTTATGATATTGAGGTATGTTCTACCTATCCGTACTTTGTTGAGGGTTTTAATCAAGAATGGATGCTATATAGCAAAATTTATTCTTGAAAGAAAACATGAAGACACACTCTATGAAATATAGTACTGTTAAATTTTGGCTTAAGGTATGTTGTTGGCCATCATTTCATTAATAAACCCATATTTATATCAAGTACATAGTGTTATTTGCAAATCCTAAAATTGTATATGATTATAAGGAGTTATTACCTTCTTAAACATTCAGAGAAATACATTAAAAATTTGTAGCATTAAATCACATTTGTCTGTCTTCAAGGGCCTCATATTAAATTTAGTTGGAACATTTAGTAGTTTAATTTATTAATTTAATTTATTAATTTAATTTAATTAATGTATTTAATTTCTTTGTATTTTTAAAAGTAATTTTTATTTGAGAATGTTATTCTTTTTTTTTTCCATGATCACTACAACTAAAGGCCTACCACTTTTGTTGGTCTTTTCAAAGAACCAAATTTTGGCTTCTTTGAGTTTTCTCTATTGTTTTCCTTTTCTTTGTTTTGTTTTCCCCGTTCTTTAAAGTTGTCTTCCTTCTACCTGATTTCAGTATAGTGTTTTTTTTGTTCTGCATTATTTTTTTAAATTATATGTATATTGTAGATGTCTTAATTTTGTAAAGCAGGTTTTGCTTTACAGCAAAATTGAGAGAAAGGTATAGAGATGTCCCATATAACTTATGCTTTCAAACAGGCATAGCCTCCCTCATAGTCAAAATCACTTAGCAGAATGGAACTTCTGAAACAAGGATGAGACGACATTGACACATTATAATCACTCAAAGTTCATAGTTTACCTTAGGGTTCATTCTTGGTGTTGTGCATTCTATAGGTTTGGACAAGTGTATAATAACATATCAATAATTAATAACATAGAGAGTATTTTCACAGTCTTAAAAATCTGCTGTGCTCTGCCTGTTCATCTCTCCCCCTTCCCACCTCTGGTAATGACTGGTCTTTTATTGTATTCCTAATTTTGCCCTTTCTAGAATGTCATAGAGTTGGAATCATATAGTGGGAATCATACCATATAGTAGCCTTTTCAGATTTTTTTTTTCACTTAGTAGTATGCACTTAAGGTTCATCTAGGTCTTTTCATGGCTTTATATTTTATTTCTTTTTGGCAATGAATAATATTCCATTATTTGGATGTATTACAGTTTGTTTATACACTTACCTACTGAAGAACATCTTGATTGCTTCCAAGCTTTAGCAATTATAAATAAACTTGCTATAAATATCCTTGAATAGGATTTTGTGTAGACATAAGTTTTCAACCCCTTTGGGTAAATACCAAGGGATGTGTTTGCTGGATCATGTATGAGTATGTTTAGTTTTTTAAGAAACTGCCCAACTGTCTTCTAAACTGGCTGTATCATTTTGGATTCCGTCCAGCAGTGAATAAGAGCTCTTGTTACTCCACATCCTCACTAGTATTTGTTGTTTTCTGTGTTCTGAATTTTGGCCATTCTGATAAGTGTGTAGTAGTATCTCGTTGTTTAATTTGCATTTTCCTGATAACATATGATATTTTTCCATATGCTTATTTGCCATCTATATATCTTCCCTAGTGATATATCTGTTAAAGTTTGGGCTGTTTATTTTTTTACTGTTAAATTTTAAGCATTCTTTCTGTATTTAGGATAGTTATTCTTTATCAGTTGTGTTTTTGTAAATATTTTCTCAAATATGTGGCTTGTTTTCTATTATCTTGATAGTATCTTTCACAGAAGTTATTTTTAAGTTTTAATTTTTAATTTTAATGAACTCTAGCTTATCACTTATTTCTTTCATGATTGTGTCTTTGATGTTGTATCTAAAAAGGCATCACCTTACACAAGGTAATCTATGTTTTCTCCTATATTATCGTCTATGAGTTTAATAGGTTTGTGTTTTACATTTAGTTCTGTGATCCATTTTGAGCTATTTCTTATAACAGGTGTAAGGTCTGTGTCTAGGTTCTTCCCTTCCCCCCCGCCCCCCCGCATGTGGATGTCTGGTTGTTCCAGTTCCATTTGTTCAAGAGACTATTTTTGTTTCTTTTTCTTTGTATGTAACTTTTGCTACTTTTGCTAGTCAAAGATGAATTGACTATATTTTTGGGAGTCTGTTTCTGGGATCTATCCATTGATCTGTTTTGTCCATTCTTTTCAGCAATACTTGATTACTGCAGCTTTATAGTAAGTCTTTAATTCAGGTACCATCAGTCCTCCGGCTTCATTCTTCTCCTTCAATATTGTGTTGGCTATTCTAGGTCTTTTGTCTTTATATATAAACTTTAGAATGGATTTGTTAATATCCCTAAAATAACGTGCTAGAATTTTAATTGTTACTGCATTGACTCTGTAAATCAAGTTAGGGAATAACTGATGGCATGACAGTATTGTCCTCTTACCCATGAACATGGACTATCTTTCCATTTATTTAATTCTTTGATTTCATTCATAAGAGTTTTGTAGTTTTCCATGTAGATCTGGTACATTTTTTGTTAGATTTATAACTAAGCATTTTTTTTGGGGGGGTGCTAATATAAATTGTATGGTGTTTTTAATTTCCAATTCTACTTCTTCACTGCTGATATAAAGGAAAGCAATTGATTTTTATATATTAACCTTATATCCTTATATCCTACAATCTTATTATAATTGCTTATTTATTCCAATAGGGTTTTTAAAAATCTTATTCATTTGGGTTTTCTACATAATTATGTTATCTGTGAAAAAAGACCATTTTATGTCTTCCTTCCCAATCTTTATACTTTATATTTCTTTTTCCTGTCTTACTGCATGAGCAAGGATTTCCAATTGATGTGGAAAAGGAGTAGTGAAAGGGGACATTTTGCCTTATCTCTGAACATAATGGGAAAGCTTTGAATTTCTCACGATTAAGTATAATATTAGTTGTTTGTATTTTGTAGATAGTCATTCATTATTAAGTTGAAGAAGTTCCCTTCTATTTTTTCTAGATTCTTTAGATGAAAAGTTAGGCTACTGGTGTGATGCTATTTTCTTTTTTAATATAGCTGTGTACAGATATAAACTTCCCTTTAAACACTACTTTGGCTACATTCACTCTGTTTTGAAATATTTTGTTTTCATTTTCATTCATCTCTAAGTATTTTATAATTTCTCTTGTTGTTTCTTCTTAGAACCATTCATTATCTCGAATTCAATTATTTAATTTCCACATACTTGTGAAATTCTTAAATTATTTTCTGTTATTGATTCTTAATTTTATTCCATGTGGCCAGAAAAAATTCTTTGTATAATCTTACTCAAACTTATTGAACTTTGTTTTATGGTATAATAAATGGTCTATATTGAAGAATGCTTTATGTACACTTTAAAAGAATGTGTATGTAATCTGTCATTGTTGGATAGAATATTCTATAATTATTTAGTTGGTTCTTAGTGTTATTCAAGTCTTCCATTTCACTACTCATCTTCTTTTTGTTCCATGCATTACTAAAAGTTGGGCATTAAAGTCTCCAACTATTATTGTTGAATTGTCTATTTCTACCTTTAATTCTCTCACTTTTTGTTTTATGTATTTTGCCATTATATATATTATATATATATATATATATATATATATATATATATAATATATATAATATATATATGTTTGTAATTTTTATGTGTCTTCCCAGTAGGTTGAACTTTTTTACTTTAAAATATCCTTCTTCGTGTTTACTAAAAATTTTTATTTTAAAGTCTATTTTTTAAATGATACCATAGCCACTCCAATTCTGTTTTGGGTACTATTTACATAGCATATACCTCTTAAAATCTTTGTACTTTTCACCATCTTTGTGACTTTGATTTCGTGTGTGTCTCTTATTTGTTAGTACACCTGATCCTTGAACAATGTGGGGGCTAGGGATGCTACACCCCCACACAGTCAGAAATCCACACATAACTTTTGACTCCCCAAATCTTTTCTAGTAGCCGACTGCTGACCGGGAAGCCTTACCAATAACATAAATAGTTGATTAACATATATGTTGTATGTTACATGTATGACATGTAAGCATGTACTGTATTCTTACAATAAAGTAAAACGGAGAAAAGAAAATGTTACTGAGAAAATCCTACAGAAGAAGAAACACATTTATAGTACTTGATTGCTGACTGCATTCATAGAAAAAAAAATTTAAAAATCCGTGTATAAGTGAACCTGTGTAGTTCAAACCCCTGTTGTTCAGAGTCAGATGTATATTGCTGGATTGTGTTAAAAATCCACTTTTTCAATTTCTGCCTTTAAGTTAGAGTATTTAATTCATTTATACTTAATGTAATTACTGGTTAAATAAGTTACTATAATGTAACTACTTTCTTCGACTAATTCTGTGAGGTCACTGATGTCTCTACTGTTGTTAGCTAATGACTGGACAGAGATTTCCTTAAATGATTTAAACCAATGATTCTCCCAGCCTTTTCTGAGAAGTTTCATGCATGTATTGGGGTATGTGTTTGATGTTCTGGCAGGTAGTTTACAATTCTCCTTTAGCTTTTAATTGAGCAGAGCTTCAAGGTCTGTCAGAAGTGAGAGAGAAGGACCTTCACATGTTTTTCTTTACTGGGCATGCTTTTCATATATGCATGACCCTCTAGATTCCCAGGAATATATCAGAGGAATATGACATTTCATTCCTCAGTGTTTCATTTTACGGTTTTGGTCAGCCTCTTGGTAGTCCTAGGTCAAGCCACTTCAGTGTTAAGCAATCACCAATGATCATTTGCCATGAATGCTTTTCCCACAGGGTGAGCTTCCCGAGTCCTGTCAAATAAAGACAAATCCTGATAATGGAGCTTTCAGAAAGCCATCAAATAGTCAAATTGGGGGAGGATTTTGTGGAGCTCCAAATCTGTTCATGTTCTTCCAGTAGCTTCTGGGATGCTGGTTTTCATAGCTACCATTGTTGCAAGAGTGGTGGTTTTCAGAGCTACTGAAGAGAGAGAGAGGAGTGGGATTAGGCAAATTAAAATGATACATAGCTCACTTTTTGAAGCTGAAATTCTGTCTCTTTCTATCTTTCTTTTTTAAGTGAATGCCTCTTAGATAGTTACAAGCTTCTAGTAATTCCCAGAGTTCTGAAAAAGTTGATTTTGACCATTTTTGTTGTGTTCTTTTTGCTTTAACGGGGAAGCAAATTTTCAGAGGTCTTTACTCAGTCAGCCATTCTGAACCATTCTTCTGTTTTTGTAGTTTTTGTTTCAAAGTTCACTAAATCTCTTGGCTTTAGAATATAGATAACTAGCTGCTGAAGTATAAAGTGGTGGAAAATCAGATGTGGGATGGACTCTCACGTTAGAGTAGGGGATATGGACTAGAAAGAAGACCAAAAGAGATGTCTGGGGGTGAAGTGTATGTGTATCTTGCTAGAAATTTTGGCTACACAGCTGTAGGCTATGTCAAATATCAGGGAATGAACTCTTACAAATGTGTATTTCATTCCTATCAAAATAACACCAGCATTCTTCACAGAGCTAGAACAAATAATCCTAAAATTTGTATGGAATCACAAAAGACCCCGAATAGCCAAAGCAATCTTAGGACAAAAAAAAAAAAAAACAAAAAAAAACAAAAAAAAAAAAAAACCACACACACACACACAAAAAACAAAAAAACAAAAAACAAAGCTGGAGGCATCATAATCCCAGACTTCAAGCTATATTACAAAGCTGTAATCATCAAGACAGTATGATACTGGCAAAAGAACAGACACTCAGATCAATGGAGCAGAATAGAGAACCCAGAAATGGACCCACAAACATGTGGCCAACTAATCTTTGACAAAGCAGGAAAGAATATCCAATGAAATAAAGACAGTCTCTTTAGCAAGAGCTGGAAAAACTGGACAGTGGCATGCAGAAGAATGAACCTGGACCACTTTCTTACACCATACACAAAAATAAACTCAAAATGGATTAAAGACCTCAATGTAAGACAGGAATCCATCAAAATCCTCAAGGCGAAAGCAGGCAAAAAACCTTTTTGATCAAGGCCACAGCAACTTCTTACTCAACACATCTCCAGAGGCAAGGGAAACAAAAGCAAAAATGAACTACTGGGACCTCATCAAAATAAAAACTTCTGCACAGCAAAGGAAACAATCTATAAGCAAAACTTATAAGGCAAAACTATAAGGCAACTGACAGAATGGGAGAAGATATTTGCAGACGACACATCAGATAAAGTGTTAGTGTCCAAAATCTATAAAGAACTTATCAAACTCAACACCCAAAAAGCAAATAATCCAGTGAAGAAATGGACAAGAGACATGAATAGACACTTCTCCAAAGAAGACATCCAGATGGCCAACTGACACATGAAAAAATGCTCAACATCACTCATCATCAAGGAAATACAAATCAAAACCACAATGAGATACCACCTGACACCTGTCAGAATGGCTAACATTAACAACTCAGGCAACAACAAATGTTGGCAAGGTTGCAGAGAAAGAGGATCTCTTTTGCATTGTTGGTGGCAATGCAAGCTGGTGCAGCCACTCTGGAAAACACTATGGAGGTTCCTCAAAAAATGAAAAATAGAACTACCCTATGACCCAGCAATTGCACTACTAGGCATTTATCCACAGGATACAGGTGTGCTGTTTCGAAGGGATATATGCACCCCAATGTTTATAGCAGCACTATCAACAATAGCCAAAGTATGGAAAGAGCCCAAATGTCCATCGATGGATGAATGGATAAAGAAGATGTGGTATATACATACAATGGAGTATTACTCAGCAATCAAAAAGAATGAAATCTTGCCATTTGCAACTATGTGGATGGAACTGGAGGGTATTATGCTAAGTGAAATTAGTCAGTCAGAGAAAGACAAAAATCATATGACTTCACACATATGAGGACTTTAAGAGACAAAACAGATGAACATAAGGGAAGGGAAACAAAAATAATATAAAAACAGGGAGGGGGACAAAACATAAGAGACTCTTAAATATGGAGAACAAACAGAGGATTACTGGAGGGGTTTTGGAGGGGGGATGGGCTAAATGGGAAAGGGGCACAAAGGAATCTACTCCTGAAATCATTGTTTCACTATATGCTAACTAATTTAGATGTAAATTAAAAAAAATGTGTATTTCATTGTGTGTAAATTTTACATCAGAAAAAAATGTAAATAGATACTGAACTCTAGTATTGCTTTGTGTTTGAAAATATTTAGAGGAAAAATTACTGTTGGCTGCAATTAATTTACTTGCAACTTGTCCAAGATAAGATGAATTCACGAATGCATAGATGAATGGACAGGTTATGTGAAAGAGTAAGTTTAGTGAAAGTTAATGATATGCAGGTATTCACTGTAAAATCTCTCAAATTTGCCTTATTTTTGAAAAAAGTTAAGTAAAACATTAGGTTTGTAAAAATGTAAAAAGAGTGGATTTGAAACATGCTTAGTAAAAAAAAATAGTGTCCCAATATAAATGCCTAGTATTTTCCAGAATTAAGAAACTCTGCAAACATTGATAGAAAGCTAAAAGGATAAAAAAAAAAAATCCTTGCCAAAGGAGTAAAGCTAAAATCTTCCAAGAATTGAGAAAATGTTTTTAAAAATGCTGCACCTCTTGTAAACTGTGAGAAATTAGTATCATCTGCAACTCCATATAGGTGACATTTTAGAGGTTTTTCTGTAATAAAATAAAAACATGAAACACTTCTTTCCATTTTTTAGTACTAGTTCTGTAAAAATAAGAGAAGTAGTAGATGAATCAGATATCAAACTTTTATGAGACCACTGAACACAATGGTTTAGTTCAAAGCTCTGTAAAAATAAAATTGGTTTATAGGAATCCTGTGAGGTGAAAATTGTACTGCCAGCATAAAAATGCAATCCAGCCAGCATATACTGGGGCCATCTTCTTTTTCCCAGAAACTTCATTAGCTCAAAGTTTAAATTTCAATATAAAGTATAACGTTTGTCATCCAGGCTAGATTATTTGCCTGTCTTTTGCAGAACTGCTAGGTTGTTACTGAATGTGATTGCATGATACAAAGCTTGGCTATACAGAGTAAAAATGTATCAGCGGTCGCCACCACAGCAGAATCTATTAAATAATTAGGAGCACAGAGTAGTGCCTTTGGAGTTGAGAGGAAGAAATTGAATAGCTAGCTCATCACGCTGTTGAACAAAGCAGGAATCAGGACTGTAGGCAGTAACACACTGACATCACAGGTCACCCAGGCTGTGCGGATCTCTATACCTGAGAGAATGAATGGAGCCCAGATACACAGGGCTGTTTGAGTGCTATTTAATCACCTTAGGAGATGTCTGTACTGTGTTTATCTTGCTCTCTTTTATGGACAAATAGGAACTCTTAGCACAATAAATGTACCAAACATCTGGCTATAGATGGAAAAAAGAAAAACAACTTTGTGATAACCAGAAAAGACATTTTAATACCTAGTATCTAATACAGAACCAGGCACACAGTAATGACTCAGGCCAAGTTTGCTGACTAATAAAGGCATGAATTAACTAGTGCATTTTTTTTTCAGCAGATGGTTGTGAAGTAGATAGTGTTTGCAAGGATCTGTGCTGGATGCATTCAGAACACCAAGCTTCATGGTGCTAGGTCTTAAGAAACCTTCTATTTACCAGGGAAGATGAATTATTACAATTATTTATACCACAAGGCAGGAAATGATAAGAGATATGTGAGAGATAATTTGAGAGCAACTGGAGCATGTAAGAAGCTAGTATCATTTTGGAAGACTTTGTAGATTCAGCTGCTGGAAAGATGGTGAGATATCAATAGGATGATGATGGGAAGTTTAGGATAGTGCAGGTAAATTTAGGTCTAAGAATGGGAATAAAATGTATATAACAAAAATATAATTTTAAGTCAGCTTTATATAATTTATATGCAATTAATAAAAGTCTATATTTCAATGAGTTTTTGTACATTTATATAGTCTTAAAACTACAACCACAATTATGGTATAGATCATTTCCATCACTTGTAAAACTTCCCTCATGTTCTAGATTTGAATACTTTTGCAACTGAAACAAACTACTGCAGAATTTGTGGCTTGAATCATCACAAGTGTATCCTTTTTAACTTCTAAACATTGGAAGTTCAAAATGCATCTTATGGGAACAAAAATAAAGTATTGTCAGAGCTAGCTCCTGAAAGCTCCAGGGGAAAATCTGTTGCTCTCCTCTTGCTCTTTCTAGAGGCTGTCAGTATTTCTTGGCTTGTGGCCATGTTATTCCAGTCTTCCATTGTCACGTTGGTTCTCCTGTTCCTGTCACCCCTCCTATGCCCCTCTTGACTCTTGTACTTGTTCACTATTACAAAAAGCCAATCTGGATACGGATATATATATATGTATGTATATATTCCAGGATAATAGCCTCTTCCCAAGGTCCTTCAATTAATCACATCTGTGAAGTCCCTTTGCCAAGTAAGGTAACATTTATAGGTACATGTTTATGCTATGAAAATATTTGTTATGTAGGGGGTGGATTATTGCGTTCACCACATATGCTTTTGATATCAGTACTCTGCTCCAAACACTTGGCCCTGGAAATCACTTTTTATCACTATAGTTTTGCTTTTTCCAAACAGTCCTATATATGGAGACATATGGCATGCAACAGTCTTTTGTGTCTGGCTTCTTTTACTTTCTTTGTGTGATGCTTTTGAAATTTATACATGTTGTTAAGGGTAACAGTAGTTTTTTTTTTTCCCCCCTTTTATTGCAGAATAGTTACCATTGTATGGATATGTGACCATTTGTTTATTCATTTACCAGGTGATGGTCTTTTGATTTTTTTCCAAATTTTGACTATTATGAATAAAGCTGCTGTGGATATTTGTCTGTAAGTATGGTTGTGCTGTTATTTTTCTTGGTTAAAAACATAAGCATTGGTAGAATGCTTTGTTTATAAGAAGCCATTAAACTGTTCTGCAATGTGGTTGGCCATTTTTCATTTTCAGGAATGTTTGAAAGATTTACTTGATATCTATTTTTACCAATACTTAATTGGTTTTAGTCATTCTAAATTGTATGCAATGGTATCTTATTGTACTTTTTATATTTCAGTAATGACTGATTATTGTCTTATGTCCCTATTTGCAATTGAAATATCATTTTGTCTGTTCAATTTTTTTTGCCCATTTTAATTGAGTTGTTTAACTTTTTATTGAGCTGAAAGAGTCTTTTATATATTTTAGATACAAGTCCCTTATTAAAATGATTTTCCAAATATTGTTCTCAGTTTGTGGCTTACATTTTCATTTTACTAAAATGTCTTTTGAAAAGTAGAGTTTTTAATTTTGATAAGCTGCAATTCATAAATTTTTTTATGTTCCATACTTATTGCTGTTTTTTTCTTTTTTTTTTAAATTTTAGAGAGAGAGAGCATGAGCAGAGGGAGAAAGAGAGAGAGAGAGAAATTGAGAATCTTAAGCAGGCTGCATGTTCAGCTCAGGCTACTCAGGGATTGATCCCATGGCCTTGGGATCATGAACTGAGCCAAAACCATGAGTCAGACTTTCAACCAACTGAGCCACCCAGGAGTGCCCCTGTTGTTTTTTCTAAGAATTATTTGCTAAACCTACAGCAACATTAATTTTCTCCTATGCTTTCTTTTACAAGTTTAATAAATTTAAGTCTTACATTTAAGATCAACTGTGATCAAATTAGAGCTACTTATTGAATATGGTGTGAGGTAAGAACCAAGATTCATTTTCATTTTTATGGCCAATTGCAAAGGAAGGGTAAGAGATGAATCTGAAAGCATATAGACAAACAATAGGAAAATATTTCCTCTGTATTCAAGAGCCTAGCTTATTTTGGTCTTTTTTTTTTCTTTGTTTATTTGTTTTGTTTCTTAAATTCCACATATGAATGAAATAATATGTCATTTGCCTTTCTCTGATTTATTTCACTAGCATTATACCCTTTAGGTCCACCCATGTTGTTGCAAATGGCAAAATTTCATTCTTTTTTATGGCTGAGTAACATTCATATACGTATATAAAATCACTTCATTATCTGTTCATCTATGCATGGATATTTGGGTTACTTCCATATCTTGGCTGTTATAAATACTGCAATAAATGTAGGGGTGCATAAATCTTTTCAAATTAGTGTTTTCATTTTGGGGGGTAAATACCCATTAGTGGAATTACTGGAACATATGGAAATCTATTTTTAATTTTTTGAGGACCATCATACTGTTTTCCACAGTGGCTGCACTAATTTGTGTTCCCACGAGCAGTGCATGTGGGTTACTTTTTCTCCACATCTTTGCCAACACTTGTTATTTCTTGTGTTTTCAATTTTAGCCATTCTGACAAGTGTAAAGTGATATCTGATTATGGTTTTAACTTGCATTTTCCTGATCATGAGTGACATTGAGCATCTTTTCGTGTGTCTGTTGGCCATCTGTATGTCTTCTTGGAAAAAATGTGTATTCAGTTTCTCTGCTCATTTTTAAATTTTGTTATTTGTATTTTGGTGTTGAGTTGTGTAAGTCATGTATATATTTTGGATATTAACCTCATATTGGATATATCATCTGCAGATATCTTCTCCATTCAGTAGGTTGCCTATTTGTTTTGTTGATGGTTTCCTTCACTGTGAACACTTTTTTTTTGTATACTTTTAATAGTTTAATTTTGCTTTTGTTTCTCTTGTGAGAAGAGACATATCTAGAAAAATGTTTCTATGGCTAATGCTAAGGAAATTACTGCCTATATTTCCTCCAGGAATTTTATGCTTTCAGGTCTCACAGTTAGGTATTTAATACATCTTAAGTGTATTTTGGTATATGGTGTAAGAAAGTGGTCTAGATTTCTCTATGCGTCATTTGTTGAAGAGACTGTCTTTTGCCCATTGTATATTCTGGCCGCCTTTATTGAAGACTAATCTCCATATAAGAATGAGTGTATTTCTGGACTCTGTTCTGTTGTACTGGTATATGTGTTTATAATTGTGCCAAAACCATACTGTTTTGAATACTACAGCTTTGTAGAATATCTTGAAATCTGGAATTATGCTATCTTTAGCTTTGTTCTTTTTCAAGATTGCTTATTTTGGGTCAGTTGTAGTTCCATAGAAATTTTAGTGTTTATTCTAGTTCTGAAAAAAAATATTGTTGGCACTTGGGTAGGGGATTGCACTATATATTTAGATTGCTTTGGATAGTGGATATTTGTTCTTCCAGTCTACGAGTATAGTATTTTTTTTCCATTTGTTTGTGCCATCCTTAATTTCTTTCATCAGTGTTTTATAGTTTTAGAGTATAGGTCTTTAATCTCTTTGGTTAGGTTTATTCCTATGTTTATTCCTTTGTTTATTCCTAGTATTTTATTCTTTTTTGGTGAAATTGTAAGTGGGATTGCTTTTTTAAATTTCATTCTGCTACTTCATTATTAGTGTGTAGAAATACAACAGATATCTGTATATTAATTTTGTATCCTGTGACTTTACTGAATTCATTTATCAGTACTGGTAGTTTTTTGGTAGAGTCTTTAAGGTATTCTGTATATAGTTTATGTCATGTCATCTGCAAATAGTGAAAATTTTACTTCTCCCTACCAATTTGGATGTCTTTTATTTCTTTTAGTTTTCTGATTGCTATGGCTAGGACTTCCTGTACTTTGTTCAATAAAAATGAGGAGAGTGGACATCTTTGTCTTGTTCCTGATCTTAGAAGAAAAACTCTCAGTTTTTTATCATTGGGTATGATGTTAGCTATTGGTTTCCATATTTGGTCTTTATTATGTTAAGCTTTGTTCGCTTTAAATCAACTTTTTCAGAGAGTTTTTTAAATTTTTTTTAATGTTTATTTATTTTTGAGAGAGACAGAAACAGATTGTGAGCATGGGTGGGGCAGAGAGAGAGGGAGACACAGAATCCAAAGCAGGCTCCAGGCTCTGAGCTGCCAGCACAGAGCCCGACACAGGGCTTGAACTCATGAACCCTGAGATCATGACCTGAGCTGAAGTTAGATGCTTAACTGACTGAGCCACTCAGGAGAGGTGTTTGTTGGTTGGTTGGTTGGTTTTATCATGAATGGATGTTGTACTTTGTCAAATGCATTTTATGTACCTGGGTGTCTTTAAATATAAATGCTACTGTCTTTGTCTTTTCACGTATTATCCTTTCTAATTACGTTCTGCTTTTCTTTCTGGAATTTTTTCTTGTCAAATGATGGAGCAGTTGACTTCAGTTTTTGTATTTTTTTCCTCTGTCCATTTGCCTTACTCTCTGAGAAATTTCATTGACTTCATCTTCAGTCTTTTTTTTTTCCACTAAGTTTTTTAATTAATTTATTCCACCATAATTTTAACTTCCAAAAGTCTTCCCCTACTGCTAATGGCTCTGTTCCATACATATGGGTCTCAGAGATTTAATGATTTAAGTGTTATTACTCCTTGTTTGCGTCCTCCATCATCTTATTTATATAATTATATATGATTTTTTTTCATGCTGGACTTTCTTAAAAAGTTTATGATCCTTGGTCATCTGTCTGTATTTCAACAAGGAACATAAAGGTTGATTGGCT
The DNA here is from genome assembly GCF_024362965.1 of Panthera pardus. Lineage (NCBI taxonomy): Eukaryota > Metazoa > Chordata > Mammalia > Carnivora > Felidae > Panthera > Panthera pardus. Next base: position 38,575,701 of record NW_026526721.1, read on the forward strand.
ACTTGGTATAAGTGAGAGGATTGGGTCAACTTGTGGGGTTGCTTTAGGGAGATTGTTTAGAGAGCTGACTGAGCTTTTGCCAAATGTGTAGATTTCAGCTTTGCCATTATGTTAATCCACTCTAGAACTTTCTGACCCTTGCCTGGTTAAAAGCTGTCATGATGCATGAAATGTGGAAAGTCATCCTTATAAGACGTTTAAATAAACCCTTGTTCCCAACCCCCAGTCATGATTCTCCTGCCATCTTCTGTTCCTAACACCACTGAATGCTAAATCTGCTGGAGTTTCAATGGGCAGAAGAACTGCTTCTTGCCCATACATCTATGAAAGCACATGAGGCTGCCCCTTATCCTGTCCATTCAATTAATTTCTACTCCTACACAGTCAGACTTTCACTAAAATGCCTCCTTCTCTAGGAATTTTCTAATACCTCCTTTCTTATTCTCATCAGTTTTATGGTTTCATTTTTATCATTCTGTTTTGATCTTGGGATAGTGAGAAAATTAGTGAATCTGCTATTTTTTTCTGTAAATCTATAAATACAGAGTCAATGAGAATGAAAGTTTTGATGAATAAACCAATCTTAAATTATAGGTTATGAGTGATAAGTGAAACTCATCATTAAGAGTATCTAATTCATATATATATATATATATTTGCACATACATATATTTGCATATATATATATATATTTCACAGTTTCTAGAAGTTTGACTCACATATAAATTTTTGGAAGTGGTAAAATTTTTAACAGGCATATTATCCTTCTAAATACCTTTTTTTTTTTTAATTTTTTAATGTTTTATTTATTTTTGAGACAGGGAGAGACAGAGCATGAACAGGGGAGGGTCAGAGAGAGGGAGACACAGAACCCGAAGCAGACTCCAGGCTCTGAGCCATCAGCCCAGAGCCCGACGCGGGGCTCGAACTCACGGACCGCGAGATCGTGACCTGAGCCGAAGTCGGCCGCCTAACCGACTGAGCCACCCAGGCGCCCCTAAATACCTTTTTTAAAAATTTTCATTATTGAAAGTTAAAGCTTCTGTCCAGAAATTTAGATTACAGTAGTGAGAATTCTGTTATAAACTGATTCACAAATGATACATAACAATTTCTTAAGTTCCTTAAGCTTGTTTCCAGCAATAGAGAAATTCAATAATGCAGAACTTACATAAGAACTATATATAAAATGATATCCTTATGTTACCTATTATATATTTACTTGTTCATGCATACTTTATGTAATATGTAATGATTGAGCACTGTTTGTTCTTACACATTTAATTGCATGTGGGGTATGCAGTCACAATAGAAAGACATTGCTGAGGTACATTACTATGGAGTGGTGGGTGGCGGCTGATTAGGGAACGGTGAGTAGTTGAAGCTCTCAGGACAGGGAAACATGCTGATTATCAGAGAATGTGTTTCTCCAACAGAGATAAGTAGGACTGGGAAGATGGGTTCTCTGTTCAATTATTAACAACAGAGTTAATAACTTTCTATTCTCTTATAGGAATTTGGTCAACTTTGTTTGGCTGTGACTTCCTCTAACATGCTTTCCAAAATACAAATGAATTATTTTAGTCTTAAGTGCCATGGAGAAATTTCTCTAATATTGCATTGCTCTGTCACTTTGAAGAGATCATCAGACTTTAACTATTTGGTTATCTTGAATTTTTGAGTTTTCGTATTAAATGAGGTTAAATTCAGGTTAAAACAACAAGAATTTAAGAATGAGTTGAATGCTCTTCTGGTAGCTGATTTAAGTAATTACCAAAGTTGTCTTATGGGTGAGCTTTTAATAGTGTTAGTAACCCCCTTGTAATGTAGCTAATACTTTAGCTAGGAAAAGAACAACACATAAATAAAGTGAAGTATAATAAATTCTCATCAGTGTGAAGCTGGATGGTTTTAGGTGGGGCTTACACAAAATCAGCCTGTAGGTAGCTATGAAATTGGAGAATACAATACCTCATATTAGTGATACCTTATGAAAGCAATGAGCATTCCAATGACAGGGATGATGGACTTTAAAAATACCATGTGACTAAATAAATAGTGTAAATCTAGATTTTTTTGACCTGGATATTTGACTGATAGGCTGTAGTTTAAGTAGTATCCAAGGTTTCAGCAAATTATCCATATATAGAGAACATTTTAAAATGTCACCTTACTAGGTGATTATTTTGAAAATATATTTTTCAAATAAGCTAATCATACATGGATTAACTTTCAGTCGAGGTTTATATCTATAGAAAAATTCATATATATTGTAGATATAAAGTTAGCATTTTGGCATTTCAAAAATTGATCATTAAATACTATTTTAATAATCCTTCTATATTTAAAGGGACAAGGAATTATGAATTTCAAGTTTAAGCTTCTATTAAAAATTTGACATTACATTTCTCACTCAGATACTATTTTATTGACTATTTTTGGTGTAAAATATGAGGGTACCTTATTTTAAAAGGCAGATAAATCTGGCAAAAATGTCATTTTCAGAGGTAGTGTTAATGTTGAAGATATTTCTTTTGTCCTCTCATCAGTGAGGTGTTTGATTCTAAAGGGAGACATTTCTCCCTCATCTGAGCACTAACACTTTCATGAACCTTTTATTTAAATATATATTTCAACAGGAAACACTCTTACATAATATACATTGGTGATTTGAAAATGTACTTTCTCCCCTTAGTGCTTACTTACGTATTTTTGACACCATATAGCTAGTGTACAATGCGAGGAAATGAAGTGAATCAGTCTATGCACACTAAGGTTTTCGTGACTGGGTAAGTGAATTAATGAATGAGTGCACATTCCACTATCAGAAAATCCAGTAACACTAGGAAGATATCATTACATTAGATAACTAAATATAATGAATGTAATGGAGAAGCTAGAAACATAGGCATTGTGAAATGGGTTTTGACACTTAACCCTCTTTGTACATGACCATACTGAGTCCAGTTCAGTACCATAGAGCTTCCATGAGCTTCCACTGTTAGAGCTGCTCCCTGCCACGGAGACAGCAGCGAAAGACTCAGAGCAATAGATGATGTTGTCTGTCGTTCCTATGGCAGCAGGCTCGGGAGCCTCCAGTAGATTTCTCCTTTCCCTAATTTTTTTTTCTTTCCTAACTTTATTATGCTTGAGATTCAAAATGGTGAAAAAGATAAATATAATAAAGGCAGGCTTGATAAGTCATTGCTCAGTTTGACTCTTTTCAGTCTGTGTACCTCTTTAACAAAAGCAGCAAATAACAATCTTCGTGTCATTAAGCAAGGGGTACAAGATTATACTGTTAGAAAGAGGAGCTGGGGTTAGAACTTGTGTTTGGCTTTTAAAGTCTGTGATCTCAATTGTTCTATAATACAGATACTAGCTATCGCACCTACCCTAAGTGAAAGTGATGTGAAGGGTTATAGGCAGGGAAGAGGAAATTCCTCTCCCCCCTCCACACACCCATTCTACTGAAACCCATTAAAGTCTCCCTCATTTAACCAGCAAGAGTTTGTGGTCTGAAGCCTGTGGATTGGGAGAAGTCAGATGAGCAACTTAGGATAGCAGCACAATCTTCGGGTTTTGGAAGATGGGGATGATAACTAATCATAGAGTAAGTCTAGGAGACTGGCTGCTTCAAATGGAAGTGGGTGTTTTATAAGTAATTAGCAAGGAAACATTTAGGGGAGTCAGGGACTGCAGTTCAACTGATCACTAGAATCCAGGAAATAGGAGGTTTTCAGGTTTTCCATATAGGTCAGGTGAGGGGAGTAACCAGAATTTCTCAGTCCATGTGCTTAATGGTTTTTGTTTTAATTAACCTTCCTAATAAAACAGACAACATAGCCCATTTATTTCAGAGAGTTCTAAGGTTTCTTGGAGGGAGGACTGTAACATGGATGTGACTCCACTCCACTAATTAATGGGGAATACATGAAAGTTTGCAGGAAATATTGTACTATATAGTCAAAACAACTACTTTGTATTCAGTATGAACTTGGTGAAAGATCCTATGCTGGGGGCTATGAAAAGATGACACAGAAAATCTCAGTGACCTCAAGAGAGATTTAAATTTACTAGGGAGACTAAGATGTGTGTAAAAATAACAGTGATGCAAAGCATTTAAATGGGTAAATTAGATTACCATTATAGCCAGAATAAATATTTTTAGTAATAAGGGGGAAAAAAGTTAATGAAATGAAAATTCAGTTGTTCAAGGTTAGGGAAGCAAAACTGATTATTAAGGCATTTCAGCAACATTGTGATTAGTAGGATGATTCAGTTTTGCACCAAGACCAATTTGACCTTACAGAAATTAAAATCTCAGTCTCCTCACAAGACAGAAAATATCAGATGAGAAATGAGCAATTATCAGTCGATGCCCAGTCTGTGACAACTCTAATGTTTACATTAAAAGCGCATCCTCTAATGCAGTGTAGGAGCATTTTGTTAGACAATAATGCTTGGAGGTATTAAAAAACACTTGCTATTTTAAAAAGTTGTGCCTTAGCAGACAGGCATCAAACTATAAATTATGGATACAAATGTCTATTGTTTGAAAATCTACTTATTAGTGTAGGGTAAAAACAGAGGCTATTTGTGACATCCTGTCTTTGGTGTATAACTCTCTAATATTTGTTTCTTTTACTACATAGATTGTGTTCATGTATATGTATGTGTGTGTATTTGTATTGTTCAAAAATGATTAAAGAAGAAAATTTAATGATACAAACTTTAACAGTTCATGGGTTAAAAAACGTCCATTTGGAGAACTGCAAAATCAGGCAGAAGGCAGCTTTTATAGGATAAAAAGTAAAGAACAAGGAAGAAAAAGACAAACAATAATCTGATTAGCTGAGGCCACATAGTCAACCTTGTTTTGGGTCAGTAGGAACAAAGAAATATAGACCTCACAGCTGGCTTGGTGGTTTGAGATTGGCTGACTGGATATACTGTGTTTCTGGTCAAGCAAAGCATTTATAGGTACACAAAAGTTATCCAAGTTTCAGTCTGCTGACGTGGCATTCTGGGAATAAGTGGCTCCATCTTGGGTTTAGAAAGGTGTTTCAACAGTATATATACTATAGTAGCTTACTGTATGCTGTCTAAAGGAAATCTGTCTAAAAATAATTTTGTGTAAATTCTATAAGTACCAAAAGTCATTTCACCTTTTTCCACCTCTTAGAACACATAGTTTAAGTGTAGTTGTAATCTACAGAATGATTGAATATACAATTTTGATCTCTGGCATTTTATTAGTGTCTTATTGCTGCAAAACAGATTACCACACAGTGGCCTAAAACAACACAAATTTATTATCTCACATTTTGTAGATGGAATTTTTAGTTTCACTGGGTTGAAATGAAGGTTTTGGCCGTGCTCTGTTTCTTTTTGGAGTCTATAGAAAACACTCCATTTCGAATCTCATTGAGGTTGTTGGCAGAATTCAGTTCCATACTGTTTTAGGACTAAAGTCTCTGTTTCCTCATTGTTTGTCAGCCAGGAGTCATTATCTTCTTCTCGAGGCTGCTCACATTTCTTGGTTCAAGGCCCCTTCCCTCCATCCTCAAACTAGTAATGGCTGGTTGAGTCATTCTCTCTTCTGACTCACCTCCCCTCTGCTTCTCCTGCTACATCTCTACTTCCAGCTGAGAAATTACTTTGTTTTTATGTTTCAAGTGATTATATGGGGCCCACCTGGATAATCTAGGATGCTCTCCTTGTTTTAAAGTCAGTTGACTAGTAACCTCCTTCCATCAGCGAATCCCCTTCCTAGCAGTACTTAGATTAGTGTTTGATTGAATAACTAGAGAACAGGAATCTTGCAGGAATCTTTTTTATGATTTTTCCCTCTGCAGTCATTATCACTTATCTGGTGATTTAAAAACTAACTTTAAGGTAAAATTTACATATCACCACTTAATTCATTGTGCTGATACACGGAAAAAACAACTTCCACATAAACTGATTATGAGTATCGTTTTCCCATGAAGAACTAATCATTCCTGAGATTTATCAGTATTTGAAAATCATGGATTTTATGAGTAGTGAAATCACATTTGGACCTATGTACTTGTAAGAAAATAATATATATAAATAATATATATTCCACCTCATGGAAATAGTATTTAAGCAAGCAATATAAAGTCCTTCTTGTTTGTTCACTCCACTATTTTGACTAACACATACACCAACTTTAAGGTTTGTCCAGTTTGAGGAAGTCCTAAGACTTCAGTATGTAAGTAACTTTCACTGTATTTATTGATTTTACCTAAATTCTGTATGCTAAACCTCGAAATGTTAAATGATTTGTCCAAGGTCAAATGACTGCTTATTTAGAATTCAGCTTTTGTATTTACTTATGTGTCAAAATATTTATTGGTGTAGGTCACTTGTTACTAAACATAGAAAATATGATTTTTCCTTTGGTACTTACCCACTCACAGAATTTTTTAAAAAATATTATCTTTTAAAAGCTTTTTAAAAAGTTTTCTAATATTATTATCCTATTTGTTTATAGTTACCTCTTTCCCTGACTTGGATAATGTTCAAGGTTAATTGTATATATATATTTTTTTCAGTTATGAAGTTTACTAAAATGTTCAGCTCTGAACCAGACTAAATTTGACAATGATCAATCAATAACTCTATGAGCACCCTTGTGGCCAGTTATGTAATCTGCTAACATGATACATACCTCTTTAACATTTTACTTTAGCTATTCATGAGTTTAACAAGACCAAAAAAATGAGTCTTGTTAATGCAAAGATTGATCAAATACTCTTTTTTTCCTGAAATTCTAAACTTATTTAAAAACTTACTATAAAGTGATGCATGAGCGGTTCTATGTAACTATACTTGTAATGCTTATCTGCATCTTAATAAAAATAATTATGGGGGCATCTGGGTCGCTCAATCGGTTAAGCCTTCGGCTTCGGCTCAGGTCACGATCTCACAGTTCTTGTGTTAGAGCCTCATGTCGGGCTGTGTGCCGACAGCTCAGAGCCTGGAGCCTGCTTCAGATTCTGTGTCTCCCTCTCTCTCTGCCCCTCCTCTGTTCACACCCTGTCTCTCTCTTTTTCAAAAATAAGGAAACATTAAAATAATTATGTGATCATGATCATCTCAATATTTTAGACACTTTTAGCTCTTGTATAACACTTGCTTATTTTAGATGTTACAAATTTATGTATTCAATTGTTTATAATCTTAATTTTTAAAGAATAAAATCGTGTTACTTCACATCCTTTTCTAGTTCACTCATTCATTTATCTGGTATTTACTGGGGAGCTATATTGTACTCTAAATACTGGGGCCACATGATAAAAAAGATTAAATTCCTGCCTTTGTGGCCTTTAATGGCCTTCTAATGGGGAGATAAATATGAAACAGAGTTTCAGTTTTAGAGTGTTTAGGTGATGTAAACAAAATAAAGCAGAGTGAGTAAACCCCAAGAGAACAAAGGGGTTATTTAAACTTGTGGTTTAAATAAGGTGGCTGGGGGTGGAGGGGGGCAGGAGACTGTGTGGTATGGATACGTGAGCCAGGGAAGATCTTTATGGGCAGAAGTTTAGCAGGTGAAAGTCCTGAAGTGGAAATGAGCTTGCAGGCTCGAAGCAACAAGCAGTCTGAGTTGCTGGGACAGGGAAACTGATAGAATGCTAGGAGATGAGCAGGCCAGCCCCTTAAGTTTCAGGATCAGGTTCGAGTCAAAATGAAGGTTAAAAATCTTATGTCTATGAATTTAACAGTTACAAATCAAACTATACTCATGGCCTGGCCAGCATTTCTACTTCTTGACCTTGAAGTTAAAGGGACATGTTCTTGCTTCTTTGGCCAGGCTGGCATCTACAAGCCTGACTGAGAACACTGATCTGTTGAGGCTGTGTAGGGGAGAAGCTGGGCTTGCATGCATGCAAGACTCCTAAATGATGATGAGATCTACCTGAACCCACTAGAGAGCTTGACCTGGTTCAACTGCCCCAGAGAGCTGAACTGTGGCAGGTGTTCCTCCTCAGGCCTAATTTTGCTAACTCACGATTTCCAGCCTTCCAGCCTTTAAAATGCCTTCCAAAAGTATCCCATCATAGAGAAGACAGCATGGCTACCCAGAAGTTACGGCCTCTTGGAGAACTTGGGAGACCCCAACTTTAAAGGTAGGCTTCCTTTTTCTCAATTGTACACTCTCACTTACCATGTCTTTTCCTCTAATTCCTGTTTAATAGTTACTGAACTTTTAGAAAATATTTTAAAGAAAAAAAACAACTTGTGTTTAAGTTTGTGAAATCTATCACTTGCTGATGATGTGCAGGAGGGTCCAAGGGCAGTATTCAAAGTGAGGGTTGAGAGTTCCTCAGGGTCATACCTTGTAGCAGTTTTAAAGATGCTTAAGAAACTTTTGACACTCATCTCTATGTGTTGGGAAGTGTTTTGGAGGGTTAAATCTAGACTTAGATTGAAAGTGAATCCTCTAGCTCCTCCAACCAAAGTGTTTTTTCCCATAATGATTTGGTATATTGCACACTTTCTCTCTAGCAATCTCCACTTTATTCATAGTGAATTGTTACATTATAGGCTGTAGACCCCTCTAAAGTGATCCTTCGTCAATGGGACTACTGAGGCACCTGTTGTGATATTTTATAATTTGTAGATACGTGTTTTTAAAACTTTGAAACAAGGGGTGCCTGGGTAGTTCAGTTGGTTAAATGTCTGACTTTGGCTCAGGTCATGATCTCACAGTTCATGAGTTTGAGCCCCGTGTCGGTCTTGCTGCTGTCAGCATATCAGTACAGAGCCCATTTGGATCCTCTCTCCCCCTCTCTATCTCTGCCTTTCCCCAACTGGTTCTCTCTCACTCTCTGAAAATAAATAAACTTAAAAAAATAAAAAGAAAACTTTGAAACAATATCAAAATTATGTAAATGTTAAAAATCTAGTAGGCATAAAATCCTTATTTTCTGCCAGCCGTTTGAGATTAGGTAGTCAAAATCAATTTCTATCAGTTCCAAATATTTTCTACAAATAAGAATATTGTCTTATGTAATTGCACAATAGCCATCACAGGAAATTAACATTAACACAGTACCATTTTTAGTTCTCCTAAAGCAAGATACATGAAATCGAGATTATGGAGGGGTTTCAGTTATTTATAAGGATACAGATCATTGATTCCCCATTGGAGTGAATGGCTGAAGTACAGGAGAGTATGAGAGTTGAAGGAGAGACTTGAAGGACAAGCCATAGTATGTAAAGGATTGTCTACACCTGTAATGAAACCACTTAGGACAGGTAATAGAGCTAAACTCATGGAAAAATAAAAAATGACTCAGGGGTTAAGCAGATTAAAGGGAAATTGTAGATTAGTTGGTAACCTAATGTGATAATGTAAGATTGAAAGTTGAATTTGTTGTTAAAGAAAAAGAAGGAACGTTCTGAAGTCTACTAAGGGCCATCATGGAGAACTGTGTTATCTTCACTCCCAGAGGCGCAGAGTTATGGGGAGAAGATCCAGCACTGTTTGACTGGACCACAGGGAAAACAGGCCTTCAGATGAGAGTTGGGAGTATCTTGAACAAAAATGCAAGTAAAATTATTATTTCTTCTTTTGAATTATCTTAAATTACTGCAATCTGAGTTATGTGTTTAATATTCTGTTTTATCCAGATTTTTTTGTCCCTTATATTGAGAGGTTTTTGGGATATCTGATTTCTTCATTTTCAGGAGTCTTCTAAACTTCTTACTCTGTAGACAAACAGAAGGTGGAGGGAGGAGAGGAGAAAAAGCTACAGAATCAGAGTTGAACTAAGTGAATTTTATTCAAAGCTTTTAAAATCACTATGTATTTCAGACATGAAGTCACCTTGATGTTTTTTTTTTTTTCCCTTACTTTAACTCCAGATTGTCGATTTGAGTCCTGTATTTCGTATCTTAAAAGTAGTCTACTGCTCTCTAGCGCTCCCCTGCCACCACGCTAGCCTAAGGAGCATCCTCATTTACATCTGAGGATGCTCTTCCTGAATCCAGGTTTAACAGCTTCAATTTATTTTCCACATATTAGCCAGCTTAATAAAAAAATATTAAAATATGTCACTTCTTAGACTTAAACCCTTCAACTGTCTCCCACTCTCTTCAGGATAAAGTCTACCATGGACAGCAGCAAATTATTACATGAAATGTCTGCCCACTTCAATATCCTCTCTCCATTGCCTGCAACAATTCAGCCACATGGATTTCCTGTCAGCTTTTAATATATTCCAAGCTCAGTACTACAAAAATTATCACACATTCTACTTCTCTCTCCAACACAGATACAGATCATATAAAATATACATACATACATACATACATACATACATACATACATAAATACATACCTATTCTCATACTACTCATAGCTAATTTCTTTACATACTCCTGGATACCTTCTTAAAGTCCCAGTCTTTGAGAGGCCTTTCCTTATTATTTTTTTTAATTGATACTCAGTTATTCTCCCTCTCTGCATGCAGTGTGTTGTCTTCATAACCTGTATCTCACACCTATATTTGTTAGGTGACTTTATTTTTTTTTTCTATTTGTCTATCTCCCATAGAGGAGTAAGCTGGGAAAAGGCAGAATTCATATGTGTTTCATTAACAAATGCCTGGCGTTACATAATTAGTGCTTAATAAATAGTTAATGATGGAGTGAATTCAGTCACCTGGGTAGAAGGTGATTAGGTAGTAAAAGATAATTTGAAAATTAGCTAATATTAGGCATAATGGAAGCAAAAAAAAAAGGACTATTTAAGACTTGGTTACTTCTATAAATGGAGAAGAAATAAATACATATTCATTTACCTACTTACTAAATTTGTAACATTTATTAAACTCTTCTTGACAATTAAAAATCATGTTAGTGAGTAAATTTTGAGTTTGTTAGTATCTCACAAAAACTTTGAGGGTTTGAGCCCTCCAAATTAAAATATTTACCAGAAATTAATCCAGATTTATCATTTTTGAGATTTGAAGTTTGACGTCTATAAATGGATAAACTGAGTGATACTAACATGCCATCAGAGAAGGATAAAATCTTATGGATGACTAAGTCATTAGCCAGAAGACTCCATCAAGCAAATTGGGTTAGGATATTCTATACATACATGGTTGCATGTATACCTAGAAACACAGTGTATCCATTATGATTGATTTAAAAGAACAAAGGTGGGCTCTGGTAAACTTCAGAAGAAAATAAATTATTGCAAGCCTATTGAATGACTAGCATAAAGGATGAGAAATCTGGAGAATCCAGCTTAGAAAACTGAAAATAATTGAATGAGACTAAGACCTTGAGAGCAAGCCAAGGTGATGGAGCAGGATATCAGGCTGTCACCATTGGTAAACCTGTTCCTGGACACTAACCTCCTGCAGCACTCTGACATTAGCCTCTAGTTCCAATCCCCTGGGAACATCTCTTTTGCAAGATTTAGTGTCTCAGGCTAGTTCTTTTTTGCAAGGCCTACTTGCCTCCCTTCTAACTATTCAGGTGAAAGAATAGGGTTCTTGACTCTGACCAAGGTGAGAACACAAAGAGTGCTTTCTTCCCAAACACAAAGAGTGTGTAGGCACTGGTAATGATGATGTTTAAGTGACAATTGTTCATTGTACAGATTATATGTCTATATTTTTCCATCAGTAAATTTATAATGATGGAGTAATTTATATGTATTGGAACTGAGTAGTTTCATGTGAGTGTGGAAATTATGTAGACATTATTTACTGGGCAGGAGTTCTCACCATTGTCTTTCCAATACTGCAGCTGTCAATATACCCAATCCTTAGGCTCATATTGATTTCGCCTTATTGGCACCCAGAATGAAATCTCTGTGAATCTTCTGCTTTACTTTCTTCCGTAAACACTGAGAGTGGTTATGACCCACCTAACTATAAAAATTCTCTAATTGATGAAGGTCACTAGTTGATTATCCAGTCGTAATTCCTAATAGTTCCTAGTATAGAAGAGCAAAGGCCCTGTAGAAATAATGGCCTAAGTTGGACACATGGGTCTATCTTTTATGACAGCCAAATGGATAGGAAAGATTATAATAGCACCTAAACATCTGTTAAAACTAACTGTATCAGTGCTCTGTGAACCAACCATGTTTTAGTGATAGAATATTACCTCTTTAGAGACATAATTCTGGGCTATAAGGTCAAACATTTACTTTCTAAAAGAGCACCTAAGTATAAAAATTATACAATGCCCTATAGCATTTTAGGATGTTAACAAGTAGAACCATATCCCCTTTAAATATAAAAATAAATGGAACAAGTATGACTCAAAAGGCATTTACCATGTGTTACTTTTCTGTACATGAAAGAAGTTAAAATTTTCATGAGACTTAGAGTTTGCAAATATTGCTTCTTAATAAAGCATAACCATTATTTGTTTCAGGTCTGAATGAACCACATAATAGGCATAAATCAGATAAATGCTCTTTTACCCTGGAGCCCTCTTTAGGGGATATGTATCGATGGAGATCTGTGACAATGGACACACTCCAGTAGCTCATGAATCTTAGCTGCTAAATATAGTAGGCAACAGTCAAAGATCAATGAAAAGATTAATGGTTTTAATTACCCCTATGTAACCAGTTGTGGGTAAAATTTTACTTGCTACTTTCACTGAGGGTAGCACACCACAGTCAACTTTCCAGTAAAGCTAATTTGACTTTCTGCTTGGTAAATTGCTCATTGACAATCCTGTAATGAGTCTGCTCTGTGTGTGACTGAATACTGAGCATGCTTCTGCTTTCTAAAAACAGGGAGAAAAGGCCATAAAACTGATGAATGACACACAAACAATTTCCTTGTGAAAAATATTAGGAAATAAGACAATTTCCAGGCAATAGTTTCCCTGCTTGAGCTGTATGGAGCAAGCAAAAGAGTACCAAATGAATGTTATATTTATGGAGCTGCATGAACAATCCTAATAAATACTGACAAACATCTTCGGAAGATACATGGGGTAACTGACAAATTATCTTTTTGACAAAAGGAAAAAGACCATTTTAGTCTATATGATTTGCTTAGGATTATTGATTATTAGAGAGAACTATATCCTAGCCCATGTATGAATTTATAAATCCACATTTAAGAATAAGTGGAGGTCTGAAAGGTTTCTAGCAGTTCCTGTTAAATTATGTGCCATATGCCATCAGTTTCATCTCAATTTCTAAGTTAGTACTTCTATACAAGGAATCAAGATACTGCATCAAAATATTAGCTATCCATCAAAGGAAAAGGAGTAGAACCGTAGGTTAGAACATTTTGTTTGTTATTACTTCCATTTTAGTTTTGTGGTGCAAAGGATGGATGTTGCTAAGGTATTAAAAAAATAATCTTTGGGGCACCTGGGTGGTTCAGTTGGTTAAACGACCGACTTCGGGTCAGGTCATGATCTTGTGGTGAGTTTGAGCCCCGCATCGGGCTGTGTGCTGACAGCTCGGAGCTTGGAGCCTACTTTGGATTCTGTCTGTCCCTCTCTCTGCTCCTCCCCTACTCACACTGTCCCTCTCTCAAAAATAAATATTAAAAAAAAAGTAATCTTAAAATTATTCACCTTCCCACACTGGTCTGACTGTATAATTTTTAGCTGTTAATGCTCAGTTAAAATTATTAGAATGTTCTCAGTATAACACTAAATTAGGTGGTGACTGTCAAATGTTAAGCTATTTAATGCAAATGCTCAGGAATGTCTGCTGGCTGGGGGTATGCATTCAGAGGATTGCTCAAGCAAAGAGCAATGAAGGGCAGGGAATACTACTAGGCACGTGCATTAGCATGATTTTTTAAAAAAAATATCCAGTCTTAAAGGAAAATAAAGACCTTTCACAGAGCAATTCAGTTTTTTCCAAACTTAACTATCTTGGTTTATTTGCTCAATAAACCTGTCTACAGCATGAGACACATGTGAATACTGACCACCCTAAAACTGTTCTTTATTTCTGAGGACAATGAAACAAGTACCTGGAGTGTTACCATCTCTGAAAACAAATGTTTATATGGAGTTTGGGGTGTAAGAGTTTACTAGAGTGCAGCTCTCAGGAGGGGAGAAGGATTAGCCAGAGGAAGAAGTCAAATTGTAATACAAGCCCAATAAAACTCAGTAAAACTGGTGGGAAGATTGGGAACAAGTATTTTCTGTCAGTTATTTGACCTTTCCGCCTTGATGATACTCTTCACCAAATGTGTGCTGCCTGGGGAAGTACATGACCTTCGGCTACCTCTGAAACTAAGGCAAACCTTAAAATACTTAACAGCTGACAGTAGTTTTCTGGCTAGACTTTTTACAGTTGGATAGAAGATCCTTACTTGAATGAGGATCTGGGAGTCACATCTCTTTGTCACAACCCACTCCATGTGCTGCCCAGATGGGACAGAGTAGTTAGTCCTCACTGCTGCAGCTGGTTTGGGCTCGACGGGTGATTGTCTTGAGTCCTTCCCCACTTTGCATTCTAGACTCCTCGTCCTCTCAGCTACGGCCTCTGCATGGCTCAGTGCCTTACTCGCTGATTTGAGATCTTCTCTCGACTGATACAGACTCCTGGTCACCATGCCTTTCTCAGGCTGGTTTGCTCTGCCTGTTATTCAGAGTCACAGTAGTCAAGAGAACCAAAAACTGCTCCTACATACTCTCCCCACTTTTATTGTGTAAGAGCAGCCCTGTCTTTGACTGGTAATCAAGGTCAACCAGCCTGCAGAAGTTATCTTCTTTGTCTCTTGGTCTCTGAAAACCAAAAATGCCTACACAGCAACAATGGCTTTATTGTAATGGTTACTTGCTGTGTCCCTCTGGAGGACCAGGGCCTTTGACCCCTGAGCCCAGAGTTGTGAGAACCTGAGGCCTAAAGTCCCATAGGGAAATACTGGGAGTGCTAAGTGCAGCAACTCCTGCTTCACTGCTTGGATTCCTGACCCATGTGGTCTTCCTATTGGGAACCTAGTGCCACCTAAAGGACTTTGAGTCCATGAGTATACAGCATCCTAGAGAAGAGTACCCCTTATGCTGTCTTTATGCTGACTCTATAGCTGTGTTGTCAATAGGACAGTTCACTACCCTATCCATTTCTGTACAGCTTCTGTGTGGTACAGTGTGTGATGTGATGGAACCTGTGTTCATGGGCCTTCTCCAAGACTTCCTTTTGCTGTGAAGTGTGTCCCTGGTCTCTTTGATGTTCTGTGGGGTTCTAGAACATTGGAACAAACATGCTATAAGCTGCTGTAAAACAATACTGAGGCCTTCTATGCAGTAAAGGCAAACCCCTACCTGGATTACATGTTTATTTCTGTCACAGCAACTGACGGGCCTTGCAGGATGGGAGCATCCTGAGCTCCATTTAGCATGATTTGATGAGTTGGTCCTATCAAGAAATAGTGTATAGGTAGGTAATAGTAATTTTTGGTACTAAAAAGTCTATGAGAAGTCAAAATTAACATGTGTTTCAGTCCCTGTAGTATTAACAAAAGAATTACGATTTCAGACTTTTTTTTTGAATGCATTTTAATATTTATTGGAACTGCTAAAAGAAAACTGAAGTATCAGTTTTCCAAACGGATTGTAAAAATTGGAATAACAAGAGAAGGTAAAATGACACACAAAAGGAGATAAAAGGGACTAATGACATGGGTAAAATAAATACAAGGTAATGGAAATAATCACAAATATAGCAACTGTAATCTATGTAAATGGAATAGTACCTTCAGTAAAAAGTAAAAAAATGGTAGACTAGGTGAGAACACACAAACGTGCAATGAAACTTTGTACTATTTACAAAACACAAAACCAGGGTCTTGGAAATCTTGAAAGGGAAGAAATGGTAGACTGTACTTCATAGGGATATTAAAAGAAGGCCTATATAACTATTATAAATTAGACTTTAAGAAAACATTAAGCAAAAAATATTTCCTAAGAAATATGTACAATTTTTAACATGTATGTATCCATCAAATACTTAAAAAATCATGAATGAAATATGGAACTAGACTTTTATAATGGAGGAAATCAGCAATACCATGTAAGTTGAAATTAATTTTCTTTCAAACTGAGATAGTTATGCTGAGCATGTAAAGAAAACTATTAGGGAATACAATTAGGCACAAATCTGGAAATAAAAAAATTCAATCTATAAAACCAAAAGTGTAATAAGTGTTCATAAGGGAAATATTTTTAAATGATTAATCCAGATTCTTTGAAATTTAGAAAACCTATTGAATGAACCACTTAAAGAACGATGAAATTTGTTTAAAAAATTCTCTAAAATGAATAACAATGGAAATATCACCTATTACAATATTATGCTAATGTTAGAAAAGATGAGAAAAAAAGTGACAATTAGCGAGCTAAACATTGAATTAAATAGTTACAAGTAGAGTCATAAAATAATCCTAACTGCTATCTTACATATGCATGAATAAATATGAAAGTTAATGAGAAAAAAAAGTATATATTACAAACAAAAAAAAACCCTACAAAGCTAAAGTTGGTTCTGAAACTAATACGATCGAAAACCTTGAGAATATTTTATAAAAAGAGAAATGTCAGAAATAAGATTGAGAGGTTGACATAAATATATGCATATGTGTATTTAATAGAGATTATGCAGTTAGTAATTATTAAAAATAATAGTTTAAATTTTAAATTTAGATTAAATTATTTATTAAAATCTACTCACCCTTTCCTCAAAGAATAGAAAATCTCAATAGAAATATAACCATTAAACTATTGAACTGGTAGGTAAAATATTTTTCCCAAAAATATTTAAAAATAATACCAGACCCAGACAAAACTTGGTAGATCTAATTTTAAACTTAATATGATTTTTCTAAATAATGGAGAAAAAGGAACTCTCCCAAGTTTTGTGGCCAACATAGGCTTAATATCAAAACTGACAAAGAGAATATGAAGCAGAAATATTTCAGGTTAATCTCCTGGAGTAGGTATGGAAACACATTTGTAATAATGCAAATAAAAATAGACCATGGATTAAAATGACAAAATAAGGGGTACCTGGATGGCTCAGTTAGTTGAGCATCCACCTCTTGATTTTTTTTTGACTTAGGTCATGATCTCGTCGTTGTTCAGATCAAGTCCCACACTGGACTGTGCTCTGGGTGTGGAGACTGCTTGAGATTATTCTCTCTCTCTCTCTCTCCCCCTCTCCCTAACTCTTTCCTCCTCACTCCCTCACACATTCTCTCCAAAATAATAAATAAAAAACAAATAAACAAATAATGACAAAATAGTATGACCAAGTTGGGTTTATCCCTGCTAGTGCCAGACTGATTTAATTTTAAGAAAATCTCTATTGTACTTAACCATGTTAATACATTAAATGAACAAAAAGTGGTGATCCTTTCCATATGTGTAATAAAGGCATTAAATAAAATTTAGTATTCATCTGTAAGTTTGTAACTAAATTAGAAGGAAGTTGATGAACATTAAGTACTACAACATAGAGCAAGCATCATAATAATGGAGGTTCAAATTTTTATTTTCAGATAGATTATACTTGTCATAACTCTTATGGTGGGGGGAGAGATTAGGGAATGACAAATACCATATGATTTTACTCACATATAGAATTTTAAAAAGCAAAACAAGTGAACAAAGGTAAAAAAGCAGACATTTAAATATGAAAAGCAAATAGATGGTTTCTAGAGAGGAAGTGGGTGGGGGTTGGGTGAAATCGATAAAGGGGATTGCGAGGTCCAAATGTCCAGTTAAAAGGTATATAAGTCACAGATAAAAAGTACAGCGTAGAGAATATTGTCAATAAGATTGTAAGAATGGTGACAGATCATATGATGATACTTATTGTGGTGAGAACTGAGCAAAAATAGTATTATTGAATCATTTTGTACACTTAAAGTACAATGCTTTATATTGTTTATACTTCATTAAAAATAATTTAAAAAGTTTTGTGAGTTGGGAATTTGACTGGGGCTCTTTGGGATGGCTCATCCCACCTCTACATGCCATTGGTTGGGCTTGATCATGCATTTGTAGGGAGCTGGTAGTTGAGTTTCTCCTTCCACGACTGTTAGTAGGTTGGCTATTGACATGAATGATGGAATTAACCGTGCCACTCCTCAGCCAGCCAGGTAGCCCAGGTTTATTCACATGGTAGTGGTCACAACGTTTCAAGAAGGACCATTTGCACAAAGCGAGGTCAGGCCTTATCATGAAATGATTTCATAAGCCTCTGTGTGCTTCATGTTATTTTTTTTTGAATAGTTTTTAAAATGTTTATTTTGGGAGAAAGAGTGTGAGCAGGGGAGGGCAGAGAGAGGGAGGAAGAGAGAATCCCAAGCAGGTTCAATGCTGTCAGTGCAGAGCCCCACATGGGGCTCAAACTCATAAACTATGAGATCATGACTTGCGCTGACATCAAGAGTCAGATACTCAACCAACTGAGCCACGTAGGCACCCCTGTGTGCTTCAAGCTTTTAAAATGACAATGTGCTACTTAGGGTGCTCTATAGAAATTGAACCAATAGTGTCTGTCTATAGAAGGAGATGTATATTAAGAAATTGGCTTATGCAATTATAGAGACTGAGAAGTCCAAATCTGCTGAGTTGGGCCACAGACTGGGGAACCCAGAGGAAGCCCCATGTTGCAGTTCAGGCCTGAAGGCTCTCTGCTGCAGAATTCTCTCTTGCTCAGGGGGAGGGCAGTCTTTTGTTCTATTCAGATTTTCAACTGATTGAATGAGGCCACCTACATTATGGAGGACAGTCTGCTTATTCAAAACCCACTGATTTAAAGATTAATCTTCTCACAAAAAACATTTGCATGGAAACATGTAGAATAATGTTTGACCACATATCTGAGCACCATGCCTGTGCCAATATGACCTAGAAAATTCACTATCACAGTCAGTGTGGCTAAAAAAAACCTGATCTAGCAAAGTCCAGATTGTACTTTTACATGAGTGTAATTAAAAGTCACATTGCAAGAGTATGATGTATAGGAATGGGAAAATGTGTGGCCATTTTGGGGGTAATATGGCATAGAATGGTAAATTCTTCAATATTATGGTTATATGTATGATGTAGGACAGGGATGAACAAAGAAGATGTGTAAGTATACAGGTAATGTTTTATCATATATCTGGGTAGTAAGTACATGAGTGTATATTGTACTTCATACCTTAATTGTTCATAGCTATGAATATTCATACTATAAACACATACAGGGGCACCTGCATGGTTCAGTTTGTTAAGCATCTGACTCTGGATTTTGGCTCAGGTCATAATCTCATGGTTCATGAGTTTGAGCCCCAAATTGGGGTCTGGGCTGTGCTGCTTGGGTTCCTCTCATTTCCTCTTTCTCTGTTGCTCCCCTATTTGTACTTTCTCTTCCTCTCTCTCAAAATAAATACACTTAAAAAAACATAAATATATATACACATATTGTGATATTGTGATTTATAATAAAAAAATGTGTATCTCCAACAGAGCTCCTAAAACCATTGGGATTTCCTAAGTGATGACAGCAATAATGATGTCTTTTGTTAGGTTAAGGAGATGACTTTTGAAAAGTGCCTAGGTAACCTAAGGATGGTGGTTGGTTGCCAAGGTAAACAACAGCAATAAGAAGGTTAGAAATTGCAGTCCTCCCCCACAGTCACCCCTACCACCTCTGGGGAGGGGAGAAGGACTGGAATTTGAATCAGTTACCAATAATCAGTGATTTAATCCGTCATGCTTATGTAATGAGGCTTCCATGAAAACTCAAAGGACAGGGTTCTGAGAGCTTCTGGGTTGATGAACATGTGTAGATGTGGGGAGAGTGGTGTACTTGAACATGGACGCTGTACTTTGCCTTAGGCATCTCTTCTATCTGGTTGTTCTGACTTCTGTCTTCTTATAATAAACTGGTAATCTAGAAATTGTTTCTCTGAGTTTTGGGTGAGCCACTCTGGCAAATTAAACACAAGGAGAGCTGGTTGAAATCTCTGATCTATAACCAGTTGATCAGAAAGCACAGGCAACAAGTTGGACTTGAGATTGGTCTCTGATGTTGGTGGAATACACTTGTGTAGGTCTGAACCCTTAACCGGTGGGATCTGATGCTGTCTTAGGTAGGTAGATAGTGACAGAATTGAATTGATTTGTAGGATGCCAGGCTAGTAATTTTGAAACCCAAAATTGCTTGGTAGTGTGGGGAAATTCCCCTCACACATTAGAACGGGCGACCAGAATTGTACATATGTGCATATGTATACAATTTAAAGTCAGAATATCATGGTCTATATTGTCCTTCCATCATACTGTAGGAAAGTTGGGATCCTAAAGAAAATCATGGTTTTTCACCTATTATAGCTTGACCAGAATTTGTCACTATAAATGTAAATTTTGTATTTGCAGCATCTACTTATTTTTATATTAAAGTTGAACTTATATCCTGTTCAGAGGGCCTTGTTTTCAAGTCACATAATGCAGCCTCAGTACTAAAACTGCTAATTTCAACAAAGATAAAACATATGCATGCACACGTGTTCTTTTTTTTTTTTTTTAAGTTTCTTTAGTTCATGAAATGTTGAAAGTAATGTCTTCACAAAGACACCATTTTTCCTAATTACATAGCTAGTGCAAACAAAACAGGCACATTTTAAAATAAGAAATAGAGACTTATTACTCAGAAATTCTTGTTTGAATCAGGTACAAGTGTATAAAAACTAAATTATGTATAGGTAGATTGTGTGAAGTTGATATTAGAATACTTAAGATATAAAGCATTAGTTCTTTTGAGACACTTGATGTGAACCAAAATGTGATTGGATTACCAGAGGCCATGCTTATTTCATCCTTATTTTAATGACTACTGACTATATGCCATTAAGAATGAGACTAACTGGTAGTGGGATGCTTTGTTTCAATCACTGACTTGCAGATCTAAGCAAATTACTTAACTTACAGGGTCCTGATTCCCCATTTCTAAAATCAAATTTCTGATCTTTATCTCAAAGAGTCTATGGATTATGATTTTCATTCATATGAAAAGATGGACTTTTCTTCTGTGTGATGGGGTGTCCTAGCACTTCTAATCAGGAAAATATTTTCACTGTAAATAGCAATGTATTTTATTTTGAATTTTCTAGCATTTGAAATCCAAATGGTACTTAGGAAATTTTCTGTACTAGTAGATAAGTTACCACTCATTGAGATCTGTCACTGATTTATTTTTCACACTTACTATTTTTATAAAGCAGTGAGAATTTTTCAAAATCATGATTCTTTTCAAGTTATTTAATGGCTGCAGTAAATGAAACCAAGGTGTATGTATACCTATTAGTATTTTTCATATCACTCATAATTTCATGGTATACATTTTTGTTGAATAGATGAATAATTGCATACCTATTTCTTTATCCGATTTGTTTACTGAACAACCAGCCAAAATTGTTTTTTACTATGACACGGTGTTTACCATCAATGTATTCTATCCTAGCTAGAGATTTTTTTTTTTTCCTTTCCAGGAAGGAAATGCATCCTTGTGGGGAGAAAAGCTTAAAATAATCTTTAAAAAGTGGGAAAGCAAAGTCTGCATTGAAATGCTAATATGTTTTGGGATAAAAGCAAGAGTATAAATAATTAAAAATAATAAAGCTTAACAAGGTTTCTGAGCATATAACCTTCCAAAGTGTTTGCAGTGAGACATAGTATTACCCATAGTGTGGGTAAGAACTTGAACACCATAGCCAGAATGAAAATAGCGTCTTATGTATCACAAATACCATGCATGTTTTTGCCAAATTTATGTCCAAATGAACTTCATCATTGGCAGAATGAAGCATTGTGATAATTCTTGCATCTAAAATAGACTTAAGTCGGGGCACCTGGGTGGCTCAGTCGGTTAAGGGTCTGACTTCGGCTCAGGTCATGATCTCACCATGGGAATTTGAGCCCCACATCAGGCTCTGTGCTGATAGCTCAGAGCCTGGAACCTGCTTTGATTCTGTGTCTCCCTCTCTCCTCTCTCTGCCCCTCCCCTACTCACACTCTGTGAGCAAAAAATAAATAAACATTATCTCTCTCTCAGAAATAAACATTAAAAAATTAAAAAAAATAAAATAGACTTTATATGAAGCAAAAATATTGAGAGATGAGTAAATGTTTATTGAACTTATGAAAACTGTCTTGATATATTTTGTTTTAATATATTCAATCAAAATACTCTAAGTAACATCTGAAGAATAAATAGAAACGTACCCAGATAGAGGTATAGCCATATAACTACCATAGTTAGGATAGCTAGCCATAGTCTAGAACAAGGCTTCCTTTACCTGATAATGACTGACTTGCCCTCAAAATGTTTTTATGCTCTTTTTTCATTATTTTATATAATCTAGAAAAAAATAACTTACATAGACTTGTCTATCAAGTAAAGCATTTTGATAACAGACCTAGTGACAAAGATTAGCATCTACTTGAGACACATTTTGAGAATAATCTCAGGAGTCAGTGCCAAAGCCAAACAGAGAAAGAGATAGTATGTGACCTCTGCACTTGGCCAAATGCATCATATTAAACACTGTAAGCATCAACGGACTAAGCTTTTTAATATTTATTGAAGATGTGCTAAATGCTGTGTAACAATCCAGCATTCTTGAGGAAGACGTTGCCTGTCAGTTTGTGTTTAAGTGAAGGCTGCATAGAGGAGAAAAAGGCTGTATAGAGCTTTAAAGAGTATGATTCTCAGCCCTATACAAATTGTTAATTTTAGGTTACATGGTATCTGAAATACATAATCCTACAATTTTGTGGGGTTACTATGAGTATGATTGTAATTATTGATGATTATGTCCTATCTGTGATATTAATAAAAGTATACAATAATAATTAAATGATAAATTACCTCAATGAGTAGGGTTTAAGGTGAGGTCAGTAGGTATTGATTTTGTATTTATGTTGAGCCATAACTAAAGAATGTCAATATGCCTGTGTTCTGAGGAATCTGTCCTAGAGGGTTAAAAAGAATAACACAAAATAAAGGAAATAGAAGTTTAATCCTCTGCTTATCCAAAAGCACTCCTTATAGAAAGACTAGAATTGTCCTACTATAATAATAATAGTTCTAATAATAGTGGGAAAATGAATTTATAAGATGCTTTGTACCCTAAGGGTAGCAACTTATAAAATAACAGAAATTTCCATCAAGAACTAATATTCTGGACTAGTAAAATAACAGTTTGGACTAGGATATTTTTTGAATTTCTTAAACTTAGACTAATTTTTTATTTTTGGTTCATTAAGGTACGTGTATAATTTTCTTTGTCAAATAATTTTCCTGTATTTTCAGATTTTTCTACTATACTGTATTATTTTATAAATGAATAAAGTTTAAAATGTATATGTAAAATATCTGTTAATACAACATAAACTTTCCCCTATGCAACGAACACATCAACAGTATATCCAAATTTTGTATCATAGACCCATGGAAAATAACTTTTTGGGAGTTGGCAAAACTACAGTGCAAACTTTTGTTAAGCTCAAGAACCTGTGTAATTATAACCTGAAGGTTTGAATAAATATATTGCCATGTAAGTGTATGTGGGATTTGGGGATGGAAATATGTAAAAGAGAAAGTAAAAATAGGCAAAGGACTGTCTTAAGTTGAGTTCCCTGGAGGCAGAGGTAGAGATAATGAGGGTGAAGGAGATTGAGGGAGGAAGTATTCTCAGGAAGAGGCCAGAGATGGGAGCAGGAGAGGACAGAGGAATAAAACCATAGCAAAGAGGTGTTCTTATCTGGAGACTAGCTTCTACTTCATCCTGTAGGAGACTTTGAAGCAAGAATGACAGTACACAGTTGGTCTCCACTTGAGGCATTCATGTTTCTAGCCTGTATAGGTCTGTCCTGAGCTTCAGGCTACCTCCCATCTGCAGAGGATTTCTTCGGAGAAGGGGACAGCTGGAGCCTTTGGCAGTCAGCACTCAATAGCTAGAGGGTTGGTGCACCTACTCAATTAAGGAGATATAGGTGGGGCACCAGAATTACTCATTATAAGACATTTCATGTTTGGAAAGCCTCACTTTCTGTTTTGTGAAAACCACCACAACAATAATAGGAAAACGGGTAGGAATTTTTAGAGGAAAGGATGTGAACTTTTGAACCGTATCTGGATGATGAATTCCAAATCCATCCCATCGTAGCATTTGTAAGTCACTAAACTTTGCTGAACCTCAGTTTCTTCAATTATGCTATGGCAATGCCAGTTAGATGTCTTTCTAAAATACCTTGGAAAGTGCCTGGAATATCCTAAATGTTGAGTTAATAGTAACTACTTGCTTTGTGACACTAATCACTTGTGTTAAGATTGTTTATTCCTTAAAATTAGCTCCTGTTTATAGAGTACTTTAGTGTTTGCTACATTTTTCTATACACATTATCATATTTAAACTTTATAAAGACCTCTGAGGTCAGGTTATACATTATTTATCATCTTTTACATATTAGTAAATACATATTCAGAGAAGCAATATGGGAGATAAACTGTATTAGTTACCTACTGCTGGATAACAAATTACTCCTAAGCATAGCAGCTTAAAATATCTCATTTTTATTATCTCACAATTTCTGTGGGTCAGGAATCAGAGCATGGTTTTATTAGGTTCTCTGCTTCAAGGTGTCTCACAGATAGAAATTAGGATGTTGGCCCATATCTCTCTCACAAGGCTATCACAGCATTGGTAAGAGCTGTTGATATCTCAAGGTTCAAGTAGGGCAAAATTCACTAGTGGTTCTTGGCAGGATTTTGTTCCCCAAAGTCTGGTAGTCTGAGAGCTTCAGTTTCTTGTTGTACAGGTCTCTCTAACATTTGCGTCTTGTTGCATCAAAGTGAGAAAGATGAGGATGTGTATTTGGAGGGACAGAATGCCAGTAAGAAAGTACTGGCAAGAGAGAAACTGTGGTCTTTTACAATCAACAAAGTGACATGCATCATTTTTACTGTACTCTGTTCTTTGAAAGCACATCACTGAGTTCAGCCCACATGCAATGGGAGATTATACAAGGGTGTGAATACCAGGAGATGGGAATTGTGAGCCATGTCAGAGCTGCCTACAACAGAAACCAGTTTTTTGTGGGTGATTTGTTTTGTTTTGTTTCTTTTGGTATATACTGTTCAGAAATTGGGCTAATATAATGGAGAATGTAATCAATATTTTGATTATTTTTCTCTTTCTACCTCTAGCAAAAGGTTACTTTTGTTTAATTTTATAGGGTCACGTTGATAGTAAGTAGCAAATCTGTACTCAGGTTGTAATGATGAAAACCAAATACAAGTGGTCTGACTTCTATCAGACATCAAGAATAGCATCTGATCCTTTATTTTGCTTTGCAGAATGGCTTGTTTTATAAAGTTAGTGCTCAAAAAAGGTTGTTGAATAAACTTAACAAAATGCTAACCAGAAGGATATTATCCTTTATTTTCTTCATTAATCTTGTTGAAATTCCAAATAAATTTTTCCAGACCTGTGCAGAAAGTGAATAAAATAAAGCCAATACTGTTAGATGGTGTCCCCTCTAACTTTTCAGCATGTGGTAGGAAATTTTTCCCTTGCAAAGGCAGACTGCACTGAATTCTGCCAATGTGTCAATGCTTATGATTGCTTTATTATGCAGGCTTATGCCACTCATAACTTACCAGATTTTAAATTACTATATAAATTTCCATAGTTAGACAATATAGGAGACATCAGTTTAAAAAGCATCTAATCTTATTTTCAAAGCTAGATAAGAAACAATCAACACTTTAGAATGAAAGCAATACCCCTAAGCTAGAAAGTAAGAGTCTAACAATATTATCTAGACTAATCACCACTTGGTATCACAATCATAATACTTGCAAAATAGAAACATTGGTTTAATTAATAGTAACACCTGCAGGGTAAGAAGATCCAGAATTTGCTTCTTTTGGGGGACATGGGGGCTGACATAACACATCCCAGTTTTCATTGAACAAATCTATAAATTAACCTAAAATACATGATAAAGGGAATGCAAATACCATCCGAAGTGTGAATTTTAGTCCTATGTTTATTATGGCAAAAAATGTTTTTTTTTTTTCTTTTTTCCTTTCACCTTTTTTAATAGAACTTTTATATCATTTCAAATTGTCTTTTTATCACCTTACCTTACCATAGGTGGCCAGGTAGGACTCACTAAATCTAAGAAAGCAATAGAACAAAATAAAACTACAAAGTAAAATTTATGGGTTTTTTTTTGTAATTTTGTAGTTGTCTAATTTCAGATTCTACTTTCAGCCTTGATTTGTATGTAACTGCACATGACTTTCTACCCTACCTACTAGATGGTCAACCGCTTGAAAATAAGGACAAAATCACATTCATTTGTTTATCTCACAGCATATGACAAAAAACCTTGTATCTATGTCAGGACTTAATAAGTATCAAAATGTAGCTTGTCATAAATAAAAAAGTTAACAGTGTGAGGGAACTTTCAGCATGGAGTATGTGAATCCAGTTAGTAACAAAGGCATAATAAGAGGAATTTCAAGGTTCAGGAATTACTAGGAAGGATAGTCTTAGGAAGTGGTATATACAGAATAAAACAATGCTTAAATAAAAAGACCAATCTACATGCTTGTTCACAAAAAGCATATGATCAGAATTCAGCTAATATTTCTGTAAGAGTTTCTCTATAGCTTGTGGAATCATTAATTGTTCAGTTTTAATGGCTAATGAACATTTAAAAATATTCACCCTCACCAATAATTAAAGGAATTAAAATTAAGATAATAAAATTTGATTTTTCACTTATAAAATTAACATTTTTAACTGCCACAGTGAAGTGTTAAAGGATACAGAGAAATCACTCGCACATGCACACACACACCACACATACACACATGCAACTTGAAAATGAACAAATGCACAATACTGCAGGAATGAATAATACTACAGCAGCAATTAACGTAAAAGAACTTTAAAATACTCTATACAACCATGCTTTAAATCAAGTAGAACCAAATTTAATGAAAGACGTTTAAGACAAATGAAACAATATTGAGAGAAGCTAAAAAAAACAATAGAATAAATGGAGAATGTTTTATGATCATGGGTTGAAAAGAGAGAAAAAAAGAATGGAGAAAACTTGAAGATCTTATCCTCAAATTGACTGATGGATTCAGTAAAATCCCAGTGAAAAGCCCCACAAATTTGTGTCGCTGTGTATTGTCTGGAAATTGACAAACTGATTATAAAATTCATAGGGAAATGCAATTGCCAAGGCGTTCTAAAGAAGCACAACGGGCAGGACTTCCTCTATAAGGGATCAAGATTTATTATAAAGCCAAATTGAGTGGTATCAGTGCAAGAATAGACTAGTAAACCATTGGAAAATTAGAGTCCAGACATAGGCCCATGAATATGTGTATTTAGGAGTAGGGGAAAAATTATTATAGATTCTTACGGTGAAATGAAATAATTGAAAGAAAGACTTAATTAAATGAGAGAAAATTTCTCCTATGTTGGAAAAAAAACAAGATAAAAAATTTACTAAAGTGGCTTTTTTAAAATGTAAGGAGAAAAAAGTCACCAAAATATTATCAAAGATCCTCTATAGAAAATAATATGGCAATTTATGAATATATACTATATATATATATAAAACATGTATACATTTTATAATCAGAAATAGCCTTAATATTAGAAAACAGAAGTACGAAGTAAGAGAAACTTTTTAGACAGCCTATAATTACATTAAACAAGCTATGCATTTCAAGTTAGTTTAGATATAATCATTCTCAATTATTTTCTTTAAAATCTTAGAGGATGTCAAAATTGGAAGTAAGCGAATATTCAGGTGTTTTAGAGGTGAGTTTGAATCTAGAGGTCCATGCTTATGACTTCAATGAAGGGCACTTGGGAAGTATGACAGAAAGCAAATACTGAAATGTAGGTGACAGAGACTGTATGATTCTGTTTCTAGTTTGAATATCATTCTCCCCAGTGAAAAGAAATACACAGAGCCACGAGTGGCAAAATTCAGCTTCTTCAGTGTCCTTCATATCTTGCAAGATTGTGTGTTAGGAGAGTATAGCCTTTAAAATTTTACAGGAAGTTCATTTAGAAAAAAATTGGGGGGCACTTAGGTGGCTTAGTCGGTTGAGTGTCCAACTTTGGCTCAGGTCATGATCTTGTGGTTCGAGAGTTCAAGCCCCACATCAGCTCTGTGCTGACAGTTCAGAGCCTGGAGGCTTCTTCAGATTTTGTATCTCCTCCTCTCTCTGCCCCTCTTCCCTTGCACTCTGTCTCTCTCTCTCAAAAATAAATAAACATTAAAAAAAAATTCAGAAAATATTTCTTTTGACCTAACTTTTTAAATATACATATTTAAAATTTTTATAATGCTATACTTTATTAAATCCTTTAAAAGGCAAATATTAGTGATTTTTTTTATTAAATGCAATCTTTGGTTTTATCTAATGTGTATAATTGAAGGGGTTCAAGGTATTATTTAAATCAGTTTTTTAAGATTCATATATCTTAATGCTCTAATCTTAGAAATAAGTAGCAAGCATTGAAACATTGGGAAGGAAACAAAAGAATATTAAAGAGAAAGGAAAGGAAACCTAATTATACATTTATAAATACTTGTGTAAGCTCAGAGTTTCTTTAAGGAAAAATTCCTCTCTCATACTTTATCAACATTTCTGACTGAGGCTGGCCCCAAGCTCTAGTACCACCTATAGGCATGTAACCTAAGTCTGAAAAATCAGATTTTTCTACCACCTTCCCCTGATCAAGTAATAAGTCCAGGTCTACAGATGGAACAGATAAACCGAACTATTCTGTGTTGTGTGTATGTATTTTCTTTCTTTCCTTTCCCCTTTCATCTTTCCCCTCCCCTTCCCTTCCTTTTTTATGAATTTGTAGGCCCAAGAGGAGAGAAGGTGTTTTATTTTTATAATTTATTTATTTATTTTTTAAAACAATTTTATGATGTCAATTTTAAATAGTTTTATTTAAGACATTGCATTTTCCACTTAACAATACAGTGCTTATAAAGTGCAATGTTTTATTTCCTTTCCTTGTGCACGTAGTCCATATTCAAGTATCAAGGATGCCCAGTTTACTAACTATAGCAGCTCAACTTTAAAACTGCCATGGAATTTGCTACAAATTTGGGTCCTTCAAATGTTTTGTGTGGAACATTGCTAGACCTATTCTTAGCTTGGCTTAATCAACCTCTTCAATGGTGGGCCCAGAGGAGGCACCTGCAGATGGGGGAGCTCCACCACCAGGGAAGCCTCCAGGCATGCCTCCTGCACTCTGGTACAGCTTCGTAATGACGGGATTGCAGACCTTCTCCAGCTCTTTCTGCTGATACTCAAATTCTTCTTTTACTGCAGTCTGGTTCTTACCCAGCCAGTTGATGATTTCATTACACTTGTCCAGAATCTTGTTTGTCCTCATCGTTGATTTTACCCTGACGCTTTTTATCTTCAACAGCCGCTTTCATGTTGAATGCTTAAGATTCAACTGAATGCTTGATGGACACCTAGTCTCGCTGCTTCTCATCTTCAGCTTTGTGCTTCTCAGCTTCCTGGACCATGTGCTCAATGTCTTCCTGGCTCATGCGACCTTTGTCATTTGCGATGGTGATCTTGTTCTCTTTTCCTGTACTCTTATCCACAGCAGAGACATTGAGAATGCCATTAGCATCAATATCAAAGGTGACCCCAATCTGAGGAACACCCTGGGGGGCAGGAGGTATGCCTGTGAATTCAGACTTGCCAAGTAGGTTGTTATCCTTGGTCATGGCACGCTCACCTTCATAAACCTGAATGAGCACACCAGGCTGGTTGTCAGAGTAGGTAGTGAAGGTTTGGGTATGTTTGGTAGGAATGGTAGTATTGTGCTTGATGAGAACAGTCATGACTCCACCAGCAGTTTCAATGCGAAGAGAAAGACGGGTGACATCCAACAGCAGCAAATCTTGAGTATTTTCAGATTTGTCTCCAGAAAGGATGGCTGCCTGGACAGCTGCACCATAAGCGACAGCCTCATCAGGGCTGATGCTCTTATTCAGTTCCTTCCCATTGAAAAAGTCTTGTAGAAGTTTCTGAATCTTGGGGATACTTGCAGAACCACCCATCAAGACAATATCGTGGATCTGAGACTTGTCAAACTTGGCATCCTGAAGGGCTTTCTCTACAGGGTCCAGGATGCCACGGAACAGGTCAGCATTTAATTCTTCAAACCAGGCACGAGTAATAGAGGTATAAAAGTCCATTCCTTCATATAGAGAATCAACTTCAATACTGGCCTGGGTGCTGGAAGAAAGTGTGCACTTAGTGCGCTCGCAAGCAGTATGGAGGCAACGTGCTGCCCGCTTGTTCTCACTGTTGTCCTGCTTATGTTTTCATTTGAACTCTGCAATAAAATGGTTTA
The DNA here is from genome assembly GCF_024362965.1 of Panthera pardus. Lineage (NCBI taxonomy): Eukaryota > Metazoa > Chordata > Mammalia > Carnivora > Felidae > Panthera > Panthera pardus. The sequence goes on from NW_026526721.1 coordinate 38,606,162, forward strand.
CCATTCGGTTGTCAAAGTCTTCTCCACCTAAGTGGGTGTCTCCAGCAGACTTGACCTCAAAGATCCCATCTTCAGTAGTGGGGATTGACCCATCAAAAGTGCCACCTCCCAAGTCAAAGATCAGCACATTCCTTTCAGCTCCAACCTTTTTGTCTAAGCCATAAGCAATAGCAGCAGCAGTTGGCTCACTGATGATTCGTAGTACATTAAGACCAGCAATATTTCCAGCATGTTTGGTAGCCTAATGCTGAGAGTTGTTAAAATAGGCAGGTACTGTGACTACAGCATTGGTAACAGTCTTCCCAAGGTAAGCCTCTGTGGTTTCCTTCATCTTTGTCAAAACCATAGAGGACACCTCCTCTGGACAGAAACTTTTGGTCTCTTTCTTGTATTCTACTTGGACCTTGGGCCTGCCAGCATCGTTCACCACCATGAAGGGCCAATGCTTCATATCAGATTGGATGACAGCATTGTCGAATCTACCTCCAATCAGATGTTTGGCATCAAAAACTGTGTTGGGATTCATTGCAACTTGATTCTTTGCAGCATCAATAGTTCAGTGTCAGTAAAGGCGACATAACTTGGGGTGGTTTGGTTTCCCTGATCGTTGGCAATTATTTCCACTTTCCCGTGCTGGAAGACACCCACACAGGAGTAGGTGGTGCCAAGATCAATGCCAACTGCAGGTCTCTTAGACATAGTTACTTCAGTAATGGGACTGGCCCGGCTTGAGAAGGGAACAGCTACCTGGAGAGCTAATGCCGCATTCAATGAGACCCTTTTTAGTTTTATTTTTATAAGTAAATTTTTATTTTAAGCTAGGGACACCTGGGTGGCACAGTCAATTAAGTGTCTGACTTCAGCTCAGGTCATAATCTCATGGCTCAAGAGTTTGAGTCATGGCTCTCGGCTAACAGTTGACATCCTGGAGCCCCTTTTGGATTCAGTGTTTCCCCCTCTCTCTGCCCCTCCCCTGCTCATGCTCTGTCTGTCTCTCTCAAAAATAAACATTAAAAATTATATGGAACTCCTGATGTTGATTTTTTTTTTTTAGCACTGTGTAAGGAATCTTAAGAATCAACCAACACTCAGGAAAGGACATATTAAGAGAGAATCCTGATGACATAGGTAGAAACCTGTATCTAGACATTTCAAAATCCTTAGTTTCATGTACCACTATATTGGCATTAAAGTAGTTTCAAGTGACAAAACTAGTTTAAACAAGCCATCCATAGGGTGATATTCAGGATTATTTTTTCAACAACAAAATCTGCTTTCCTTTTACCATTAAACCCTCAGAGTGGGCTCAACTCTCCTTGACTTCAGTAAAGGTCAAGTAGAAAAAAATAATAGGTTCTACAGTTGCTGTGTTTCTCAGCCAAGTGTCACAAAGAACAAATCCACAATTTTTAGTCTACCCTAGAGCTTCTTGCAAGTAATGACACCAACACCAACAATAAAATAGGTGGGGAAATTGGATTCACAGGAACCCCTTATTTATGCAAGATATAAATGTCAATGAGTAAAATGTGTAGGGTACCAAAGTTCATGAGCAGGCAGTCTTATTACAGTGCCTTCTATTTATAATCCAAGTCTGAACATTTATCTGTTTTCCACTGCTAAAGTCTCTCTCTAGACCTTTCCCAAGGCTGGAGTTAGCTAAAACACAGCTTACCACCTCTTGTTACTATTTCCTTCCTTTGCATGTGGCTTTTCATATTATAATCTTAGTGGTGTTAAGTAAGTCTTTGTAACCTGGAAAGCCAAGAGCGGGGCTTGCATAGTATTTTGGCTGTTCTTACTTGTGTGAGAAATTCTTTTTCCTTATTCTGTTTTTACTAGCTGGGTATGAAAGCACCTCCTCCTTACTGTGCTGATTATGAAAATTCAGTATAGCAGCAAAGAACTCCTGTCAACATATTTCTCTTAGCCTTAATTCTTGCTCCTAAATAGCATAACGATGAGGAGCATGGACACTGGGACCAAACTGAAGTTGGAATACTGGCCCCAATTACTGGCTGTGTGATATCGGGGAAATCATTAACTCAGATTGTGCCTCAACCTCCTCATCTCTAAAAGGGGAGAATAAGAGGAACTAGTTCATACTGATTTTGTCAAGATTAATTATGCTTTTATTATTTGAGCTGTATTAGATGACCTCAACATATGATATATAAAATATACAATATTTGCAAGCTTATTTATTTAAAAATAAACTTAAGTATATATCTATATGCATATTCCATTCTCTGCTGTAAGGTGAGAGAACTTCCAAATTGGTGAAGAGAATTAAAAAAAAAAAATTAATGTTTATTTATTTTTGAGAGAGAGACAGAGCGTGAGGTGGAGAGGGACAGAGAGAGAGGGACACAGAATCAGAAGCAGGCTCCAGGCTCTGAGCCATCAGCACAGAGCCTGATGTAGGGCTCAAACTCACAGACTGTGAGATCATGACCTGAGCTGAAGTTGGATGCTCAACCAACTGAGCCACCCAAGTGCCCCTGGTGAAAAGAATTTTTAATCACAATAAAAAACTTAGTTACCAAATTAATACTATAACTCTTTCTGCAGCACCTTGGTTAGGATGCTCTTCTTGGAACAAAATTATATTTGTTAGCATTAATGAGTTGTCTCTACCTTTTTTTTCTGTTAAAAAAATTTGGACTACTTCATAAATCAAATTTTACGGTCTTTTGATTGTTGGAGAGGAAAGATTGTTCTTTGTCTTTCAAGATTCTTCTGGCTGATCTAAGAATTAAATTGACTTGAGGTAGATTAACAGAAGAAAGATCAAATTTAATTATACATGTAAAGGAAATCCAAATAAACAGAAATTTTGAAAACAGACAAAATGAGTTATTTGTCATTTTGGACTAAGGTAAGGAGGGTAGGAGTCTAGGGCTTCAAAGGGAGGAAAGGAAGTTCCCAGGGAGAAAATTTTCCCAGGGAAAAAGTAAATGTTGGATAAACAAATCTTTGCTTGGTCATCCAAAAACAATGGGTCATGCAAAGAACATTTTAACAAACACTTTGCTTGGTTCCTTCCTGTCTGCAACACATAATTCATATTATACTATAGTTCTCTTTGGTGATAGCTCCCATCTTGAAACAGGTTCTCTACCTAAATTATTTTAGGTAATTAGTGGGGAGGCAAAGAAAAAAGAAACAAAAAACAAAAACAAAATTTCTTGAACCTGTTGATATCTTAAAAATAATCAGCCTAGGGCTGCCTGGGTGGCTCAGTCAGTTGAGCGGCTGACTTCAGCTCAGGTCATGATCCGGCGGTTGGTGGGTTCAGGCCCCTTGTCGGGCTCTGTGCTGACAGCTCAGAACCTGGAGCCTGCTTCAGACTCTGTGTCTCCCTCTCTCTCTGCCCGTCCCCTGCTTATGCTCAGTCTCTCTCTCTCTGTCTCTCTCAAAAATAAATATTAAAATTAAAAAAAAAAAAAATAGGGGCACCTGGGTGGCTCAGTCAGTTAAGCGTCTGACTTCAGCTCAGGTCATGATCTCATGGTTCGAATGTTCCAGTCCTGCGTTGGGCTCTGTGCTGATGGCTCAGAGTCTGGAGCCTGCTTCGGATTCTGTATCCCTCTCTATCCCTCCCTGACTAGTGCTCTGTCTCTCTGTGTGTCTCAAAAATAAATAAATGTAAAAAAAAAATTAAATAAAGTAAAATAAATAAAAAATATAATCAACCTGAAATAATCCAAATGCCAAAGGGGTGGCAAATGTTGCTTGTGTATATATCAACTATATGATAAAACCAGGATGGATAGCTCTTCATATATGAAGATGAACTTCTTAAAAATACAGATTAACTTCTTAAATAGTAACTTAAAACTATTCTATTTGATGTCACAAAAATGAGAAAATGATGATTATTTGAGTAAACATAGCTAATTGTTTAATTCTATCAGTTGCTAAGCATGTCTGTTTCAGCTTTGCTTTCTGGAAGTGGGAAGCAGAGACAGACCTAGACCAAAACTCCATTTATCACCTGACATCCAAACCATAGTGTTTTCTGGGTGCCCAGAGATTATCATCATTTCAACCAAGTATCCAGTAACCTTATTTCTATGCTCTAGTTCAGTTACATGGTAAATGATTTCAGGTCCCTTAGGGCAGGTATCTGGAATTATATACTTGTAGAACTGTCAGTCTTTTCTTAAGGTGACACAGTCCTTTTTAAAAAGAGCCTCCTCATATATAGACTGGGTTAGGTCTGGGCATTGAATGAAAGACCATGACAGTTTGTTGTGTTGATTCATGTCAACTTTTTTTTTTTTTTATCAGACCTATGATTGTTTTGTTTTTGTTACACGTTTCAAGTAGGGTTTTGAGTCAATTGCCTGTCTGCTTCAGTCCTAGAGGTACAAAATCAATAAGCGACCATAAAAGATGTCTAATGGTCATATGATTTTGATCACTGTTCAGGCCTTGCTTCCTTATGTTAGCTGGGTGTACCATCTCAAGACTCCCCCTGAAATCAAGGAGTCCTTTGAAAATATGCATTGTCTGTTGTGATTCCTGCCTACACAATACAGCATTTCAAGGGTGAAAAGGTCTACAGTGGAGGTACTCAAAGTATCACTCAGTAAAGTAGTGAAGAAGTGACTAAAATTTTAACACCATTTAACAACTGTTTACATCACTTGAAATTCTTGATTTCAACACTATTCATAAATCACTCTCTGTTAGCATTTTGAATTCAGTCAGTATCCATATTAATTTCCTCATAGCATTGATGGCTATAGAGTCCTCTACAGATCACTACAACATAGATGCTAGTCTTTTACATTCCCATAGAATTATCACAGCTAGTGGAATTGTCACTAAAGCATAGCAAATGTTTATTATCCGTGAATTCGTAGATTTGTGTGTGCATATTAAATACAGGTACATAACCCTATTTCTTCAATTCTACAATGTAGTAAACTATGAAAACAAGAAACACTCTTTACCCCTTGGTTTGGCACTGAATCACATTTGGTGGCTAAACTTGACTACACTAATATTACCATTGATGGCCTTCTTTAACCCACTTGGAATGAATATTGAGAAACAATGTGTTAAATTATAGAGTGTGGATGGAAAGTTTACATAATATATGATATGTGCAAAATCCATTAGTTCCGAGGTTTCAGATAAGGGATTGCAGGATTATATTTTCTTTCTGGACTTAATTTGATCATTAGTTTTCAGTTTTCACCAACTCTAAAAGACCTATATATTTATAATTATCTATTATGAATTTTTATGAAATACAACCTTATTTGTTACTTTTGTTGATGATTTATTCTTATGAGGCTTAATAACAAATTCCTTTTAGAAATGACCTAAACAGGGGCACTGGGGTGGCTCAGTTGGTTAAGCATCTGACTCCAGCTCAGGTCATGATCTCATGGGTCATGAGTTCAAGCCCCGCATGGGACTCTGTGCTACACAGAGCCTGCTTGGTGTTCTGTGTTTCCCTCTCTTCCTGCCTCTTCCCCACTTGCTCGGGCGCATGTGTGTTCTCTCTTGCTCTCTCTCGCTGTCAAAGATAAATAAAAGAAAATTACCTAAATAATATTTTAAACAGTATTATTTGCTGAAATTGAACCATATTGTGTCCTTTCAGAATTTTGGTTATTAAATTTTAAATTTTCAACATTCTGTATTTATCTCATGCTTAACTTTTGAAATGTCTATATGATTTGCTTTAAAACATAAGAATACAGATCATTTCTTTTTTTGTTTTGTGTTTTTTTAAAGTCAATATTCTGACACTATAGAGATCAATTTTTAATTTTTTTGAATTATTTTTGAGAAGTTGGGAGAGGCAGAGAGAGAGGACAAAAGAGGATGTAAAGCGGGCTCTATGCTGACAGCAGAGAGCCTGATGCAAGTCTCAAAAACTCATGAACTGTGAGATAATGATCTAGGCTGGTTACTTAACAGACTGAGCCACCCAGGCGCCCCTCTATTTTAAATAATTATAGGCTTTATAAATATTTATTTCCCTACTGAAATGGACAATACAGTATTAAAAATAATAAGCTAACAAGACAATTTTAAATATTTTTATATATCTCAGTAATTATTTTCTGCAGGGTAAAGTTCTTATTTTCATTACAAACTGTATCAATTTTCCACATTGGAGCCAAGCCAGGTGTGCCAACATTTATATAAAAATATTCAACAGTTAGCCCTAATATTTTGTCTCTGAGGTATTTGATTCTACAAGGCCACAGTTCATGGAAGTTCATAGATCTGAAATGAAAAAAGAATAGAAATGTATCTCCTCCTTTTTGAAAACAGTATCCTCTTTGATTTTTCTGTCTTCCTGGAGGCTTTATATTTCCCAGTGAACAGTTGCATCCAGCAGTGTCCCTGCTGTGGTCACTTCCAAGCTCTGGGATTGTCCGATCCTCCTAAGGATAATTCTAGTAATGAGTGTGAATGTCACCTGGTGCTCTACATCACCTCCACCTAGGCTCTCCTCAGCACTGAAATACACTCCTGCCTTGTTCCATCTCTTCATTTGGCTTCCTGCTTCTGCCTGCTGTGATGATGTGAAGTCCCTCCTCTTTCAGGTAGCGCTTCTCAGTCATCTGGGAAAATCTCCCCCAAATTTGTGAAAACTCACACAGGCTGTCTGATGTTTTCTCTTACATCTCTCAGAGAAGAAAATTGCAGAATTGATCCCCTAGTGCGACACCTTGATGTGAAACCCAAGGGAGGTCAATAGTTTCTCATCCATGTCTCAAAGCTTCCCCTCACCTGAAGAGTGTGGACATTGAATCTGAGAATGTAATACTTCCTTCTCTCTTGAAGGAGATTGGAGTGACTTGGAGAAAGTAGTTCAATCTTATGTATAATCTTGAAATTGGCAACTCCTGCTGTTGCCCATCTGATACTTAGTGGATGATGAGGTGATGGATATCTAGTCCGTACTGATACTATTTTTTCTCTCAAACTTTCCTAATTAATGTCCAAACCCTGAAAATCACTCATTTTCTCCAGGGAGAGAGAATTTCATCTAGTTCAAGGGCTTGAAATTCATATTCAAGAGTGTCTTATTATGCCCTCTCATTGCCTCGTCCCCCTGTGCTTTGTTACAGAGCAGCCATTTTATTTTAGGCACAGCAGTACTTGAAGGTTTTAAAGGATCCCTGAGTTTTGTTTGTTTTTTAATCCCTGATTTATAATTACTTTGTGTGTGTGTGTGTGTGTGTGTGTGTGTAGTCTATTAAAAAAAAGCCTGTTTTACAGGCTTCATCCAAGCAAACCTACTTCCTGACTACTATTGTTCTTCATCTTTAAGCATCTGTTATCAAGCAAGTAATGCATTCAGAGAGGCATTGAACACACAGCATGTTAAATGTTTATTTGGGTACTCATTTAAAGGCTAGACTGCATGGGGTAGAGTGTAGAGTGGTCACAACTCTTGCTGTCTAACATTCAAGAAGTGTGAGCTGATGTGCTCCCATTGAACTCAATTGTATTAGTCTGCAATATTTCATAGTATTTAGAGATGTGTTAAATATCTTTAGTTCAAAGCGGAGTGGGGCTGTCCCTAGAAACAAACAAAAAAGTGGATGCTGAGCAAGGAGCAATCAGTTTATGACCTAGATTTCAGAGTCAGGGGGCCTTCTAAATACAATCTATTAACAATGCCTACAGGGGAAATTCAAAGGTGAAATACCTGAGGTTCAAACACAGGGAATGAGTTGAAACATTTACATCTCTGGTTTCTTCATTTTAAAATACCTTTTATAGAAAAGAGTTAAAAGTAAGTGTATTAGACTGAGTAGGAGAGGGTCCATTTGTAACATTCAAAGGGACATCAGCCTGGATGGAGAGAAGAAAACTGGAATTAAATTTTCTCACCAGGATTTTCTAATGTGTCACCATCTGTGATGAGACAGCCACAGAGGGAAAATTCACATTTACATTTTCTCACTAATTTGAGAAGCAAAGGAGAGGCAAAAAAGGAAAGAGCTGGTTAATTTTCTAGCTGCAATTGACTTCACTGCTTCTCTGAGAAGAGAATGAGGAAGGCAGGAGGATGTATATATAATAAATCTAGTCCTGCTCTGTTGGCTAGGAGACAATATTGCTATGCTAAGAGTTCTAGGGGCATAATCCCATAATTCAGTGGTTTCACTCCAATGCATGTTCCACTTCTTTTCCCACTGAGCTAATTTACAGTCCCAAACAGTTTCTTCCTGTCACTTTCCATTTGTGTTGCGGATTTCCATGTTTTTTCTTTCCTTTGGAGATCGTCCCTGTCACAACCCATCTTACTTCTGACTTGTTGTCATCTTTCCTTGAGCTATTCCGGCCCCTTTTTTCTGCTGTCTCCCTCAGTTGCCATCACCTAAAGGTTAATGAGGCAGACTGTCTCCTGGGTGAAAATTCTCCGTGTGGACTTTCTTCAGCTTGAGAATCATGACTGTCGTTTTCCTGTGTTTATGGCACACCTCAGTTTTAGGAGTTGTGGGCTGTTTAAAGCTTTTCTTTCAAAATAATATTGATCAAAATCATAAAGTTAGCCTTTGAAAAATCTAAAATATTCAGAGACTTTTGTGACTACTTCTATTTTCTTTTGTTGTTTTACTGTCATGGAATCGGTGGTAGGCAGTGTGTGCTTGTACATGCAGGGTGTGCTTGTGTAGGCTGAGTTTGGAAGGATGGCCAGGGACTATATTTGCTCCTACCATAGTCATTTAACATGTATTAAGAAATTTTTAGAGGGGGGATCCTGGGTGGCTCAGTCGGTTGACTGTCTGACTCTTGATTTCAGCTTAGGTCATGATCTCATGGGTTCCAGCCCCACATTGGGCTCTGTGCTAAAGGCACAGAGCCTGCTTGGGATTCTCTCTCTCCCTCTTCTCTGCTTCTCCCCCCTTCTCATGTTCCCCCCCCCTCCGGTCTCAAAATAAATGAATAATAAAAATGTTTTAAAAAATTAAAAAAAAGAAATATTTTAGGAAATAGCCTATGTTCAAGATTTTACACAATCGTGCATTTGAGTTTGAATCCAAATTTCTGAAGTTCTGACTTGTTTTCCTTCTACCAGAATTTTAATGAGACCATTCAGTTGTCCTCTCATGACTGTGGACACAAGAGTATAGTTGGTGTTATACACACAGTCTCTACAAGCTTGTTAAGACATATAAAATAATTTCATTCAAGATCATCTTCCCAAATCCAAACTCATCAATTAAATTCATGATTAAAAAAGTGATACATGCATACTCATTAAAACACACACACACACACACACAGGCACACACGCAGGCATTATAGGTAAATATAAAGAAGAAATTAAAACTATTTAAAAAATTCTATAATGGGTGTTGTTTCTGCATATATATTTCACCACTAATTAAGCATATGAATATGGTACATACACATATGTAAATAAGGTGTCAAAGATATTTTTTTAAATATGTGCTAACATTTTTTTAGAATGCTATGAAGAAGGTATACAATCTTTACTGTGTTTTTTCTCCTATTAAAATTAGCATTCTTGGGGCACCTGGGTGGCTCAGTTGGTTAATCTTTCGAATTTGGCTCAGGTCATGATCTCAGTTTGTGGATTTGGACCCTGCTTCGGGCTCTGTCCTGACAGCTCAGATCCTGTTTCAGATTCTGTGTCTCCCTCTCTCCCTGCCCCTCCCCTGCTTGTGCTATATCTGTCTCAAAAATAAATAAACATTAAAAAAAAATAAATTAGATTTCTTTTGGTAGTTACCTTACTGATAAAATGTTATATTCAAAACTAAGCTGTATATATTTCATTTGTACAGATACCCAGATGTTTTACTTTAAGGGCTACCGAATATATAGATTAAGAGTTTGGATCATGGAACTAGATTTTCTGGGTTCAAATCCTACCTCTTCCACTTATTAGCTGTGTTACCATTGTCAAGTGTCTCACCTTCTTTGTGCCTCAGTTTCCTTATTTGAAAACAATGAGGATAACAATCATAACTATCTCTTAAGGTTGTTATGAAGTTAAAATGTGCTAATGCATATTAAAACACTAAGCTTAGTGTCTAGCAGAGAGAGTGTTGAGTACATATTAACTATTACATTTTTAGGATTACAGCTTCTCTGAGTAAACCTAGTTAATATTTCTTATGGTTTCATTTATTTCTTTTAGCCTTTGCATAAGGCTAGACATTTCCTTTTGTTTCATATTTAAAGGCAAGATTTACTATTGTCATTTGTTATGAAATCAATATCACATATTTAAAAATACCACAACCCTTAGTCTTTCCTTTTCATTTGGGATGTGTAGGTCTTCTATACTCCTCCCATATAGCCCTCCTTCCTCCAGATGTCATGCTACAATGACCTTACTCCTTGTCAGTAAAATTTGAGCAATTAACAAACAGTGATTATGTATTTACCTGCAAAGAGGAGAATCAGGGTGGGAAGGTGAGGCAGATCCTTAGTTCATTGAAAGGATAGTATCACCTCCAAAGGTGTTTATGAACAAATTCTATGATGTGTTTTTTTTTTTAAGTAGATGAAACTAATTTTGGAAGGTTGGGTTATGAAATGCCATTGGGGTTTCAGAAAAGTTCTGTAATGGAAAGAGGCTAAGAGGAGAGGAATTTCATTTTCCTGTAATAGCTTTTGTTTATTCACGTCTCTACCCCTGCCTTTTCAAATCTCTTTAAAATAAGCCTTAGAAAAAAAGTTCGAGCCAAATGGAAATAGGCTCTTTAATTCTACCTTTTTATAATTCTGAAGCTACAACTGACCCTCCTCAATATGGTCTTCCTTTTTAACATTAATTACCTTGTTATCTGAGAGATGCAGCAGCTCTCCCCTGTCTGCTTAGGAATAGTGCCAGCAGGGCAACAGTTGGAAGTGAATTACCATGATTGTTTGGGGCTTTAGAAAGCCCTCTCTGCTGTCTATTCTTCTTAGATTCCTGGTAGAGTCACTTGGGTATGTTTTCTAATTCAGTATTCCTGTGTCCACTGTCCAGTAAACGTATGTTTATACTGTATGTATATAACCAATTATACTGTGGCTAGGGGCAATGTCTCTTCTGGATTCTTCACATGCCAATGATTAGAAAACCTGGTGTAGCACTCCTGGGCATGCCCTCAGTCAAGAGGTAGGGGGAAATGTTTATTCCATTTGCCTATATGTTTTGCTCATTCAGATGATTGCTTATGACCACTGGGATGAGCAGGCATCTTGCTTTATATTCCCTAATAGTAATGTTTTTTCACTCAGCAGAGACTAGTGCTTATTAGCAAACATGTAAAGATTTGGAACCATAATAAGGATATTGAAGTGAACACACCCAGTCTATTTACTTACTTTGATTATTTTGACTGCATCCATTTGTCACTTCAGCTTAAGGCCAGTTTGGCCAATTTGATTAAATTGACTGGTTCTTTCACTGAAGTGACCAGTCAATGCTAACAAATTGTTTGTGTTTGTAGAAACTCATTAGGTTTTATCTCTTGCATTGTGTCAGCAACAGATATGGAATCAAGAATTTGATACCAACTTACTTTTAGCTCTTATGGCAAGGGATGCAGAGAAAGAATCATGTCTGGAATTTTATAGATTTGAGATGGGGAAAATAGCCATTATTGATTTAGGCTACAAGCTAGCCCCCAGGCATTAATTATCATCAAGGCAATTGTGTTTGTGATTACTTTGTGCTTTCTTTAAAGGTTCTTTGTGTGTGTGTGTGTGTGTGTGTGTGTGTGTGTGTGTGTGTTTGGGTGGGGTGTTTTTGTTTCTGTGTGTGTGTGTGTGTGTGTGTGTGTGTGTGTGTGTTTTAAATAAGCACTTGGTGTTACTCTGAGCACCTGGGTAGTCAATTAATGTGTGGCCGGGAGGAAAGTAATGTCTACAGCAAGTGTCATGCAAATTGTTTCTTGGAAGAGAAGAAACTGCTTTCTTGCCAAGAGGAGCAGTGCTGACCATCAACGTGATTCTGGTATTTGAGTTTCATTTATTTCAGACTTCTTGTTTGCTATCCCGAGGGCCACATATCTTCAAGGCTTCTGCCTGTCTGCTGTGTAATTGCTGTAATAATAATCTGGTATAAAAGTCAGTAGCATTTTGTGTGTCCAAGCAACAGTTTTAGCTACTAGCTACATTAATCACAAGGAAACATTTAGAAGAATAAATGGAAGGATGGGTCTAACACCATCTTTTTGTGCTACTTCATTTTCATTTTAAGTAAAATATACTTGTCTCAGTGCTTGTTGCTGGGTATCATAAGGCATGCTGAGCCCACGGAATGCAGTCAGTGCCCCTGGGAGAATCCATGGTGTATCTGTTAGGCATTTTGGACTGCAAAAAAGAGAAACTGAAGCTAACTTAAGCAAAAGAAAATTTCATGGGCTGATTTATGGAACTCACAGAGATAACTGGATGTTGAGAAAGCCAGGAAGGAACCAGGGCAGAACCTGTGTTTCAGGTAGCAAGAAATAATAGTTTCCTTAGATCACCACTGGGGGATGAATCTATGATTAGCTTACCAGTCTTTCTTCAATCTTGAATGACCGTATCATCAATCAAGTAGGGAAAAGATGGTTCTCCAGCACAGCATTGGAATGATTACAAGAAAAATAGGAAATGGATATTGGATACTAAAGGTAATAAATGTTTTTGGGCCCCCCCCCACCCCCATAGGAACAGGGGGATAGTCATTAGCAATGAGTGGAAAGTTTCAGTGTTGTCAGTCTCCAAATGGAGACATCTCTGGCATTATGTCACATAAAAACTTATATTTCTCATAGAAACAAAACAAAACTAGTTATTCTTAGGTGGGCCATGGTAACTTTGACATTTTTTTATACTGTGAATTGAATGTTTAAACTACAGAAAAGAATATAGTTTTGCTAAAGAGGGATTTTTATCTTGATTTTTGCTACATCTAGTAAACTTAGTATAGTGCCTAGAATATTGTAAAAAAAAATCAGTATACCTGCAATAAGCAACCTCTTCAGGAATCTTACTTATTTTTTGATATGCTTGGCTGCTTAAAAAATTAAAAACAAACTACCTTTGTATATAATAAATTGAAGTTTTACTTGGATTTACCATGGCCCACAATGTTTGTCTCAGGAGAGTAATCTCAGTGCTCAGAACAAGCTTTCTTGGAAGTTCAACCCGTACTGAGTCTGGGCTGTAAAGTGAGAGCAAGACAATCTTGCAGCTGTCTTCAGTAGCCTACTTCAAATAATTGAATATGCCCATGTTTAGAGAAGCCTATATATAATATATGATATTGCCAAAGCATCGCATTTGACAGCTTCTATCTTTTGGAGTCCTGTATGTTCCCTCTTCTTGAGGGGGGAGAAAAAAAGATTCCAGCCCAAAGAAGGATCATATTATTAACTTGTAACTCTCAAACTTACCTAATAGGTTGCCCAACAAAATGTGATCAACACCCATTCTAGGATTAGCATATATAAACAGGAAACTTGCAGGAGTATGGCACTTTCACTGATCTTGGGCAAGGCTGTGGGGGTATGAATAAGGAGGCTGGTGAGAGAAAATGAGTGTGGGGTGTGGCATAGATTACCAGGTGGATGGTGGTGATAATCACTAAGATGAAAACTACTTGAGGAGAAGCAGGGTCAAGGAAGAACCTGACTACCATTCAGGGTGAGTGACTATTCCATACTCTTTGATAAGCTCTTTTAATGACTAATCCTTGTCAAATACTCTGACTTAAAAAAAATTAATGTTTCTTTATTTTTGAGAGAGAGCATGCAAGCAGGGAAGGGGCAGAGAGAGAGAGGGAGACACAGAATCTGAAGCAGCCTCCAGGCTCTGAGCTGTCAGCACAGAGCCCCACGTGGGGTTTGAACCCTTAAACCATGAGACCAGACCTGAGCCGAAGTCGGATGCTTAACTGAGCTGCCCAGGCACCCTTCCAATACTCTGATTTCTATATTGACTCTGATTTTATATTTTTTTTTAAATTTTTTTTTTATTTATTTTTGAGACAGAGAGCATGAATGGGGGAGGGTCAAAGAGAGAGGGAGACACAGAATCGGAAGCAGGCTCCAGGCTCTGAGCCATCAGCCCAGAGCCCGACTCGGGGCTCGAACTCACAGACCGCGAGATCGCGACCTGAGCTGAAGTCGGACACTCAACCGACTGAGCCACCCAGGCACCCCACTGATTTTATATTTTTAAAAAATTTATGTATTTTGAGAGAGAGAGACAAAGAGCGAGTGAGTGAGCCAGCTGGGGAGGGGCAGAGAGAGAGGGAGAGAGGAAATCCCAAGAACGCTCCATGCTTCTAGCACAGAGCTTGACATGGGGTTGAGCAACCCAAACCATGAAATCAGGACCTGAGCCAAAAGCAGGAGTTGGCCACTCAACCTACTGAGCCACCCAGGCACCCCTCAATTCTGATTTTATACTAATTAAATGCCCATTTTAAATACCTTGTGGTGTGGGTTTTTCTTTTCTTTTTTCTTCTTTTTTCTTTCATTTTTCGTTTCTGTTTTTGTTTTGTTTTTTCCTGCTGCTTTATATCTTTAATTTGGATTTCCACTGAGGTTTGTCCTATTTCCTGTTTAGGGTGAGGTGTTGGTTGTGAAACAGATCTCGCCAAAACCCCTGTGCCTCCATAGCACCACAGTTGCTACTTCAGTCACATCAGAATCCAGTGTCCTAGTTTAGAATCCACTGACTTAATGACACATCTTGGCAGTTCTACATCATAATTTTTTCATTCAGGTATGGAAATTACTCACAAATAAATGCTTGGCATAGGTTGGAAAAGTCTGTTCAATATTAAAACTACTGTAATTAGAGAAATTAAAAGTTTACTGAGGAAAAATAGTCTTAATTAGAACCTAAAGCTCATGCTTAAAACGTTCGACCGTGAATGTGGCTATAGAAACAACTTTTTTTTTTTTCAGTATAAATACATTCTTACACCAGTCTGTTTCTTGTTTTTATTTTTTCCTTCAAGTCATTTGTCAATGACCATAGAGTATACTTTGCCTCAAAGAACCTCAGAGACCAGTTCATTCTTTACTGTATTTACTAAAAGGAAAGTTTATTCAAAATGAAGTCTAAGTAACCTATTTGAATATGGGTGTTTGTTTCAGAGAGCCATTCCCTAAAATCACCACAAATATATATTTTTCTGATATTGAGTGGTCACTCTCATCTGTCAAACTAAGAATTTAATCTATCTGCTAGTGTTTACTGTTTCTACCTATCCAACACTGAGCTAGACATAGTAGAAGAATCAATGAAGGAATCAGACTTTGACCTTTGAATGATTCACAGGTCTCTGTTTGTTGGATTCTGCACTCAATACCTTTCACTAATAGAGAACTTTTTCACTGTTGGCATGTGCTTATAGGATCTGAGTTTTCCTAATCTCCATCCTGAGTCATTTTTATTATAGTCAAAATTAGCTACTAAAAATTAAAGGATAAGAGAATGAGGCCTTTTGCATTCTTGCAGGTAGAATGGCCGTTGTATTTCTCTTGGAAATGAGAACTCTAAGAGAGTAGAAGCAGACAATAGTAAAAACCATAAAAAACTAGTCAGAAACCAGGATCATCCTAGGCAAACCAGGACCATTGTGGACCTGACTTGTAGGTGCTATATTTTTGGACAACCTGGCTAAGTATTTTTGACAACCTAATAAAATTGTTGTACTTAACCCTTGTACTGATATTGTTGAATCTAAAATAAGTAGGTCAAGAATTAAGTCCTAGGATTAATATCCAGAAATAATTAAAGCCACGCCTTGCCAAGAGGACAGTGTAAGGCAAAGTCTCTTCAAATATACAGTGTTTTGTCAAACTCTTGTTAATTCATCTACTTAAGTTTCTCCATCTTTTTGGATGTCATGTTGTTACCTCTATGTAAACGTATGCAAAGCAAGAAGGACTTTTTATTTTTGCAATTTTAGTACCTGTGATCTTTGTCCAAATACCTGAGAAATCTTTGCTGCAGAGAAAAATACCCTAAAGCAAGCACCAACTTTCTCACTTGCAATTATATTAATCATTGCCTATCAAAAGCAGGAACAGTGACTGTTATTAGATATTTTTGGTAAACTATGGTTCATGCGCTGGGGTGTTAACCAACCAGTTTTCTGCTGCCTGAATGGTCTCTGATTCTGACAAGGCCACACCAAAGCAGGCTTCCAAACCCCTATCAATAAATTTTAGTTACTTTCAGCCACCCTGAGGCTTTCTCTTGCAAAGCTGATGTTTATTTACCAAGGTTTGACTTCCTTGGATGAGCAGAACTTTATCCCTGAACAGTGTGGAGTTACCAGAATCCTGTAGCTAAATGCTGAATCTTTAGTCAGGAACTCCAAAATTTACCTCTGCAGAATATATAATGCCAACTAACATATGATTAACGTTTTTCCATGACCTCAATCTGAAACCACAGGGAAAAAAACTTAAGAAATTAAATTGTAATAAAGCCTACAAGAATGTGAAAACTTATTCTAAGTATATTAAAAGCCATGAGATTTTAGGACAACATATTAATGTTTTAGTAAACCTTTTTAGTTTGAAAAGCCTAAGGAAGTATATTTTAATTCCATTAACCAGGAATTAAAAATTTAGGCCTTAAGTTTAAGTCTCAGATATCTACCATGAGTTTAAGGAGGAGGCAGATTTGACTGACACATGTTTTGAAAAGTATGCTTATTGGGGAGCCAGGGTGGCTCAGTCAGTTGAGCATCCCACTTCAGCTCAGGTCATGATCTCATGGTCCATGAGTTCGAGCCCCGCATTGGGCTCTGTGCTGCCAGCTCAG
Source organism: Panthera pardus (assembly GCF_024362965.1). Taxonomy (NCBI): domain Eukaryota; kingdom Metazoa; phylum Chordata; class Mammalia; order Carnivora; family Felidae; genus Panthera; species Panthera pardus. Next base: position 38,622,947 of record NW_026526721.1, read on the forward strand.
AGCCTGGAGCCTGCTTCAAATTCTGTGTCTCCTTCTCTCTCTGCACCTCCCCTGCTCATACTCTGCCTGTCTCTCTCAAAAATAAATAAACATCAAAAAAATTTAAAAAAGTATGCTTATTATTTCCCTTAAGAGTACCTATAAAGAACTCATTCAACTTTATCAATATAAAGTATTTAAGTTTAACACTGGGAATACTAGCAGTTTCCTTTGAATTCAAATCTTTGGGGTTTCTTTTTAAAAAGTTTTACTTGTAAGGATTTATATTTCATGTCTTTTATTCTTTTTAAAAGATCTCCCAATGAATGCAGAAAAAAAATTACATTTTTAAAGGAATAAAACTCCTTTTATCTTGCTATTTCCCTAAAGGCCCATTGGGCCCTTTTATAAATGTAAGATTTATTATGAAAACTTGATCTTCCTTTCCCATATCTTGTGTGCACAAGCATCATTTAGAGAGATTCACAGCATGGAGCAGGGCAGAGGAAGAGTGCAAAGATGGTACCTTCGGGCCTAGTTTCTGGAGAAAATTGCAGTCAGGCAGGAGCTTTGTGTTAAATTAGGAGTCTGACCCTTAGCTGTAGCTTTAAAGATAAGCAAATAGGCCCCTTTCCAGGAAAGAATGTAGGAATGGGCATTTCAATCTGCTGCCTCTGCACTGAGCCCTGGGAGGATAGCCAGGGTGAGTCCTATCCGACTATTTGTTTGTTGTAGTCTTTCAGGTCTTGTGGACACAGGCTCCATTGACTTTCAGAGCTAGGTGTTTTGAGGGCCTATCCCTTAGGTGGACTGCTTAAAAATTGAAGCATTAGATATTGGGTACAGACCCTTCGATTTTCAGAGAGAAGTGGGGAGTTTTAAGTTCCTTCCAACCATATGTTGCCATGCTAGGGATGGGGTTTATGGCAAGATTTTGTCTCTGTCTCTCCCCATTTTGCTGTGGGTTGTTTCTCATTTGTCTAATATGTAGGAGTCACTCAGTTTCTGAATTTCTTTGAGAGGGAATTTCTCCAAGTATTGCTATGAATTCAGTGTGTTGGTGGGAGAAGGTGGGGTCAGGAGTTTCCTATGTTGCAATCTAGAACTGCAATGTGCCAAGTTATTCTAATAAAAACTAAAATGATACGGAATTGGAAAAATGGTGGAACCACCTGGTGGAACAATGCAGTAGTAAAACAACCAATTGTGAATCATTTGTCAGTTTGTCTTATAGATTGCCTAAAGTATTACCTCATTCTTCACAAATGTTTAAGGGAAATCTGGTACCACCTTCTTTGTAGCATTTTAGTTTGTTTAAGGTTCTCATTGAACAGAACTAAGAAGTATGATTTTAAAAAAAACAACTTTTCATCTACAATGGGAATGAGTAGGAGACTAACGAAAAGACATTTGAAAATTATTAGATAAAAAGTTAAATGCAGAGCAAGACAGCTTCACTCAAGACTATGATGTTAGTAAACCGTAAAATGTTAGTGGAGTTGGAATAGAAGTCTCAGATTATGTGTCTTCAGAATACTGTATGTTACATGAGTTTCCTCAAACTCAAGAATTAGTGAGCAATATTGAAGAAAAGGACCATCAGTTCTAAGGACAGAAAAGGAAATATGGTGTTCTTATGCAGTTCATTCAACACAAGGCATTTAATCATGCATATTTTATGACAGAGTGGAGGCATGCTTTTTTTTTCCTTTACAAAATGTGATGATATTTTCTCTTTTTGATGTTCACTGCAATGTACTTGATATATTTCATAAGTGGAAAAAAGCTGAAGGCCAATATAATACAGAGGTGATTGAAAAGAAATTGATCCAATGGAAATGGACAATGATTCATTGGCTGCTTTTCCTGGTTAGTGTTCATAAATCTAAAAATAAAAATGTTTATGATAATGAAGCAAAGATGATGGCAATCCTCTTTAAGAAGAAATTAAGAGCAGTCAAAATATTCAAAGTCGTCATGTTTTGGTGATAAAGGTGCAAGAAGAAGAACAACAACAATGACAAATGAGAACCCATTAGATCTGTATTTGAAATCTGGAATCAGTAATTACGATATGGGTGGTCCCATCTGATGTATACATCAGGTCCATGCATAAAATTTGCTGAGTTGTTGTTAGATGCATTTTAAGGATGTTGTCCTTTTATGGTGTGTACCTTAAAAAAAAAAAAAAAAAGAATAAAAATCATGGTGTGCTGTGTGTGTGTGTGTGTGTGTGTGTGTGTGTGTGTGTGTGTGTGTGTTTTAATGTTTATTTTGAGAGCAAGAGAGTGCACTAGCGGGAAAGGGGCAGAGAGAGAGAGAGAGGGAGAGCAAGAATCCCAAGCAGACTCCATGCTGTCAGTGTGGAGTCCAATGTGGAACTAATCTTAACAACCATGAGATCATGACCTGAGCTGAAATGAAGAGTTGGATGCTTAACTGAATGAGCCACCTGGGTGCCCCTATATGGTGTGCTATGTTTAAGATCTTATTAACATTTCTAATAAAGCTGGTTTTCATTATGCTTTTAAATGTACAATGTATTTACCAAATGACTTAAATGTATTTATTTTTTAAAAAAACAATTTGACTCAGAGTAAATAGTGACTAATTTTTCTGGCATATTGGAATTACTTTTTCTTAACCAGGTTCATAGTATTTGAGCATGTAAGTTTTTCTTTTTATGAAATAAAGTCTCTGTAATCTTTATCCTCCTTTCTTCTCCTCTCACAGATCATATTAAATTGAGAAACATGATAATTAAGGGACTGGATTATGTGTGCTAGTACATTTTGAGAGTTTAGATGGTGTGACAGGGTTTTTACATTATGGATTTCCTAGCCTGAAGTGATGGGTAATCCCTTATTGTTGAATTGATCAATTAATTATTGGAATATTTAAGTTAAGTGAGATTGTGTGTATGGCAGTTAATATGCTTAAAATGTTTGGTATTAATATGTATGTACAGTAAAACTTGAGATAGGTGTAAATAACAATATTTGAGTTAACAATCCCCTATAGAAATTTAACCATAACCTACGTTATGTAGTATATGGCACTCACTCCTATTACCCTTACAATAAGAATGGCTTTTGAAAGAAGCTGTTAATACAAAAGACCATTAAAACGTTTTGGCACAATTTACTATGAAATGAAGAAAGCACAGGAAACTTCATTTTTACTTTTCACACTATCAATAAGCTGTGTGAACCAATCAACCCTCCGAGCCACACATTTTTTTTTGTCACCTATAAAATGAAGGACAGTATTATGATCTCTGAATTCTCTTCTACCCCAGAAAATCTCTATTAATATCTTAGATGACCCTAGGACCATCCATGGATGCAATTCACAATCTCTTCTAACTTAGATTGACTTGGAAGGTACCTAATAAGAACTTGCTGGAATTGGTCTATAACTTGAGGAGTTTCTTCTCTCGTTATTGCTCTATCCCAAACCCTTTAATTTTTCTTTGTATAAATGACAGAATAATGTGAGTCTTTCCGCTTAGGCTGTATAATATGAAAATAGAACCAAATTAGGATGGTCCACTATTACAACTCTAGTGGCTAGCACAATTTCTAACATCCAGTAGGAGCATAATAACCACTGAGCTAATGAGTACAGAAGTTAATGTAAAAATAAATATAACAGAATATTTTACCTTTCAGTTTATTTTCTTCTCTGTCAACAGAAGAGAAAAAAAAACAGAAATTCAGGTAGCACAGTAAAATATCAACTTCTGGGGACTTCTGACAACTTATAAATATTATTCGTTTCCCCTGCAAACTAAATCTATTTCTCATGCTTGCTTGCTTGCTTGCTTGCTTTCATACCCACACACAAACAATCGGATTTTCTTGATTTCCGACTCCAATAGAATCAGGTCAGCAGTGAGGATAGAAGCAATAAATCTCTTTATCTCTGTTGACTTTTATGGAACTGACATCTCTTAAAATATTTTTCTTGACTTTGGTGCTCTTTTACTGACTGATTAGGCAGTAGAGCACAGCAGTCAATTGAATCTCCCCAAATCTAATATTAAAAGCGAAGAAAGAAAGACCTGAGGGGCAACGGAATAAGTGAAGAGGACTGAAGAAGGTCCAATAATTCCTTTCCAAAAAATAGAAAATTGCATTTAAGTGTTAGCCTTTCTGTCTGCCCGAGTTACTGTCTTTGTGGCTCTGACATTCTGTCTTCTATCATCAAGGCAGCATTCCACTGTTTCATGTTAGTAATAGACTCAGCTCCTAAAAAATTGATTGATGATAAACATATTACAAAGTAAAATGTACGTATCTAATGCCAAATAGGAAAGAAAACATTTCTCCATTGTGATGAAATAGACAAGTTATCTAAGATAATGGAATGTGCAGAACAAAACTATAAGCTCTGGGAAATTGTGTTTTAGGGCAAAGCTTTTGATTTGGGCAAACTGGCATTTGCAAGAATAAAAAAAAGTAAAATCTGGAACATTAAACTGCAGACAATTCAAGTATTGTCTCTTTCTAGGAAGTATAGATATGGATGACACCAAGGGCAGTAATTGAATAGTATCCAGATGCTTGAAGACATAATTAAATTTTAAAAAGCCACACAGATTTTTGCTAAAGCATCATGTCACTTAGCCAACTCTTTATAAATAATTTCCAAAGTTGCCTTATTTAAATCCCCTAGACAATATGAGAGGCAAAAACAAACAACAATGAAAATTCTTACATGCTCCTCCCACAAGGAAATAAATATTTTTCCTGAAGAGCTGGTCAATGTTTGTACAATGACCTAAATATTTCATGGTATAAGGAAGTAGGACAACTCCATCTTGGAGGCTGATAGCTAAGAGCTTCTAATTTCTTATCCTTTTCATGCAGTTTTTTTCTCTGCAGCTCACAGAGAAGGCTTAAGTTGCAGGCTGTCACAGAACTTAATAGCTTCTTGTTTATTTGCTTTGAAAGGCCCAAGAAAAGTTGGGAAAGAACCATTCAGTTTTACTTTTTGTATTTTTCAATGGAACAGCTTTCCAAATATATACAGCAGTATGAAGAAAGGTAATCAAGAAACATGGTTGCGGATGAAAAAATTAGTCTATATCCTTGATTTTCATAATACAAAGGTTTTCAATATTGGGAAATTTGCCCACCTTCAAATTCAACCTGAGAACTGGAAAACCAGTTTTAAGCCTTTCAAAAGATTGCATATAGCCATAGTCAAAACAAAATATAACCATGAGTCACTAGGTTTGTCGATCTATTTATGCTTAGGTGGTCATAGGAGTAGGTTTAGCCAATAGAATATTTCTCCTCTGAGATCTTTTGATAGAAGAGAAAAATATTTAATATTTGTAATTCCATCCCTAAAGAGAACTTAATGATAAAAATTATGAGTTCCTTCTTTAGGTTTGAGCCACCTAACTCTGGACCAATTTTGTGAAATGGCTCTGTGATTCATATAGAAATCCCCTAGAGAATAATTCACCTAGAAGACTTAGGATGACAGTGGTCCAGCAAGACCTATCTAGGTTTATGGTCGTACTGCCTCCTGCTTAGTGACGCTTTAGGGTGGAACTTAATTTCTATCAGATTCCAACATATAACTTGCCTTGGCATAGATTCAATTCTGTACTTACACCAGTAACCTAGAGCCAAATTTGGGATCTCATAGACCTTGTTTAACTCACCAATAAAAGGAGAGATTAGGAAAGGAGAAACTGCACTGACCCTTCTTGTTCCTCAAATCATTAGATTGTTTGACTCTATACATGTGACCTAGAAGTTGCAGCACTGAAACAGCAGTTAAACACAGAACTATGGTTAAAAAGCTATGTGTGCTTTTACTGCCTTGTTTCTGTCCCATATCCTCACTTTCAACTTGTGATAAAGAAATGGATTTGAACGAGGGAATATGCAAGATTTGAACTAATCAATATGTGGTTGCAGGAATCTAGCAGCTGAAACAAATTATTTGAAATCTAGACAATTATCCACAATCAATTTCTAAAACAAAAACTCCTGTTTACTTCATCTTTTTTCTTTCCTTGAAAGTATATGTTACTACCCTAAATTTTAAATTATTTGCACAGAATGACTTATAATAAAATATTAAATGTATCCAGAAATCATACTGTATCCTCCATCATTATTTCTTTAAAGTTTTTTTTTTTTTTCTTAACATTTATTTATTTCTGAGAGACAGAGCAGGAGCAGGGGAGGGGCAAAGAGAGAGGGAGACACAGAATCCGAAACAGGCTCCAGGCTCTGAGCTGTCAGCACAGAGCCCGATGTGGGGCTTAAACTCATGAACCGTGAGATCATGACCTGAGCCGAAGTCAGATGCTTAACGGACTGAGCCACCCAGGCGCCTCTTTCTTTCTTTTTTTTAATAAAATTTTTTAATGTTTATTTTTGAGAGAGACAGAGTGCAAGCAGGGAAGGGCAGAGGGAGAAGGAGGGACCCACAGATTTTGAAGCAGGCTGTAGGCTCTGAGCTGCCAGTACAGAGCCGGACATGGGATTCAAACTCACAAACCGTGAGATCATGACCTGAGGTGAAGTTGGATGCTTAACCAACTGAGCCACCCAGGTGCCCCTCCATCATCATTTCCTTACATTTATTTGCACATGTGTCATTGTTTCAGAAACTGGAAGCTCATATGAGAAATAATTGAACTCTAATCTTGAAAGAGGAAGCTATGTACTGTTTAAATTGCTAATGGCGACTTAAGTTACTTAACTTCATATTACAGATGTTAATGTTGAGATACAGATAAGCAATATATTCCTTCAAGGTAGTTTTGAGGATTGGCTAATCGATATAAATAGAAAAGCATATTTAAGAAACCTTAATTCAATGAATAAAATAATATAAAATTATAACTTTATATTAATACTTGCTCTTAGAAATTTTACACAAGAAAACTTTGTCTCTACCCTTCAGAGGTTCTTCTGGCTGGTCTAAGAATTAAATAAACATAAGAAAAATTAACAGGAGAAAATGAAATTTAATTTTGTACACACAGGAACCCCACCTACATGAGAGGAACAATGAGGTATATATGTCATCCTGAGGGACACAATGGGATGGGGGCCTGAGGCTTCAAAGGGCAGGAGGGCAACAGCAGGGAAATCAGAAAAAGACAGATGTTTGGTAATTAGGTATTTGCCCTGCCATACTGATGGGTCACTCTGATAAAATTTCTCTGTTAATAACCTTGATTCTGGGAAAGATCCCCAATTTAGATTCTTCTAGGTAGTTAAGGGAGAGGCAGAAGTCTCTCTTGAGCCCTCAGAGTCTCAATTGCCTTCAGCTCAAAATAGCCCAGCATGCCAGAGTGGCACATTTTGGGGAGACTTGTTCTGAACCCCTTCAGAAGTAATAGAATTTGATTGAGTTTCCTAATGTTAAAATGATCCTTACCACCCATTTTATAGTACACATCATCAAAGTTTATATTGAGCTTCCTTTTCTTAATAGATGAACTATTTTATACCAGGTCCTTCTCCTAGCATTGCTCATGACTGTTGTTAATTTTAGCCTGGTGGCAATTAAGAATCCTGGTTTTCTCACCATCTGCAGAAGAGTTATTCATTAGGTAGGGCACCATGAGGAACAGATAAGTGTCTAAGGATAGATAATTGAAAGTCACTGCAATTCCCCTCAAACATTTTACCCACCTGTCAGGCTCTTTGGCATAACAAAATTATTTTTGTGTCAATTTTCAGTTTTCCAACAGCTCAGGAGATTCTGAGAGAATATCAGCTTATTTAATGGTTGAAAAAGAAGTCTCTGAACATCAGAGCTTTCTGTTTCTCAGGGAAAATGATTAGTTTGCTAAATATAAATAAAAATCCAATTTGCCTGACACTTTGGAATATCTTAAAGTAAGTATGCAAATTTGAAAATCTTCTTTACCAGAGTTGCATTATCACTTGGAATTAAAAAGAAAAAAAAGGGGGGGGGGAGTGAAGCAGTGAATTTAAAATCATTTTAATAAGTTCCTTTTGCTACTGCCCCCCCAACCATATCAACCCTTTGCTTTCCTTTCTCCAAACTTTCTCCCTTTGAAGTTTACAGCTTTGAAATGCACTATTATTATCTTGTCGCTTATCTTTCCTTTCCTGCAGCTCCTTTCTATTACCTTTTTGTTAGATATATAGGGGAAGTTGTATTTGTAGCTGACCTCTCAGTGGTTTTTGGCTTCAGGGATATACTTTTGTTTTTTTTAGCCTGGTGATCTGGGATGAGGGCTTGAAATGTTGGTAAGTGAATATTGATCAACTTCGGGTTGGTAGTAATTTTTGTCAGACTCACTTTTAATGTATATGCAAGTATATATGCATTCTACTCCAGCCTGTTGGAACTGAGAATGATGTCTCCATTCTTCAGGTTAGAATTAAGTACAAAATCAATGCACAGAAACCTTAAACTGGTATTTTCAAATTACAGCCGAGCATTTTCCTCAAAGATTATACTGTGCCTGTCCTCTCTACTATCTTCTCTCACCTTAAATTGGATCTTTTCGCTGGTCATCATGTACCTCTAGCATGTTGTCCCCTGCACAGTCAGAACAGAGAAGAGTCTAGATGTGTGTAAAGCCACAGTGTGCAGGTGGGCCTATTCAACCTGCCCTGTCAGTCTAGACCCTAGAGATTATCATCATAACATGGACATTTCAAAATTAACCTTGTGGCTAACTGTATTTCCAGATTTACCCATTCTATAACTTCCACAGCCAATTTAAGTTAAATGTAAGACTTTATTTGTAATATTACCTTTAAATTTAATCTTGTTATTTTGGACTAAACAGTCCAGCTTGTTGAGATAATTTCAGCCATTCCCATAACCTTAGGGCAAGAATCCCTCCATCACCAATAGGGCCAATAGAAAGTATTTAAAACAGTAAGGCCGATCTTGAAGAATACAGGCATTAGCCTAAACAGAAAACTAAGAAGGCTTTCTGAGTTGGTGGGGGCAGGGGAGATGGAGGTAGTTATAACCATGGTGTTTTGAGGCCCAAGGTGAAGGCTGTCCTGGCTAGAAGGGAAGATACTTGAAGAGTATATACATTTAAATAGAGATGATGGGTCATGAGAATCTTTCAAAGGAACTTGATTCATTATGGTTTAACTTAATGAGCTTCTAAAGCAGGTGCCAGACTAAAGTATTTGAGAGAGATTAGAATTATGGACACCAGAAAGTCATAAAATTTCAGGGTTCGTAGAAATTCTAGCTCTGTAGTCTTTGCAGTGTTAGGGTGTCCTCTCCCATATCCTGCCATTTAATAAGTATAAGCTTAAGCTTAAATATATATGTGCCTGCTTCCCATGCCATCTTTAGGTAACTCTGACTTGTAGAAACTTTGGTATTAAATTATATGCTTGTACATATTAGTCCTATTATAACTACTGAGATAAAAATAAGTTTAATTACCTTCTCATGGGACAATTTTTTAAAGAAACTTTTTGTACTCCAACTAGCTTCCAGAAGAAGCTAACTGAATTGCCTACCATTCTTTGTGCAGTGAGCTGTAAAGTAGAATTAAAAATCCCAGTTTTTTTCAATTAGGAGTCTTTCCATTACACTGTGGTAATCATTGACACAGGGAAGTTTAAACATGTATCTATGGATTACTTTATCTTTTTTAATTGAAAAAAAGACAAAATTTTATGGTGGGTAGCTTAAAATGACTATACATATTTTTATTTTATATATGTGCATTCAAATTATTTCCTTGTCTATAAGGATCACTGGATTTTAACATCCTAGATGTTTATAAAATTAATTACCACTTGTTTATTCAGTGTAATTGGTTATAGTTTCTATTGTTTTGTTTTGAAATAATTATAGAAAGTCCTTTGAAAAGATGGGTATTCATCTACAAAGGGAATTTACCAGTAATAATGACTCTCAATTTCCTGTGCATTAGTCAAATTCCCACATGGAAAATATGCATTCAAAGGCTTTCGAATATTTTAGATCCCCAAATTATAAAAACTGATACTTTATAGTTGTTTTTTTATTTAGTGTCCAGCATAATTATATAAAAAAATTACAGGTGAAACTTACTAGTGGTAGTTTTCTCATGTGAGAAGAGCCAATGGCTCTACGTTTTGTAATATATTTTGTGTTAGTGTTACTTTGGTGTTGAGAAACATAGACATTGCCATGACTGGTGTACCCCTGGCATATGAAAACAGATTAGTTTTCATTTGAAAGATTATTTTACAGGTATATTTTGGTATGTAGTCAAGTGTAATTCATCTGTTTTCTTTCTGTGGAAACTGGAATCATAAAGTTGAATATCAGTCACATTAAGGTATGTATTAGTTATTCAGGTGATCTTACTTTTTTAACATGGGAATGCCCTGGAGCATTAATTTTTTTTTATTCATCTTGATAACTAGAAAAAGGACTTTGTAGTGGTTGCTTGAAAATGCAAACTGCTGGGAACTGAGGGAGAGTAGATGTGTGCAATTTTTTGTCTGGCATCTCAGCTTGTGGGGCATACAATTCTACCATGAAGAATGAGTTCTTTGGGATTTTTATGCCTTTATTATAGAAAATAGAAGTTTGAACTTGGAGATATTTTTCCCTTTTTTATGACATTGTAATGTCCTGGACAGATAAATTCCAAACTCTAAGGAACAATCTAAAACCTTTGAAACATAAAGATAGAAAGTAACAATAAGTTACAAACAATAGGAGCTTTATAAACTCTACAGTAGGACTTGAGTTCATCATCACATTACTTTTCATATTTCTCTTCGAAGCAGGCAAACATCCCCAGTCTGAATATATTGTTAATAATATATAGCATAAATTCTCATGAGCATTTATTGATTTATTCTCACCTTCTGTTATTAGCAGTAAAACTTTTCAGGAATTCTCAAGCCCAGGTGCAACATGTCTGTGGGTCTGGGGGCATGAGAATTGGAATAAAGGGAAATATGTGGGCACTCAAGGAAACCTCTGACCAAGGACATGACGTCTCATTCATAAGTTCATATTGCCCAACTGAGCAAATCATAAATCTAACAGAACATATTGAGGTAACTGCTCCATCCACATATGAACCATTCTTATGATTGTTTTCCTCCATTGATATTTAAGGGCGTTTTCCTATTTCTTTTTGGGGTTAAGACGAATAACAGGCGTAGGCATAAACATCTTCTTCTGGAGGTAACAGACAAATATTATCACAGGTTGAGAAGGAGGGCATTTTCAGAGATACTCTAACCCTTCAACTATTGATACCTCAAGGAATGGCTAGAAAGCATCTTTGGCAACGCACCTGATAGTTAAACAATGCTTACTATCATTATGGTGAAGATAAAACTTACTAGAGTGGTTTGGCTGCTAATGGATTCCAGCAATGCAGCTGGAACAGGAACGGATACCAGAGATGACATCTGCAGGTGACAGGTTCTTGGCATGGTTACTTAGGCATACAAAACATCCTTTTTGGAATTACTAGATTCAACATAATCAGACTTCCGTGTAAAGGATCAAAATGGCTTTAGACTAAAGTGTAAGATTCAAAACAGGGTGACTAGTCAGGAGGCTACTGAAATATCTGCTTTAAAAAGTGTAGTGGCACGACTTAACATGACTGTGTGCTGGATCAATGCACAATGTGAGAAAAAGAGGGGACCAAAAATGACTCCAGCTTTTTCTCATTGAGTAACTAGGTGAATGGATGAATCGCACACCATGGGAGGAGTAGATTTGGGAGAAAGAAAAACTCAAATATTTAGCTTCAGACATGTCAAGTTTCAGATGCCAATTAGACATCTGAGATATGAGGTAGATGTAAGGAATTTGGTATCTGGGTGACAGGTGGAGAACAGAGAGAAACATATGAGTGTCATCAGCAAAATGATATTTAAAGTCATGAGACTGGATGACAGTAGGAGTCAGTGTAGATTGTGACAGGGGTTCCAGGACTGAGTCGTATGAGAAAGAGAAAGTCTGTGGTGAAAACTCTTCTGTGAGTCCAAAAACTGCCATGAAAATTTCTACCACAGCCATGAAACATTGCTACATTTCCCCAGTACCTGGCTGTTAATCCTACTGCTCCTATCTTCTAACCTTCAGTGAGGCATTTTGTTTTTCTTAACTGAATAAAATTTTGCTCAAGATTTAGTCCAAACTTTCTTTAAATACCAGGCAGCTTTCCGGGTGCTTGGGTGGCTCAGTCGGTTAAGCCTCCAACTTTGCTCAGGTCATGATCTCACGGTTTGTGAGTTCGAGCCCTGTGTCAGGCTCTGTGCTGACTGCTCAGAGCCTGGAGCCTGCTTCAGATTCTGTGTCTCCCTCTCTCTGCTCCCCCCCCCCCCCCCGCTCACACTCTGTCTCTCTCTCTCTCTCTCTCAAAAATAAAAACATTAAATAAATAAATAAATAAATAAATAAATAAATATTAGGCAGCTTTTGCTCTGGTAAAGTCTCATAAGAAGTCAACCTTTTGTTGGTTTCAGACTTGGGAACCTAGCCTTGTACTTTCTGAAACACAACCATATGGGCCACATTCACTTACCTTCAGATGTCTACGCAGTCAGTGTTTTTCCTAAACTATGAAATGAAATAGCTATGAAATGAGACAGGGGTTTCAGTAATCTTTAGGGCCCTGGCATTGACTTTCTGAACAAGAGCTGCTTGATGTTATTTATTTGTTCCCTTCTCTACCTGAGAAGGTTGGGGAGGAATGTGCAATAAGAAACAATGAGTCTCCCACCACATCTTAATGTGTGCAGAAATAATGCATTTCATTTGAGTGCTATAGAGAAACTGTAATTTTCTTTCTACCCTTTTGAGTTATTGGCTGAGACCCCTATAATATAAGATTAATAAAAGAAAAAGTGAACAAATGTTTCTGAACATGTGCACTTCATGTCAACATGGAGATGCCGTGGCCAAAGGGAGTAACTCTCCAGGGTGGTTTAGAATTCAGGATTGAATACCATCTGAATAGGGAAAGGGAAGAGGATATGAGTATCTTAGGGAAAGTGACTTTTAGGAAAGATGAATGGGCTCTCAGAAGAATAGATGGGTGGTCTGACAGTTTGTGATGGTTTGTGTGGGCGTGGTAGGCTCTCTTGATAAGAGTCCACCTTCCCTGACTGATCAAACTCCAAGGGAGAGGATTAGTGATAATTGAGTTCCTTTTGGAGGATCTATCTTTAGGCAGATAAGGGGAATTTAGAGAAAACCTCTTCCTAAATTTGCTATTTTTCAAGTGCCTGCAGCATAACATAATATACCAGCACAACATATTTTGGGATGGCATATCCTGCTACCCTTTAGTGGTTACCAGAGTTAGCCCTTTATTTATATAGCTTCTGAATGGCGCCTGTGTGCCCCATATAGAAAAGCCCTCTGTGAACATCAAGGTCAGTGCTAACACCCACCCTGTGTCCTGTACTGTAGCTGTTTGGCCTTCAATGTCTACTTTCCCAGAGGATTGTGCTCTGAGCATCTGATCATGAAACAAAAGGATGCTTTGCTTCAAGACTTTTGACACGCTCCTTTTGCAGTGTAAGTTTTACGGTCCTGCACTTCTGTTGTTTGGGGAAATGGGACTCCTTGCAAGTTTTTCTTTTACTGTATAACAAAATGCCACAAGATCTGTCTTCTTAAAATTGTAACCATTTTATTACATCCTGCAAATATATGGCTGAGGATTTGGGAAGCTTGGCTAAGTGATTCTTTTGCTCCACATGATGTCAATACGTGTCACAAGTCACATACTGAGAAGTCCTGAACAAGGAGTTAGGACTGATTTTAATGAGGAAGAGTCAGGACTTTGAGCTGATATTATAATGACATGAGATTTCTGGGGACCTTAAGAGGATATATTCTGCATCTGGGATGGAAATTAATTACTGGAACCAGAGGATAGATTGTGGTAGGGAGTCATTTACTATTGCTTCCAGTAATCTCTACCTGTTGGTATTTCTTCCCTGTGTCATCTCCTTTTGAAAATGGCTGCATCTAAAGGTTTGATTTTTAGCAAATAGAATATGGCAAAAATTATGTCATAATTTTATGACACTACATTTCCCCAGTACCAGACTGATAATCCTGGCCTCTAGTACCATGGCCACTTCCATAATTAGCTTTTATCTTATTTTTATTTTTTTTTCAAAATTCTTTTAATGTTTATTTATATATTGAGAGAGAGAGAGTGAGCACAAGTGGGGGAGGGGCAGAGAGAGATGGAGACAGAATGTGAAGCAGGCTCCAGATTCTGAGCTGTCAGCATAGAGCCTGACATGAGACTCAAGCCCAGAGTGATGAGATCATGACCTGAGCCAAAGTTGGATGCTTAACTGAGTGAACCACCCAGGTGCCCCATGATTAACTTTTAAAATACTATGACTTTTGTCTTTCTACCCCTCTCTCTCTCTCTCTCTCTCTCTCTCTCTCTCTCTCTCTCTGTCTCTCGCCTTTTCAGCATGTATGTTTTTACAAAACAAGATGCATTGCTGGAGATGCCCACATGGCAAGGAATAAGGGCAACCTGCAGCCAGTAGTCAGTAACTGAGGCTGCTGTTTTGACAATCTTTTGGCAATGGAATCTTGCCATCAATCACATGATCTTGGAAGCAAATCTTTACCCAGTGATATTTGAGATATCTGAAGCCTAGTTGTCATCTCATTGGTAGCCTGTGAGAGACCCTGAAGTAGAGGTCCAGAATAAGTTGTGCCAGATTCCTCACCCATGGAAACCATAAGATAATATATGTTGTAATAAGCTTCTAAGATTTGAGGTGATTTGTTATGAATCAAGAGACAACTAACATGGAGCCTTTACTGTCTTCTCTTTATTTTTGCTCCTCTTTGATTTTTGGTTTGATTTTTACTGTGGTTGGGTTTCTCCACAAGGTGGGGACAGAGCCTCCAACTACTTTTGAGTTTTATATCTCCTAAGTTTTTCCACCAGAGAAGGACGAACACTTTCTCTCTGACTAATGAGGATTAGCATTTAGATATATAAGCCAAGTAGTACCGTTGACCTTAAACCCCTCACTCCCAGTGGCTTCCCATTACACTTAGAATAAAATCAAATTTTCTATGGACTAGAACTTTACATAATTGGGCTGTTGCTTCTCTCACTCCCCACCCCAACTTCATCTTTTTTTATTTGCCTCCCCCTACACACACACTCTGAACTCTCCACTGTCCATTTCCTGTTCACTCTTGTCCTTTTTCCCCCTCAAACATGCACACTGCCTCGGCTCTCTCCCACACCATTAAGCCATCTAAACTACACCCTCACCTCAATTGTTCTTCTCTCTGATGTTTGTTCTCATGGATCTTTCCATTCTTTTGGTTTTTCTAAAAATGTTTCCTTCCTAAAGAGCTGTCCTCACATTCAAGCTAAATTACCAAACAGGGGCACTTGAGTGGCTCAGTCAGTTGAGTGTCTGACTCCTGATTTCAGCTCAGGTCATGATCCTGCAGTCATGGGATTGAGCCCCATGTTGAGCTTCGTGCTGAGCAAAGATTGTCTCTCCCCCCCCACTACCGCTTGTGCCTTCTCCCTCTCTCTAAAATAAAAATGTGTGTGTGTATAAAATTTAAAAAGTACCATCCAAATCTAAGACAACCTGTACACATTTTCCCATTTAACTATCTAGATAATATTTAATTGCTCTCTGAAATCATCTTATTTGCATACATATTTATTTCTTGTCTTCCTCTTGTTAGATTGTAAGTTCCTTGAGACCAGGGGCCAAGTCTTCTGTATTTCATTGCTATAAGTTCAAAATTTGTTAAATGGTGAGTAAATGGCATAACTGTAAGAATATAGGACTTAAAATATTATACTTAAAACTCAGAGAATGATGATTTTTTTTTTTTTTTTTTTTTTTTTTTACAGAAGAAGAGGCTATTGGAGAAGTTAGTATAAGATTGGCAATGACCTGTCATGGAGGTTTGTAAAAAGGAATTTGATAGAGAAGAATACTGTCTGAAATATACTGTCTGTGGAATAGAAGGAATTCTTTTTGTGTTGGGTACAGTTAATGGTAAAGAAATGCCAACTTAGGGGCACCTGGGTGGCTCAGTCAATTAAGCGTCTGACTTCGGCTCAGGTCATGATCTGGTGGTTTGTGAGTTCGATCCCTGCATTGGGCTCTGTGCTAACAGCTCAGAGCCTGGAGCCTGCTCCCAATGCCCCCATGCTCCTGCTCTGTCTCTCTCTGTGTCTCTCAATAATAAATAAACAAAAAAAAAAAAAAAAGAAAGAAAAAAGAAATGCCAACTTGAACATCACGTTGTAATTCATTTTCAGAGAAGAAGATCATGAGTTTGCTTTTGGGCATGTTAGTTTCAAAAGGTTGTGGACATCTTGTATACAACAAATGAAGGTTGGATACTAGGTTTCTCATATACAGAAGACTAGGTTAGGATTAGGATAGACATTTGTGTGTTCTGTGTACAGAATGAAACTGAGGCCATGAAATGTATGAGCTCTCCTAAGGGGAGAGTGTAGGGAAAGCCTAGGGAAAAATAGATTAGGGCCAGACTTTGATGCACTCCATTATTTAAAGGTCTGGAGGAGGGAGAGCAGTCAGAAAAGACGACTAAAGAGAGTACAGAGATTTTAGCAAAAAGTCATAAATAGAAGCTGGGGGATAATATTTCAAGTAGAAAGTAACAGCAACATATATCCAAAGTTAAGATGTCATATGAGGTAAGAAATTGGTCATTCACTTTAAAGTTGTAATCGTGGCTGTAACCGTAATGAAAGAAATTTCTGTGAAATGGGAGCTAAAGCCAGACTGAAGTGAATTGAAGACAGAATTGAAGAGTTCAAACTAAAATTTTAAGTCTGAAAAAAATTGAGAAGAACAGAGCAATTTGTTGGTGGTGACAATGTTATTGACATGAAACAGTAACTTGAACTTTCTATATCTCTCCTTCAGGAGAAAGTCTGGCCATTTTATTTAATTTCCATGTGGTGAAAGCAAATGCAGCCTTTGATGTATATTTTTATCTGAATTCTTTTCTTGGGTTGCATTTATTGCTCTTTGTTTCCCAACATCTGTTTTCCTTTCTTTATTCTTTAATAATATACTGAGAATAATGGAATTCCTCCAGGAACTGACACTGAATTGAAGTAAACCTGGAAGTGAGACTCCAAATTCAGCTTTAATATGTTCTAAATGTTTCTCTTTGAAGAAGTTACTTACCTGTAAGATAAGTAGGTTTTACAAACTCTGTTTGCATCCTTCAATTCCCTCAATTCCATATGAATATTTGAAGACTCACATTTTACTTACAGCCACTGTGAGTAATTTACATTTTTAGTTGTGAAATATGGGCATAGATAAACAATTATCCAACGTTCTAGGGAGCTTTTTAATTTAATTATTAGAAATCTACCCACTTATTATTTATCTTCAACAGAAAAATAATTAACAGATGTTATATTTTCCACATAGATTTTAATTTTCTGCAAATAAGTTGACATTCTATCTAGGTAAACATCACAGGCATACCAAAATGGATTATTCAAATAAAACCAGATGAGAGTGTATTCTCTTTTTAAGTAAATAATATATAGTTAATATTTTATTTTAACATAAGATTCACACTTCCTACATCCAGAACACTATAAAAGCAGCTCCATTTTAGTTTCCACATAAAAGTAAAACCACAAAGTTACCTTTATGTTCAACTAAGGAATTTATCAATAATTAAGAGTTTCATAACAAAAATGATTTTCTCTTGTAAGGAACAGAGACAGAGACTTTTGTGAAATTACTATTATTATTATTATTATTATGTTTGGCAGACTGTAATTGTATTTTTCCATCAGCATTTCAAAATTTGTCAGTGAGAGAAGGAAGACAATGCAGCTGCCCACTTTTCACGATGGCCTGCTATGTTTTGCAAATTATGATTTTGGCACTTATGCTTTGTTAGAGCAAAGAAATGATATAAAAGTAAGATTTAGATACATTCCAGTTCTATGATATTATATGTAACCTCTAAATGACTAAAATGCTGAAATGTGTCCACACTAATATATTTGCACCCAACTCTATAGTTTCTCCCCTAGACCCAATGGTGCTATGTCAACGGTACACTTTAGAATCAAGTATTTGTAGTGCATTTATTTATGAACACCCATAGAAATTTGCTTCTGTAAATTGTTAAGGAAATGTTTAGATGCATCAAAAACCAAAATCTTGATTCCAGAGTAAACGTGGATAATGTTACCTTTATGGCAAATTTAGAAAATCATTTTTTTTACATACTGGTGCCATAACAGGCTTATTATAGTTCAATTACTTACTATGAAAAAGGTGAAATGTATCTTTGGTGAATATCCACTCACACTATCTAACTTCACCAATGTAGAAGTAAAGCCTACGTAGTTTTAATAACTTTCCTGGGGATAGACATGGTTTTCTTGGTGCACGTCCAGGACTAGTATGAAATCTGATTCTTCACTTGGCCATGTCATGTACGACCAATTGTCCATCAGAATCTCATGTTACTCTTAAAAATATAAATGTCAGGACACTAGTAACCTGCAAGTTAATTCAGTAGGTCTAGGGAGTGACAGGATCATCTGAGTGTGTGTAGAGAGCTTGGGGAATGACTACTTTAATACTCAAAACTTGCTGGTCACTAGTAGTCACAGTATGTTAATCTTTCTTGATGGATTGGATATTTATTTAGAAGTGTTAAATCCACATTGGGATGAGTAGCATGCTTAGGACATGTTATACATGGTAGGGAATGCTTATATTATCACTTGGGAATCAGTAATTTGCTGTTCCTATAGTTTTGACTCAGCATATATATTGCTGCTAAGGAGTCAAAACCTCAATAGAAAATCTTACTGTGTCAAAAGATATATTTTGTGTGTGTGTGTGTGTGTGTGTGTGTGTGTGTGTGTTTACCTTTTTCTGAATAACAGTTTTCCACGGAGAAAAATATTTAATATGTTAGATTTAACTTTTCCTATCAACCAAAACTACAGGTATTTAAGCCTTTTTTTCATACAAACTAGAAGGTACCAATTTCCTTCTTCTTATTCTGTCTGTTATTAGGTGATTGAATGAACGACTCCTGGTCGAGTAATTTTTATTCTCCCAGATTCTGGGTGAAAAAGATATCAGGCATGAAAATAAAGCATTGGTTCTACTGAATTGAACCATACTCTGGAAGCTGGTACAACCAACCAGCAAACTTTATTTCCTCGATGGTCTTGTAACGAGGTTTTTGGATATGACCTAATTTTCACTGATGGCTACATTTGTGTGGCTTGCCAAATTTGTGTGAAGTTTGGAAGGTGCAAGTGAGGTGGAGAATGATTCTCTGCTGCTTCTATCTGTAGGGCTCACCCCAGTCATAGAGATGCTGGATTTCCGGTGCCAACATACAAGGGTGAGGGTTGTGTGTTTTGTGTGTTCCTTGATTGATTGTCCATGCAGGTTAAGCAGTAGACATGGCTGTAGGACCAAGAGTTGCACGAGTAGTAGAAGTTTCTGTTTCTCTAAATTGAAGTAAAGGCACCTGTGTTCCCTAAAGGTAGCCATCTCAAATGTTGTTTCTTGGTTTCCTCACCTTCCGTATTATGACAGAGAGAACAGCCAGCGTTATAAACCAGGTCTGTAGTAGTAGTTTTGCTCTTTCACTAATGGGTGATCCACGTTTTCTTTTTTGAGTGATTGGAAGTCTTGACAATCCCTCCAGTCTTCCTTTGTAGTAATCGAACCATAATTTTGGACATAGTACAGAAAAACATGTGTCCAATCACCTGAGTTCCCACTATACTTTTCTAGGCTCCTGTTTTATAGTGGTTATCTTATTGTTTCTTATTACTCTATTACTGTGGAATACTCCATCCAACACTGAAATACCCTGTTTTCCCTTATTTTTTAAGTGGCATGAATAGCCCTTAATGACCAGCTCTTAGATTCCAAATCATTGGAACTCTTCAGTCCTGTAATAGAAAGCATTTATGCCTCTGGTAATAAAACCTTAAATTCTATAGAACCTGAAGTCTTGGGGAAAAAGGAGTTTAGTATATTATAAAGGTGCATATTTGGTTATAAATAAGAAGAAACCACCAACTTCATCTATTGGTTCTGGGACCCATGCACTTTATTTATAGGAGAAACTGCACCATTAATTGGCATATGGTTCTAATCACATTCTACAAGTCAGTAGGTCATTGCACCATTCAATAAAACTGTTTCTGGATGATAAAATAGATAATCCCGAAGGATTCCTCTAGTTTTGCTGTTGAATGAGCTCTATGTATGAGTCAATATTATGCAAAAGAGCACGACAATATATGATGCTTTAAAAATTATATTTTTAAAAGTGTCAGCACAGTTATGTGGAAGAAGAGGTACACCCATGTCCAAAATAAGGTTTATTCTAGAGAACACAGCTAACTTCAACTTATACCATGAAAGGAGCTCAGTATAATAACTTGCCTCTAGGTTGGTCTCTTAAAGACCAATGTGCTATCTGGATCATGAGTTTCACTTGTTTGTTTTTTGTTGCTTATTTTCATTGCTAAAAACATACGTTGTAGATCAGAGTAGTCAAGTCTGTCCTAGTTAGAAGTTCAGTAACAGCCATCATCTGAGTCCATAAAATGTCTGAAGATCATCCATGGCCTGGACTGGATGCCAAGGTTACTGATTTTTCATCCATGGAGTGAATCATTCTATCTGGTTAAGAACCTCTGATGTATAGAGAATTTTCTGATGGGCTTTGATAATTTTCTGATTCCACTTCAAAGGGATCCATTTAACGTCCATCCCTTCCTCCAGCAGGCAAATCAAAGTCCAATGAATTAACTTGTTTATACTCTGTTTTAGCTTATCTGGTTACTCCAGGTAAATCAAATACCTTAGTTTCTACTTTTAGGAGTACAGTTTCTGGTAGGTTTAATTTTTTTTCTCAAAATAGTACAGTATAAATTTTAATTCTTTCAGTACATACTTTTTATCTTCCTTTTTTTCTTTTCTATTACGGTGTTATTTAACATTTAGGACAGTTCTGGGACTTGCTGTTTTAAATTCCTATTTATATACAAGACATTTAGGAGACTGAGCTTCTGTAACTAGGAGGTACGTTGGCAGAGTATGAATTAGCCAAGAGGGTTTTGAGGTTCTGTCTGACCTGACACTTAAGTTTACAGGAATCATTAACTGGAGATTCTAACTTTGTGAGTGAAGGTGAGATTGTAACATAATCTCAACCATTTATACTTCACTTACTTATGTGGTAAGAATTTTTCTGATGGCTTCCCCCTTTATATTATTCATAGTTGCACTAAACTTCTTAAAGAGAGATTTCCTTTGTAAGCCAGACAATGATTCCAAGGGGAGGAAAGAGAAAAAAGCTACTCTATTGAAGTTTTTCTTGTAGGTATAAAAATAAGACAATCACACACAAAAATAACTCATAAAAATACAAGACATGAATGTTTACACACTATGATATGTGGTTAAAAGCACAATAAGATCTATTTCAAGATCTAATATAGTTTATTTTTTAAATTATTTTTTAAGGTTTATTTATTTATTTTGAGAGAGAGAGAGGGAGGGAGAAGAGAAGAGAGAGAATCCCAAGCAGGTTCTGTGCTGTCAGCACAGAGTTGGACACGGAGCTCAAATTCACCAACCGTGAGATCATGACCTGAGCGGACATTATAACCTGGGCTGACATCAAGCATCAGATGCTTAACTGACTGAACCACCCAGATGCCCCTCCATAGAATTGATTTTTAATGTATTTTAATAAAATGTCAATAGAATTGATATGACTTTTGAGGAGATTTCTACTTTATTTGGAAAATGTAAAAAAAACATGGGGTGACATTCTTACAGATTTAATAACTCTACATTTGAACTTAGTCCACATTCTTGGTTCTTACATTTTAAAATCATTGGGTATGGAATTTTAGATGTAGCATCTAGAGTCTTCCTTTATCCTTAAAAGTGAAAATCTGTTTATCCCCTTCAGAGGAGAAATTTTTTTGCCACCTAACCTATGAAAGAAAGATTTTATAAGTCAGTGTATGTTTTGTTATCTCTTGAAGAAGCATTTCCACAGGCTCCATTACACCTTTAGTGGGAGAGGATTCTATAACCATCACGTATGGATATTTGTAGTTCAGGGTTCTATAACTTGAAGCATAACAAATCTCTTGAGGTCTTTGTCTGAAGCCAAATACTGTGACTTTGTTTTCCTCAGCCATACAAAGTGCATTTTTGATGGTCCAATGTGTCCTTGATGGACAATAAGATAATGTTTTCTGTCACTCCAATCAAGATTCCTAGAGTTAACAGGGAAGGGGAAAGCTAAATATGAACACTGACCTTTCTGAACTTTGATCCTTCAAGCTTACTTTTTTCATTCTCTACAAAAATTCTCTGCTGTTGTCTTACTTGATGAGGAGTAAGGTAATTTCCAATTAGTAAGGTATTACTTGTCACCATAAATTAACTGGCTGGAATTAATCATTAAAATACACCAAGTATATTGTATATACTTCTTTCTTATGAATGGTTTTAAGATGGAAATTTAGCACATACAAAACACTGCAAACTCCTCAACTTCTAGTTGAGGGGACTTTGAGTTTGGGACTGAGTAAATTCGGGAAACATTCCCACCTCTACCAAACTTCTTACCTTAAGTTTGAAACACATAGCAATAAAAGGCTTAAAAATACATGATTGTCAATGAAAAGGCATAGCTGAGAAGAGAAAAAGAGAAAGAAATCTTCAGTTATTAAAGGGGACTTCCTAGCGGTGGCAGTAAGTGGAAGTTGAAGCTATACATGACTCATAGAGGTGCTGGGACCAGTGCAGATTTGAGAGCCTGGGATATTGATGTACTTGAGGGATCCAGAGTTGCAATTTTAAACCCCTGTATGGCAGAGCTGTATGCAGTTTCCCTTAATAAAGCCAGTAGCTCGGAAAGTAGTGCATACTCACTGAAACTTCCAACTTCTGGTTAAATTGTACATGTAAGAATAATTGGACCTGAGCTGTAGCCATTTAAGGGAGGTGAGTCCCAGTTTTATAATACCTGAGATTCTTGGGGTTAGATGACAAGGTTTCCTAAGTCATGCATGTGAAAGGAGAGATTTTTTTTAAGCTCCATTTTTGTTTTTATTTTTTCTTTAACTAAAATTGACACTGATAAACAATGTGAAAGGACTATCCTAGAAAATGGTATTACTCAAGATACAATAAGAACAGTGACCCACACTGAGTAGAGTAGGAATTGTATCTGCTCGGAAATCATCTGAGATTTTCCTGGTTATTCCATATAACAACACAATGCCACATCATTCTAGTATTTTCCACCATGTGTTATTTTTGTGTTCATTACGTATCTCTACCTGACATATGTTTGTCTTCCCTAATTAGAATATAAGCTCTATACATCAGTGTTGTTGCTGGTTTTGTGTGTTCCTACATATTGAAAGCCCCCCAGAAACTATGCCTATAGCATCCAGTATGCATAAATAGTTGCTTAAAGTATTGAAAGTTTGAGCATGATTAGACAATAAATATGACAAACGTCCAGTTTAAGCAAGAGTTTTGGAATAATTTGAACTAAAGAACAAGATAATACTGAAAACTTACAACTTTTTATGTTTTCCTAAATAGAACTTATTTTGTATTATTTGGTAACCAGAAAGTGGCAACATGTGGAGAACAGGCAGAGAAAGGAACTGGAAAATTACATAAATTAAAAATTATACTGGCTTTTTACTGGCCATTTTCAATTATTAGCTATCAAGTATGAGTTCCTGTGTCACACTGAGAGATGAGAATAGTCGAAAGAAACATGTGAGAAACTTTTGCTAAGGAAAAAAAAATCAAGGTGCTAATATCCAAAATCACATCATACCTTGTTAAAGACAGAACACATACATCTGTTGGTGATACCAAATTTGAAGACCACCTACTTGTTGATGGAATCCACTTCTGAAATTACTTTATTAAGCACATATCTGAGTAGAGGTCCATCAGCCTCACCTTAGGGATAGATTTAAAAAGTATGTGAAATTACTCAAAATGGTATCATACAGCAAGAAAATCTCAAAATTGAAATAACCAAGATCTTTTCCTATTAGGATATTATAATTTACAGTAGGAAGTGAGAACATCAGCAGAAACAACATGGCATCAGAATACCAAGAAGAACAAACATTCACCGAAGTAATTATCATTATGATCTGTGTCCATGTTGTCAAAACTCTGTAAGAACACAAATGACAGGTCAGGATACTTATGATCCCTTTTCCCTTTCTGCCACAAGTCTTGCTGGTATGTATATTGCTTTGTTATAATCTTCTAAATTATACCCATTGAGAATATCGTGTCACAAGATATTTTAATAGTGTCTAGTATTTTTCATGAATGTATATGCTCAGTTTAAGTGTGAAAGCAGTGCAGTTAATCACAATGCATGTAATCTTATAAGCTTAGTCTAGCCTAGGATATAGGACTAAAAAATTTTCTGTAAGATATTTTTTCACCCCAAGATGAATTTTTAATCATAATTTGAACAGTGTTTGCATTTATAATGGTCATATACCCAATTTACTAATTTAATTTTTTTTTATGCTGACTTTCCATTGCCCCTCCTTTTGTTGTTTAATTCTGAGATCTATTTGATGTCATTGTCCATTGTGGTGATTTCTATGGCTATGTTCACATCTAATGATTCTCTTCTTCGTCTCCCTTTTTCTTCGTCACTTAAAAACATCTTCATTATTAAAATGCCTAACCTACTTACTTTTTGCTAGTCATCCCTTCATATAACTCCTATTTGGAATATCTGCATTTTTATTTAGCTCAATTTAAGGATCCCAATCAATTTAACCTTAATTGCCTTCATACAAAATGTTATAAAAGACTGAAAGATATTGGGGGGGGGGGGGCGGGGAATAGTCAACATATCATCCTCAGATTTCTCCTGATTTTCCATCAATTGTGAACCTAGAATTTCATGTCCTAGAATGTGTTTCTAGGACACCTAGTAGGTGTTTCTCAGCATGTGATCCAAGTACCAGAATCATCCAGTGAACTTGTTGACAGTGTTGTTCTGGGTCTCACCATTGGCCTACTGCTTTGGAATTTCTGGATGTAGGGCTGATAGTGATCTTAATGTACACTATGTTTTAAGAACCTATGGATCCAAGAGCTCTAAAAGCTATATACAGATAGCTATATACAGAAGAATCTATATACAGAAGAATCTATATACAGAAGGATCTATATACAGAAGAATAGGAACACCTGGGTGGCTCAGTCGGTTAAGCATCTGACTTAAGCTCAGGTCACGATCTCACAGTTGGTGAGCTCAAGCCCCACAGTGGGCTCTCTGCTATCAGTACAGAGCCCACTTCAGATCCTCTGTCTCCCTCTCTCTCTGCTCCTGCTCCACTCATGCTGTCTCTTTCTCTCAAATATAAAACAAATAAACTTAAAAAAATATAGAAAAGAATGGCTGTTTGAATTATATATATTTTTCTTTTTAAAGATCTTTATAGAGGTAAAATTGAGCAAAGAGGTACACGTTTGTCTTCATACTCTACCATAGCAGGATAGTGATTCCAGTCCCAACTACATGTGTAGATGTCACTCAATGTAAGCTGAAGTTCATTAGGTCTTATGACAAGGAAATTGTTATTTTAAGGTAAATCTATAAATTCATTCAGTAGGGGAACTGAATATCGTATGTTATATAAGCCTGGCATAATAGGGTTGCATGAGGATTTCACAGATACAATAATTCTAATATTACAAGTAATATTACTGAGAATAGGAAACATTGTTAATTACAGATGGTAATTAATGATCAGTAGATATTTACTTGGTAAATAACTATCAAAATATTTGAACCTCACAAGAAAACTTAAATATGTATGAAAAACTTACCCTTTGTAGATTAAACAAAGTTTGTAGTGAAGTCCGGAGTTTTTAAATTTTACACATTTTCTTGATTAAATATTTCATAAACATTTGTGAAAGGTGATGTGATGAAATTAAAAACATCTAAATGTGGCATTGACAATGGAAGGGCATTATTATTCACTTGTGACTGAAGGAATCCCACAACTTATGATAACTGAAAGTGGCTTTGAAATATGTCCTGGGAGTTGAGCTTTTTCCTAGGAAAATTAATGCCTTATTTGTTCACATAAGACTGTGGGGAATAGGATTTAATCTTATTAATTTGACATTTATCAAATACATATGTTTTTATAGATATTATAAAATAGAAGTGTCTGAATATATAGTTTACTTACCTACATAGGATTTTCAGAATGTCAAGAAGGATTATTCTGAGGATGTGGCTGTGATCGAGGCTAAACCAAATACAAGCAAAGTGTAAGGACAAACTCTAAATGCATATACTTATTTCTTGAAAGCCCCCAAATGCTCAATTTAAAATATTTACAGCTCAGATACTGAATTATATTAATGAGGTTGGGTTTTGAAAAAAGAGAAAAAAGAAGTCATGGAATATGGTGCTGCCTTGGAATCTAACTTTGCAGAAAACTCAAAGCAAGTTTTCCATCTCTGAATAAGCACATAATGTTTATTATGTCAAAAACTAAGAAAAGCCATTCATCATCTTTCTTTCAGCCAAATCTTCCACCTGATTTTTTGCTTCCTTATGTCCCTTTGTAATTTATAACTAGCAAGAACTATATCTAAGACATATTTTTAATCAGTTTCAGCATTGAGCTCAGTATATTAATTGATATGTAATTGAAGATAATAGGGAAATACATGAAATTCAAAAAATTGTCCTTTAACTTTATTGAGTGTCTACTGTGTGGTATTAAGCTAAGTATTGGTGTAAAGAAATACAAGATAAAATGCCTGCTACTGTGATCACCATCTAATGAGAGCAAAAAACAGTTTTAATGAGGGAAAAAATTGTGGAAGAGACATGTCAGGTAATATCTGAAGTGGAAATAGAAACCAGGAAAAGACAGGCAATATATTCTAGTGAGGGCAATAGCATGTATATAGACAATTATGCATATAAATCATGGTACCTTTGTGAGAATCAGGTTTGGATATACTATGAGAATAGTCTAAAATGCACCAAGGTGAACCAATCTCATTAGTATTCTGTAAGTTCCTGGAAACAAAAATCAAAAAAGCTAAGTGGGATATGATTGTAACAGCCCAAAGAAAAAGACATTGTTTACTATAAAATTTTTAACATTCAATAATTATTTACTAAAATATTAGAAATATTTATTACACTAAAAAAACATAGTCAAGGCTTTATTGACTAGATTGTTAAACTTTAAGGTAGAGGAATTTGATTCCTCATACTATTTATTTTAGGATAAATGTATTTAGGGTAAATATTTTTTCTTCTTATAGGTTTACAATATTGTGGGAGCTTTTTAAGAGAAAGATGGAGATAAAGGCATTATTTTAGCCTTTGTTATTCTACTTAAAGTAGTGTATTCTATACAGAACACTGCTGCTATAATATATGAATCAAATGACTGAACCTAACTAGATTTCTAATGAACAAAGTGAAATATTTCATGCAAGTCTAAAATGTGTAGTGTGATAATAAGGAAAAGTCTAAAGCAGGTACAAAATATGAAGTGATAAAGTCTAACCAAAGGTGGGAATTAGGCCCTAGGTAAATGGAAGAAATATATATGATCCCTGGAATTTTAAAATATTAGTGAGGGCATTGTGTTTGGAGTGGCTGGCATCAGCTATCAAAAATGTTCATAACTTTGCTATTTAACTATCAGAATGTTTATAGCATTGCAATTTAACAGTCCTAGCCACGCAGAATTAAAATGTCACATATAAATAAAATTTAAAAATTATTTTACAGTAGATATCCATAACCACTTATAACATATATAGATAAGTTATAACAAGCATTTGGCAGATATACAATAGGAGCAATATTCTGCTATTCAGGACTTTAAATTCATTATGTCCTTTATTCTAAAAGTACTTTTTATCACAAGTTACGCATTTCACTTGTGAGGACCAAATATTTTAATGATGGAGTTTGATGATACTGAGAAGAATTGGAATGCTTGCATAATCTGGAAATTAATCTTATAGATGGGTTTCATTTGTATTGATAACCAAGAAGCATCTGAATAGCCCCTATTTTGAGAACAAGTATACAGGAGTCTGTTAAGAACACAGGAAAAAAATAAGAGTTAAGAGGAATGGCAAAGGCATTGCCCTACTTAATTTCAGGATATGTTGTGACAGTAAATTCTATTCACTGTCTGGAATAACATTTCAAATGTCCCGTATGACATTTTTATTCTCGTCATTAGCATCTTAAAAATATTAAATCCATCCAAAAATCTAATTTGAACCTCTAGGTAACTTCCATTTCTACCATTTTCCAAGTTAATAATATGATTTTATATATAGTAAACATATTCTTTCCTTGTAATTATATGGCTTATTTTCGTTTAGTCTCCAGGACAGTTTCATAACATGGCTATATTCTATGTGTTCTTTAAATGCAGTTTTGTTCCCTTTTGTCCTAAAGAGAGTGCTCTAATAAGCTGTCCTCTGTTTTAAGATTTGAGTTTAAAACCTAATTGCAGGGTGGATCAAAAGACTTAATAGTGTAATTAACTTATTCTTTAGCGTTCTGAATTTATTGTGAGTTAGAAACAAATTAAGCCATGAGTGTCATGACGAAAGGATTTCAACAGAATTTATATGACTGAGCATTTCTAAATGAACTTCATAGAAATATATTTAACTGTTTATTTGTAAGGTTTCCTCTCACAAAGGAATTTCTATATTAGGTATTTAGTTATCAAATATGTATTGAATATATATTTAGCTATTCAGAAATATACGAAACCTTAAAAAATGCTCTAATATCTATGGAAAAATGTATAGAAGGGTAAAAATTAGTTAAATATTTTAAATCAATCCATACATTTCAGTGAATGTATGCCACTTCTTTAATGAAACTACTTATTAGGTAGATAAGAAGATGGACTATTGAAATAAAAGGAAAAAAGATAAAGGTGCCACATAGCTGTTACTTTTTGCTTTTAAAGCTATTTGTAATCCTTACTTTATTCTTTTTTTTTTAAATTTTTTTTTTTAACATTTATTTTTGAGACAGAGAGAGACAGAGCTTGAACAGGGGAGGGGCAGGGAGAGAGGGAGACACAGAATCTGAAACAGGCTCCAGGCTCTGAGCTGTCAGCACAGAGCCCGACACGGGGCTCAAACTCACAGACCGTGAGAACATGACCTGAGCCGAAGTCGGACGCTTAACCGACCAAGCCACCCAGGCGCCCCTTTACTTTATTCTTTATTTTTAAGATACAAAGAAAACAAGGAGAAAGAACTGGAATTGGTTGGGTCCATAGTACTGTATGTTAGGGACCATGCTGGAGGCTTTGAAATATGCCATGTCATTAAATATGTAAACTTATCAAATATAGTGAAGATAGTTTTCCCTGTTTGAAAATAGGCTGAAAGAGTTACAAAACTTTGAAGACACAAAGATATTATGATGGATTTAGAAGAACATATAAGACATAACATAGGATATATATAATATGTATAAGAATATAAAATGATACTTTAAATAGAATAATGCAAAATATCTAATAGTCCCCATCATAGACACTTAAAAATATCATCTTCCTACCTTCCGTTTCTCTAGTTCTATTAGAAAAATACATCATAGAGGGTAAATTTTATAGAATCAACTCTTGTCCTCCCTCGATTCATAACTCCTTATGCTCATTAAGTGAACAAAATTTATTCATAAAAGTGTAGTTACAGAATTAGAATATCTGAATGGCCTATACTGGTAAGGAGATTGAATCAGTAATCAAAACCTTCCTAACAGAGAAGAACACTGAACCACATAGGTCACTGGTGAATTCTACAGACATTTACTTTATTATTTTTTAGTATAAATTATTGTCAAATTGGCTTACATACAACACCCACTGTTCATCCCAACAAGTGCCCTCCTCAGTGCCCATCACCCACTTTCCCCTCTCCCCCCACCCGGCATCAACCTTCAGTTTGTTTTGTGTATTTAAGAGTCTCTTATGATTTGCCTTCCTCCCTCTCTGTAACTATTTTTTTCCCGTTTCCTTCCCCCATGGTCTTCTGTTAAGTTTCTCAAGACCCACATATAAGTGAAGACATATGACATCTGTCTTTCTCTGACTGACTTATTTCACTTAGCATTATACCCTCCAGTTCCATCCATGTTGCTGCAAATGGCATGATTTTATTCTTATTAATTGCCAAGTAGTATTCCATTGTATATATAAACCACATCTTCGTTATCCATTCATCAGTTGATGGACATTTAGGGTCTTTGCATAATTTGGCTATTGTTGAAAGTGCCACTGTAAACATTGGGATACATGTGCCCCTGTTCATCAGCACTCCTGTATCCCTTGGGTAAGTTCCTAGTAGTGCTATTGCTGGGTCATAGGGCAGTTTTATTTTTAATTTTTTGAGGGACCTCGACACTGTTTTCCAGAGTGGCTGCACCAGTTTGCATTCCCACCAACAGTGCAAGAGGGTTCCCATTTCTCCACATCCTCGCCAGCATCTATAGTTTCCTGATTTGTTCATTTTAGCCACTCTGACTGATGTGAGGCAGTATCTCAGTGTGGCTTTGATTTGTATTTCCCTGACGATGAGTGATGTTGAGCATCCTTTCATGTGTCTGTTAGTCATCTGGATTTCTTCTTTGGAAAAGTGTCTACTCATGTTTTCTGCCCATTTCTTCACTGGATTATTTGTTTTTCAGGTGTGGAGTTTGGTGAGTTCTTTATAGATTTTGAATACTAGCCCTTTTCCTGATATGTCATTTGCAAATATATTTTCCCATTGCATCGATTATCTTTTAGTTTTGTTGATTGTTTCTTTTGTAGGGCAGAAGCTTTTTATCTTCATGAGGTCCCAATAGTTCATTTTTGCTTTTAATTCCCTTGCCTTTGGAGATGTGTGAAGTAAGAAATTGCTGCGGCTGAGGTCAAAGAGGTTGTTGCCTGCCTTCTCCTCTAGGGTTTTGATGGTTTCCTGTCTCACATTTAGGTCTTTCATCCATTTTGAGTTTACTTTTGTGTATGGTGTAAGCAAGTGGTCTAGTCTCATTCTTCTACATGCTGGTGTCCAGTTCTCCCAGCACCATTTGCTAAAGAGACTGTCTTTTTTCTACTGGATACTTATCCCTGCTTTGTGAAAGATTAGTTGGCCATACATTTATCTCTATTCCATTGGTCTATGTGTCTGTTTTTGTGTCAATACCATACTGTCTTGATGATTACAGCTTTGTAATAGAGGCACAAGTCTGGGATTCTGATGCTTCCCGCTTTGGTTTTCTTCTTCAATATTACTTTAGTTATTCTGGGTCTTTTGTGGTTCCCTACAAATTTTAGGATTGTTTGTTCTAGCTTTGAGGAGAATGCCAGCGCAATTTTGATTGGGATTGCACTGAGTGTGTAGATTGCTTTGGGTAGTATTGACATTTTAACAATATTTATTCTTCCAATCCATGAGCATGGAATGTTTTTTCCATTTCTTTGTGTCTTCTTCAGTTTCCTTCATAAGCTTTTTGTAGTTTTCAGCATACAGATCTTTTACATCTTTGGTTAGGTTTATTCCTAGGCATTTATGGTTCTTGGTGCAATTGTAAATGGGATCAGTTTCTTTATTCCCCTTTCTGTTGCTTCATTATTGATGTATAAAAATGCAACTGATTTCTGTACTTTGATTTTGTACCCTGTAACTTTGCTGAATTCACGTATCATTTCTATCAGTCTTTGGGTAGAGTCTTTTAGGTTTTCCATGTAGAATACCATGTCATCTGCAAAAGGTGAAAGTTTAACTTCTTTGCCAATTTTTATGCCTTTTATTTCATCTTGTCTGATTGCTGATGCTAGGACTTCCAACACTATGTTAAACAACAGTGGTGAGAGTAGACATCCCTGTCGTGTTCCTAATCTCAGGGAAAGTTCTCAGTTTTTCCCCCACTGAAGATATTAGCTTGGGCTTTTCATATATGGCTTTTATGATGTTTAAGTATGTTCCTTCTATCCCAACTTTCTTGAGGGCTTTTGTTAAGAAAGGATGCTGTATTTTGTCAAATGCTTTTTCTGCATCTATTGATAGGATCCTATGGTTCTTATCATTTCTTTTATTAATGTGATGTATTATATTGATTGATGTGAATATTATATCAGCCCTGCAGCCCAGGAATGAATCCCACTTGATCATGGTGAATAATTCTTTTTATATGTTGTTGAATTCGATTTGCTAGCATCTTGTTGAGAATTTTTACATCCATGTTCATCAGGGATGTTGGCCTGTAATTCTCCTTTTTTCATGGGGTCTCTGTCTGGTTTGGGAATCAAAGTAATGGGGGCTTCATAGAATGAGTCTGGATGTTTTCCTTGCATTTTTATTTTTTGGAACAGCTTTAGAAGGATAGGTATTATCTCTGCTTTAAGTGTCTGGTAGAATTTCCCAGGGAAGTCATCTGTTCCAGGACTCTTATTTGTTGGGAGATTCTTGATAACTGACTCATTTTCTTCACTAGTTATGGGTCTATTCAAATTTTTATTTCTTCCCATTTGAGTTTTGGTAGCGTATGAATGTCTAGGAATTTGTCCATTTCTTCCAGGTTGTCCAGTTTGTTGGCATGTAATTTTTTTGTTGTATTCTCTGATAATTGCTTGTATTTCTGAGGGATTGGTTGTAATACATCCATTTTCATTCATGATTTTATCTGTTTGGGTCCTCTCTCTTTTCTTTTTTAGAGGCCTGGCTAGAGGTTTATCAATTTTGTTTATTTTTTCAAAAAAACAACTCTTTGTTTCATTGATCTGTTCTACTGTTTTTGTTTTTTGTTTTTTGTTTTTTTGGATTATATATTGTTTATTTCTGCTCTGATATTTATTATTTCTTTTCTTCTGCTAGGTTTGAGGTTTCTTTGCTGTTCTGCTTCTAGTTCCTTCAGCTGTGCTGTTAGATTTTGTATTTGGGATTTTTTTGTTTGTTTGTTTCTTGAGATAGGTCTGGATTACAATGTATTTTCCTCTTAGGACTGCTTTTGCTGTATCCCAATGGATTTGGATGGTTGTGTTTTCATTTTCATTTGTTTCCATGTATTTTTTAAATTTCTGCCTTAATTGCCTGGTTGACCCATTTGTTCTTTAGTAGGATGTTCTTTAACCTCCATGCATTTGGAGGTTTTCCAAACTTTTTCCTGGGGTTGATTTCAAGTTTCATAGCATTGTGATCTGAAAGTGTGTATGGTATGATTTTGATTCGCTTATATTTATTAGGGCTGTTTTGTGACCTAGTATGTTATCTATCTTGGAGAATGTTCCATGTGCACTCCAGAAGAATGTATATTCTGCTGCTTTAGGATGAAAAGTTCTAAATATATCTGTCAAGTCCATCTGGTTAGTGTATTATTCAGGGCCATTTTTTCTTCATTGATTTTCTGTCAAGGTGATCTGTTCATTGTTGTAAGTGGAGTATTAAAGTCCCCTGAAATTACCACATTATTACCAATAAGATTGCTTATGTTTGTGATTAATTATTGTATATATTTGGGTGCTCCCAAATTTGTTCAAGACATTTAAAATTGTTAGCTCTTTGATGGATAGACCCCATAATTATTATATGATGCCCTTCTTCATCTCCTGTTACAGTCTTTTTTTTTTTTTCCTGTTACAGTCTTTACATTAAAATCTAGTTTGTCTGATATAAGTGTGGCTACTCCAGATTTCTTTTGACTTCCAGTAGCATAACAGATGGTTCTCCATGCCCTCACTTTCAATATGAAGGTGTCTTCAGGTCTAAAATGGGTCTTTTGTAGACAGCAAATAGATGGGTCTTTTTTTTTAATCTATTCTGGTACGCTATATCTTTTTATTGGAGCATTTAGTCCATTTGCATTCAGTATTATTATTAAAAGATATGGGTTTAGAATTATTGGGTTATCTGTAGGTTTCATGCTTGTAGTGATGTCTCTTATCCTTTGTGGTCCTTTCAATAATTCAGTTACAGAGTCCCCTTTAAGCTGACTTCCTTCAGTTTTTGATTGTTTGGGACAACCTGTATCTCTCCTATTCTGAATGACAATGACAGGCTTGCTGGATAAAGGTTTCTAGGCTGCATATTTGTCCCATTCATCACATTGAAAATATCCTGCCACTTCTTTCTGGCCTGCCAGGTTTCAGTAGATAGGTCTGCTACTACCCTTATGTGTCTACCCTTGTATGTTAAGGCCTGTTTATCCCTAGCTGCTTTCAGAATTCTCTCTTTATCTTTGTATTTGCCAGTTTCACTATGATAGGTTGTGCAGAAGATCTATTCAAGTTACATCTGAAGAAAGTTCTCTGTGCCTTCTGGATTTCAATGTTTGCTTCCTTCCCCAGACTATTATTCTAAATTCTTGTTCAGTTATATTGTTTATATCTGTTTTGATCAATTCTTTAGCTGTCATTTCCTCCTGGAATTTCTTTTGAGGAGAATTCTTCTGTTTCTTTTGAGGAGAATTCTTCTGTCTCATCATTTTGGCTAGTTTTCTGTCCCTTATGTGTTTTAAAAGCTTTTTATGTGCCCTGCACCTGTGAGCACTACTATATTAAATAGGGGTCATACACTGTCCAGGGCCTGGCCCTTCACGAGGTGTTTTTTTTTGGGGAGTGTTACTTGCTCTCTATTGTTGTGACCTTGTTTGCTTTATTTCCCTACTCAGAGCAATGTTTTGGACCCTCCACAAGATGTGCTTTGATTTGTTAGTTGAAGTAGCCCTGGAAAAGAAAACAGAAAAACAAAAAACAAAACAAAAAAATAGAAACACCAGCTACAAGTAAACAACAAGCTGGTGGAGGTGCTGATGAAAGAGGCCTTATCCCATAAAAAGAGAGAAATAACAGGGGCAGAGAAAAAGAAAGAATAAAAATTGACCAGAGAAACTAAACAGCTTAATCCAGAGAGAGAGAAAGGAAAATAAAGGAGGTGTGGAACATGTATCAAGAGTGGATTAAACATGTCTGCTTAAACAAACCAACAACCAGAGTAACCAGACTAGAGGAGAGAAAAAGTAAGTAGGACAAAAGGAAGGGAGAAATATATCTATATAATAAGAATTGTCTGAGAATTAAACCAGGCAATGCAGCAGTGCTGGTCTGGAGAAGGAGCCATCTGGATCCTCAGCGTCTGTCCTGCTCCAGTAATATGCAGTTACCAGGCACAGAAGGGCATGGTTTGTTGTAGGTGGCCCTCCTCCAATGTGGGCGGGCCCTCCTCCAATGTGGGTCCGCCCTCCCATCCCTGAGGTCCCACCTTGGTGGTGGTGGGGAGTAAAATGGCAACCTCCCAGTCTCTCCTCCACAGACCCAGTGTCCCAAACCACCCTGTTCGAGCCATCGTCACTGTGCTGCAAACATGAACAAGGTGGTTTGTCTCGCTTCGCTGACTCCGGTACCTGGCGCTTGGCAGGGATTTAAACTTTTGCTCTACGTGCCCAGATACTGGGGAAGCACAGCTCCCTGCTGCCTGATACGTGGTCCCTGCATAGCAGTCGCAGGCAGGCTTTGTTCTGCCCCATAGCACTCCAGGGAGGGGATCCTCTCTGACCTGGTCACTGAGCCTGGGGAGGGCTTCCCTTCTCCCCGGGTGCATGTTTGGACAGCCTGCTCCAGTCTGGAGATAACCCCGCAGTTAGAGATTCTTTCTCCGTCCTGGTCTGAGGTTTTTCTTTTGTCCAGATACAGTCCTTTGCTTCCCTGCCTCTCTTTCTCTTCCCTTTGTTTCTCTGCAGAAGTGGATCCCTCCCCTCTGTTTGTTTTATCTCTCCCAGTTTGCAATCACCCACCTATGGCCCATCAGGTTGTCCCGGTGGGTCCCTGGAAGCACGACTGTCTCTTTTCCTCCCAGATTCTTGGGGTTTAAAGTCTTTTGGCTTCAGCACTTCTTTCTTTGAGAGACAAGGGAAGTTCGGATCTCCCTACTTCTCCATCATGTTGGCCCCTCCTCCCCAAACATTTAAGGAAAAAATAATTCTTCTGAAACTCTTCCAAATTTTTGAAGAAGAGGGAACATCTCCTAATTCATTTGAGGCTAATATTACTCTACTATGAAAGCCAAATGAAGACACTACAGAAAAAAAAAAATTGCAAACCAACACACAAAAAAAAATCTTCAATATACTTTGGTTTGAATTAGCAAACTGAATTTGGCAGAATATTAAAAGGATTGTATACCATGACTGAATGGTATTTATTTCTGGAATTCAAGAATGGTTCAACTAAAAATAAATTAATAAAGTAATATACCACATTAACAGAATGAAGGACAAAACATGATCATATCAATTGATGCAGAAAAAGCATCTGACCAAATTTGGAAATGTTTTATGATAAAAAACACTCAACAAAGGATGGATAGAAGGGAAAACATCTTCAACATAATAATGGAAATATAGGAGAATCCTGAAGTACTATACTCAATGGTGAAATACTGAAAGATTTTTCTTGATGATCAAGAATAAAACCAAGATTCCTGGTTTAGCCACTTCTTTACTATATAGTATTGGGAGTTCTAGCCAGAACAGTTAGACAATGAAGGAATGACTAAAAATAAATGGCATCCACATTGGAAAGGAAGAAGTAATAATTATCTATTTGCAAATGACATCAGCTTAAATGTAGAAAACTCTAAAGATTCCACAAAACAATTGGTATAGCTAATAAATTAATTTGACATTTCAGAACACAAGTTAAACACACAATCAGTTATGTTTCTATGTGCTAACCATTAACAACACAGAAAGGAAAATTCTTAAAAAGCCATTTTACAATAGCATCAAAAAGAATAAAACACTTAGGAATAAACTTAGCCAAAGAAGTGAAACTGGTATACTGCAAACTAAAAAATGTTGCTGGAAGAAATTAAACACATAAGTAAATGGGAAGACATTTATGTTTATGGATTGGAAGACATAATATAGTTAGGATATCAGTATCACCCAAAGTGATCTGTAGATTCAATGTCATTCCTTTTAAAGTCCCATTGCAATATTTTTTGCAAAAATAGAAAAATATATAAAAAATTTGTATTCTACATAATTGCCAATAGAAAAGACAATCTTGAAAAAGAACAGAGTTGAAAGACTCACATGATCTGATTTTAAAACTTACTTAGAATCTGCAATAATCAGATTATGTCACTGGCATATATATGGTAGACATATAGATAACAGAATAAAATAGAAATCCTAGAAATGAATTCTTACATATATGATCAAATAATCTACAACAGTGTGGCCAAGTTCATTCAACAGGGAAAGTTTAGTCTTTTAACAAATAGTGCTAAAAAAAACTTGGATATACATATGCAAAAGAATAAAGTTGGGTGCTCACCTCACACCATATGCAAAAAATTAACTTAAAGTGGGTCAAAGAGCTAAACATAAGAGCTAAAGCTATAGAACTGTTAAGAGAAAATGCAGGGTATAGGATTCATTCAATTTGGCAGTTATTTCTTGGATATGATGTTAAAAGTGCAGGCAACAAAAGCAAAAAAAAAAAACCTAGATAAAATGGACTTTATCAAAATGAAATTTTTTTTACATCAAAAGAGTGAAAGGCAACCCACAAAATAAGAAATTATTTGCAAATACTATATCAGATAAGAGATTCCTATCAAGAATATGTAAACAACTCCTGAAACTCAATGCTAGAAACAACCCAATTTTAAAAAAAGGCAAAGGACTTGAATGTACATTATCTGAAGAAGATATACCAATAGCAATGGAAACCAAAACCAAAATAAAATATTTCATATTAAAAGGATGACTATTATCAAAAGAGCCAAAAAAACAACCCATAAAAACAGCACTGTTGGCAAGGATATGCAATTACTGGTAGGATTTAAAGTGGTGTAGCTACTCTGGAAAATGGTCTGGTGTTTCTTCAAATAACTTACATGATTCAGCAATCCCACTTCTAGGTATAAATCCCAAAGAACAGAAAGCAAATTCTCAGACAGATGTTTGTACACTGTGTTTACAGCAGCCTTTTTCACAATATGCAAAAGGTAAAAATGACCCAAATGTCTATTGAAGGATGAATGGATAAACAGAATATGGTGTGTGTGTATATATGTGTATATATATATATATATATATATATATGCAATGGAATAATATTCAGCCTTTAAAAAGAATGGAATTCTGATACATGCTACAATATGGATGAACCTTCAAAACATTATGCTGAGTAAAACAGGCCAGACGTGAAAGGACAAGTGTTGTATGGGTCTACGTATATGAAGTAAATAGAATAATCAAATTCATAGAGGAAACAGAATATTGATAACCAGGAGCTAGGGGCAGGTGGGGGATGGGGAGTTACATTTTAATGTGTATAGTTCCCAGTTTGAGATGATGAAAGCTATGGAGATCGGTAGTATTGATGGTTGCATGATGTAAATATGCTTAACGCCACTGAATTGTACACTTAAAAATTTAAATTGGTGAGTTTTCTGTATATTTACCACAGTTTTTCTTCTTTTATGAGAGATGTCAATATTTAGACATTTGGTTATTTGCAGTTATGATAAAGGAAGAAGGAAAATTGGTTAATACTTTTGGAGCTATCACTATTAGCCAGATAGTGTCTTTGTCCTTTATGTAGAATTTTTTTTTCATATAATTCTTATGATAATCTACACTACATATTTTGACTGCCATTTTTTTTTTTTTTTTTGGAGGAGGATGTTGAAACAATTTACCCAGATTACATTACATGTAAGTAGTAGATATAAGATTTAAAAGTGTGCTTCTCTGGACCCCAAATTCAAGTCTTTACAAGCATATTTTGAAAACTTAAGGGAATATATTTTCCTACATTCAAACAATAAGTTTTTTCCTTACTGAAATTCTGTTCATTTTTGCAGACAAGATGGATTATAGTCCTGATAAATTAGTGCTGTCATGACCACCTAAATTTTCACAAGAAAAGAGATCACAGTTTATGTTATGATCATTAGTTTTAATTCCTGATGTATATACCTGGCAATTACAGAAAATTTATCATTTGTTAAACTGATAAAATATATACATTTACATTAATTATATTGAAAGATCATTGTTATATCAAATAAAGTAAACTAGCTAAGTTACTATAATTTGGCACTTTGCTAGAAACATCCACAGTAACAGCAAACATACAGAGTTACAGAGGAAAGCATTTTTGATAAATGCGTTATTTTTGTAAATTCATGTTACATTTAATTTACCAATTGAATACTTAAAAATGATTAAGCAAAGTCTGACTTGTCACTATTAATTATTAAATATATCATAAAATTATGATCCATTAAGAAATATTTAGAGATGCCTGGGTGGCTCAGTCAGTTAAGCATCCGACTTCAGCTTAGGTTATGATCTCATGGTTTGTGAGTTTGAGCCCTGCATCAGGCTCTGTGCTGATAGGATTCTGTGTCTTCCTCTTTCTCTCTGCCTCTCCCCCACTCATGCTCACTCGTGCTGTCTCTGTCAAATATTAATAAACATTTAAAAAAATTTTATAAACCTTAATGAACATGGATTTCTAAGTTGAGACGTTAAAGCATAACTCACATATATAAATATATGGTAACCGGTATCTTTTCATTGTGAAGTTACTTTCTACATAAGTTATTTAGTCCAAATACCTTGTTTTCTTGGAAGACCATGTCAAACAGGATATCAGGGAAAAGAGGAACATTCTTAAAAGCTAACCTAGAAGATGTGATTTAAGAATTTTTTCTAGGAAATGTTATCTTTACTAGGACCTTTGAGTTTCAAGTGTGTATGATTCAATCATTTT
Organism: Panthera pardus; assembly: GCF_024362965.1. Lineage (NCBI taxonomy): Eukaryota > Metazoa > Chordata > Mammalia > Carnivora > Felidae > Panthera > Panthera pardus. The sequence goes on from NW_026526721.1 coordinate 38,662,824, forward strand.
CTCAAATTGGTAGGTGGATTAGATGGGTGTTTGTGTTACATTTTAACTTTTCAGCAACAGATTTAAGGATTATGGTTTTCTTTTGAAAATAAGTAGAAATGATTTCTCTGTGAAGTTCCTAAATATTCCATAGTTTTAAGTTATGTACTATTTATTTTCAAATATACTTAAAAATAACTGAATATGTATTCTCATATAAAATCTGCTGGAAAATTTAGTGTTAAATTTAGGGTGAATATTAATCATATTTATCAAAATTATCATCAGCCAACTAACAGAGCAGAACTGGGTTTCACTTTCTTTTTAAATTCTGGTTAAGAATTGAGACAAATGCACAGCATTTTAATTTTTCCTTGATGATGAGGAGCTGTGGCCATTCTTGTTTTGTTACCTCATCCTGCCAGGAACTAGATCTTTATCCAAATACTCTTACTGGTTAGGAGACATTGGTATTTCATTTTGCTTAAAATATTGAATTAATAGGAGGGACTAAAGGTATATTAAAAATAAATAGGCTAAAACAACAATCAAAACTTAATTTAGGGGGCCCTTGGGTGGCTCAGTCGGTTAAGCGCCAGACTTTGGCTCAGGTCATGATTTCACGGTTCCTGGGTTCCAGCCCTGTGTCGGGCTCTGTGCTGACAGCTCAGAGCCTGGAGCCTGCTTCTAGTTTTGTGTCTCCCTCTCTCTCTGCCCTTCCCCCCACCCTCTCTCCCTCTCAAAAATAAACATTAAAAAAGAAAACAATTTAGATATAAAACCTGTTTAATAGGCTGAATGATGAGAAATGTATTAGATAGCATACTATGTTCTTTCCTCCTTAACAGAGAGGTCCTCATAAAATACTGATATTATAAAAATGTTTAAAGTGCAGAAAATAAAATCACTTTATTATATAATGATTTTCTTTTTAGAGTGCAAGACTTCTTTTGGCATTTTAAATATTATCCATGTGTAGAATTGGATCATTATCTGGAATTTGAGAGTTAAAGGAAGAAAAAATGCAATAAATTTGACAGGAGTCAGGTGGATAAAATAGAAAAGAAACAAAGAAGGTGGTAAAATGTAAGGGCCACAGTGTGATCTGGGAAAGAGTGAAGGCAAAGTGGGAAATTGAGACAGGAAATTGAAAGTTGCTGTTCAACAGGTATTAAAGTTTCAATTATACAAAATGAATTAAGTTCTAGAGATGTGGTATACAACATTATGTCCATATTAACATACTGTATTGTGCATTTAAAAATTTAAGAGAGTAGGTTTTATGTCTTCTTATAGAAGTTGCCAGAGTCCAGCTCCAGCAGGTCCAGGGGTTCCCGAAGGATGGACGGCACCGGCGAAAATAAAACAAAAGTGAAATAAAAAACTAAAATAAAAAACAAAAATAAGAATGGACACAGACAACAGCAGTGCGTTGAACTGGCCTATTTATTGTAGCAAACGTGGCATTATATATGCTAGTGATTTCCTTGTGACATACGTCATCTATGTTTTTCTAACATTACCTAATTTTGAAAATGTTCCTATGTGTAATCAACCTTTAAGAAATAATGTGACAATTTTCCCCTAATTTTCCCGCATACCCTTTGATTATTGATTGATTTCTTACATTATTCCATTATGCATCTGAGTTTATCTATAATCTACAAAGCATTTGCTTTGCTCTTCTCATGAAAGGCCCTCCTTTTCTCAACACCTCAAGTGGAACAGTTACAGGGACATGACCTCCTAACCTCATGAAGCCAGAAGAACAATGTGTTTGCCTTGGTCCCAGGTGCCAGAAAGGGGTGGAAAAAGCCTTAGAAATCCATGCCTCATACATTCTCAGAGAGACAATGCACCTAGGAACGAATGAATCATTCTGTACCTTAACAGACTAGGTTCAGTCATCATCTGGAATGCCTCCTGGGGGCCAGGTGGGCCTAGGGGTTGAAGTCACCTGTGCCCAGAAATACACTCCTTAGTTGCCAGAGTGGGGCTTTCAAATCCATATGTCTCTCCTTCACAGGCCCTCTTTGCTGGCAAATGTATGAGGCTATCCTTCCTGTAAGTAGAGGAGTCTCCATAGGGGATGACAAGGGCTGAACGGAAGGCCGCACAGTTTCTTGCGGAACCTTATTTTCTTCCCTAATGGTTCTTTTCCCAGGGGGCCTGCCAAAGGCAATTCCCCAACAGACAATACCCCAGGTACTTCATTAAGGCCAAATTACCTAAAAGCGGGAGTACAAGAAGCTTCACTGTCAGTGGGCCGGCCTGCAGTGACCAATCCGTCCACAGCCCGGGCCCTGCCACTCAGGCTGGGATAGCTCGGCTTCCAGCAAGAAGTAGAAGTCGTAGTAGCAATAATTGTCATAGTAGTAGTTTGTCACTGTTGAAGGCAATGAGAGATACAGATGGATAAGTAAGGTAGCTCATTAATGATTAACCAAGATCACCTGCATATAAAAACTAAATGAGGTGGGTGACACAATATGTAGGGTTAGAGGAAATAAAACTGGTCATACACTGATGGTGTTATTTAACTGCCAAATTTTAAACTACTAAATTAAAGTGTATGTTGTGATATTTGAGCAAATGTGATGAACAATTTATAGTGGCAGAAGTACCAAAGACATAACAGAATGAGATTACTCTGTTAAATAGCAAACTATTCCGTTCTTGCATGTATTTTAATCCTCTTTCTTGAGGCATCATAGTTTCCCTTTTCTGAATGCTATAGCTCTGGTTACCAGGGAGGGAAGTATCAGAGGAATGAAGTATGTTCTTCTTGTTCACAGTATGTTATTTTTCTGTTATTATGTAAATGTGTTCTACAATTAAAGCAGCCCAAGGTGTACCTATTATATGCTTATATGTGCAGAAATTCACATATAGGGGAAGACTGATTTAAAAATATATATATATTGTGAGCCCTAATCAAGTCATTGTACATGCTGTTAGCCTTGGGAATTAGAAGGCTAAGCAGAAGTATAATGATGAACTCTTGGTAGGTTTTTCCTTGGTTTTAAATATTCATAGAGTTATTTTTTAATCATTAATTTTGCAAAAAGGGAGTCGTGTTCTAGATGTAACAGGTTCAAGATTTGCTAACTCTTTATGATGATACCTCTTAATGGAGTTAAAAAATCAGGATATATGAATCTAGACTATACCTAGTGACATTGCATGTCTGTCATTCTTGGTCAGAGGCAAATAACAGGACACAGGGAAATTGCTGTAATCCTTCCTAAGTTTGTGATGTGGCACATTTACAGGTCTGCATGAACAGTTGGACGCTTTCTCAGTTCATCATTCATGAGTTGTTTCCCCAACCCTGTCAACAGTTATTCTTCTGAGGAGCAATCATCCGTATCTTGCATTCCTGTAGGACTACAAAGGCATCCCTCAATGAGCAGTTATATTGAGGTTGCTTACTTGAGCCTCAAAATGGCACTTGTGTTGTGATATAACCATCAGTTGCCAGATGGAAATAGGGTCCAGTAGTAATTGGGAAGCTCCAAGTGTTTGGCATAGTACTATTCTCTAGTTTAAGCACCTGCCTTAAGGCATTTCCCTGTATTTTTTGAATATTAATGGTTATCTTGGGGCATAAAAGATATACATCTTAATGAGCAAAACTAAAGACATTTTCTAATGTTCTTGAACTGACAAGTTAGAGACAGAGATGGGCTCTACACAGATGACAATTTTTTTTTTTTTTTAAATGGGAATATAATAGCCTCTGGAGATACTGATCAGGACAGATAGATGTTTCTTCTGGTCTACTTAGACACTAGAGATTTATGATACGAATCTATTAGAATATATTTCATCTGCTCCTTAAATCTGGAACAAAGACGTGCCCTTGATTCGAAGAGAAAAGTTTTAAAAAGGCACATCAAAGTGAAAGAGATGATTTGGACATTTTGCTGACCTGGAAAGTTTTTATTTGGAAAGGAGCGTTCTTCTAACTCAAGAGCCGAAACCAGTGAAGTTGACCAAGTGACATGGGATATTAACTTAAGGAATATAATTTGTAACTGAAATTTAATTGCAAAGCACTCTCTTTTAGTCTCTCTCTACATACCGTGCATTTCATTAATTTTAACTAAAATCTTTAATTCATATAAAATAAATGAACTATCACCTATTATTGAATGCACAGTATGTTACTTCCACAGCCATAGTTTTCTAGGTATATCTCAGTGATAGAGCTCTGTGATTTTTATTAAAAAACACACACACACACACAAAACAAAAACAAAAGTAACTATAATTGATAAGTTTTTGTTTTGTTTTGCTTTTGGGAATCTTAGAACAAGCATGTATTACTTGAACAAAATATGTCACAAATTTAGAAGTTATGAAGCATAATAAAAATTTATCAATGAAGCTACAATTATTACTGCTACCTATTAGTCTTTCCCATTCACTTATATGTCTTGCATTGTAATGAAAATTACTTGAATTTTTATAGTTAGCGATTTTATTTGTGTGCTATATGTATGTAGTTACTATATGTATGCATTTTTGCATAATATATTATTTTACTTGAGCTTTTATTTTTATTTATTTTTAATTATTATTTTTTTTAATGTTTGTTTATTTTTGAGAGAGACAGAGACAGAATGCGAGTGGGTTAGGGACAGAGAGAAAGGGAGACACAGAATCTGAAGCAGGCTCCAGGCTCTGAGCTGTCAGTACAGAGCCTGATGCAGGTCTCTAACTCACAAGCTGTGAGATCATGACCTGAGCTGAAGTTGGACGCTCAACTGACTGAGCCACCCATGTGCCCTTTAGTTTGAACTTTAAAAAGTGTTCTCATACTTTATGAAGTTTTGGATATTTTTATTGCACATTGTTTCTAAATTTCATATGATTGCTATTATTTTATTTGTTACCATTTTATTATGTAATATGAATACATTCTGATTAATTGTATATCTTCCTGTATTATGGACAGTTCCCATTTTCTATTGATATAGATAATGCTGCTTGGAATATTCTAGGTTTTCTAGTGTGCATTTGCAGTAATTTGTCTAGAGGTACAGTTGCTGGCTTTTAGTATTTGAATGTATGACTTTACAACATAATGTCAAATTTGTTTCCAAAATAATTACATCAATTTATTCCACTAGCAGTATACATAGTTAACTATGTTCTATATTCCCAACATTTTTGGTATTTTCAGACATTGCCAGTTTTATTAATATGAGTTATCTATTACCGTTTTATTTTACAAATTTCTATTTAGTAATGAGTTGTGAGTATCTTTCATTTATTTTCCTTGTTTGGCCATTGTTTATAGGCATTATATGAAACATATGTTTTATACATTAAAATATATTCTGGATAATAATCATTTTTCAACTCTATGTGATGGAAATTTCTTCTCCTGATTTTTGTTTTCTCTTTTCACATTTTTAAATGCAGTTTTTGATGAAAAGTTCCAATTTTAATGTCCAGCTAGTCAACTTTATGTTTGAATAATGTTTCTGTGCCAAGGCCAGTAAGATGTTCTTTTGTCTTACAAAGTATTTTTTTAATTGTATATTCTTTTGAGAGAGAGAGACAGCGAGACAGAGAGCAAGCAGGGAAGGGGCAGAGAGAGAGGGAGACACAGCAGGCTCCAGTCTCTGAACTCTCAGCACAGAGCCCAACGTGGGGCTTGAACTCACAGACTGCAAGATCATGACCTTAGCTGTAGTCAGCCGCCCAACCGACTGAGCCACCCAGGTGACCCTGTCTTATACAGTTTTTATAGTTTTTGTTTTATACTTAAGTCTTTATCTGAAGTTGATTATTGTGGATCTCATGAACTAGAGATCTAATTTCATTTTCTTTTTTCTATGTGAATAATGAATTGTCCCATCACCACCAATTAAATACTCTCTTCTTTTCACATTTATTAATGATGATATCATTTACAATGATACTTTTGTTACATATTACATGTTATTCAACTAATAGATTTTTCTTTGATCTTTTCTTTGTCTTTTCCTGTTTCAAGACTACATTAGCTTAAATATATTTGTTTCCTAATAAATCTTGATATTTAAAGAGGAAGATCCTCTAAGCTTGATCTTCTCCAGGAGCCAGGGCCTTACAATTCCCTATAAAATTTACAAAAATTGTGCTGGAAAACGTTATAACAATTTCATAGAATCTACACAACACTGTACCTCTTATCCATTTATTTATGCCTTTTTTTAATGTTTATTTATTTAAAATTTTTTTTAAATATTTTGTTTATTTTTGAGACAGAGAGACAGAGCATGAGAAGGGAGGGGCAGAGAGAGAGGGAGACACAGAATCAGAAGAAGCAGGCTCCAGACTCTGAGCTGTGAGCACAGAGCCCGACGCAGGCCTTGAATTAACAAACCGCAAGATCATGACCTGAGCCGAAGTCGGACGCTTAACCGAATGGGCCACCCAAGTGCCCCTAATGCTTATTTATTTATTTATTTATTTATTTTTGAGAGAGAGAATACAAGTGGGTGAAGGGCAGAGAGAGAGGGAGACAGAGAATCCCAAGCAGGTTCCATGCTGTCTGGACAGAGCCAGGCCCAGGGCTCGAACTCCCAAATGGTGAGATCATGACCTGAGCTGAAACCAAAAGTTGAACACTTAACTGACTGAGCCACCCAGGTGCCCCTGTAATGTGAAAAAGATTTTTATTTTGATATAGTCCCAATAGTTTATTTTTGCTTTTGTTTTCCTTGTCTTAGGAGACATACCTAGAAACATACTACTATGGCTGATGTCAGAGAAATTATTACCTGTGTTGTCTTCTAGGATTTTTATGGTTTCAGGTCTTACATTAAGGTTTTTAACACATTATGAGGTTTTTTTTTTTTTTTTTTTTTTCTGTATATGGTGTTAAAAAGTGGTCTGGTTTCATTATTTTGCATGTGTTTGTTCAGTTTTCCCAGCACTGTTTATTGAAGAGACTGTCTTTTCCCCATTGTGTATTCTTGCCTCCTTTGTCATAGACTCTGTTTTGTTTTCCTTTGATCTTTGAGTCTATTTTTGTGCTAGTACTATGCCGTTTTGACTACTAAAGCTGTGTAGTAGATCTTGAAATCTGGGCTTGTGATAGCTCTAGCTTTGTTCCTTCTTTCTCAAATTTACTTTGGCTGCTTGGGGTCTTTTGTGGTTCCATACAAATTTTAGTATTCTAATTCTGTGAAAAATGCTATTAGTATTTTGATAGGGATTGTAATGAATCTGTAGATTGCTTTGGGTAATAGGGACATTTTCACAATATTCTTCCAATCTGTTAGCATGGAATATCTTTCCATTTGTGTCATACTCAATATCTTTCATGAGTGTATTTTACTTTCTAGAGTACAGGTATTTCCTCTCCTTTAAGTTTATTTCTAGGTATTTTATTATTTTTGATGTACCTGTTAATAGGATTGTTTTCTTATTTTCTTTTTCTGGTACTTCATTACTAGTATGTAGAAATGATACTGATTTCTGGAGTATGAATTTTGTATCCCACAACTTCACTGAGTTTATTTATTATATCTAATATTTTTTTGTTAGAGTCCTTATGGTTTTCTACATAGAGTACCATGTCAACTGCAAATAATGAAAGTTTTTCTTCTTTCTTGTCTGATTGCTCTTGCTAGGACTTCCAGGACTATGGAATAAAAGTGGTAAGAGTGGACATCTTTGTTTTCTTCCTGATAATAGAGGAAAAGCTGTCAGTTTTTCACCATTGAGGATATTGTTAACTCTGGGATTTTTCATATATGGCCTTTATTATGTTGAGGTATGTTTCCTCTAAACCTACTTACGTGAGAGTTTTTATCATGAACGGGTATTGGACTTGTCAAGTGGTTTTTCTGCATTTATTCAGGTGATCATATGACTTTTGTCTGTTTTTTTGATGTGATGTATCATGTTGATTGATTTGTGAATATTGAACCATCCTTCTATCCCTGGAATAAATCCTACTTGATTATGGTAAATGATACTTTTAATATATTGTTGAATGTGATTTTCTAATTTTTGTTGAGGATTTTTGCATCTATGCTTATCAGTGATATTGACCTATAGTTCTCTTTTTATGGTGTCTTTGTCTGGTTTTGGTATTAGCGTGATGTTGGCCTTGTAGAATGTATTTGGAAGCTTTCTTTCCTCATATATTTTTTGGAATAGTTTGAGAGGGATAGGTATTGTTAAATGTTTGGTAGAATCCATCTATGAATCCATCTGGTCCTGGGTTTTCATTTTTTGATTTTTTTTTTAATTACTAGTTTAATTGCATTACTAGTAATTGGTGTGTTCAGATTTTCTATTTCTTCCTGATTCAGTTTTGGAAGATTGCTGGTAGGAATTTTTTTTCATTTTTTCTAGGTTGTCCAGGTTGTTGACATATAGTTTTAGAGTTACCACTTTTGTTTATATTTTCAAGGAATCAGCTCTTGGTTTCATTTTTTTCCCATTTTTTTTAATCCCTATATCATTTATTTTTGCTCAAACTTTATTATTTCCTCCTCACCTTGGGCTTTGTTTTTCTTCCTTTTTCTAGGTGTAAGGGTTCATTGTTTATTTGAGCTTTTTCTTGTTTCTTGCAGTAGGCCTGTGTTGCTATATATTTTCCTCTTAGAACTGCTTTTGCTGCATCCCAAAGATTTTAGACTGTTTTGTTTTCATTTTGTTTGTCTTCATGTACATTTTTATTTCTTGGATGTCTTTGTTGATCAGTTTGTTTAGCATTATGTTTTCTAGTCTCCATGTGTTTGTGTTTTGTGTTTTTTTTTTTCTCAGTTTATTTCTTGAATTTCATTTTTAAACTGTTGTGGTCAAGAAAGATGCATGGAATGATTTCAGTCTCCTTAAGTTTATTGAGGCTTGTTTTGTGGCCTAACAGGTGATCTATTCCAGAGAATGTTCCACATGCACTTGAAAAGAATGTGTATCCTGTTGTTTTTGGATGGAATATTCTGTATATATCTGTTAGGCCCATTTGATCTAATGTGTCATTCAAAGACACTGTTTCCAAATTGATTTTGTTTCCTTATTGATGATCTATGCATTGAGGTAAATGAGGTATTAAATTCCCCATGCTATTATTATGTTCTCATCACTTTGTCTCTTTACATTTGTTAATACTGGCTTTGTGTATTTAGGGGCTCCAATATTGGGAGCATAAGTATTTACAATTGTTATATTTTCTTATAAGATTGATCACTTTATCATTATGTATTCTTTTTCTCTTCAGTGGTCTTTGCTTTAAAGTCTATTTTGTCTGTTTTGACTATTGCTACCCCAGCTTTTTTATTTTTTATTTTTTTGCTTCCATTTACATGGTAAATAGTTTTGCATTCCTTCATTTTCAGTCTGTTTGGGTCTTTAGGTCTGAGGTGAGTCTCTCATAGGCAGCATATAAATGAGTCTTGTTTTTTTATTCATTCTGCAACCCTATATCTTTTGATTGGAACATTTAGGCCATTTGCATTTAAAGTAATTATTGATAGGTATGTACTTATTGCCATTTTGTTAATAGTTTTCTGGTTGTTTTTGTATTTTTTCCTCTTTTTCTCTTTCTTTGTGATTGATGAGTTTCTGTAGTGTTGTGTTTGGCTTTATTTTTATTTATTTTTTCTCTGTGTATATCTATTATAGGTGTTGGGTTTGTGGTTACCACAAGGTTCACATAGAACACCCTAAGTATACAATAGCCTGTATTAAGATGATTATTTAAGCTCAAACACATTCTAAAAACAAACAAAAAACTTTTGTTTTTACTCCCTCTCCACATTTTTAGTATATTCGGTCATATGTTACATGTTTTTATTCATAATTTCCTTACATCTAATTAGGACCATTTCTTTTCCGCTTAAAAAAGTCTCTTTAACATCTCTTTTAAGGCTGGTTTAGTGATGATAAACACCTTTAACATTTGCTTATTTGGGAAAATCTCTTTCCTTTTCTCTATCTTTAATCTTTGATATTTTAATTATTAAGGTCCGAGTGTGGACTTCCTTGGGTTCATCTCCCTTGGAACTCCTTATTTCTTGAAACTGGATATCTGTTTCTTTCCCTAGCTTTGAGAAGTTTTCAGTTATTATATCCTCAAAAAGTTATCTGCCCCTTCTCTTAATCTTTTTATTCTGTGGCCCACATAATATAAATGATGTTGTCCAAGAGAACCCTTAACCTATCTTCATTTTTAAAACTTCTTTTCTCCTTTTGCTGTTCAGTGTGGATGCTTTCCATTACCTTGTCTTCCAGATCACTGACATGTTCTATTGCATCTTTAATTTACTGTTGATTTCCTTCAGTGTAATTTTTTAGTTACTGTGTTTTCCAACTCTGATTAGTATTTTTTTTCTTTCTCTTTATTGAAGGTCTCACTGAGTTCTCATCTCTCCATCTAGATGAGAAATTTTATGATCATTACTTTAAGTTCTTTATAAGGTATATAGCTTATCTCTTTTTCATTTAGTTCTTTCTCTCAGGTTTTATATTGTTCTTTCCTTTGGAGCATATTCTTTTCTGTCTTCCGATTTTGCTTGACTTTCTGTGTTTTTATGGATTAGGTAAAACAGCCACTGCTCCCAAATTTAAAGGGATGGTCTTGTGCATGGTCATCCCCTACGTTGACTATGTGTGCATGGTGACTTTCACTGGCTGGCTGGAGCTATGCCTGGTGTAGACTGGGGGTGCTGGGGCTCTCCACACAATTGGCACCCTGCAGGACAGCTAACATTGAAGGTCAGCACAGGTTGGTGTGGTCCCTGAGCTTTTCATATAGCAGTTGCCTTGGCAGGACAGCCAAAGCTGAAGTGGGTGCAAGCTGGGGTGTCCTGCAGTTCTACACACAGAGGGCATCTTGGCAGGATAGCTGAGGATGGAGTACATGTTATTCAGGGTGTCCTGGGGCTTCCGGCGCAGAGGGTGCCCTGACAGGGGAGCTAGAATTGAGGTGGGGTACAGGCTAGAGGTCTCAGGGCTTTCTGCACAGTGGACTTTTCTGAAGTGGATGCAAGCTGGGGGATCCCTGGGTCTTCCAGCACTGGCAAAATTGCTAAAGCTGAAGCTGATGAAGGTCAGGATGTCCCTAGGAGGGCAGCTAGAGATGAGGTGGTTTGTGTGACATGGGAGGTCCCTGGGATCTGTGTGTAGAGAGTACTTTGGCAGGATAGCTGAAGTTGGAGTGCACGCCTGGATGTCCTAGGGTTCTATGCACAGAGGGCACCTTGGCAGAATAGCTGAAGCTGAGGTGAGTATAAACCTGGGTGTCCCAGGACTCTCTATACAGAAGATGCCCCTGGAGGAGTAGCTGGATCCAAGGGAGAGTAAAGTTTTGGGGCATTGCATGTAACAGGGTGCCGTGGCAGAATGGCTGGGTTTGAAGCAGACAACAGCCAGGAGGTTCCAGAGTGCTATGTGCTGGGGGTACCCTAGTGAGTTACCTGAAGTTGTATGGGCCCAGAGTGTTCTAGGGTGTTTCATGCCTGTGTCACCTTGGCACAAATGCTGGAACTGTAGTGAGCATTAATCAGGGTTGTCTTGGTATGAATTGCTCTGTGGCCACTTTGGTGGGCCCAGGGTTCACTGAGGTGGCAGGCCAGTTAGGGCACCCAGATCATGCACTGCTCTGTGCTTTCAAGGTGGAGGGGAACCATAAACTGTTGCTCAACAGTGCCTCTGACCCAGAGAGCATTCTAGCAGCTCCTCCGTGGTCTGGTGGAGTTCTAAGGCTGGCTTTTTTATGAATTAGTTGCTCTTTTTTAACTAACCTTTTTTTTTTTTTTTTTTTTGGTTGTTGTTGTTGTTGTTGCTGTCTTCTCAGATTTTGAGAGTGGAATGTTGAGAGTTATCCCATTATAATAGTGGTTGTCAATATTTCCCTGCTGTTCTATCAACTATTTTTTTAAGTTTTTTTTAAATTCCAATCAATATGTAGTATTACATTAATTTCAGGTGTACAGTAATTCAGCTTTTCCATACATCCCCCTTGTGCTCATCACAAATGTACTTCCTAATCACTGTCACTATTTAACCCATCCCACTACCCACTTCCCCTCTGGTATCCTTCAGTTTGTTCTCTATAATTATGATTCTGTTTCTTGATTTGTGTTTCTCTCTGTCTCTCTTAATTTTTTCACCTTAGTTTGTTTTTATTTCTTAAATTCCACATATGAATGAAACCTTATGGTATTTGTCTTTCTCTAACTGACTTATTTCACTTAGCATTATACTCTCTAGCTCCATCCATGACCTTGCAAATGGCAAAATATCATTCTTTGTTATGGCTGAATGATATTCTGTGTGTGTGTGTGTGTGTGTGTGTGTGTGTGTGTGTATACCACATCTTCTTTACCCATTAATCAGTTGATAGATTTTGAGGAACCTCCCTATGGTTTTCCACAGTGATTGCACCATTTTGCATTTCCACCAACAGAGATGAGTGTTCCTTTTTCTCCACACCCTTGCCTTTTGTTTCTTATGGTTTTGATTTTAGCCATTCTGAGAGATGTGATTTGTATTTCCCTGATGATGAAAGATGTTGAGCATATTTTCATGTGTCTGTTGACCATCTGTCTGTCTTCTTTGGAAAAATGTCTGTTCATTTCTTCTGCCCACTTTTAAATTGTATTATTTTGGGGGTTTTTTGGTGTTAAGTTCTTTATGTATTTGATCCCAATCCTTTATCAGATATATCATTTGCAAATAACTTCTCCCATTCCATAGGTTGCCTTTTAGTTTGGTTGATTGTTTCCTTTGCTCTGCAGAAGGTTTTTATTTTGATGTAGTCCCAGTAATTTGTTTGCTTTTGTTTCCCGTGCTTCAGGAGATATATCTAGAAAGACATTGCTATGGCTGATGCCAAAGAAGTTACTACCTATGTTAACTTCTTAGGATTTTTATGATTTGATGTCTCACATTTAGGTCTTTAATCCATTTTGAATTTATTTTGGGGTATGGTGTAAGAAAGTGGTCCAGTTAATTCTTCTGAATGTAGCTGTTCAGTTTTCCCAGCACTATTTGTTGAAGAGAATGTATTTTTCCCACTGTATATTCTTTCTAGCTTTGTTGAAGATGAATTCACCATGTGGTTTTGGGTTTACTTCTGGATTTTCTATTCTGATCCATTGATCTATCTGTCTATTTTTGTGTCTGTACCATAGTGTTGATTACCACAGCTTTGCAATATAACTTGAAGTCTGGAATTGTGAGGCCTCCACCTTTTGCTTTTCTTTTCAGGGTTGCTTTGGCTCTTGAGGGTCTTCTGTGGTTCCATACAAATTTTAGGATTATTTGTTCTAGTTCTGTGAAAAAATCCGTATTTTGATAGGGATTGCATTAAGTCTGTAGATTGCTTTGGGTAGACATTTGAACAATATTTATTTTCTAATCCATGAGCAGGGAATGTCCTTCCATTTCTTTATGTGGTCTTCAATTTATTTTGTCAATGTTGTACAGTTTTCCAGGTACAGGTCTCTCACCTCTTTGGCAGGTTTATTCCTAGGTATATTATTATTTTGGGACTTATATCAGCTTTGCCTTTTGAATTTTGAGGCTATTGAAGCAGAAGCTGATGGTTGCCTCCCAAAATATGTTCTCTACTACTGCCATGGTAGTGACACCTACACATATTGCCATTTCCAGCCTCCTTTGCATCTCCACATGATGTTATCACTAGATATGCTTCGTGACTAATGGTGTATAAGCAGTGTAACCTATTTTTGAAAATCTTTAGGTGAAAGTTGGCAGAGACTTGTGCCCTCTTATTTGTCCCTTCTCTAACTTGACATGGGACACAAATGTCACCTTCTTGAATGATGAGGATGAAGATTATACCTGAGTGTGACTGAGGGAAGAGGTAGAAGAAACCTAGTCCTTGAAGAAGTTGACGTGCAAAAATTTCATACCAGTGCTAGATAGTTGACTACTGAACTTTAAATTCATTAGAAGAAAATAAATTACTTCAGGCATTGCGATATTAAATTTAAGGATACCTGTGACTCAGTCTTACCTTAAAACTAATTAGGTGTAAACAAATACACAATTGCTATATCATCCTGGTTAATGGTTAATTGAACATTTGTCATTCTGTAGTGACTTTCACTATATATATCTATATCTATATAAATATATATATATATAAGGATATATATATAGATATAGATATAGATATAGATATAGATATAGATATAGATATAGATATAGATATAGATATCTCCTATATCCATATATATGTGTGTGTGTGTGTGTATATATATATGTATACACACACACACACACACACACACACACACATATATATATAAGGATATATATCCATATCCATCCCTAAACTCTACTTTTTGGATCTTATTCTTAAACATATATTCCTGTTTCTTGTTTTAACCTTTTTTTTTAAATTTGGGGGTCTTTAAATTTTATGTATGTTACTTACAAACCACATATTGTAGATTATTGTTTAATTTTTCTATTTAGTTTTTCTTTTTTTTGTTTAACTGACAAGTTTAGTCCTTTCAATGATTGATACATTTTAACTTTATCTTACTTAGTGTGTTATGCTTACCCACTTTATTAATAAACTTTTTTCCTCCTTTCTTTGCTTTTACATATCAGCTGAAAATATTTCTTTTTCCGTATCTTTATTGATTTTTCACCTTGTCAGATTGTGAAGTTTGTGAGGTTTTGTCTGTCATTTTCTATGCACCTTCCATAGGGATCCTTTGAATGATTGAAATACCTTAGGACTGTCTTACTTTGTAAACTCTAATCTTTTTTACACATAATTTTGTTTATGATTTTACTACTTTCAGCCAAACATATTTGATGATATTGCTATTGTTATATAAAATATTATTACTATTATTATTATAAAAGATATATAGATATCTTTTATATAGATATTAATACATTTTTGGCTTTTTGTATTTGTTTTGTTTTTTTGGTTTAACAATAGAAATTTGTCTGTTTTGGTAGCTAGAAATCCAAAATCAACTTGTCCCTAGAGTTGATTCATTCTGAGGGCTATTACAGAAGGATCTGTCTCTGCCCTTGGTATGCACATGGTGTCTTCATGTTCATGGCTTTTTTTTCCTGTATTTTCACATTGTCTTCCCCATACTTTTTTGTTTGTTTTTTGTTTTCTTTCCACTCTTCTTTCTTGCATCTTAGACTCTCCAGGGAATTTCTTTTTTTTCCTTCCTGAAATATATCCTTTAGAAATTTCTCTCGGGGAGAACTATTTGTGGTAAAGTTAACTCCAGTTCATTGGAAAATGTCATTATTTTGCTTTCATTATTAATAGTTTTGCTATGCAAGCACACTTATGTTGATGGTTATTTTTCTTGTCACTCAAAAGATATTAGTTCACTGTTTTCTAGCTTTCGTTGTTAAATCGGTAGTTAACCTATTGGTCTATCATGTCATTACTGTTGCTGGTTTTAAGCTCTTATTTTTATGTTCTTTTTATCAATAGTCTTTTGCAATACTATTATTACTTATTTATATTTTTTCACATATATTATGGATCCTATTTCTATCATTCTATCTCTGAATAGTTCTGGGATTCCATTTGAAAGATTTGTAAAGACATTAGGTTTTAGTCAGTATTACTGAAATTTCAATCTTACCACAAATTTCCCAATGTTACTATACATTTCTACTCAAAAGCTATGGGGCCTATTGATTCTAGGTAAAAGGAAATATATGTGGCCTTTAAAAATGTATTTATGTAAAACAATAAAAATCATTTTGGGGAGAACAAAGTTGGTTATGCAAAAGAGTATTTTTTTCTTCTCATTTTCCTAAATTAAAAATTGGTGATATTTCTCCCAAGATTATGTTTGTGCTAGGCCATCTTACTTAGATAGTGAGGTAAAGGGGGACAAAAAGTTAAAAATGAAAAGAAATGGCTTCTCTTCCCATGATTGTAAATAGGGTGTTACAATACTTCTGGCTTATTACTCTTTCTGGATGTTCTCCATGGCGGGGGGAGGGAAGGCATATGAAGAAGCAAGTAATATAAATATTTTATTTATTTTTTTTTAATTTAATGTTTCTATCTATTTTTGAGACAGAGACAGAGCATAAGCAGGGGAGGGGCAGAGAGAGGGGAAGACACAGAATCTGAAGCGGGCTCCATGCTCTGAGCTATCAGCACAGAGCCTGACGCGGGGCTCGAACTCACGGAGTGTGAGATCATGACCTGAGCCGAAGTTGGATGCTCAACCAACTGAGCCACCCAGGTGCCCCTAAATATTTTGTATAGTAAAGTATTCACAGATGTGCAGCTCACATTTCACCTTGAAAATAACAACACCCCCATTTGCTCCGCTTAAAATCATTGTCTTAAAATTCTAGGACCAGTTCATTGCAAATATGTATTAAACTAATAAGGTAGGTTTTTAACCTATGGTTCTTCTCTTGAACTCTTCTTGACACCTGCTGAAGAAATGAGCCAGAAATATGATAGAGAATCACCTTAAGGAGGAAAAAGACGTGATAATTTTATAATCAGTCTATAATATAATTATTTTTAAAAAGTAGAGTGGGGGAAATTGTTGTAAACTCATATAAAAAAGTATCCTATATTCTTAAACTCTCATATATTTAGATCCTTTCTAGAAGACAAAATTAGGATAATAAAATTCAGTGCCGTCCTTGAAATATTGATCTCATAGTTGTAAATTACTGCAAAGTTAACCTTTATCCAGTCATGTTCTCTATTGCTTATAGGTTCATGTCCTGCTGCATTTCTATTGTACTGGGTTTAGAAATAACCCAGCTTCTACTGCAAATGTTTTATAATGAGACCAGTTTTAATCCCAGCCTCCCACGGTCAGCTGTTCTTAATGAGAATCTATTTCATTAATAGTATTTTAGCTTACTGTTTTTAAAAGTAGTACATATTTCATCTTTTTAGATACCTTTGATAGTTTTGAAGGATTGCAGTAAGCAAAGTAATGATTCATAATCTACTTCTTCCCATTAAAAACTATAAACTTTCATGGTTGAAGATACCTTATGACCCTATGTATTAATATTTTGAAGTTAAAGTTAATTATATAAAGTAACTCGGCAGATAGTGTAAAAATATTTAATACCTATTGCTTTTCATTCAGGATACCAGAGTTTAACTTGGAAATTAATATATCTATTACAATTATTTTTATTGGTCATTTCTGTTTTAAAATTAAGATATCGGGGTGCCTGAGTGGCCCAATCAGTTAAGCATCCAACTCTTGATTTTGGCTCAGGTCATGATCTCACAGCTATGAGATTGAACTCCTCATAGGGCTCTTCACTGGATGTGGAGCCTGCTTAAAATTCTCTCTCATTATTTTTTTTTTTTTTAAGTTTCCATCTCCCTCCCCACAAGCCTTCCACCTGCCCTCATTTGTGATATGTGGTTATAATGTAATCCCTAGCACAGGTACATGTCTCAGCTGGCACATGTGTCAGTTACTTCCCAAGATTTCATCTGCACACCCACCCCCCCGGACCCCGACGTTTTCATATGAAACAGGAATATTTTAGAGACTGACAAATTGGAGTAATAAGTTAAAAATGGGAGGGAAAAAAAAAAAAAAACAGTAAGTCGCCCTAGGGCAATCTTAGTTTGTTTCTATGTTGTAGAAAAAAATTAGGGATAATTATCATTATATATAAAAGTAGGATTTATCTTTCCAAAAATCAACTCTTTAAGGAAATACTTGGATTCAAATGAAAGAATCTCACTTCGTAGAAGCTCAGAGCTATCCTTTCACTCAGGCAGTAATAGGTAAGGAGTCACATGGGCTTGATTTGGAATCACAGATCTAGAACTGTGGAATCTGTTGTTTAGTATGGCGAATTATGGTAGTAATACCTAAATCACAAGATCATTATGGGGATTAAGTTAGAAATTACATATAATATGCCAGGCAATCAGAAACAATGAAATTGATGCTAACAAGTATAAGTGTATATTAATTAGAGGTGGGTAGAGAGAGGTTTGCCTATATATAGAAGTGATCGTGAAATATTTATTTTCATGTTTTATAACAACTAAAATTAAAAATCAAACTCAAATTATTAATTTTCCTGTTTAGAATATTTTACTCTTTAAGAGAAAATATTATCAGTTGTTTTTAAATATACAAAGAGATGTATATTTTATATATGAAATTTACAACACTATGTGTGATTCTTCGCAAAATGCGTTTCATTTTTTCACTACCCATTTTTAAACATGAATTAATAGTTTCATAATTTGCAGCAACTGGGAACTACATGGTAACAAAGGCTAATGCTTATTGAATGCTATGTTTCCTGTTCAAAATGCTATATACATATGGTTTATTTGTTATTTAATTTTTTAAGTTTTTTTAATTTTAATTTCAGTGTAGTTAACATATAGTTTTATATTAGTTTCAGGTGTACAATATAGTGATTCATCAGTTCCATATATTACTCAGTGCTCATTAAGATAAGTATATCTCAATCTCCTTCACTTATTGACACAAATTCCCCTGCCATCTCCTCTCTAGTTACCCTTTATTCTCTATAGTCTGTTTTCTTGTTTGTCTCTCTTTTTGTTTGTTCATTTGTTTCTTAAATTCCACATATGAGTGAAATCATTTGGTGTTTATTTTGCTTAGCATAATACTATTTAGGGGCGCCTGGGTGGCTCAGTTGGTTAAGAGTCTGACTTCAGCTCAGGTCACAATCTTACACTGCATGAGTTCGAGTCCTGCATCGGGCTTGTGCTGATAGCTCAGAGCCTGGAGCCTGCTTCGGATTCTGTGTCCCCCTCTCTCTCTGCCACTCCCCTGCTCATGCTCTGTCTCTCTTTGTCTCAGAAATAAATAAAAACAATAATACTTTTTAGATCCATCCATGGTTTTACAAATGGCAAATTTCATTCTTTTTTATGGCTGAATAGTATTCCAATGTGCACGTGTGTGTATGTGGGGGGGGGGGCAGTGTGTGTGTTTGTGTATATGCATGCACATGTGTGTGTATAGTTTGGGATATATATTCCATAATTTGGCCACTATAAATAATGCTGCAATAAACATAGGTGTTCATATATCTCTTCAAATTGATGTTTTTGTATTCTTTGGATAAATACCCAATGGTGTGATCCCTGGATCATTGAGTAGTTCTATTTTAATTTTTTTGAGGAACCTTCGTGCTATCTTCCACAATGGCTACACCAGTTTGCATTCCCACCAACAGTGATGAGTGTTCCTTTTTCTCCACACCCTTGCCATTATCTGTCATTTCTTATGTTTTTGTTTTTTGCCATTCTGAGAGATGTGAGGTGATATCTCATTGTGGTTTTGATTTGCATTTCCCTGATGAGTGATGTTGAGCATCTTATCATGTGTCTGTTGGCCATCTGTATGTCTTCTTTAGAGAAATGTCTCTTCATATCTTCTGCCATTTTTGTTTTGAATTATTTGGGTTTTTTGGTGTTGAGTTGTGTAAGTTCTTTATATATATTTTATAGTTACTCTTTATTGGATATGTCATTTGCAAATATCTTCTCCCAGTCTGTAGTTTGCCTTTTAGTTTTGTTGGATGTTTCCCTCACTGTGCAGAAGTTTTGTTTTTTTATTATTATTTTTAATGTTTTAATTTTTGAGAGAGAGAGGGAAAGACAGAGAAAGAGAGAGAGAGAGAGTGGAAGAGGGTCAGAGAGAGAGGGAGACACAGAATTGGAAGCAGACTCTATGCTCTGAGGTGTCAGCACAGAGCCTGATGCAGGGCTCACACACATTAGCCTCAGATCATGACCTGAGCCAAAGATGGATGCTTAACTGAGCCTGGCTTCAGGTGAGCCAGGAGCTTTTTATTTTGATGTAGTCACCGTAGTTTATGTTGGCTTTTGTTTTCCATGCCCCAGGAGACATATCTAGAAAGATGTTACTATAGGCAATGTCAGGTAAATTATTCTCTGTGTTTTCTTCTAGGATTTTTATGGTTTCAGTATCACATTTAGGTCTTTAGTCCATTTTGATTTTATTTCTGTGTATAGTGTAAGAAAGTGGTCCAGTTTCATTCTTTTGAATGTGGCTATCCAGTTTCCCAACACTATTTGTTGAAAAAATTGTCTTTTTCCCATTGTATATTCTTTCCAGTTTTGTCAAAAATAGTTGACTATGTAATTGTGTTTTTATTTCTTGGGTTTGTGTTCTTCTCTTTTAATCTATGTTTCTATTTTTCTTCCAGTGCCATACTGTTTTGATCACTACAGCTTTGTCTGGAATTATGATGCCTCCAGCTTTGCTTTTCTATTTCAAGGTTGTTCTGTCTATTCAGGGCCTTTTGTGGCTCCATACAAATTTTAGGATTGTTTGCTCTAGGTCTGTAAAAAAATGCTGTTGGTATTTTGATAAGGATTGCATTAAACCTATAAATCACGTTGAATAGCATAGGCCTTGGAACAATATTTGTTCTTCCAATCCATGAACGTGGAATGTCTTTCCATTTCATTGTATTATCTCAATTTCTTTCATCTATGTTTTACAATTTTCAGAGTACAGGTCTTTCACTTCTTTAAGTTTATTCCTAGATTTTTAAATTGTTTTTGGTGTAATTGTAAATGGGATTTCTGCCTTAATTTCACTTTCTTCTGCTTCATTATTAGTGTATAGGAATGTAACAGATTTGTGTATATTGATTTTGTATGTTGTGACTTTATTAAATTCATTTATCAGTTTTAGTGATGTTTAGTGGTATTTAGGGTTTTTTATATACAATATCATGTCATTCAATTAGTGAAAGTTTTACTTCTTCCTTACCATTTGGATGCCTTTTATTTATTTTTGTTGGTTTTGATTTCTAATTGTTGTGGCTAAGATTTCCAGTATTGCGTTGAATAAATGTGGTGAAATGAACATCCTTGTCTTGTTCCTGACCTTAGCAGAAAGGCTCTCAGTTTTTCCCCATTGATTATAATGTTAGCTGTGGTTTTTTTCTATAAAATCTTCATTATGTTGAGATATGGTCCCTCTAAACCTCTTTATTGTGGGCTTTTATCATGAATGGATGTTGTACTTGGTCAAATGCTTTTTCTGCCTCTATTGAAATGATCATATGGTTTTTATTTTTTCTCTTATAGATGTATCATGTTGATTGATTTGTGAATATTGAACCACCCTTGCATCCTGGGAATAAATCCCACTTGATCGGTATAGGATGTTTTAAATGTATTTTTGGATTCAGTTTGCTAGTATTTTGTTGAGTATTTTTGCATCTATGTTCATCAGAGATATTGGCCTCTTGTTCTCCTTTTTGTTTGTGTCTGTATTTTGTTTTGGTACCAGGGTAATGCTGGCCTCATAGGATTAATTTGGAAGTCTTCCTTTCCTATTTTCAGAATTGTTTGAGAAAAAAAATAAGTATTAACTCTTCTTTAAACGTTTGGTAGAATTTCCCTGTGAAGCTCATATGGTTTATTTTAATTTTCATGAATCTCCTGTATGTGGAGATAGATTTAGAGAAAGATGAAGAAAGTGAGGCACAAAGAACTTAAATAATTTGTCCATTTTCAAGGGCTAGGAAATAGATGTGAGAAGACAAACGTATGCTGTCAACTGCAGAGCCAATAGCCCTTGATAATACCACTACCCTTTACTAAAAATACTGATAGCAAAAAAGTGAATGATTCTCCAGACTTCAACAATTAAAATTAAACTTACATTTTCAATATTACTATTTTACCTAATTATCCTATTTGTTTAAGCTTCTGTTTTGTATACCTTAAATTATATGGGCATAGAAGTAATCTTCAAGACAGATAAATTTTTATGTGTTAAATCTAAAAATAAAACACCTTTTTAAAACTATTTTGCCTTATTGTTTTTAAATGTATATCTGAATAGCAAATGGCAAACACAAAATGCCAATTTTGATTTCAACTCACTTTTTTTTTTTTAATATTTATTTATTTTTGAGAGACAGAGTGTGAGTGGGGGAGGGGCAGAGAGAGGGAGACACAGAATCCGAAGCAGGCTCCAGGCTCCGAGTTGTCAGCACAGAGCCTGATGCGGGGCTCGAACCCACGAACCGTGAGACCATGACCTGAGCCGAAGTGGGACGCTTAACAAACTGAGCCACCCAGGCACCCCATTAACTCACTTTGTGATTGGGCAATGAGAAGGATGAGTTATATCTTCAGAATAACATTTCTTTTCATTTTTTATAAGCTTAAATTAGATATCTGGCAATTTATTCTTTAATATTGTTTTACATTTTTCTCATAAGAATGAATATGGAATTTTCTGCAGTTGAGAGAAAAATGTATTATTTGAAATTCAGTTGATTGGGAGTTAGTAAATAATGATGAAAAAGGGATCATTACTGTTACAATAGACCTATTTTATTGAGTCTTCTTTTTCACACGATAGTAACTGTAACATTAGCTGTGTTCTTTAAGCTTAAGAGAAAAATCTATGTCACTGCTCTTAGCTTTGCAGCATGTTTCATTAACATATGAACAAATTATAACCTAATTTCCCTGAATGCATTTTTTTGGAATTAACCTATTTGCTTCATGTTAAGAATTTTTCCAGTTTAACCACAGAACTTGAACTTAAAAACATCACAGCTCTAATTTTGGAAAGGGTCCAAAAACTTTCAGAGTTTCAGTCTATCATTAAACACTTGAAAAGTAAACCTGATCAAGGTCAACATATAGCCGTAATCTAAGTGAATAACATTTTCTTTATGGACATGCATAATTCACTCTAGATTTAATGCCGGTTATGATTTTGCCCTAATGGAGTGGCCCAGAGCTTAGAAACATGGTGGCTTTAATAAAAAAGAGTTTTAAAATATTAAATACGTGAAATAATCTTCAATATAAGCAAATGAATAATGGAATGTCACAGATCCATAAAACTCATGGTAGGTAAAGCATTTTCATTAGGAACCAACAAACCTATTGGCTCAAAACTAGTAATAAATAAAAAGGGTGATTTTTGTTTTTGCTAAGCTTAAAAAAATGTTTTGAACATAGAGGTCATAGAAAAGGGCACAGTGTTCAGTCAGCTGCTCCTCAGTCACAGAGCACACAAGAACGTAAGGATGTTTGCCCAGTAACGTAATGAGGAGCTTCTGTACTAAGGGAAGCACATGTGCAGAAGTATTTTCTCAGCAGAGGCCTTATTTGTATTTTCCCCCAAATTCACTGAGGAATAATTGACAAATAGAAGTGTATACGTTTAAAGTGTACAATGTGATGATTCTGCAGATGTATATAAACATTGTGGAATGATTACCAAGATTAAGGTAATTAACACATCTGTCAGCTCGTGCACTTTCTGTTTTGAGAGTGCTCAGCGACCTTCAAGTATATAATGCCATGTTAACAGTGTCACCTTGCTATATATTATATCCTCAGAACTTCCTCTTATTATAACTAAAAGATCCTGTGCTTTAACATACACCTCCCCTGTCCCTCTGTCCCCTCATCCTGGCAACAATTGTTTCTATTAAATCGTCTTTTAAAAACATCCTCAGATAAGTGATACCATATAGTATTTGTCTTTCTCTGTGTGACTTATCTCACTTAGCACAATGTCCTCCAGTTTCATCCACATTGTTGCAAATGGCAGGAATTCCTTCTCTCTCTCTTTTTTTTTTTTTTGGCTGAATAATATTCCATTATATATGTATGCCACATTTTCTTCATCTATTCCTCCATCACAGGACATGTTGTTTCCATACCCTGGCTATTGTGAACTTTGTGTTTTTATATAGATTTAGTATAATTTTTTTAAAATTGTATTTATTTTTTTAACGTTTATTTATTTTTGAGACACAGAGAGACAGAGCATGAACGGGGGAGGGGCAGAGAGAGAGGGAGACACAGAATCTGAAAAAGGCTCCAGTCTCCAAGCTGTCAGCACAGAGCCCGACGCGGGGCTCGGACTCAATGGACTGCGAGATCATGACCTGAACCAAAGTTGGACGCTTAACTGACTGAGCCACCCAGGTGTCCCTTAAATTTTTTTTTTAATGTTTATTTTTGAGACAGAGCGCAAGTGGGGGAAGGGCAGAGGGAGAGGGAGACACAGAATCTGAAACAGACTCCAGGCTCTGAGCTGTCAGCACAGAGCCTGATGCGGGGCTCCAACCCACAAACTGTGAGATCATGACCTGAGCCGAAGTCAGTCGCTTAACCGACTGAGCCATCCAGTATAATTTTAGCTGCCCCAATATAATTTTAGCTGCCCCAATATAATTTTAAGTTTTCAGAAAAACCAAGGTAAAATAGTCTTTGTTGCATAATTTTTACTCCTCTAGAAGTCCACACTAAATACAATAAATGTTTAAAGCTAAATTAAACAGATCCTGTAGCATTAAGATGAGAACTTTTTTGGAGCGCTATTAGGACCTTTATTGATAGATACACACATAGATTATATTGCAGTGGACCAGTGGTTCTCAATTAGGGGCCATTTTGTCCTCCAGAAGACATTTGCCCCCCAGAAGACCTCTTTTTTTGGTTGTTGAAACGTGTTGGGAGGGGTTGATACTAACATCTAGAAGCCAAGTATGCTGGTAGACATTCTGCAACACACAGTAAAGAATTATCTAGACCAAAATGTGAATAGTGGTGAGATTAGGAAACCCTACAACAGACTATTTCATGAGCATACAGTTTACTTTTATAACTTAAAGCATTCAATGAGTTGAGGCTATCTATTGTTGAATTATAATTATCTGAAATATTAAGACTTTTTATTTTATGCCTATACTTTTAGTATGGAATGTATGTATGGTGAGAACTATTCATTATGAAGAACTGAATTTAAAGGCTCCCAAACATCAAGAAACATTGCATTTATGATAAATTAATGATGAGTGACTTTTCCCTGAGCTGATGAAGAGTTCATTCACCATTCTAGGGAACTGATGCACTTAGCTTAACTGAAATTCTTTTATTCACCATTTAAAATGCAACATAATCTCATTGAAGAGTGCTGACAGTGAGAAGCAAGGATAGCATTCTTGTTACATTCTGTGATTTCAGGGAAACAAACACAGAATATTCACTTTACAGGGGCCTTTAGAGATCATCTATTCTAAACCTCATATTTCATATACGGAGAGAATAATATTCAAAAAGGGGAAGTGTCAATCCACGATTGCACAACTAGTTAGTAGTGAAACCAGATCCACAGTTACATTATATATCACTGTCAAAATGAGGTCATGATTTGATGACTTCGTAAAGTTGAATCTATGTATATTGAGATGTTATATTGAGATGATTTATAATGGAATTTTGCTCAGCTGTGATAGTTTGGAATTGTCCTTCATGACTGACATGACCTCTTTTGCCATCTAGATAAGATGGAACTTACCACATAATGATTTTTTTCCTTCTCTGGAATGTACTTTCTTTGTGCTAATATTACATTCATACTAGAAACATAATTTTCAAGGCACAATGTGCCATATACAACATTCTACTTTAAATCATGTTATGCCTTTAAAGTTGTACAAGTATGTGTCCATATGTCAGAGAAATTAGGAGATGAGTCTCTAAAAATTTATTCCTATTTATAAATCCATTAATCTTTTACATTTTTATGGAATAAGTCTGCTTTCTGTCTTTGAACAAAATAGCCTGCATATAGATTTATAGATTTTGTTGTTGTTTTGTTTTTACTTTTTTCTTTCCTTATTGTTGAGCTGATTCTCCTGGGTTTTATGCCTACATATCTATATATAAATAGGTTCTATGACCAAATTATTTTTCTGCTTTTATTTTGTACCTCAAATTTACGAGTGCTGATGTTGTCTTTAAATGGAGAGTTTGAAATTAATAGAGAATACATATTTTTCTCAAAAGGAGGTTATGTGATAATATTATGCTATATTTGTAATAAAAAATAGAATACAGAAGTTTGATCTAATTATAAAGTGTGCTTTTAATTGTGTTCATTATAAATTAATACCGGTTGATATAATCTTAAATAATCTTGTTACCTATTCTTTCATTGACATATCTTGAAGTTTATTTATTTTTTGTGTATTTATTTTGAGAGAGGGAGAGAGAACATGAGCAGGGGAGGTTCAGAAAGAGAGGGAGAGAGAGAGAATCCCAAGCAGGCTCTGTGCTGCCAGCACAGAGCCTGATGCAGGTCTCCAGCTCACCAACTGCAAGATCATAACTTAAGCTGAAATCAAGAGTCAGATGCTTAACTGACTGAGCCACCCAGGTGCCCTTCATTGACATATTTTAGCAAACTGGAGCTTTATGTACAGGAAGCTTCAAGACAGTGCATATTGACAAAATCAACTCTTCTATTTAAACAGCTTCCACTTAGTTGTAATAAGGTTCATTTCATGATCCAGAGTTTAAAACTTCTTAGGAATGATCTAACATGTTACTGTCAGGCCTAATATGAAGGCCCTAAAATTTATACAGTTGCTTTATCAGGGAATCAATTGTCATGTCCTTAGCAGATTATATTATTTTGTGACTATCTCCTGGTTAGAAATCATTTTAGAAGACACTACTAATTATGTAAAAATACTCTGATAATAAATAAAATTGATTTGATATGATCTTTCTTCAGGTAAGTTGAAAGGTATTTCAAAATTGATGCCGTATTTAACACGTAATTAAATTCAACAGAAAGGTTCTCAAGAATGTCTTAAACATATCTTGGGAATTAAGGTTGTCAGCCTATAGCATTTTTTTTCTTTCTTTCCTAAAATGGAAAAAAATTGAAAAACAAGACACAAGAGACAGCTAGGTGAATATAAAAATTATTACAGATGTATAGAAAATTACTTTACATTTGTTTCTAAAATGGATTGGCTATTATTCTTTCTTTTTCCCACATTACCCCCTTTACTTGAACTTGTAAATGGCTTGGAACCTCCCATCTCAGGGAAAGTCTGTATCTACAAAGCAGTTTGGGTTTTCAAGACCTCTGCCTCTTACTAGATGAGGTGGAAAAAAAGTACATGCCAAGAAGTGAAATCTTTCAATGTTTTAATGCTACAAAGTCAAGAAATGATAAACCAGACAGTGAAAGGCTTATTGTTGTTGTTTTTGTTGTTGAACCTACCAGTCAGATAACCAGTCAAGAGAGAAATATAAGGCTAAGGAATGCAGTAAGGAAGATATTCTAACCCAAATGTCTTCACATCAAACTGTGATAGCAGAGAAAGAGAGTGTTCCACCTACCAATGTAACATATTCTAATAAAATGTATTTCACTTAATTTATTGACTGTTCCCTGATAAAATACTTTTATCCTCCTGGTAGTAACTCATTAATTTTTTATCCCCTCAAAATGAGGAAAAAATGTCAATGTGTCCTCAGGGATTCTGTAGCTCTGCTGTTAAAAATTGGTTATCTACTTGTGAGAGATATGGAATTATATGGACAAAGAAATTACCAAACCTTGATTTGATTATGAGGTAGGAAATGTTTACATGAAAGCATTAATTTTTCTCTGTTTAACATTTATTAAAAGAATCAAGATTAGTCTTGATTAAAGATTCACTTTTGTTTAGATCTTAAAATATTTTTTTATTAACTTCTGTGCTATTCAATTATGCTAATTAAAATTGCCATTATGAGGTACTTTCAGATTTTGGAAGTTTATGTTCAATTATCTACTGATTCTCACTGAGGTAGACTTAGAAGGTAGAAGTGTGCAAATCACATTCTATAGATATTTTTCTTTATGAAACTAAATATAGAAAGATAAAAATAGGGGCGCTGGGTGGCTCGGTTGAGCATCCCACTTCAGCTCAGGTCATGATCTTGCGGTTTATGGGTTCAAGCCCCACATTGGGCTCTGGGCTGACTACTTGGAACCTGGAGCCTGCTTCGAGTTCTGTTTCTCCCTCTCTTGCTCCCGCTCTCTCTCTCTGTCTCAAAAATAAACATTAAAAAAATTTTTTTAATGTTTAAAAAAAAGACAAATATAAAAGTGAGAGGATGAATTTAAATATGTGTGTCTTATTTTGAGTAACTAGTAGTTATACTCATTTAAAAAAATTTTGATACATAATTATAATGTTAAATATCTTAAAGGGCAATATTTGATGAGGTAATGTAGAATTTGGAGTTCATGGTTTATAGCATTTTCCCATTAATGCATATTTGATAAAATAGTATCTATGTTTACAAAGCTGATAAGACAAGATTAGATAAAACACAAGGAAACAAATTTTAGATTAAGGAAATGTATGTTGTTTCAATTGTTTTGTTTTTTTTTAATTTTTTTTATTACATTTATTTATTCTTTGAGAGACTTAGAGCACAAGTTGGGGAAGGGCAGAGAGAGAAGGAGACACAGAATCTGAAGCAGGCTCCAGGCTCCGAGCTGTCAGCACAGGGCCCGATGAGGGGCTCGAACTCACAAGTTGTGAGATTGTGACCTGAGCCGAAGTCAGATGCAGAACCTACTGAGCCACCCAGGCGCCCCTTCAATTGTTTTTAATTGATGATTTATAGTACTTTGAGAATAAGAAAAAATCGAGGATGCTATGTTTCTGTATATCACTGCAGTAATGTGTTATCTAGATTTCAAGGCATCAGCTAACATAATGTACTTGGCAAGCCAAAGGGAAAACATTAAAGCAAGCTAGCCTTCAGATCTTCATGCTTCTCACCTAGATTATTCTAGTATCCTGGAGTAATTTCTGAATTAATCCACAAAAGATAGAAAGCACTCACAAGTGATGTCTGTAAATTGCTGTCTATTTTGGGGTCTTCTTTTGGACATGAGGCACATTTTTACTTGTTCAAGTGAAGCTCTTTACAAGATTTTCTGACCAAAGTCTAGGGGGGGAAGGGAGACTTTTCTCGTGAATCATACAAGGTGGTAATAAAATACAAACATTTGTTTTTTCTTTAGTTCTAGATACACATAGGTATAGATATAAGTATGGGTAGATGATAGATATAAATATGGAGATGGAATAAGTTAATATTTATCTTTCTTTACATATATATTTGTTAGGTCAACTTTTGGTGGTGAAAGCTCTGTGTGATCCCCAAGAGAAATAGTGTTAGATGCATCAAAAGCTTCCATCCCTATCACTGTCTATGCACTCTTTCTGCCTTACTACTTGGCGTAGATCTGTCATGCTTTCACTAAAGACAGTGAAGGTTCTGACCACGCTAAACAAGTGTGGGTTGGCAAGGCCATGACCTTATTAGAAAATTCTCTCTGAAATCACAAATGGCTAGAATATCAAAATTGAATTTGCCTGATTCTATCCTTTCTGATTTCCCCCAACGCACATCTGGTGCTGTTAATAGCAAGCTAGTTTCTCAGACTTCTGTATTAAATACAAGTTCTCCAGGAAACTTTTGAATGGAAAAATACAGAGAAATTTAAACACAAAAGGGAGTAAGTTTTGGTTTTACAGCAATACATTTACTCTGTAAAGCAATGCATTTATCTACACTTATGCTTTTTACTTGTATATTAACCTCATCTTCTATAGTAACCTGATTTATGCTAATTTCTGCCCCAAAATGACAGCAGAAGCGGAAAGTTAGAGTCACACAGAGTATTTGCTTTACTATTACTCCACCTACTGGAATTGCTTCACTGACCACAAATTCCTAGGGCAGAAACTTGAAAAAATGAGGAAAAGGGGGCTTGGTAGAAGCACTGACAAAATGGTTCTCTTAATATAGTGGTTTAATAATTGATCATTTGAAATGAGACAAGTAATTTTATGGGAGCATAGGTTGAGAGTGTTCAGGAACAGGATGCATTGTTTTACTGTTTTATATTCTCAGTTTTTGAGTTCTGATCATATGGTGTAAAAACTATTTTGATACTAAAAGTCTGTTCTGTACATTATTACAGCATCTATAATTTCTTTATCAGACTTTGATGCTTTTGTTATACAAGCATAATGAAAATAGAATGTCAGTTCTCTGATATTTCAGAAATAAATTCAAACAAAATTCTGTAATATTTTGTTCAGTTTAGTCCTACATAGAAAGGTATTTAAAATGACTTTTGTTACAGGGGCACCTGGGTGGCTCAGTTGGTTGAGTGTCTGACTTCAGCTCAGGTCATCATCTCATGGCTCCTGAGTTCAAGCCCCACACAGGGCTCCATGCTGACAGCTCAGAGCCTGGAACCTGCTTCGGATTCTTTGTCTCTCTCTCTGCCCCTCCCTTACTCATGCTCTGCATCTCAAGAATAAAATAAAAACATTGAAAATTTTTTTAAACAAATGACTTTTGTTACAAATACATTATAGAAGACTTGAACTGCAAATTATATGTTCTAATTTAATAGGTTTTCCAGATTATGTTGGTCAGAGCATAGGAATCCTGTAAGTCCAAATATATTTGCATTTATTTTTATTTCTAAAAATAGAAATAATTATACCTTTTAATTTTGGAGTACCTGAAGAATACGATATAATTGATTTTATTGCATTTAATTAGAATTTAGTTAGAATGAGGATGACACATGATATTTATATGGAACACCTAATTGAGCAGGTAACTCGTCCATTGCTACACATATTTTAAAAATTGGATCTTAAAATAACATAATGAGGTAAAATATTCTGGTATATTCTCAGTTATTAGGCTTATTGTATGTCTTATCTTTATCTTTATTTTATTTTAATTTGTATTCATTTTTGAGAGGGGGAGGGGCAGAGAGAGAGAGGGCAACTCAGAATCTAAAGCAGGCTCCAAGCTCTGAGCTGTCAGCACAGAACCCACAGACCATGAGATCATGACCCAAGCCGAAATCAGACACTTAACCCACGAACCACCAGGGTGTCCCTGACTATATGCCTTATTTTTAAATCAAAATCAGCTGAATTTATTTTTTTAATGAATTTGAAAGTGACTTTCCTTCATAAAAGTATACAAACAGACTGATAATAAACTAATGCTGAATAGTGTGTGTGCGAACTTATATGTGCGAACAAGTATGATATCGAGGACCATTGTCAGTCCCCACATTTATACTGCCTTTTGTTAGATGTACATAAATAAAAATAATAGGACAGACAACTTTATATCAACATTGAATGTGGTTTGGAGCATCTTTCAGCATATTCCATTAACCAATGACTTAATATAGAGACCTTGACCTTTGTATTGTGAATGATTATATAATAAACCTTAGATTAAATACTTCTTCTGTGTTCATACCCAAGAAAGGTAAATGTTTATTTAAATTAGTCATAGACTAAGACATAATCTTTTTGCTGTGATCATTCACAACTGTCCTATAGAATGTGGCACAAATCAGAGATGGTATTATGTTGTTTTTGATGAAAAATACCCTTGTCTGAGCACAAAATGAAATGGAGTTCTTTTCCTCTACAGCACAATGAAAGCATGTACTAGATTCAAGTGAATCAACACAGCTGGTTGCTAGCATTATGATTAGGGATGCACTAGTTTGGATAAAATAAGAAGTGGCCTGAATCTTTGCCCAAAGCTTGAACTGAAATGACCCTAAGGAAGTTAAAATACTTTGACAAACTTGATTTTCCCTCCAATTACACATGCCCTGTTTTTATAATGAAAGAATGGGGACATCCTAGTCTTGATTAGGTTAAATAAGGAAGTTCTATAAATAATAACCAAATGTATAAGAATAGAACAAATCATGTGCTAAATTTTAGTAACCCAAATTTAAAACCCCAAATTGAATGAAAAGAATTTTTAAGTAAATTTTTTTGGGGCCTTGAGTAAATATTAGAAGACTATTAAAAATAATTTTTAATTTTCCACAAGATCTTTGAGGAACATCATTGAAGATTTATTACATGTCAATATACATTTTGGGTGTTTCATGTTTCAGTGATTATTATCGCTCTGTTCTGACCACTCATATTTTGAAAAAGAATGAGTAAATATGTAGCTGTGTGTTCTGTAATATGGCTTGTTAAAAAACAAAATTCAGCTGAGTAAATGGAAAGATCTAAACAGGTTTATTCAATGACTAATGGGGTACCTTCCCACCTAGTAAAGAGAAAGGAGCTCCTATGAGCTGTGCAAAGTGGAAGGATCTTAGTGACAGAAGTAGGGTGGGACAAAGAACTTATTAGCAAAAGAAAAGAAAGGATTATTTCAGAGGAGATCACCTTCCCTTAGGGGGAAATGTGGGGCCAGATGGGAGGTACTAGCAAAAATGGAAGTAGCAAGGAGAGCAAAACTTGTCCCTTTAGTTTAGTCCCTTTAGTTTCCTTGTCTCACTAGGGCTTACCAAAGTGACTCCATTGACGGAGTGGGAGTAGGGGGCTGTTGTTTCTTTTTAACAGGTTTAAGGTATACATAAGAATTTTAGTAAAAAATAGTGTTTCAAGGATGCACATTGTCAGAAATTGAGTTGTCAAAAGTTGACCTAATATGAGAGTTACAGATAAGCAGTCTAGAGGACTTAGAACTCTCAAAGATCCTTACATGGTTAGTAAAATGCATGTAACACTATTCATGTTCTAACACTGCCACTTGCATTGCATTTCCTTCAGGAGCTCAGTAAAAAATCATAAACTGGGCCATAACAGCATAGTGTTCTCCCATGTACTGTCTAATATCTCAGAGTAGAGTCACATGAATTAAAGCCAGTTAGCAGTTACTGAAAATGCAGTTTTAAAAAATCAGAATGTAGAGAACCTCTACGGGGCATATTACTTGCTGGAGCACATCAAAATTAGAACACTTGTTTCCTTTTTTTGTGGAAAGTGGCCATCAGTGTCTTTTTTTTTTTTTTTTTTTTTTTTTTTTGAGGAAGAGACCGAGAGACAGAGAATGAGACAGAGAGGGAGGACAGAAGATCCAAAGCAGCCTCCAGGCTCTGTGCTGACAGCATTGAGCCTGATGTGGGGCTTGAACTCAGGTACCAGAAGATTATGATCTGAGCCGAAGTCAGACACTTAACTGACTGAGCCACCCAGGTGTCCCAGAAGTGGCCAACATTGTCTTAAAAAGGAAGAAGTTTGGAGAGAAAACAGGGAAGAGGAGGAATGTGGAGGATACAGGTAGAAAGGTGATGATAGAAGAAAGACAAAGCAGGGTGAAGAGCAAGGAGCAATCGAGAGAGAAGAAAAAACAAGTGAAGATAATGTGAGAAAGAGCAAAGAAGAAGGAATAAATGCTGATGGTTTCTCTCTAGTTTCCTTTGTTTCCTGTTCACGTCTGTTTACGGCTAAGAAACATGGCTGATGGAAGAGGAGTCTTTCTGCTCCTCACCATCCAGGTGCCAGGCATGAGGGGCAGGCAGGCCTTCCCTCAGAATCTTCTGCATGTT
Organism: Panthera pardus; assembly: GCF_024362965.1. NCBI lineage: Eukaryota > Metazoa > Chordata > Mammalia > Carnivora > Felidae > Panthera > Panthera pardus. The sequence goes on from NW_026526721.1 coordinate 38,696,051, forward strand.
CCCTCTGCTGCTAGTGGACCTGATGGGGTTTTGGAGTGGTTGCTGGGTGGGGAGTGGGGGGGTGGGTAAGGTCTAGAGCCAACAGCCAAGAAAGAACTCTTGAAGACGTCTTTGGTGCAAAAAGGTGATTTTGTTAAAGCACGTGAGCAGAAAGAGCAGCGCTGGAGCTGTGAGGATTGACTGGTTATATACTATGGAGTTGCGGGAGGTAAAGGCAAAAGGGAGGCCTCCAGAAGGACTTTCATGTGCTAAAGAAGACTCCTAAAATACCAGAGGCCTAGCTATTGTCAAGCTAAGATTGTTTTCCCTCTAGTAAGGTATCAACATTAGGACACTAGGGGGCCCTGGAGAAATGTTAACCTCTGTATTTGCCCCAAGTATTTGTCAATGGGCTGCAGGTTATAAGGAAAATTAATTTTACCTGCTATTTCCTTCTTGCCTTTGTTTCCCACATCACTATGGAGGGCAGGGTGATATTACGGAGTTCCAGGAGACAGTCTATAGGTTTCTGGAGATTAGATTATTGATAAGATTGCCTTTTTCTTGTAATTTCCAAGATATTTGTAAACTGATGGAGACTCATGTTCTGCATGACTGTGAACTCTATCAGTTAACCATTTTTCTTTTCTTTCCTTTGTTCTTGGGCAGCCAGGAGTGCCTGAGGAATACCACACATATCCCATGGTTTGGGGGCGGGGGGAGCATTATGCTAGCTTGGCCCCCAGCTTGCCTTGTGATCCTTCATCAGACCCACTGTGTAGGGACGCTTCCAACATTTTCTTTAAACCAAACCTCTTCCATTCTTTTATCTTTTGTGAATAATAAAACTCAATTACAAATGAATTATAATGTCAAAAAGATAATAAGCATTTCAAATGACTACTTAACAAACATTAACTCAAATGTGGTGTTTATTTCAATATGATTTTATTATTACTATTATTTAAAAGCCTTATTCTAAGGACTTGAGATAAAGTATCCCTATAATCTTCAATCTCTTCAAGGAAAATAAACTCTTTTATTCATTGGTCCGTCTTCAAACTCCTCATGTAATTGCTTTGGACATTGTCTACTATAATATTGTGATAGCATAAGAAATTTATATAGTTTGGTCTTTGTCCAGGCTTCTGGTCAGAGGTCCTAAAACTCTTGTAATACCCTAAATAATTCCTAAGTGTAATTTCCTGAGAGTAGTTTTTTGTTACTGTTATTACCTGCTTTTAGGGGGACAAAGCACTGGCTGTTTCTTAAGTAACTTTTATTTAAAATGATAGGCCAAAGTGGTCTATTATGAGGTCGCATGCCCTTGGCCCCAACCACCCCCCCCCCCAATCTAGAATTAGTTAATCAGAAATGCAACGTGAGACTTGAGATTGATTTCTGAAATGTGGGAGAGTGAAGTTTTGTGGTACTGAGCCCTTAACCTATGTGAATCTTTGCTAATTCCAAGCAGGTGTGTCCGACTTGAGGCTACCCAGTTCACTGAGCATTAGAAAATTGCTTGATGTGGAAAAACCCACGTATCTGGTGTCAGAAGTGAATTATAGTAGAATACAGAAAACAGGAGTTTTTCTGTTTGTCTACTTTGACTTTGTCCTAAAGATTCTTTCTTCTCTTTCTCCTCAAGTCCTTGGAATGCTGCTTTTGTGGTAAACACCATTGACTCAGCCCAGTCATAGAACACATGCAGTCCACTTTTGATATCACTCGAACCTAGCTCTCCTCATAGTATATTCTTTATTGTGGTCCTTTTATAGGATGGCTACTGATTTTCCAGTGAAATTGATTCAAAAGTTGGGGGGGGGGAACTACAAATTCTTTTAGCTTTCAACTGTTATTTCTTGCCTGCTTATAAAATGCCTTCTTCCTTTGTGACTCATGCCCTCTGGCTATGCTTTCCCCATTTATACTGGGACATTCCAATGCATACGTTAGAGACTTTGAAAGAGATCTTGCAGCCTCTGTGGGGCTAACTAGTCTAATTCCCTAACTTTGCACATTGTCCATCTCTTGGATTCAGGTGGTATCTACTTGCACTCCACTTAAACAACCTGATCCATAAACTTCACCATCCATTCTAGCAGAGGACCCACCTTACCACTGCATGGTCAGGAAACAATACATCATGAATATTTTCATATATCTGCACCCTAACAGCTTTTTTAAAAAAAGGATATAAGAATGAAAAACAAACCTTGAAAGTTAAAGACAGAGAATGTAGAAGTTCTGAATGTGCCACCTCAAAATAAGCCCATTTGGCATATTTACTTTTTTTTCGTAGGAGAGACCTAGAAATTTACTGTGGAGGAAAGAACATTCTTTTTTTTTTTTTTTTTAATGTAGTTTCCTGTTTTTCTTTTTTAAAGTCTTTTTTTTAATTTATTTTTTTAATATATGAAATTTATTGTCAAATTGGTTTCCATACAACACCCAGTGCTCATCCCAACAGGTGCCCTCCTCAATACCCCTCACCCACCCTCCCCTCCCTCCCACCCCCTATCAACCCTCAGTTTGTTCTCAGTTTTTAAGAGTCTCTTATGCTTTGGCTCTCTCCCACTCTAACCTCTTTTTTTTTTCCTTCCCCTCCCCCATGGGTTTCTGTTACGTTTCTCAGGATCCACATAAGAGTGAAACCATATGGTATCTGTCTTTTTCTGTATGGCTTATTTCACTTAGCATCACACTCTCCAGTTCCATCCACGTTGCTACAAAGGGCCATATTTCATTCTTTCTCATTGCCACATAGTACTCCATTGTGTATATAAACCACACTTTCTTTATCCATTCATCAGTTGATGAACATTTAGGTTATTTCCATACTTTGGCTATTGTTGAGAGTGCTGCTATAAACACTGGGGTACAAGTGCCCCTATGCATCAGTACTCCTGTATCCCTTGGGTAAATTCCTAGCAGTGCTACTGCTGGGTCATAGGGTAGGTCTATTTTTAATTTTTTGAGGAACCTCCACACTGCTTTCCAGAGTGGCTGCACCAGGTTGCATTCCCACCAACAGTGTAAGAGGGTTCCTGTTTCTCCACATCCTCACCAGCATCTATAGTCTCCTGATTTGTTCATTTTGGCTACTCTGACTGGCGTGAGGTGATATCTGAGTGTGGTTTTGATTTGTATTTCCCTGATGAGGAGCGACATTGAGCATTTTTTCATGTGCCTGTTGGCCATCCGGATGTCTTCTTTAGAGAAGTGTCTATTCATATTTTCTGCCCATTTCTTCACTGGATTATTTGTTTTTTGGGTGTGGAGTTTGGTGAGCTCTTTATAGATTTTGGATACTAGCCCGAAAAGAACATTCTTACCATCAGAGACCAGGAGAATTTGAACAAATAAAATTTGTTGAAATAACCATTACCCTCCTTTAGCCTCCCATTATATTTTAGTTACTTTTCGACCTAGTGTATAAGCACTTAAACTAACCATTTTTGGGGGCTTCATTTCTCCCATGTACATATGAAAATAAAACTTCTATGCTTTTCTCTTGTTAATCTGTCTTATGTCAACTTAATTCTCATGCCCAGCCAGACACTAGGAGGGTAACAAAAGTTTGTTTTTTTTTTTTCCTCTCCTACAAAACTTTCAGAGATATTAAGAGACAGTTCTCCTGGAGCCATTTATTTACATTCCAAATGAAAAGAGATGTAGGGATCTTTACCTCCTTTCCCCAGATAGGGTGCCTTTACATTCCAAACCAAAGATCATTCTCTCTCTGGAGAAAAGGTGGGGTAGATGCCAGCTGCCCTTTTCTAAGTTCCCAGAGTCCTGATCTCAGGGATGACCTCCTGTGGTATAAACTCTGTACATGGAGGGTCCATATGGCCCTCACTGAGTTGCCCCATTGGGAATTAGAACATAGGAAATCCTGGCTAAATTTGCTATGAGGATAAATAATCAGTTTGTGCTCTGATCAGAAAACTGTTTTCTGTCAGGATAAATAAATACAGGTCTAAAAATTTAACATGCACTTGGATTATGCAAAAACATCCTGGACTTTTATCCCTTCATTCTTTCTGCCATCTAGCAGGTCAATTCTTATTTCACATTCTTTTCTTCAAGTTTTGTTTTCTTTTGTTTTTCCATCTTGCAGTTGGTTTCTAATTTTTGCATAAATTAGAGATTACCAAGAAGAATCTGTAGTATCCTGTTTCTTATCGTAAATGGGTCTTTTATTTGCATGCACTGAAAAAGTAAGACTCATTTTGTGTTACTCCTGCAACTGCCACATCGAATTTATTTTGATACTTTATTGACTGTGTATTCTAAATATATCTTAAACACTTTTTTCCTCCTAAAACACTTTGATTACTGCCTTTGACTTAGTTTAGACCACATCACTATTGGATGGAATTAGTGAAGCACATACTTTAAAATCAAATTAAGCTGCTGCTGATACTGAACAGAATTTTTGAAGTAGGAGGGCAAATGGCTATTTTTAAATGCCCTTTTTTCAGACCACAATTACTTTGAAGTAGATAACAAATCTTGAACTTGGTCTGAATAAATTGGTTATTTGTTCTAAATCTATACTTAACATTAAGTGGATCTAATCAAAATATATATTTTTTAAGCTCTTGATTATTTTATGGTGAACCTGCAGACTTATTTAGGTATTATGGTTCTGGAATTGTTATGCTAATTACTTGGTAAAAATACCTACTATTCTACCCTGTTGATGATTCACTTATGAGAATTTGCTTACTACTTAGTAGTACATTTGACAGTTGGTAAAACTTTAAATACATTGCAGACTAACACAGAAATTTCAGTCTGTGGTAATTCACATTTACTCACAAAACATATTAAATTGAATATAGCAATTTAGTTTGGGGATCCAGAAAAGTACAATAAAAATTTACAGTATGGGGGCACCTGGGTGGCTCAGTCAGTTAAGTGTCCCACTCTTGGTTTCAGCTCAGGTCATGATCTCAGGGTTCATGAGTTTGAGCCCCACATCCAGCACTGTGTTGACAGCTGCAGAGCCTGCTTGGGATTCTCTTGCTCTCTCTCTCTGTCCCTCCCCAGTGTGCGATCCTGAGTACTCTCTTTCTCAAATAAATAAACATTTAAAAAATGTACAGTATTTTTCTAGGTGTTTGTTTTCACAAATATTATATATGTATAATCAATGTTTATTATTTTTGAGAAACAGAGTGTGAGTGGGGCAGGCAGAGAGAGAAGGAAACACAGAATCCGAAGCAGGCTGCAGGCTCCATGCTGTCAGCACAGAGTCAGATGTGGGGCTCAAACCCACAAAGCTGAGTATTTTCCAACACAAATGCCCATGGCAAATGATAATTACTAGTAAATAAAGGACCTCTAATTCTTCTGATTGTTTTGATAGTTAAAGGATACATATGGAGCAGAGTCTGAAAGCAAGGTCTGGAGAAATAAGTGAATATCTAATAAAGTATAAGGATTAGTCTCCCTGGACATTCAAGAGTGAAAGGAAGAGGAAACGAGTTTTAGGGGGAAGAGATAGGAGAAGGAAAAAAAAAAAGTGTCACTGGTACTCTGTGGGATGAAAAGATAAAATATATTCCAGTATTTGAGTACCTAGGGGAGGAAAAAAAAAAACGTTTTAAGTGCTTATATTTCTTTTGAAGTTGTTTTATTTTTGTAAACAAGATCTATTACAAACACAAGTGCTTTGTGTGATTTTGTGTGTGTTTGAAAATTTAGGAAATGACCTAATTCCACATATGGGTGAATAAAGTGAGGGATAGGAATAACATCCCTAGAAAGGAGAGGTAATCTGTAGGTGAAATTAATTATACAAAGTAAAATCCCAGAAATGTAAGTGATAGATTCACAGCCTCAATAGAGAGGCTTTTAAACTTCTTTGGGTTTAGCCTACATGGGGTTTCATTGATTTGTAGGGCAAAGATAACTAAGTTGTCATCTGAGTTATATATAAAGTATACACTTTCAGCTGTAACTATAGTTATTATTCTTTGTTCATTCACTTATTAAATCATTCAACAATATTACCTGAATATTCACTGTGTGCATACTGAGCATTCACTAGATAATGGGCTGAGGATTGTGAATGCAAAGCTAATTAAAACAATATCCTAGCCCTCAACATCTCACAGGGAAACAAACATGTAGAAAAATAGTTGCAGTATGTGATAGGTGCTAAGGTACAGACATGCACAAGGGATAGAAGGGCTCAGAAAAGGGAAGATCTAACTTGGAAAAATCAGGGAGAGTTTCACAGACATATTAACCTTTTAGCTAAGTAATGAATTATTAGTAGGGATTTCTTAGGAATAGAAAGATATGAAGGGTAATCTAAATAATTATAGATATACCTATCTGTCTGTCTATGTATCTATCATGTGAGAAAACAGAGGTGTAAAAAACATTGGTATGTTCAAGATGACCTAGAAATTTACTGTGTGTAGACCACGTGTGCACATGACACAGCAATGGCAGATAACCTTGTAACCTGGCATGCCCAGTAGAAATATATGCAGGCCACACCTGTAATGTTAAGTTTTCTGGAAGCCACATTAAAAAAGTAAAAAAGAAATTGTGAAATTAACTTTACTAATGTATTTTATTTAACTGGTGCTTCTAAGTTTTTATCACTTCAACATGGAATTAATATACAAATTTTAATAAAATATTTACATTTTCATTTATTGAGGCAAAACTGGTTTATTAGTTTCAGGTGTACAACATAATTTGATAATTTGATATTTAAATAGATTGCATACAATCACCACAGTAAGTCTAGTTACCATTTGTCACCTTACAATTGACCCCCTTTACCCTTTTCTCCCAGCCCTCTACCTCTTTGCTCTCATATTCACCAATCTGTTCTCTGTATCTATGAGTATTATTTTGTTTGTTCATTGGTTTTATTTTTAGATTCCATATATAAGTGAAATCATAGGTATTTGTCTTTCTCCATTTGGCTTATTTCCCTTAGCATAATAGTCTCTAGGTTCATCCATGTTGCAAATGACAAGATTTTCTTCTCTTTTATGGCTAAATGTTATTTCATTGTGTGTATATATCACAATTTTTTATCCATTCATCCATTGATGGACACTATAGTACAGACTATAGTACATATAGAAATATGAAAATTAACAAATCTAGTATTTCTAATGGTGTTAAATGCTTTAGATAAAGATACAGCAGAGATGGGGACTAGGAAATACCAGGGTGAGAGACAGGTTTACAGTGTTAAAAAGGGTTGCCAAAAAAAGTTGTCAATCAAAAGATAAAATTTGAACTCAGATAAAATTGAACTGGAATAAAGAGGAAAACCAGCATTTATATGTCTATGTAGTAGGAGAGTATTCTAGGCAGAAGAAAAAGAAAGCACCAAGGCACTCAGGAAGGGATTTTTCTAGTGTGTTCAATAAGTAACAGGGCATGAACTGAATGAAGAAGAGAATAGTAGGTGATGAGCTCAAAAAGTAATAAAAAGGAAAACAGGTCATGTAGGGTCCTCTAGGTCATTGTAAAAACCTTTGCTTTTGCTGTGAGATGGGAAGCCATTGGAGGGTTTTTGGCAGAGAAATAACGGTCTGACTTATATTTCAAGAACCTTCTGAACTGTGTTGAGAATAGGCAGTAGGGAAGAAAAGAGGAGAAAGATAAGTTGGAAGCTATTGCAATAATCCAGATAAATAATGGTGTGAACTAGGATGTCATGGTGGAGATAGTTTGAAATGGTCAGTTTCTGGGCACATTTCAAAATGGACATAATAGCATTTGCTGACAGACTGGCTGTGGGAATGGTTTAGCTTAATTACTTAGAAAGATCAAGTTTTCATGTATTGAAATAATAAAGAATAGAGGAGGAAAGGTAACAGTATGAGGACTGAGACTTCTAAATGGGAATATTGAATCTGTAATTGGAGTATTTGATATGGAGCTCAGAAAGGGGTCTGAGCTAGGGATAAATTTCTGGGAGTTGTAAAAATGGAAATGGATATTAAATCAATGGGACTAAAGATTACCAAGGGTGTCAATGAAGACAGAGAAAGAAAGAGGAGCAAGGACTAATCCTAAGGCTCTCCACATTGGAAAGATGAGATAATGGAGAAGGATGTCATGAAGGGTAATGGGAAGAAATAACCACTAAAGTAGGAGGAAACTAGGGGAATGATCTCTAAGCATAGTCAAGAGTATGTTACTTGAGGCCAAGTCAGATGATACCTGAGGATTCTCCATTCATAGCCGACTCTGATAAGAGGAATCATGAGTGAAGTGGTGGGGGTAACATGCTAAATGCAGTGAATTCAAGAGAAAATGCAAGTATGGAAATAGAGTTGTAGTACAGGGAATGAAATATTGAAGTATTTGCTGTAAAAGCAGAGCAAGGAAACTGGGTATTGTTAGAAGGGGATATAGAGCCAAGAACTTTGTATTTTTATTTTACTTTTTAAAAAAATTTTTTTTAACTTTTACTTATTTTTGAGACAGAGAGAGACAGAGCATGAATGGAGGAGGGTCAGAGAGAGGGAGACACAATCTGAAACAGGCTCCAGGCTCTGAGCTGTCAGCACAGAGCCCGACGTGGGGCTTGAACTCACGGACCGCGAAATCATGACCTGAGCCGAAGTCAGTGGCTTAACCGACTGAGCCACCCAGGCGCCCCTTTACTCTTTTTTTTTAAATGTGAGGGATTATAGAATATTAGTATGCTACTGGTGATAATTCAGTAAAGATGGATAAATAATGATGTAGCAGAAAGAGAGTCACTAAAGTTATGTTCTCGTGGGGATGAGAAAGAGTGCCATGCATATGAGGATAATTGATCTTAGAACATAATTGATCCAACAGAAGGGAAGGAACATGGGACAGATAGATTAGTTGCCTCTGCTGGAAATTCCTTCCTGATTGCTTCTTTTTCCCCAAATAGGAAACAAGATTATTAGCTGGGAGTGAGGACAGGGGAAATAGAGTTAAAGATGCAAAGAGGGAAAAAAACTTTCTGTGGTATTAAATGGATTAAGGGAAATGCATTTTGATTTCTTGGTACCACTAAACAGCACACTTGGTGTTAGTGATTATGAATTTAAAGTGAGGCCAGTCACCATGGTTGGCTATTTTTCTCTAGCCATGTTCATCTATATGGGTACAAGTGTGGAATAAGCTAGGAGTGTATTTAACTAGAGGTGATGTTTGTTAAGTGACTATGATAAATAATGAGAGTAGCAGAAAGTTAAAGGTTGGTGTTCAATTTCTCATGTACAAAAGTTATTCATTTAGTGATCATTTACTCTATATTATTCTTTAAATAATATTGGTGGTTAAAATGCAACAATGCAAAGGTGTGTAAGGTAAACAAATTCATATTAAAATCCACTGCAGTTCCATGCCCAGAGGTACCTACTATAAATAGTTTCATGTCTATCCTTCTAGACATTTTCTATGAATACATAAACAGGTTTTTTTTTAAACCAAATATTGCTTCACACTATTTATATGGTTCTGGTACTTACTTTTTTCACTCAGCAATATATCACAGGCACACTTCCATGCTGGTACTCAGAGATCTCATTCCACAACTGTATTATGCTATTGTATTGCTGAGCCATAATTTTTTAAAATAATCATTTTTTTGATTTAAGTTTTTTCCCAGTATTTGCCATTATGGATAATACAAAAATGAACATCCTTATCCACAGTTTATTAGTCTTTGAATTATTCCTCTAGTGCAGATTATTAGAAGAAGGGTTGGTTAGTCAAAGAATGTGCACTATTTCAGTCTCTACTGAATGGTAGCCACAAAGAGCATAGCAATTTAGTTTTTTTTCCAAGTTCTCAACACTACATATGAAAAATTGTAACTTGTTTAAGTATATGTTCATGAAGTTATGAAGAGTTTGCGTATCACTTTTCAATTTACATTTTTTTTAAGTTTTATTTTTAGAGAAGGCATGAGCGGGGGGGGGGGGGCAGCGGGAGAGAGAGAATCTTTTTGTTTTGTCTTTGTTTTTGAGAACATAAGCAGAGGAGAGGGGTAGTAGAGAGAGAATTTTAAGCAGGCTTTATGACCAACATGGAGCTAGATGTGGGGCTAGACATGGGGCTAGAAGCGGAGCTTGATCTCATGACTCTGAGATCATGACCTGAGCTGAAATCAAGAGTCATATATGCTCAACTGACTAAGGCACTCAGGCATCCCTCATTTTACATTTTAAAAACTGAAATATTTTAAGTGCACAAAATATATGTATAACAAACATGCAAGTACTGATGAGATTGAAATGTTTTAATATTTGGGGCCATTGTTTCAAGTTTCTTATTTATTCTATTTCATTTAGAATTTCCACACAGATCTTCGATTATTAGTCTGTATTTCCATTTTTCCCTTCCTTCCTTCCTACCTTCCTTCCTTCCTTCCTTCCTTCCTTCCTTCCTTCCTTCCTTCCTTTCTTTCTTTCCATCACAGGGAAACATTACCCTGAAAATATTTTTTCTGCTTAACATGTTATGTATTTTACAGTTACCTTTTTGTCTTCCTCCTCCACTAGTCTTTAAGCACTGAGGGGAAGAATTCATGTTTATTTGGTTCACTTTGAATCTCCAGTAGCTACTCAATAAGTAATTGTCAAATGAATAAAGAACAAATTAATAGGAATGTGTATTTTCACTCCAATCATTGTACTTTTAACACAAATATAAGTATTCATGAAATATGTATATCTTAAAATTTGATATAAATGGAATCATAGTGTATGTGTCCTTTTGAAAACTGGGTTTTTTGACTCAACATTTCATTTTTGATACCTACTCATATAAATTCTTTTTGATCTAGTTCATTCATGTGAATTGTATTGTCCATTCTCATTGGAATGATTTCTTCATTCCCTAAGGGACAATAAGGTTATTTCTCACTTTTTCACTTAGAAATGCCATGACCATAAAAAAGAGAAATTGCCAAGCCAAAGGATGCACGTATGTGTATTTCAATTACACTAGTATTGCTAAATTTCTTTTTAATATGATTGTATCAATTTAACCACCCCCCCCCAGAACTACTTCCCTGTACCTTCACTAACTCTTTAGTTGTGCCAGACTGATGACAGTAAAATTGTACATAATTATTACTATTTTATTACACATTTGCCTGGTTAACAGCAAGATTAGGTGTCTTTCAAATTTGTTTTATCCATGTGGATACCCTTTCTTTTTTTAGGGGATTGTTTGTTTGTTTTGTCATATCCCCACTACTCCCCCCAATTTTTTGCTTTTCCTTATTGCTTGTAAATATATCACATATAACAAATATACATCTATTCTGAATAGTAATCTGCTATCCAGAAATAAATAAATAAATTGGTCTTTATGGTGATATATTACCTTTGGTGCAGAATTAACGTTATTTTCCTTTATGTTTTTATTCTTTTTTTTTTTTTAACTATCTTTTCTTATACCAGGGCATAAAGTTATTTCATATTTTTCTAATTTTTTTTGCGGTTATAGTGCACATTTAGCTTTGATAAAAACAAATCTTCCCTAATTTCTTGCAAACAGAATGAGTTGGGGATCTAACATTGTATTTTCCCATGTAGACAGTAAATTGTCTCAGAACATTCTCTGATCTGTCCTTCCTTTCTTAAGTGATTTGTAGTGCCGATGAAATGATATGCAAAGCACCCACATATTATTTTGTCAGTTACCTATTGCTAATATGGCAACAGATTACGGCAGATTTAGTGTTTGAAGTAATACCATAAATTTATTGTCTCACAGTTCTAGAGGTCAAGGTCCAAAATCATTTTCACTGTGTTCAAGTCAGGGTGATGGCAGACTGGCTTCTTCGGAAGACTCTGGGAGAGGAATGATTTCCCTTACCTTTTTCAGCTTTTGAGGCTGCCTATATTCCTTGGTTTGTGGCCTCTTTCTTCATCTTTAAAGCATGTCATTCTAATAGCTGCTTCCATCATCACATCACTTATTGTTCTGCAGTAAAGTATCTCTCTGCCTCCTTGTATTAGGACACTGTGATTCCATCTAGGCCCTGATCTCTAATCCAGTATGGTTATCATATCCCATATCCAGATCCTTTTTCATATGAGGGCACAGAGGGTCCAGAGGTTAGGGTTTAGATAACTTAGAGTCATTTTTCAGCCTACTACAATTAATTTAATATTTTTTCTTAAAGAAATGTTGAATATTATAAAATAGTTTTCTTTCATCTATTGAGATACTTTTTCTTAAATATGTTAAATGTAAAATCTTGTATTCCTCAAATAATTTTGACTTGCTAATACTTTATTTAAAATTGTGTCTGAAGCTTTTATACTTGTATTTTTACATGAAATTTATCTGTAATTTTTCTCATAGTGCCCCTATCTAGTTTTGATATCAAAGTTACAATTATTTGGATAGATTTCTGTTTTATCCCCTAATGTCTGAAATAATTTGAATAAGACAAATGCCTGTTTCTAAAAAACTTTAAAATAATCTCTTATAAAATAGCTGGATCTAGATATTTTTAAAATGTATGTTGTCGGAGATGAATAAGGAAAAGTGAAAACTTTTAATATTCAATTTTTCTAATGGCATAGGACTATTGAGATTATATCTTACTTTTTCAGTAAGTTGGGGAAATTCATATTTTGTCTAGGAAATCATCTGTTTCATGTTTTCAACATTATTTGTACTTTTTAAAATCCTTATTTTTTAATCTATATCCATTTTTTTTTTCCATTTTATGTCTTGACTATTTTCACTAAAGTCTTTTGTGTATCATTTACATTTCACAGGTGTTATGTCAGGATTTCATGGTTGAATTCTGAATAGTTTTAACCTACAATTTAAAGTTTATTTTCATTGATGAATAATTTAAGTGTGTTTTGCAAATTCCCAAAGACATGCTGATTACTATTTTATTATTGATTTTTAAAATTATTCTGTGGTCAGATAATGTAGCTTGTTTGCTAGTAATGCTTTGCAATTTTAGAGACTTGCTTTTAATGGTTAATTTTTATTAATTTTTAATGTGCATATTTAGCAAAAGATAAAGTTAGTATCTCTAAAATTAAAAATGTAAGCATATTATGGTATTATTAAAAGTATGTTTTATTCTCTCACATAATACTTTTGTCTAACACTTTAGACTCTAAAAATAAGATAGAATTAAATACTGATTTGTATAATTATTCCTATTTTATACAGTCAGTTCCTGATTCATTTTTAACCAAATGCTTAACAATTTTTGTGACTAACATTGTTTCTCCTAGTCTATCATTCAGAGAAAGGCAATCACAAGTTTTAGAGCATCAGCTGTTTTCAAAGTAATAGGAAATTATTTCAATGTTTTAACAACTAATATGACTCTTTCAGTAAATACTAGGTGAATAATAGGGTCCAGAAGCAGTAAATATTATTCAGTTTCCATTAGAAACTCCATTTTCAACTTCCGTTTTAAGTAGTGATTTACCAGAGTATAGACTACCAGATTTATATATGCTTTCATTCAGCATGATGAAAATGTTTTGTCCCCTTTTGATGGAGTGACAATTCAAGTTTTAGTCTTATCCCTTTGCAAATAAGCCAACTTGCTTCCCAGTGGATTTAATACTATTTTCTATATTTTATTATTATGTAGTTACATTATGACATGACAAGAGTATAAATAAGGAATGTTTGCATCATGTGTTATCTTCAAATTTTGCCTCTTTTTTCATACTTTCCTTTGAGAACTCAAGTGCGTATTAGAATATCTCATTTTACCCTTAGTGACTCTTCACTATTTAGTCATATTTTCCATCTCTGTTGCCTTCTAGTTAATTAGTGTGATGACCCAGTTCTCCAATTTTCTTTCAACTCTTTGATTTACAATATATCACATTTGAGGTGTTTTTTTTTTTTTTTTAATTTCACTGTCTATATGTTTTCATTTTTAATGAAAATTCTATTTGGTTCTATTTGGTCTGTCTCCAATCCACCTGAGAGTTTTTCATCCTCCTAAACACAATTATTCCATTATGATCAGAATAATATTAAATATACGTATTTTAGTTTATGTTTTCGATTACTATAATGCTACATAAATTATATCATATTGTACCTAACATGTTCTGTGCCTCCTAGTGATTTTAATTAATATGTTTTATCTTTATTATGCTTGTGAGTTGAGTTCTTAGAAAACTTTCTGGTTGTTATTTGGTTGTTTTGTTTTCATGTGAGTCTCCATGGTCTGGATTATGGTGCATCTGTTCAGAGTGGTTTTGCAACCACTGTTTCTCTTTGTATTTACAAATATATCACCTCTTGTCTTAACTAGGGTTCTCCAGAGAAACAGAACCAATAGGATGTGTATGCATGGCAAGTTTTGTTTTAAAGAATTAGTTCCTTTGATTGTGGAGGCTGGCAAGTCCAAAATGTGAAGGATAGACTGGCAGTCTGAACACACCCAGGGAAGTGTTGTAGTTCAAGTTCTAAGGCAGTCTGTTAGCAGAATTCCTTTCTCTTGAGGAAGGTCAGTCTTTTTCTTAAGGCCTCAACTGATTGGATGAGGCCCACCCACATTACGGAGGGCAGTTTGCTTTACTCAGAGTCTACTGATTTATTTATTTTTTTTAACATTTATTTATTTTTGAGAGAGATCTCAAGAGAGAGCACAAGTTGAGGAGGGGCATAGAGAGACACACAGAATCCAAAGCAGGCTCTAGGCTCCAAGCCGTCAGTACAGAGACTGATGCGGGCTTGAACCCACAAACCGTGAGATCATGACCTGAACTGAAGTCAGTCGCTAAACCGACTAAGCCACCTAGGCGCCCAGAGTCCACTGATTTAAATGTGTTAATTCCATTCAAAAAATACCTTCACAAAAACATCTGTGAAATTTGATCAAACATCTGGATGCCATGACCTGGCCAACTGATACATAAAATTAACCATCACATTTGCTTAGAACAGAATTTTACATTGATTTCTTAGTGTCAGAATTTCCAGATACTGGAAATTATTAGAAAGATTTACCACCTATCTGTGAGTGGCATTGGGAGAGTCACCAGTCTTCAAATTCCCAACAAAAAAAGATAAAAGTTTCCTAGTATCTCCCTTCCCCTGTGATTTTTTTTTTAATCTAGCTATTCACTAATTTGGAAGCTTTTCAAAGTTGGCCACATATCTAACTCTTGACCTTCCAGAAACTCATAGCCTGTTCAGCTGTCCTTGTGAAATTAAAGCTTATCCACTAGTTTTTGTAGGTGGACAAATGCTTCCCTGGGTAATGACATCTGCCTTCTGTTTTTGTTTCCTTTCTCTTTTTTTCCTTTTCCTTCTCCTCCTGCTCTTCTGATAAACTAAATTATAATTTTATAATAAGTTTATCTTCAATTTCCAGATGTATTTAGTAGGCAAAACTTTTGCCACATGACCTATACCAGAAGTTTGAAAAGCATGTGTTTTTTATATATACATCTACATATGCATGTACATGTTTTTCTCTAAACTTCTATTAATCTTGTGCTCATTTTTTATTGAGTTTTTAAAATATTAAGAGCCTTTTGCCACATTAAAGACATTAGGCATTTCTTGTTTTGTATATGTTTTTCCACTTTGCCTCTTTAAAATGTTTATATTTTGTTAAAAGTTATATAGTCTGATTGAGTTCAGTCATGATTATAAAAAAATTTCCCCAATTCTAAAATATACAACAGAAATAAAATCACTTTTAATTTTAGTTCTTTTATGTTTTTTAATTTATATTTAAATCCTTAAGCCTACAGAAACTATTTTAACTTAAGGAGCAAGTTTGGTATTTGGGTTTACTTTCTCATAAATAATTAGGCAGTTAACTTTACACTAATTTTAACTAATCTGTCTTTTCCCCACTCAACGTAATCATTTTATGGATGAAGGAGCTTAGCCAGAGTATGACTTACTTAATATTCTAGGTAATTAACAATTAAGATGGGACTTAACTGAAATCTCCATATAAAATACAGTCCTCTAACTACTTAACTCTTCTGTGATTCCTGTTAGTCTAGTAAAAATTTTATTATCTTTAGCACTCTTGGGATAACAATTTTTTTTTTGTCAAAAGCATTCAAATTTCTTCTAAGTGCCAGTATTGATGCAGAATGTTTAAGTATGCATTTATTTGTGTTTGTAAATTCTCTCAATGAAAAATATCATAAAACTTATAAGAACAACACCTTTATTGAGTAGCAGCTGAGTAATAGCCATAATAACAACTGAGCGCAGACTGTAATAAAGCAAAATACATTAAAAAGATGTGAAACATACATAGGGAAGATTTAATTGGTGTTTATTTGTTCATAACGTAAACTTTATGTAGAGAGGTGGCTTTTTAAAACTGGAGTTTACAGTAATGGGACGTAAAAATTCAACTAATGATATTACCATACATACCATGACTGCATCCTAATTAAAATACAGAGAAATTTGGTGCTCTAATTTTTTTTTTTTTTTTGCTATTAATTTGTTGTTCAAATATATAATAATCCCTCTGAAAAATGAATGCAGGAAACAGGTATGTAGACAGGAACAAGAGAAGTTGTGCTCATTAAATGATTATGGAATATTGAAATAAGGCAGTGAAATCTGTGCATATGTATGTGTATATATGCTGCCAGGTCTACTTTAAACCACTCAATTAGCACGTATTTGAAGTATGTATAAGTAGTTATAAAACACTGTTTCTGTTCTTTTTTATCTTGATTTATTTTTAAGAGAGAGGGAGAGACAGAGGGTGAGCAGGGAGGGGCAGAGAGAGAGGGAGACACAGAATCCCAAGCAGGCTCCATCCAGGTTCTGAGCTGTCAGCACAGAGCCCGACGCAGGACTCGAGCTCACGAATGGCGAGATCATGACCTGAGCCGAAGTCCGACGCTCAGCCAACTGAGCCACCCAGGCACCCCACATTGTTTCTGTTCTTATATGATTTAATATTTGTTTAGGAACATTGATACACAGAGATCAGTAGTATAAATATAGATATTATGACTCAAATAATGGGAAAGGAAATTAAGCTATAGATTTTGAGAAATGAGAGGGTAGTGTGGTCAAAAAAATGATGACGTAAAGTTGAGATCTGGATGATTTTTTGTTCCCTTTTAGATATTCAGGCCGATAGGTGACTCAAGCAAACAAATAGTCTTTTATAAATTAAGAGAGCTATATATAGTCAAACATACAAACATTGAGGTTGAATTTTACCCCATTATAAAAGAATAAATTAACTTTAATTTATATGATTTGTTGCTATTTTGACCCAATACAACTTCTGACAATCCAGTTATTTCACCTATCTTATCAGACTATGCATATGGTTTGGTAAGTCCATATATAATAATTGAAGTAATAAAGTCAAGTTCAGGTATCTTATGAACACCAGAGCAAGAATTATTTGATGGTGGAGTCTAGTAGAATCTCTTTCAGTATATCTTATTTTAATAGGGAAAAGGGGAGCCTGGGTGGCTCAGTCAGTTAAGCCAGGGCTCTTAATTTTAGCTCAGGTAATGATCTTGCACTTAGCGGGGTATAGCCCCATGTGGGGCTCTACACTGTCAGCGCGGGACTCTCTCTCTTTCCCTCTCACTGAACCCCCACTATCACTCACGTGCATGCTCTCTCAAAATAAATATTTAAAAAAATTTAAATGAGGAAATGGTACAATGTAGAGTTGTGCAAATAAAGCCTGAGATTGAAGGATGGGGGACTAAAGGCTCAGGCTGTAATTTCCAGGACTTTTTTTCCTTGCTGGGTGATTTCTGGCACACTATCTATGTTCTTTGAGCCTTAGCATCCTGAATTGTAACTGTAACATAAGGAAAATTACAATGTCCGCAGTATCTAATGCTCAGATTTTTGAGGGTCAATTAAGAATTTGTAATATGTAAGCAGGCTATCACCAACCTTTCTCTGAGCTGCCTCAGCATCTTTAAATACTAGGAAGCCATTATCTATTAAAGGATCATTGGTACTGGGTCTTTGGACCTTATTATTCTACACCAGATGAAGCCAGGGTATTGCTGGGGCATGGTGAACAAAGACCTGATATTCCTGTATTGAAGTTCCAGTATTTAAGTCTATCCCCCTCAGACCCTTTTCTCTTTGATTTTACAATACTAAATGGAGAGAACAGGAAAAAAATATCCTAAAATTATCAGTGATAATTTTTAAAGGAAACAAAACCACAATAGAGCAAAAAAGTTTATGGGCCTCCTTTCATGCACACACTGGCACAAAAAATAAAAGCTTAAATTTATCTTCATAAGAAGAGATGAAAAATTAGGCAAAATTCAGAGCAGAAATGGAAAAGTCAGAAGCATCCACAAAGCAATTAAACTGTAAAGTGCCTAACACTGGGGTCGCCTGGGTGGCTCAGTCAGTTAAGTGTACAACTCTGGCCCAGGTCTTGATCTCTCAGTTCATGAGTTCCAGTGCTGCATTGGGCTCTGTGCTGACAGCTCAGAGCCTGCTTCAGATTCTGTGCCTCCCTGTCTCTCTCTCAAAAATAAACACTCTGCCTCTCTTTCAAAAATAAACATTAAAAAAAACAAGTGCCGATTACTCAACTGCTATTACAAATCCAAGATTTGTTGCAATATTGGTTCTCTGTGAAGAGTGGCCTCTGTTTTGTTTTTTTTTTTTTCTTAATGGGGGGGATGAGCTGTATTTTCATGCTTTAATCTTAAAAGCATAAATTTATAAGCTGTATTTTTAATGGAATTATTTTCTATAAAATTAAAAAGATTCAAATACTTTATAAAGTAATCAACCCTACCCAAGTTTCCTGCATTACTACAATATACCAGTCAAAAGGATATTATGCTTTGAAATTCAAATACAAATTTTTAAAATTTTAATAAAATGTATGAACATTTAATAACATTATAATGAAAATTATGATAGAGTATTAAAAATTGTATTAAGTATTTATAGCTCAAATAGCTGCTTGAAATTATCCCTATTAAATTGCATTCATTAAAAATTAATTATTAATTCGTATGTATTTTTATATTGGTGTTTGAGTTGGGATTCATGTTTTCAATGCCTCTGGACCTTATTACCTTCTAGTTTTTTCAGTAACCCTTTAAATAAGGCATCTTCTCCTTCAAAATAAGACCTGATTCTGCCGTTTTGAATTTGTGCTTTTTCTTACCCATATATATTTAGTATTACTGTGTAATATCATTAGTGCTGCCAGAATTATCATGAAATAACATAAAAATATGACATTATTTCCCATGCTTATAAATGTCATATCAACAATCAAACTGTCCATATATTTTATTGAAACACCTTGTTTCTTTCTATACCACTGCTTCCTAATAACAAGAGATGTGACCATCTGAGGATTATCAGAGCAATATAGCACAAAGTGTGGCTATAAATTTAAAGGTGGTTTGGGAGTGATTCTTAAAAATGTAATAAATCTTATGGATGAAAGGATATTTACTATTATTTCTTGAATTTTTCTCCTTTATTATCACGGATTTCTCACCATTCCTCAGCTGTTGATAGAATGCAAACGAGAGAGAACACATGATGATCCAGTATTAATTAAAATATTGCCTCCTTAGTGAGATTTTCTTTGGCACGTGAGATCTTCCCTGACTATTCTATGTAATAATTTAACCACTTTCAAACTTGTTAATTATTTCCCCTGCTTTATTTTTTTCTCAACTCTTATCAAATAACATATCCTATATTTCGCTTCATATCCATGTTCACTGTTTCTTCTCACCAGAAAGTAAGTTCCGTGAAGGCAAAAATATCTTCCTTTTTTAAATGTTTCTCTATAGTACTTGGCATATTATAACCACTAATACTTTTTCAGTAAATAAATGGAAAAGACGATACAGCTAGAAAACTTAAAAACAGACATTGCAGTTAAGAAAATGACAACTTTTAATATTTACCTATTATAAAATTCTCTTATTTCTGGTTACAGTTGTGTGACTTTTGGTAAGTGTATATCATTTAACCACCTCTACAAAAAAGATGAAGAACAGTTTCATCAACCGAAGCATTGCCTGGTGTTGCTTCTTTATAGTAGACCATTCCCTTTACTCTTAAATCCTAGATACCATAGTATTTCTCCATTCTTATGATGTTCCAGAATAACATAAAAATGGAATCATATGGTTTATAGTCTTATTAGTGTGGTGTATTTCACTTACAGTTCATTTGTGATATATCCATGGTGTTTTATTGTTGAGTAGTGTTTGATCATATCGATGTGCCAGGTTTTTTTTTTTTTTTTTAATCAAACAAAAATGGGATGGTATCTAGTTTTTTGCAATTAAAAAGAAAACTGCTTTATACATTACAGACATATTATCATTTTTCTTAGGTAGGTATCTACAAACTACATAAATATTCATGTATTTTTAACTTTGTAAAAAACTACCAAGCTCCTTTATATAGAGGCTCTATTATTTTGCATTCTCACTGGTAACATGTGAGACTTCTAGCTGCTCTGCATCCTCACCAATATTTTTATTTTCAGTTTTAATACTGTTGTTGCTTTTTTTTTTTGTTATGTGTTTGAGGAAGTTCAATTTATCAACATTTTTAGAGGGATCATACTTTTGGTCTCATATCTAAAAATATTTTGCCTAAAACATGGCCACAAGATTTTTTCCTGTTTCCTAAGTTTTACATTTACATCTATGGTCTAATTTGAGTTAATTTCTGTTAAAATGTGAAATATGGGTCAAGTATCAATTGTGCATGAATGCTCAATTTTTCCAGCACCATTTGTTGAAAAGACTATCCTTTCACCTAAAATTATGATTTCACCTTTGTCAAAAATCAGTTGATCATATATGTTGGGTCTGTTTCAGAACTCACCATTTTGTTCTATTTATATGTGCATACTTTGGACAATACCACACTGCCTTGATTACTCTGTATTAAGCCAGTATCAAGTGTGAATTCAACTGTTTTATCCTTTTCCATATACACTTTAGAGTAGTCTCTTTAATATCTTCAAAATATACTTGGATTTTGATTTAGATTACATTGACATAGGTCAATTTGAGGTTTATTGATACAACAGTAAGTCTTCCAATCACAAACTTAGTATGTCTTTCTACTTGTTAGGTCTTTTTTTATTTCTTTCATCAGTGTTTTATAGTTGTTAGCAGACAGACCAAGACCATATTGTGTTAGATTTATAGCTAAATCTTTTGTTTTTGTGTGGTCTTGTAAATGATATTGTTTAGACCTTTTTATTTCCAAGTCTTTAATTCTATTTGTAAAAACAACTGATTTTTGTACTATTGAGCTTGTATATTGCCATCTTGCTAAATTCACCTATTAGTTCTAGGAGCTTTTTGTGTAGAGTCCATGAGATTTATGTGTTGTCTATAAATAGGGATGGTTTTATTTCATTTTTTCCAACCCCTATTTTATAATTTTTTTTCTTTCCTTGCTGTACTGTTTAGAACGTTCTGCATGTACTGAATAGGAATGAAGAGGCTACTTCATTAATTTTTCAATCTTACTCTCTTTGTATTTGAAAATTTCTACTGATCTTCGGATTCACTGATGTTTTTGTTCTGGCGCCTCTATTCTGATATTGAGGCCATTTAACTTTTTTTTTTAAATTCAGATATATATATATATATATATATATATATATATATATATATATATACACATATATATATTTCTAAAATTTCTGTTCATATTTCTTATGATTTATGTTTTTTCTGCTATGAACTTCTACTTTCCATTCAAGAGTGTTTAATCTTAACAGATTGATACTACAGTCTTTGTGCTGGCAATACTGGGTTGACAACTGATGGTGTTTGCACTTGATGATTAGTCAGATTTTTATCCCACAACCCTTTGGTATAGTGTTATTTCCTATTGTACTTTGGACATTTGTCAAATCCTCTGGAGAATGTTGTTTGTTGCATCATTGTTCTTTTAAAAGGCAAATGACATGGCAAGTTCAGAAGGCAAATTTTATTTCATCTTTAGTGGCAGTAGTTACAATGTCAGTGTGCCTTCAAAATTAGCAATTGTGTTACTCAGGACTTCATCTGGGACTAAAATATTTGGTGGAAATTTTATATCACAGTTCAATTCTGAAACACTACACTCTGTTATTGGGTGTTGATCTTGGTGATGAGTCAAGGTCCATGTATTTTTTCATACACAGGGCTAGGGAATCTGCTCTTCTAGCCTACTCTTCTTCAGTATTTTATTCACAATTTCTAGTACCCAGGGCCTCATTCCCTAGCTCTTCTGGATGGAAAAATAATTTCTCTCAGAATTTTATCCCCTGTCCTGTCACACAATTATATATGACTGGGTCCATCCTTGAGAGAAGATGTCAAACAATGAGAATAAAATAATGGTGATTCTTTACACGTACTTCATATCACAGGGGTTTCTCTGGCTAAAGACAAGTGTTTTGTCTCTTTATGTGTTTTAGGAGCCCTTGTCATAGCACCATGGCAGTTCAGCTTTGTGAGTGGGGCTGGCCTGAGAGTAGGGATCGGAGAAAAAAACGTATATTTTTCTCTCACCTCTGGGATTTCAAATCCCCTGGTCTCCTGGAAAGACAGAAGGGCTCTCCCTACAAGATTTCCTTCTCTGCCTGCTCTGCAGTTCTTCAGTTCAGACCACATTCAGGTGAAACAAAGCCAGGTAAGAAAGGAAGGCAGGCAACAGAAAACTGACCACTCTCCCAGTCAGTCAGCAAGTGCTGACTTTTCATCCAATCTGTTTGCCACTGTTCAGTTTTGAGAGTCCTGGTGTAGCTACTTTGTGTACTGTGTCCAGATTTTTAGTTGTAAAAGTGGTGGCAGGGGGATAGGATGGGGAGTGGGTTTGCTCTATCTTAGCCAGCACCAGAAGTCAGAAAACACACATGTAACTCTACTGCTATCCATGATTTTATTATTTTTTTAACGTTTATTCATTTTTGAGACAGAGAGAGACAGAGCATGAATGGGGGAAGGTCAGAGAGAGACAGGGAGACACAGAATCTGAAACAGGCTCCAGGCTCTGAGCTGTCAGCACAGAGCCCGACGCAGGGCTCGAACTCACAGACCGCGAGATCATGACCTGAGCCAAAGTCAAGCTCCCAACCGACTGAGCCACCCAGGCACCCCTCCAGGATTTTACTTAAGAAGCCAAGTGGAATCCAATCACATACATTTCACTTGTTAAGGATACAAACCATGAATATATTTTTAAATGTAAAAAAGTATTATGGTTTATTAGCTATGTGCTAGAATCTATTGTTATATGTAAAAGAAATGTAAATATTGGGAAAAATAATGGTGTTCTAATAGAAGATGAGAATATGTGAAGTTGTGAAGAAAGGTCTGAGACCTCCTAATGTCACTTAGCTGGAAAGAGAGCAGTATTCAAACCTCAGTCTGTTTACAAACTTGGGCTCATAAACACTATGCAATGTAGCTTAAGAAAGACTATTTTCTGATTTATAAGAATTTGTGATTCTTGGGGATACTTAATTCAGTCGGTTAAGCTTCCAATTTAGGCTTAGTTCATGATCTTGTGGTTCACGAGTTCTAGCCAAATGTTGGACTCTGTGCTGACAACTCAGAGCCTGCTTTGGGTTCTGTGTCTCCCTCTTTCTCTCAAAAATAAATATTAAGGGATCACAAATTCCTTTTTTTTTTAAGAGAAGATCTGAGAAAGGGAATATCAGAATATCCAGGCATTCATTCGGGTATTCATTTGCAAGAAGTTTTTGAATAATACCTTTAAGATACATGTTAATATCATGTGTATTATAAGGCATGAATCCTGTCCTCATAAGGCTCATATTGTAATAGAAAAAGTTAGTTTGTCCATCAGTACACAATTACAAAACAATGTGATTAGTACACATTGTGGATTGGCCAAGGTTATCCTTTGGGAAGGGAAAAAGAAAATTTTGTTAAATGTTAAGGCTTAAAGAATGATAAATGAAGTGATACAGAGAGAAGGTCAGGCCATCTAGAAGGACTAACAATGTAATGGCATGACAAGAAAAAGGACCAAAATTATTGCTACTCATGACCAGGCTTGTATTAGCTAAATTCTCACCACAAGTCCATCAAGTCATTATTTTAGGACAAATTTTGGTGAAGCAAGTGACATCTTGTTACTTATCTCCAGGAGTAGAAAGCTGAACGCTTCTGCCCACTGCCTGTTGGTATTGGAGTGTGTACGGAAAACACACTGTGGTCCAGTAATGGATGTAACAGTGCTGTACTCAGAGAAGACACAACAAGAGCAGCTTCCATAGGCAACATTAGTTAGTTCCCTGAGGCCAGCAGGTCTCTTGTGGCAGCCAACACAGGCATTTGACCTACAAGAATTGTTTTTGTAGAGCACTAGGATCCCATCCTCTTTTCAAAGGGGACAGGTGTGGCAAGATGGTTGGCTAGGTGCCATATACTTAAACAGAACAAAGTAGTAGACACTGAATCTGAAACATGCTAAGATATTCCCACACAGGGTGATGAGCCCAGCTAGGATATGAGGGCTCGTTATCTCTTGGCAAAAGGTAGTGTGCTAGGCCCTTTGTAATGTGGCCAAGAGGGATGGAAACACTGCTCATGAGAGGTGTGCCTTTCATAGTCTTTAATGCTAAAAATGGCTTCATCATTATTTATCTGAGCTCCTTTTTATTAAAAATTGGTTTATAATTTAAGCTTTATACACTTATTTGACCATGATGGGAGTCTCAGACATAGAAGCCCGGTGTTCTGACACCCAGCTCAGAGCTTTGTCTCCTGCATTGTATTTTATGTATTTTTTTGGTCATTTGTAACTTCCAAATGGGAAGTCAAAGAAAATCCTAAGGATTATTATATTAATTAACATTTATTTAGAATCTGAATATGGTCCGATTCAATTTTCTTTTGGAAGTGTCTGAGGACTTACCAGTGCTGTTGCCTTGAATATAAAATCAACTGCTTATCCTACAATCCTATAACTATGAACTCTTAGGCAATGAAAAACTCTGAGTAAAGGATTTAACTAGCTATTTCCAATGGAATGAATAGATTGCTCATCAGAATAAATACACGTGGGTTTTAATATAAAGGCTTTATTTTTATTATCCTCTGTAGTTTTGAAAATTCTAACTTAGCTTTCCTCTTTTTCTTGTTGTACAGCTGCTATATACTTACCCCCTTAAAAATCCCTGGCCATTTCCCTGAAGGGGATAGAGTCAGTGGACTGAATAGGATTAGCATCAAAAGTCACCACTGCTTTCCCAAGCAGAGTTTAAAAATAGGATCATTGAATAATAAGGGATTTAAGTCTCAACCAAGCAGGGTGCGGAAGGAAATTATTTGGATTTAGACCAATAGAGATTAGAGTGTGATTACAGACTACCATGTCCTTTATATCAGATTAAGGGACTTGAAAGAGAAGACTTGCAGGAAAAAAAAAGTCAGGTCACAAAATTTTCCACCTGCTTCCCTAAATCAATCACAGAAGGATCTCTCTCTCTACACATTTCTGAGTCTGAGGGTACTGACTGAAGCAAACACAAAGCAGTGAAGGTGTGGCAGGGTCACACTGTAAGGCTTAATGAAAATTACTTTGGAGAATAGTCAATATAGGAATCAAGGAACCAAGACAGGTAACCAATAATAATCTTTTATCTTAAAAAAAAAAAAAAAAATACAAACCCAAATTCCAGGGAAGAAAATGCATCATATTCAGCCCAAATCCATTCCTAGAATGAAGCATTTGTAGTTAACATAGAATTCTCAGCGGTATCGAATAAGAAAGATTTTTCTTCAATATGAGATTAGTTTACATGGCTTAATCAAAGCTTGGATAAAAAAAAAAAGAATTGCTTTATAAGTTTGCTAAGATATTGTGAGGGAAGAAAAACGCCTATATAAGAATTTTTGGCAGGTGTCCCAATCAAACTGAAATAGGTGTCTGTTTATCCTAGAAATTGTTTATTAAAAAGGCAATTAGTGATAGGGGGAAATCAGGTAGCATTCACCATTTAAGTATCAGCAAGTGTGGAGAAAAAAGTCATTTTGTAAATTGCAGAGCATTTTACTTACCTAAACTTCAAACATTTTGTATAATCTACATTGTTTCCTTTATGAAGATATTAAGAGTTCTTTGGGATGCTTGGGTGGCTCACTGGCTTAAGCGTCTGACTTCAGCTCCGGTCAGAACTCACTTGTGCTTGTGCGTTGGGTTCTGTGCTGACAGCTCAGAGGCTGGAGCCTGCTTCAGATTCTGTGTCTCCATCTCTGTCTCTGTCCCTCCTCTGTTCATGCTCTTTCTCTGTCTCTTGCAAGTAAATAAACATTTAATTTTTTTTTTTAAATGAAGATAGAGTTCTTTGAAAGAGAACTTGTTAAAAGTCTATTTGATCTAGGACATGATGAATTCTTGATGTATATTTTGAAAAAAAAGTACAAGTTAAACTGACATTTGAACATACTTTGTTCTGTCTGAAATCCCACTTATTCTGAAATCTGTAGAAAATTTCAGAGCAGCAGCAGGAAGATAAGCCTTCTACCTATGATTAAAAATCCTGATGTGTCTGTCAGCTTTTTGTTATATGCCTTATAGTGACTTTTTATTACATACCTATAGATTTAATTTTTAGATAATTAAAATAGAGAATATGATTGAAAGTGATATCACATCAACTTTTGGAAAAAGACAGGAACAAGTGACACTTTTTCTCTCATAAGATAATTGCTCAGTGTTTATCAATAATTTCAGTTTCTACTACAGGGCTCTAAAATCATTAGCGTAATTGGTAAGAATTTACTAAACTATAGTAATTTATATTACTCTGAAATTGAGCTGAAGAAATCTGTCTTGGAAGTTCCATTAGTTTAATCATATTTATTATAGTGAATAAATAACTTTAAAAATTGGATCGATCATTTACCTAGATTAACTAGTAACTCCACATGGGTAAGTGGGTATGGTGAGTGTATAATATGTATACATGTATATTGTTTAGAGATAATATACTAACAGTCAGGTACAGAGACTGTGAAACTATTGAAGTATGATAGACATACAAAAAAGCCGTACCTGTTTAATACAACGACATGATGAGTTTAGAGAGGATATAAGTCCCTGAAACTAACTCTATTAATTAACCTGTGCCATAAACCTATCCATTGCCTACAAAAGGTTCCTCTCACCTTCTTTACCATCAAGATCAGTATTCTTGCATTGTTTAGGAGTTTCAATATATCAATATTGTATTAATTCAGTAATTAGTTCTAAATATGAATCACTACTTCAGACTATCCATCTTTCATACAGCACTAACTCTATGAAGAAAATTCCATTGTTATTTTTTTCACTGTCCTGAAATTAACTTTTTAACAATGTCAAATGGGGAAAAAAAAGACACTACTTTGAAAATATTTGTCACTAATCTGTTTCATTGGGCAACCGGTTACTATAATAGAAAAAATTATTTATGAATTATGTTAGAACTGTTCCTAAGACATAGTAAGGCCCAAATAAATTGTTAGTAAATGTTACTATTTCCATTCATCTTTTTTTTTTCCTTTTTAAAACTGGGGATATTAGTATTTAGTTATGGAATGGATGTCTTTTGGAACAAATGAGTTGATGCATGCATTATAATTGTCGTATTGAGCTATATTAAGCAGTAAATAAAATATAGTTTGATAAAGACTGCTGGTTAATGTTTTCACAGTGGATAGGAGGAGGCATCATTTTGCATGAGTCATTTTTAAAAAGACTTTTATGAATGTGTTGGATTTAGACATGATACTATAGAATGAAATTAATGCCCTCAAAGCCTGGGGTTGAGTGTTTGGACACAGAACTTGTTAACAAGTATTTGAGAAAGATAAAAATATTAAATTAGCTATTAAATATAAGGAAAAATGTTTTGAAAGTCAGTTAAGCCGGTTGATTTTGTCCATATTTTCCTAAACTTTTACTTTGTGGGACATACTTTCCCTTTGTAAAATTTCACATTGTCATTAGATAAAATTTTCAAATGTTTTCAGGATTAAATTGATTGTGGGAAAAAATCAACATTATGACTTTAAGACCTTAAAGAGCATAGATGTGTACCTGTAAAGAGCCTGATATAGTAGGCAAAGTATTTTATTTGTGTTTCTTTACCAATTAGATTTTATGTTGACAGCCAGAAAAATTATTTGAAAATATAGAGATTTAATAGGTTGTTTGGAATCAAATCTCCTGGTATATATTTTACACTGTTTTAGATTCCTACGTCTTGTTAGGAAAGGAACCATTGTCAGATGTGGAATCAGATAACACTTTATTAAAAACTGTTGCGTACCTGGGATATTTTGCTATTCTCCTCAATTGTGGGGCTGGTTATTTTGATTAATGTTGAGAGGCTGTGGAAATGACTTCCCTAGAAATCTTGACTGGGCTAGAAACCCATCTGTCTTACATGGCTTACTTGTAGTCCTGCCTGGAGGCAAAGGATAGATAACCTGAAATAGAATGAAAGACCCAAAGGAAAGGATTAAGTCACTAGATTAGTGGTGACCATATGCTCTCTAGAAGGTTTGTGAAATTGCTCATTTCCATGGGAAAAGATATGTTTTCTCAGTGGCCTTGAATTTTAGTAAGAGAACAATGCCACCAGTTTCCTTTACAATGCCCATTAAATCCACTAGAGCAAGTAATCTTTCAAGGATAATATTTTTGTTTCATATATATGAACATGCTAAATTATTGTGAGAAATATTTTATCTTCATAACCTTTTCTTATCTCTTCTCCCCATTTTTCTCCTTGCAGGCCTTCTTTCTTTCCTTCATTCCCAACAAAATATTTTAAAATGCTTCACTGTTTTTTTTCTTTTCCAGTTGCTAGGTTTTATTGGATTGCTTAGCAGTAATAGAACATCATAAAAAGAAATAAAACTCCTTTTCGATTCAAGGCACACCATCTTGTTTACCTCAATTCTTACTCTTTTCCTGTTAGTAACAAAAAGGTTTTAAGCATAAACCAAAACTGATTGAGTTACTATTCTAAAAGTAATTCCACGCTACTAGAAAATACTGCACTATGTAGTTAGAAAATGGTTTTTAAAGTCATCTTTGTATTTAATCTCTCCTTTACTGTAACCTAAATATAGAGCTTTCTTTACTCTTGTTGAAAATGTATTTATTTTTTTATGAGGCCATGAACTCAAAGAATATCAATTCTTCTTAAACTGGAAAAGGTCTACCCAAAGAGCTTTATGTTTTGTTTTGTTTTGTTTTGTTTTTTTCCTCTCTGTATTAGCACTTAAATGAAGTTATTCTATTAAGGTGTAATATGAATTAGTATTCTTGAATCATCAAGGAAATTTTGTGTTTGTGAATTTGTCATTTGTGAGAATTCAGTGCTATCTAATTGCTCTTGCCTTCACATCACGGTTTCTTTGATTTTCCTTAGACTATTCCTTCAGCCTGGAATGTTCAACTCTATCCTATCCATGTTTCATTGCTGCATTCCAAATGACACCTCCCTTGTATATGGTGCTTTTTGTGAGATTTTCCCATGAGTTCTCTGAAAAATTGAGAAGAAAGGACTATAACATATTCAACAAAGCACTTTGTCAGGGAGTTTTAGTGTGGAGTATATTAGTGCCTGTAATAAGTGGTATCTCTTTTATAGCCTGAAACTCTTTGAGGGCAGGGACAGTTTCATATTTATGTACATGAGACTGAGAACAGAACTTTTAGTACCATGTGCATAGGTGTTTAATGATTATTTTTTGGGTGAGTGGATGAAATACTTTATTCTAGATCTGGAATATGGCAGTTTTGCTTCCTGTTACAAAGCCTCTGTTATAGTAAACTGAGTCTAAGGAATGCATTTTCTTCTTCCTTCTACCTAAAATGAGGTAATGGTTAAAAGGAAATTTATATTTAACCAAGCAAAAATCATTTAAAAATGACCAAGTCATACCTGTTGAAACAAAAAAATGCCACTTAAACTAGTGAAAACCATGGCTTAAATATGTAATGTTATTAGGCACGAAAATTTCTAATTTCTTTTATTGATATAAGAAAAAAAAATGACAAATTATGAAATCATAACAGCTAGCACTATTGTAGTACTTATATTGTGCCAGGAACTTTGCATATCCAACCCATTTACCCTCCCAAAAGCTGTGTGAAAAACTTAATGGCAAAGAGATCCTATTTCCTGCCTAATGTCATACACCTAGCAGGTATCAGAGCAGGGGCTTGGCTTCAGTTATTGTGTCTCTAATTGGTAGTAAGGGTACTTAATAAAAGTTTCAGTAAAATGTACATAAGACATGAAAAAATTGAGCTTCTGTTAAATACCACCATTGTAGGATGTCCTCCAAATAGAACTAAGTCTTCTCTATTTTTGAAGAATTCAAAGTTTTCTTTTGTTGAAACTGAGATTATAAAATACATATTCAGGTTAAGATGAAGATGTCTAAACGTTTTACCCAATGTTTACTAATTTTACTAGTATTTTCTTTTAGCTTTGATGTTATTTTTTTCTCTAGAGAGAGGGAGAACGCAGGATAGAGGAGGAGAGGGAAAGAGAATCTTAAGCAGGTTCCACATGGAGCCCCATGTGGGGCTTGACCCATGACCCTAGAATCGCAAGCTGAGCTGAAATGAAGAGTCAGAAGCTCACCCGACTGCACCACCCAGGTGCCTCATAATTTTATTAGTATTTTTTAACATAACCTTTCTTCTTATTTCACCCTCCATCTTAACCTTATTCTTATTTCTCTTCTATGAGTGTCTTTTGTGATTGATACTATTTTCTGAAGGCTTATCACTGAAATGTTTTATTGTTAAATAGTCATTCCCATGGTTTTATGGAGTGCCAAGTATATATTACAATTATCATTTCATATAAACAGAGTTTTTCATATAAACATTAGTGGTACATTTTCAGACCATAAAATGCAGACACCTTGGGGACAGTGAATGACACTGAAATTAACTAAGTTTGACAAATTCCAAAGACTGGAAAACTGAGACCTGAAGAGGCTATGCGACTTGACCAAGGTCACTCAACAGTATGTGACATGATGATTAAGTCAAATCACTGGAGACAGTTTAATAGACTTGTACAATATGATTAAGCTGGGATGACTTTTCTTTGAATACTTTATACCTTTTCTATTTTGTCAGTTTCTCTGACTTATGTGATAAATTTGTTTTTTTCTTTTTCATAGGAATATAACCACATTAATTTATTATGGATATAAGAATATCATTTGTGCTTATGAATTTATTATTTTCCTCAAAAAGTTTAAATTGCCATTTGATTTTATGTAATGAGGTAGATAGATATATGAATACACGAATATATACAGTTAATTCTTTTTTTTTTTTTTTTTGATTCTGTCAACTCTTCTTTATTCCCAATAGTAATATATTAATTGCCATTTTCATTTTACTTGAAAGTCCCCCAGTTGGCCTCCTGTTTATCAGATTGGCTTCGCTGAATTCTCTCCTTTTTTTTTTTTTTTTAATATATGAAATTTACTGTCAAATTGGTTTCCATACAACACCCAGTGCTCATCCCAAAAGGTGCCCTGCTCAATACCCATCACCCACCCTGCCCTCCCTCCCACCCTGCCCTCCCTCCCACCCCCCATCAACCCTCAGTTTGTTCTCAGTTTTTAACAGTCTCTAATGCTTTGGCTCTCTCCCACTCTAACCTCTTTTTTTTTTTTTTTCCTTCCCCTCCCCCATGGGTTTCTGTTATGTTTCTCAGGATCCACATAAGAGTGAAACCATATGGTATCTGTCTTTCTCTGTATGGCTTATTTCACTTAGCATCACACTCTCCAGTTCCATCCATGTTGCTACAAAAGGCCATATTTCATTTTTTCTCATTGCCACGTAGTATTCCATTGTGTATATAAACCACATTTTCTTTATCCATTCATCAGTTGATGGACATTTAGGCTCTCTCCATAATTTGGCTATTGTTGAGAGTGCCGCTATAAACATTGGGGTACAGGTGCCCCTATGCATCAGTACTCCTGTATCCCTTGGATAAATTCCTAGCAGTGCTATTGCTGGGTCATAGGGTAGGTCTATTTTTAATCTTCTGAGGAACCTCCACACTGCTTTCCAGAGCGGCTGCACCAATTTGCATTCCCACCAACAGTGCAAGAGGGTTCCTGTTTCTCCACATCCTCTCCAGCATCTATAGTCTCCTGATTTCTTCATTTTGGCCACTCTGACTGGCGTGAGGTGGTATCTGAGTGTGGTTTTGATTTGTATTTCCCTGATAAGGAGCGACGTTGAACATCTTTTCATGTGCCTGTTGGCCATCCGGATGTCTTCTTTAGAGAAGTGTCTATTCATGTTTTCTGCCCATTTCTTCACTGGGTTATTTGTTTTTCGGGTGTGGAGTTTGATGAGCTCTTTATAGATTTTGGATACTAGCCCTTTGTCCGATGTGTCATTTGCAAATATCTTTTCCCATTCCGTTGGTTGCCTTTTAGTTTTGTTGGTTGTTTCCTTTGCTGTGCAGAAGCTTTTTATCTTCATAAGGTCCCAGTAATTCACTTTTGCTTTTAATTCCCTTGCCTTTGGGGATGTGCCGAGTAAGAGATTGCTACGGCTGAGGTCAGAGAGGTCTTTTCCTGCTTTCTCCTCTAAGGTTTTGATGGTTTCCTGTCTCACATTCAGGTCCTTTATCCATTTTGAGTTTATTTTTGTGAATGGTGTGAGAAAGTGGTCTAGTTTCAACCTTCTGCATGTTGCTGTCCAGTTCTCCCAGCACCATTTGTTAAAGAGACTGTCTTTTTTCCATTGGATGTTCTTTCCTGCTTTGTCAAAGATGAGTTGGCCATACGTTTGTGGGTCTAGTTCTGGGGTTTCTATTCTATTCCATTGGTCTATGTGTCTGTTTTTCTGCCAATACCATGCTGTCTTGATGATGACAGCTTTGTAGTAGAGGCTAAAGTCTGGGATTGTGATGCCTCCTGCTTTGGTCTTCTTCTTCAAAATTACTTTGGCTATTCGGGGCCTTTTGTGGTTCCATATGAATTTTAGGATTGCTTGTTCTAGTTTCGAGAAGAATGCTGGTGCAATTTTGACTGGGATTGCATTGAATGTGTAGATAGCTTTGGGTAGTATTGACATTTTGACAATATTTATTCTTCCAATCCATGAGCAGGGAATGTCTTTCCATTTCTTTATATCTTCTTCAATTACCTGCATAAGCTTTCTATAGTTTTCAGCATACAGATCTTTTACATCTTTGGTTAGATTTATTCCTAGGTATTTTATGCTTCTTGGTGCAATTGTGAATGGGATCAGTTTCTTCATTTGTCTTTCTGTTGCTTCATTGTTAGTGTATAAGAATGCAACTGATTTCTGCACATTGATTTTGTATCCTGCAACTTTGCTGAATTCATGTATCAGTTCTAGCAGACTTTTGGTGGAGTCTATCGGATTTTCCATGTATAATATCATGTCATCTGCAAAAAGCGAAAGCTTGACTTCATCTTTGCCAATTTTGATGCCTTTGATTTCCTTTTGTTGTCTGATTGCTGATGCTAGAACTTCCAGCACTATATTAAACAGCAGCGGTGACAGTGGGCATCCCTGTCGTGTTCCTGATCTCAGGGAAAAAGCTCTCAGTTTTTCCCCGTTGAGGATGATGTTAGCTGTGGGCTTTTCATAAATGGCCTTTATGATCTTTAAGTATGTTCCTTCTATCCCGACTTTCTCAAGGGTTTTTATTAAGAAAGGGTGCTGGATTTTGTCAAAGGCCTTTTCTGCATCGATTGACAGGATCATATGGTTCTTCTCTTTTTTTTTTGTTAATGTGATGTATCACGTTGATCGATTTGCGAATGTTGAACCAGCCCTGCATCCCAGGAATGAATCCCACTTGATCATGGTGAATAATTCTTTTTATATGCTGTTGAATTCGATTTGCTAGTATCTTATTAAGAATTTTTGCATCCATATTCATCAGGGATATTGGCCTGTAGTTCTCTTTTTTTACTGGGTCTCTGTCTGGTTTAGGAATCAAAGTAATACTGGCTTCATAGAATGAGTCTGGAAGTTTTCCTTCCCTTTCTATTTCTTGGAATAGCTTGAGAAGGATAGGTATTATCTCTGCTTTAAATGTCTGGTAGAACTCCCCTGGGAAGCCATCTGGTCCTGGACTCTTATTTGTTGGGAGATTTTTGATAACCGATTCAATTTCTTCGCTGGTTATGGGTCTGTTCAAGCTTTCTATTTCCTCCTGATTGAGTTTTGGAAGAGTGTGGGTGTTTAGAAATTTGTCCATTTCTTCCAGGTTGTCCAATTTGCTGGCATATAATTTTTCATAGTATTCCCTGATAATTGTTTGTATCTCTGAGGGATTGGTTGTAATCATTCCATTTTCATTCATGATTTTATCTATTTGGGTCATCTCCCTTTTCTTTTTGAGAAGCCTGGCTAGAGGTTTGTCAATTTTGTTTATTTTTTCAAAAAACCAACTCTTGGTTTCGTTGATCTGCTCTACAGTTTTTTTAGATTCTATATTGTTTATTTCTGCTCTGATCTTTATGATTTCTCTTCTTCTGCTGGGTTTAGGCTGCCTTTGCTGTTCTGCTTCTATTTCCTTTAGGTGTGCTGTTAGATTTTGTATTTGGGATTTTTCTTGTTTCTTGAGATAGGCCTGGATTGCAATGTATTTTCCTCTCAGGGCTGCCTTCGCTGCATCCCAGAGCGTTTGGATTGTTGTATTTTCATTTTCGTTTGTTTCCATATATGTTTTAATTTCTTCTCTAATTGCCTGGTTGACCCACTCATTCGTTAGTAGGGTGTTCTTTAACCTCCATGCTTTTGGAGGTTTTCCAGACTTTTTCCTGTGGTTGATTTCAAGCTTCATAGCATTGTGGTCTGAAAGTATGCATGGTATAATTTCAATTCTTGTAAACTTATGAAGGGCTGTTTTGTGACCCAGTATATGATCTATCTTGGAGAATGTTCCATGTGCACTCGAGAAGAAAGTATATTCTGTTGCTTTGGGATGCAGAGTTCTAAATATATCTGTCAAGTCCATCTGATCCAATGTATCATTCAGGGCCCTTGTTTCTTTATTGACTGTGTGTCTAGATGATCTATCCATTTCTGTAAGTGGGGTGTTAAAGTCCCCTGCAATGACCACATTCTTATCAATAAGGTTGCTTATGTTTATGAGTAATTGTTTTATATATCTGGGGGCTCGGGTATTTGGCGCATAGACATTTATAATAGTTAGCTCTTCCTGGTGGATAGACCCTGTGATTATTATATAATGCCCTTCTTCATCTCTTGTTACAGCCTTTAATTTAAAGTCTAGTTTGTCTGATATAAGTATGGCTACTCCAGCTTTCTTTTGGCTTCCAGGAGCATGATAAATAGTTCTCCATCCCCTCACTCTCAATCTAAAGGTGTCCTCAGATCTAAAATGAGTCTCTTGTAGACAGCAAATAGATGGGTCTTGTTTTTTTATCCATTCTGATACCCTATGTCTTTTAGTTGGCGCATTTAATCCATTTACATTCAGTGTTATTATAGAAAGATATGGGTTTAGAGTCATTGTGATGTCTGTATGTTTTATGCTTGTAGTGATGTCTCTGGTACTTTGTCTCACAGGATCCCCCTTAGGATCTCTTGTAGGGCTGGTTTCGTGGTGACAAATTCCTTCAGTTTTTGTTTGTTTGGGAAGACCTTTATCTCTCCTTCTATTCTAAATGACAGACTTGCTGGATAAAGGATTCTCGGCTGCATATTTTTTCTGTTTAGCACACTGTAGATATCGTGCCAAGCCTTTCTGGCCTGCCAAGTTTCAAAGGAGAGATCAGTCACGAGTCTTATAGGTCTCCCTTTATATGTGAGGGCACGTTTATCCCTTGCTGCTTTCAGAATTTTCTCTTTATCCTTGTATTTTGCCAGTTTCACTATGATATGTCGTGCAGAAGATCGATTCAAGTTACGTCTGAAGGGAGTTCTCTGTGCCTCTTGGATTTCAATGCCTTTTTCCTTCCCCAGTTCAGGGAAGTTCTCAGCTATAATTTGTTCAAGTACCCCTTCAGCACCCTTCCCTCTCTCTTCCTCCTCTGGGATACCAATTATGCGTATATTATTTTTTTTTAGTGTATCACTTAGTTCTCTAATTTTCCCCTCATACTCCTGGATTTTTTTCTCTCTCTTTCAGCTTCCTCTTTCTCCATAACTTTATCTTCTAGTTCACCTATTCTCTCCTCTGCCTCTTCAAGCCGAGCCATCGTGGATTCCATTTTGTTTTGCAATTCGTTTAAAGCGTTTTTCAACTCCTCGTGACTGTTCCTTAGTCCCTCGATCTTTGTGGCAAGAGATTCTCTGCTGTCCTGTATACTGTTTTCAAGCCCAGCGATTAATTTTATGACTATTATTCTAAATTCACTTTCTGTTATATTATTTAAATCCTTTTTGATCAGTTCATTAGCTGTTGTTATTTCCTGGAGATTCTTCTGAGGGGAATTCTTCCGTTTGGTCATTTTGGAGAGTCCCTGGCGTGGTGAGGACCTGCAGTGCACTTCCCCTGTGCTGTGGTGTATAACTGGAGTTAGTGGGCGGGGCGGCAGTCCGACCCGATGTCTGCCCCCAGCCCACTGCTGGGGCCACAGTCAGACTGGTGTGTGCCTTCTCTTCCCCTCTCCTAGGGGCGGGATTCACTGTGGGGTGGCGTGTCCCGTCTGGGCTACTCGCACACTGCCAGGCTTGTGGTGCTGGGGATCTGGCGTATTAGCTGGGGTGGGTAGGCAAGGTGCACGGGGGCTGGAGGGGCAGGCTTAGCTCGCTTCTCCTTAGGTGATCCACTTCAGGAGGAGCCCTGTGGCAGCGGGAGGGAGTCAGATCCGCTGCCGGAGGTTTGGCTCCGCAGAAGCACAGAGTTGGGTGTTTGCGCGGAGCGAGCAAGTTCTCTGGCAGGAACTGGTTCCCTTTTGGATTTTGGCTGGGGGATGGGCGGGGGAGATGGCGCTGGCGCCTTTGTTCCCCGCCAAGCTGAGCTCTGCCGTCCGAGGGCTCAGCAGCTCTCCCTCCCTTTGTCCTCCAGCCTTCCCGCTTTCCGAGCAGAGCTGTTAACTTATGACCTCCCAGATGCTAAGTCGCGCTTGCTGTCGGAACACAGTCTGTCCGGCCCCTCCGCTTTTGCCAGCCAGACTCGGGGGCTCTGCTTGGCCGGCGAGCCGCCCCTCCGCCCCGGCTCCCTCCCGCCAGTCCGTGGAGCGCGCACCGCCTCGCCGCCCTTCCTACCCTCTTCCGTGGGCCTCTAGTCTGCGCTTGACTCCGGAGACTCCCTTCTGCTAATCCTCTGGCGGTTTTCTGGGTTCTTTAGGCAGGTGTAGGTGGAATCTAAGTGATCGGCAGGACGCGCTGTGAGCCCCGCGTCCTCCTACGCCGCCATCTTCCGGAACTATACAGTTAATTCTTGATGTGGACATTAAGGAAATAAATATGTGCATGTATATAAATCAACAAATATAGCAGAAAATACTAAGATTACTTACATTGTCTACTTATACTCAAGTTTGATATTCTGTAAGTTCAATTTGAAATTATCAAAAGCTCAGAGTAAAAAACTGAAAACAATGCTGCTTTTTCATTCAAATTTGCCAGAAAACTGCTCCACTGACTGACCATGGGCCCTAACACTCAACATCAGTTAAGGACAGATACTTAATACTTGAGAAAAAAATTTCAAGCTAAAGCATGTCAAATCCTATGGTAAAGGTGGAAAACAAAGTAATGTGATGTATCACTAGAGAAAATAGAGGAATTAGAAAGACATTACTCTCATCAAAATTGGAAGTGTCTGCTATTTGAGCAAGAAAGTAATTTTATTATATGAACCATTAGAAGGAATAACTAAAGTGAAGATTTAGAAGGTAGTGCTTTTAGCTTAAAGACAGAACTATACTAGATATTTTTATATAACACTTCTGTACTGGGAGCAAATAAGCAGAATCTTTGCATTCATTCTAGGATTCCAGATCACATCAACAATAGTGATTTCTCTCTCATCCTGTACATATACCAAACTATACCTTCCATGTTCTTACTTACGCTACCATACTGCTTTTCATGGCTTAGACCTGCTGATTACTGGTTCAATTTCATTTCTAGACATGACTGTTCCTTTTCTTCCTGAGGTGATTTTCTTTTTATCTACTGGCCAGCAATGTCTATCAAAGGACTACTCTTGGTGCAACATCTTGTGGTTATTGTAGTTGTTTAACCACCCATGGAAAGCTCCTTACACAGGTAAGTATATGCCTATATAGATAATTCAGTTAAAATACAACT
Organism: Panthera pardus; assembly: GCF_024362965.1. Taxonomy (NCBI): domain Eukaryota; kingdom Metazoa; phylum Chordata; class Mammalia; order Carnivora; family Felidae; genus Panthera; species Panthera pardus. The sequence goes on from NW_026526721.1 coordinate 38,734,331, forward strand.
GTTCCTAATATCTCTAGATTTTAAAGCAGAATGTTATTTTCTACTTACTGGTAAGCATGACCCAAATTAAGTTTGTTAAATTAAATCACCACAGTTGTTCCTTTAACATTTGAATTTTCAGAGCGGTGACCAGAGTTCATTTCTACATTGCTTTTTCACATGAATTGAATGGATATGAGTTTACATAAACAAGAATATACAGTACAAAAGAGACAATATGAAAAATGGATGTATTTTTAATAAACAAAATTGTAGATATTAATGATTACAGCACCCTACTGTCTTATTAAAGAAGTCATTGATTTGTATTCACTGCTTTATTTATTGACAACCATCAATCTTCTGCTGCTACATAATCTAGGTTACTATAACAAATATCTCCTATCACCCAATCTCCCACAAGGTGAATATAATTCCATTTCATGCTAATTGAAAAGTTTGTAAAGATCTTTGTTCTCAAGAAGTTTATAATCCATAAGAGACCTAAACCTTTCCTATTAAGGATAGACAATCTTTCGTTCTGAATATTACTTTGAACAAAGAACATTCTTAAGTTATAAAAAATTACTTTCTTCATGTCTTCTCCTCTGATCTTTTATTTTTTCTCAACCAAATCCTTCTCTGGCCTTTGCAAACCCTTCCCCCAAACCAATCATGGTACAGAATGCCCTACTCCATTATTTTGTGTGTGTGTTTTCTTTTTAAATTTAAGTTACCATACAGTGCAATATTGGTTTCAGGAATAGAATTCAGTGATTCGTCACCTACCTGTAACACCCAGTGCTCATCATAAGTGCCCTCCTTAATACCCATCACCTATCTAGCCCATACCCTCCCTCGGTCAATCATCAGTGTGTTCTTTATCATTAAGAGCCCAGTGTGGTTTGTTTCCCTCTCTCCTCTTTCCATATGTTCATCTGTTTGGTTTCTCAAATTCCACATATGAGTGAAATCATATGATATTTCTCTTTCTCTAATTGACTTATTTTGTTTAGCATAATAAATTCTAGCTCTATCCACCTTGTTGCAAATAGAAAGATTTCATTCTTTTTGATAGCTGCCCTCTCATGCTTATCATTTTTCCTCTTTCTTTCTAATTAGCAATAATGTAAATCTATACCTAAGGTCTCTTCACTTTCTTCTTTCACCAATTATTTACTTTTTAATGACTAGTACCTTCAACTCTGAGCCACAGCAATCTTTCCTCCCCACCCCTCCTTGACTCCTTCCTGTTTCTCTTAAGATTTCCTGATACTCATTTTCCAATATCCATTTATGTAGTGTGAAAGACTCTAAGCAGTGCAATCTCCCTAAATCCTGGTAATCTGAATATGGATAACTACCATAGTAAGGAAGTATAAACTAGTAGTATGGTTTTAAGTAGGTTTAAATAGTAGGTTTAAAGTATGAGGCAATGGATGGAGGTTTCATTCAGATCTGACCAAATAGCTTTAGATCTTCCTAAAGCTATTATTAGGGCTTGTGACTTTTCAGGAATGGAGATAGAAAAGTAAAATAAATTCTTCAGGCAAAATGCTCATGCTGGAAATGCAGCTATAGAATAAACACTCAATTCCTCACTAAACACCGTAAGTTAATGTTCTGCCCCATATTGTTTTGCTTCTCTGTGGAGAGTATCTTCCTTATTTCTGGTGTGGATTTTTTCATCATTCTGCTTATATCATCAGTTACATATTAACATCAGTTAATATTCCAGCCACAATTGTGTAATAGCTGTATTGTTTCTCTCATCTAGCATGACAGTATTGAAATGTGACTGTATACACACCCATATATATGTGTTATACATATATTAAAATTGAAGGTTTATGCCCTAAATCCTCCTTAGAGGGAAAGAAGAGAGTTGTTTTCATAAAGCCAGGTCAATAACCACTATATAACAAAAGTTATTTTTAATAACTTCAAGTTTAGTTCCTTCATAAGCTGAAAGGTCTTACATACATTCTGTTAATTCTTATTCACATCTTTGAATGTTTCAAATCTGTCTCAGCTAGTCTAGTACCCTTTTTTAAAAATAAATCTGTATTTTGTAATAAAATAATTTTGCCTGCATCTTCAAGGTCATTTCTGAAATTAACTTTGCTCACAGAAAGAAACGGCTTTGGCTGCATGAGATGATTTTATTACAATCTATAGTCTTTACATATAGAGAATGTAATTACCTCAGACCAGCTTACTCAATGGTGAATATGAATAATGAATGCTAGCAAAAAATAGAACACAGTTTTCTAGGGTCAACCTGAAAACATAAAAGGAAAACATATACTAGACACTGAAATTCTCTATGCCTACACGAGAAATACATAATTGAATTTATTTCCCTCCCTGGTGCTTTTCATCTGATGGGAAGACCTGATTTATATATATTGTCTGATGTTTTCCATAATATTAGTTTAATATAACAGCTATAGCAATCAAATCTCATATGTAATAAGTGATAAAGATGAGACAGATGATACAATTTGTAGAGCTTCCATGGTGTCATTTAGAAATGGAAATCATGAGTTTTGACTTCATTTTTATGAACTGTATTGAGTGATTGAGTCTCTATCTGTGATTAATGACTCTCGTTTGATATAAACATGTAGTAGAAGTGCATTACAAAAATAAATTTATGTTTGGAACAATGTCATTAGACTTACTAAGTACAGAAGCAACAAAATAATTAGTGGTGTTGAAAATAATTGTGCCATTTAAAAATACTGATCATCGTTTAAACAAATCAAATACACTATTACGTGCTTTATAATGTGCTTATCTTACAGTTTGATTTTTAGGGATTTTTTTTTCTTCAGCTTCTCCATGATATGATACAATTAGTTTAGGTATTTGATTTAATGTCTTGCAAATCTCAGTACTTTTAGGCATCATAGATGGACTGTGTTGCACTGAGATCCTTCCTCTTCATTAAACATTTTTGCCCTATGAAAAGTATGTGTTCTATAGGGATTGCTCATCATTTAATTATAGTAAAGTTCCCATATTTGATTTTACAAGTTTTATAAGAGAAATGAAACACAAATAATTTAGAAAATATTGCACTCAAAATTTGTAGTCATAGCAACTTTATATTTTCTAATCTCTGAAAAAAAATTAGTAAAACTACAAATATGATAGTGTACTATTTCTCACATGAGAAAAATATGTATAATATTGCAAAGAAACTTACCAATGAGAAGCATTTTTAATCCATATTGCAGAGTAGCATGCTCCTGATACTTTCAATTTTTAACCCCTTGCTTGGGCATTCTTGAAGGAGGCAGACAGGGTTGGAGCAAAATATTGTGCTGGAGTTTAAGAGACCTATGAAATTCCAAAATATTTTCCCCTTGAATCTTTAATTTAGATAAGAATCTGCAATATACCCAAAGTATTTTCTGCCCAAAATGTATCATTCTTGGGCATAATTAGAAGCAGAAATAAATAGAAATGTCATCTAGGTGAATATATCCCTTAATAGTTTTCTGTTAGTAACTTCCTTCAAACAAGAAAACTGAAAATAGAATTGTCTATTGTATTTTATGGCATCTTTGCTAACAAAGTTACGTTTCCAGGAAAATTGAGGTAGAAATTTACTAGGCAAGAAGTTACCGCCACAGGGCTGTGTTTGTTTATAATGAAGAATACAAGGAATATCAAAAAATTTGCCATCACAAGAAGCAAATACATATTTTGACACAGATAATTTTATACCTTTGTTCAGAACCCTCCAAAGGCTCTCATCTCAATTGGAGTAAAAGTTAAAGGCCTCCCAACCCATGTACACTTTACATCCTACCATCCTGTAGCAACAGACTCTTTGTTCTCTCTCCCTAGCCACACTTACTGCTTAGTCACTACGTGAGTTCAGTTTTGTATCCTACTTAAAATGGTTGCAAAACATTGTACCCTAGAACTTAGTGGAGTAAAACAAGTATTTGTTATGGTCACAGATTTTGAGGATCATGGATTTGGAGAGAGCACTGCAGAGATGACTTTTCTCCAAAATGTATGAGTCTTCAGCTAGAAGATACTAAGGCTGAGGTCTGGAATCATGTTAAGTTGGGGGCCTTGTTTCTCTCCATGTAATCTTACTCTCTAACAGAGAGAAAGACAACCCTGGAGAAACCACATTCTTATTGTGGCTTATCTTGCAAAGACATATAGCATCATTGCCTCCATATTAAAGCAATTATGACATCTGGACTAAGTACAAGGGTAGGACTTGAAACTGTTTTTCAACACATTTTTTTTATGAATAACCTAGGTAACATTGTAAGTCAAATAATTGGCATAGTTAGCATTACAAGAGAAACAGTGTGGTTATCTTCTCTTGGGTTCCATGACCACACATATTTAAGGTATCTTTGCTGTCCTTTGAAATACTGGTGAACCACTTCTCTTATGTGTGCATTTTTCTTAGAAAATTGTATTTATGGTTTTAAATATTACTTCTAGGCCAGTGATTTCCAAGTATATACATCCAGTCTTTAGCTTTTTATTGAATTCTGGATACATATAACCAAATACCTACTTTTTATTTTACTTGGCTATCTAATTAGCACCTCAGAATTAATGTGTCTAAAACTAATTTTTTTCTTTCTTCTTCAAACTCTTATATTGGTAAATATTGTTACCATCTACAGTGTAGCTCACATCCCTACAGCAAACCTATCAATTCTATCTCCATGACATATTCTGAACCTATCATTTTCTCCACCTCTCCTATAATTTTCGTCTAAATCATTAAAATCTCTATCCTAGATTATTGAAGTAGTTTCCTAGCATGTCTCTTCACATAGCAGGAGCATCTTAAAGTCCACCAAAGATTTAGTCTCCCCTTCTAACATGCATCATTGCTGCTTTGGATGCCCAGTCAGGTATCATGTTTTAAAGCTCTTTGCATTGGTAGCTTGGTAAGGAATGTGATAATTTCTTGCCAATAACTTATGTGTTAAAATGCACATTACTTCTGAGCCCAGGTGGCTGAGAAGCAAGTGGAATTTCTTTACCTATTGTTTCCTATTCATTGGCTAAACTCCAAGGATTATGAAGTCATAGAGGTAGAATAGCCAAGAGATGGAAGAAATCTATGTCTCTGAATCACTGCATTAAAAGTTACCAGGCTAATCTCCATATTATGAGAGAGAGAAAGAGGGAAAAGAAAAAAAAAAGCTCCTATTGTGTTATACTACTTATATTTTGGAGCATTTTCTATAGCAGTCTCAATATACCATTCTTTCCAGGCCTTAAGGGAGCTCTTAACAAAATAACTCAAAAAACACAGGCAAAAATTATTAAAGGAATTAAAATATACTAGAAAGTATCCACCTAAATAACACTTAATCTATTTCTCCTCTATTTGTTAGTTAATTCTTAACAAATTAGTAATGAGACATAACACTAAATGTAAAATGATAAAACAATCAAAAGCCAGAGGTTGTCAGACTGGTTTTTTGTTCATTTTTAAACCAAACCAAACAAAGAAACTGCATCTAACTGTGTGCCTTTTACAGGAGACACACTTCAGATCCAAAGATACAAAAAGTTGGCCACATAGTGTACTTTCATCCTCTTCCTCCAATCCATTCTTTTTTCAGAGTCTACTGCTGAAAATCACCTAATGGCTTTCCATTACATGTAGAGACAATAAATCAAAATTTCTCATCCTATGTTCAAAGTCTTAAATCCTTGGTTTACCAGGTGGGCCTTGAGATCAGAAGAATCAGCATCACCAGGGGAATCTCATCAGAAATGCAAATTTTGGGCCTCATCCCAGACCTACTGAATTAGAAGTTAGAAGATAGAAGGGGACCCAGACATCTGTTTTGTTCTTTTTTTAACAGATCTTCCAGGTTTGCTTGAGTTTGAGAACAAGCACTCTATATCATAAATTAACTACAAAATTACTCTGTTTTTTGCTGCCTTAGGCCCCACTTATTTCCTTTCTCTTTGTTGAACATTGAAAACTCATTTTGACCTAATGCTCTTGGAGTATTCAATCCCTCTGCCTGAAACACTTTTTCTTTGGTTTTGCTATGCTAGTCTCTCATCAAATATCACTCTCTCAGAGATCTTTTTCTTATCCCTTAACCTCAAGTAGACCTATTCCATTGTCTGTGCTTCTTTCTCTCACTTTGTACCATTTGTTTTCCTTGGTTATCACTTTCTGAAATTACTTTGAGTGCTCATTGGTTGATCAGTTTTAGAGTATTCTCGTTTAATTTTTTTTAACGTTTATTTTTGAGGGAGAGACAGTGAGAGCCAGGGAGAACCAGAGAGAGGGCGGGGGAGACACAGAGTCTGAAACGGGCTCCAGGCTCTGAGCTGTCAGCACACAGCACAATGCGGGGCTCAAAGTCACAAACTGGGAGATCGTGACCTGAGCTGAAGTCGGATGCTTAACTGACTGAGCCACCCAGCAGCCCCTGTATTGTCCTCTTTTAAAGTATAAGGTTGAAGAAGCAGGAAACTTTGGATCAACAGTCCTTAGAACAGTGTTTGGCATGCAGATAAGATGTATATATCTAATCAATCATAATTATATCTTTAAAAAATTGAGGGGTGCCTGAGTGGCTCAGTCAGTTAAGTATCCAACTCTTGTTTTTAGGTCATGATCTCATGGTCATGAGATCGATCCCTGTGTCAGGCTCCACAGTGAGCATGGAGCCTGCTGGAGATTCTCTCTGTTCCTTTTCCCTCTGCCTCTCCCCTGTCCTCTCTCTCAAAAACTTTTTATAAAATATATTTGTATTACAACTTAATTACAAATACATTTCGACACTGTGTATAATGTAGAACATTCTCTCAGAGCCATCTCCTCTCATGTATTTGAGAAACTAGGTGCTCATTCCTGAATCAGACATGTTGCCTCCAAAAAGCATTACTTGGGGCTTGGGATAGTGCAGGCTTTCTTTCCTTTTCTGATGTCCCTTACTTTCATATATAGCATTAATTATGTGCCCATCAAATTTTTAAAAATATAATTTTGATTGGTATATATCTTATCTATGTGCCTAGCACGGTTTTAGGGACTGTTGATATGAAGTTTTCTGCTTTTTCGACCTTACACTTTAAAACAGGAGAATACATTAAAATTGTACTGCTGTGTCATACAAGTATGACAAATAGCACAAATAGCAAAAACTTTCAAAAAATTAAGTAGTTCCAGAAGAGAATTTTATAGATACACCCAGTTCCTAAACTGTTCCTTGTCTTCAAGTTTACTCTCCTCTTCAGGGACTACTCATTTTGTATCTGTATGCAAATTTCTAACTACATTTTAAAGAACCCCACAGAGGCTGGGCTCACCCCACATGCAATTTCCTCCTCTAACCAGTACATCCTACCAAGTGGTCTCTAGCAGAACTGCTCTTACTCCAAAGGAGACAAGAACTTGTTTCTGAGCCTGCTCTCTCCCCTTCAGGGTCTCCCAACCAGTGATAGATACAGATATTCCTTATTATTATTATTTCTGATATTGTCATACCTTAAGCATGTCTGGGTTTTATTTTTTCTTTGAAAGTATTAGAAATGAAAATTGAGGTGCTGTTTGGTTAAGGGACTAAAGTGAGGCAGCTACCACTGTTGGGCCACATTGAGTTACAGAGGTGGAAAATTCTAAGATTATAAATTCACATTGGTTTTTCCATTTAAATACATCATTGCTATGTTAACTATTGGTTTTATGTGTGGGGTTTTTTTTGTTTGTTTTTTTGGCAGGGTAGGGGTCTTCCTTGGCCACTAAGATTCTCTACTATAATGACAGTTATTTTTATCATTTCTCTTAGCAAAACATATTCCATAGGCCTAGATGGTAAAGACATCTGATGTAAAAATGGCATTTAGATTAAGTGCCAGGCACTTCTGTAGCTGAAGAAACTGAAATTCAATGAAAATACTAAAGATAATATATACTTGCTCACTGTTTGGATTGAAACCATAAGATGTTGACACAGTACATATTGAGAATTAAAATTAGGATATAAGAAGCAGTGAAAGGATAAATATATGTGTTTATGTGTATACTAGAGGATAAGAAAAGTTTAGATTGTTTTTCAAGAAGAACTTCCTACGAAAAATAGAAAACTCAGAAGCCTTATAGAAAATATTTATAAAAAGATGAGTACATAAAATGTATCTAAAGGAAAATATGCAGTTAACAAAATTAAAAATGATTAGATGGGAGAAAATAATTGTAATGCATGGTTAATCCTTTGAAAATATAATTCAAGAGAGAACAAACAGGCAAATCAAAGTGTAAGCGGTATAAATGGCTAATAGGCATATGGAAACATGTTTAGTTTTGTTAAATCAGTGCTATTTAATATTACCTTTCTATTAGCAACTGATAAGAAAGGAAATAGATACTGTTTTCAATTGATTTCAGACTTTGGGGAGTTCAACTTGGAAGTATCTATCACCATTTGAAATGTGTATATTATTGGAGAGTGACATTAGTATCATGGTGGCATGTCACTCTTTTTCTGTCTCTCCTCTTTGATAAAACAACCAATTGGACATCTATAATCAAAATGATCTCTTCACAATATGGCAGGACACCTGGGACTTTACTACCTACCTGTGCATCTGAAAGTGGTCAGAACTTGGGTGGGTGCTGCTGAGCCAATGGATTTGTCAAACCAACTTCACCCCACTCACTACTAGCAGGAAAAGGAAACATGGAGAGTGACAATCTTGGTAGATACCCACAGACAACAGAGAAGTCAGGCAGACTGGACCTCACAACTGGAGAATCCAGCATGCCATCAAAGTATCTGGATAGAGATGAATTTGGAGCCAGAGGAGAGGGAGGAACTCACCAAGGGACCACTCCCCAGGGCAACCTGCAAGGCACAGAGTTTTTAGTAGAGACAGTGGCAATGTCCCCAAGAAGGTGGAAAGCAAAAGTGGTAAGTGATTGCTTGGCTGTTCCATTTGTGCAGGTTGTGGCTAGAGGGACTTGTTTCTCTTCAGTAGCACCTGGATTTCAGAGGCAGGAATTCTTGCCTAGGTAGAAAGGAAAGGGAAGGAGGCAGACAAGAATATTAAAAGGATCAGAAGGAATTTGCTTCCTGGTATCTGCTTTAGGACTTCAGCAGGAGGTCCATACAGGGATCACTGGGTGTGGCCCACACCTCCCTACACCCCACTATGCTACCAGCAACTTGTGCTTGCTTTAGGTGCATCCGTAAGAGCCACCTCAGGTAGGAGAAACCACAAATATGAACTATAGTGCCACCTTCTGGAATGCAAAAGTACTTTTTCTAATAGTCTCAAACTTTAAGATCCAAATTAAAATCTAAAACATTAAAGTGTCTGTTACTTCAAATGTGAAATGGAAGCACATATCTTCAAATACTATGAAAAAAAAATCCAGCAAATTTGGTATCACAAAAAGAAAATGGCAATTCTCCAGCAACCAAACTCAAAGGTATGGAATATCATAATCTGATAAAATAATTCAAGATAGTTATGAAGAAATTCATTGATCTTCAAGAAAACTCAGAAAGGCAATTCAGTGAACTCTGAAATAAAATTAATGAACATGAGGAGTTCTTTATCAAACAGATTGAAATGATAAAAATGAACCGAATAGAAATTCCACAGCTAGAATAAGATGAAGAATATCATAAAAAGCATCAGTAACAGGGAAGAGCAGATGGAAGAAAGCATAAGTGACATGGAGGAGTGGATGGAGATTCAATTTAGTTAGAAGAAAAGGAACTAAAATATTTTAAAAGAACTAAATTCTCTCAAAACAAGTGGAAAAATATATCAAATTTTATCAGATGCTGTAAAAGCAGTTCTGAGAGGAAAGCTTATAGCACTAAATGCATATATTAAGAAATTAGAAAGATCTTAAATAAACAACCAAACTTTACAACTTGAACTAGAAAAAGAAAAAATAAGTCCAAAGTTAGAATGATAGAAATAATAAAGGTCAGAGCAGAAATAAATGAAATAGAAACTAGAAACAATAGAAAGGATTGGTAAAACCAAGAGCTGGATTTTTGAACAGTTAAGCAAAACTGAAAATCTTAGACTAAGGAAAAAAAAAGAAGATGATGACTTAAATAAAATTAGAAATGAAAGATGAAGGGCACCTGGGTGGCCCAGTTGATCAAGCATCTGACTCTTGATTTTGGCCTAGGTCATGATCTCAGGGTTTTTTAGATTGAGCCCTGTGATGGGTTCTGACTGACAGAGCCTGCTTAGGATACTCTCTCTTTCTCTCTCTCAAAGTAAACATTAAAAAAAAAATGATGAGATATTACCATTACCACTGATACTACAGAAATATATGGTATCATAAGAGACTACTATGAAAGCCAACAAATTAGTCTAGAAGAAATTGATAAATTCTTATAAAAACTACCTATCAAGAATAAATTGGATAATGGAAGATGGTGGCATCAGAGGATGCTGGGCTCACCCCATCCTGCTGATCATTTAGATTCCACCCACATCTGCCTAAATAACCCAGAAAACCTCCAGAAGACTATTAGAATGGACTCTCCAGAGCCAAGCGTAGACAAGAGGCCCACAGAAGAGGGTAGAAAGGGCTGAGAGGCGGTGCACACTACGCGGACTGGCATGAGGGAGCCGGGGTGGTGGAGAGGCAGCCCACTGGGCAAGGCAGAGCCCCTGAGTCTGGCTTGCAAAAGCAGAGGGGCCGGATGGAGTGTGTTCTGACAGCCAGTGGGACTTAACATCTGGAATGTTATAAGTCAACAGCTCTGCTCAGAGAGTGGGAGGGCTAGAGGACAATGAGAGGGAGAGTTGTTGAGCCTCGGAAGACAGAGCTCAGCTCAGGAGGGAACAAAGGCACTGGTTAGGGCCATATCCTTCTCCCAACCCCCAGCTGAAATCCCAAAGGGAACCAGTTCCCATCACTGAACTTGCTTACACCATACAAACCCCCAACACTGTGCTTCTGTGGATCCATCCCTCCAATGGGTCTTCCTCCCTCCTGGTGCCACAGGGCCCTTCCTGCCACAGACCACCAAAGGCAAAGCGAGCTGAGCCTGCCCCTCCCACCCCTGTGCACCTTGTGGATCCACCCAGCTAATACGACAGATCCCATCAAAGCAGCACCACAAGCCTGGCAGTGTGCAAGTAGCCCAGACAGGGGCTACACCACTCCACAGTGAGTCCTGCTCCTGGGAGAGGGGAAGATAAGGTACATACCAGTCTGACTGTGGCCCATCAGTGGTGGGCCCCGCCGACCAACACAAGTTACTCCAGACAGCACAGGGGAAGAAGAAGCACAGCACAGCTGCAGTTCTGCACCACTCTAGGGACTATCCAAAATGACGAAACGGAAGAATTCTCCTCAAAAGAAACTCCAAGAAGTAGCGACAGCTAATGAATTGATCAAAAATGATTTAAGCAATATAACGGAACATGAATTTAAAATAATAGTCATAAAATTAATCACTGGGCTTGAAAAAAGTATAGAGGACAGCAGAGAATCTATTGCTACAGAGATCAAGGGACAAAGAAACAGTCAGGAGGAGCTGAAATGCTACAAATGAGCTGCAAAATAAAATGGAGGTGACCAGAGCTCGGATTGAAGAGGCAGAGAAGAGAATAGGTGAATTAGTAGATAAAATTATGGAAAAAGAAGAGAGAAAAAAATCAAGGAGTAAGAGAGGAGAATTAGAGAATGAAGCGATGCGATGAAATGTAGTAATATCCATATAATAGGGATTTCAGAGTAGGAAGAGAGAGAAAGGGGCTGAAGGTGTACTTGAACAAATCGTAGCTGAGAACTTCCCTGATCTGGGGAAGGAAAAAAGCATTGAAATCCAAGAGGCACAGAGAACTCCCTTCAGATGTAACTTGAATTGATCTTCTGCACAACATATCATAATGAAACTGGAAAAATACAAGGATAAAGAGAAAATTATGAAAGCAGCTAGGGATAAACATGCTCTAACATATAAAGGGAGACCAATAAGACTAGTGACCGATCTCTCTACTGAAACTTGGCAGGCCAGAAAGGAATGGCAGGAAATCTTCAATGTGATGAACAGAAAAAATATGCAGCTGAGAATCCTTTATCCAGCAAGTCGGTCATTTAGAATAGAGGGAGAGATAAATGTCTTCCCAAACAAACAAAAACGGAAGGAATTCGTCACTACTAAACCAGCCCTACAAGAGATCCTAAGGGGGATCCTGTAAGACAAAGTACCAGAGACATCGCTACAAGCATGAAACCTACAGACATCACAATGACTCTAAACCCATATCTTTCTATAATAACACTGAATGTAAATGGACTAAATGCTCCAACCAAAAGACATAGGGTATCAAAATGGATAAAAAAACAGACCCATCTATTTGCTGTCTACAAGAGACTCATTTTAGACCTGAGGACACCTTCAGATTGAAAGTGAAGGGATGGAGAATTATTTATCATGCTACTGGAAGTCAAAAGAAAGCTGGAGTAGCCATACTTATATCAGACAAACTAGACTTTAAAGGTTGTAACAAGAGATGAAGAAGGGCATTATATAATTATTACAGGGTCTATCCATCAGGAAGAGCTAAATTATAAATGTCTATGTGCCGAATATGGGAGCATCCAAATATATAAAACAATTACTCACAAACATAAGCAACCTTATTAATAAGAATGTGGTCATTACAGGGGACTTTAATATTCCACTTAGAATAATGGATAGATCATTTAGACACAGGATCAATAAAGAAACAAGGGCCCTGAATGATACATTGGATCAGATGGATTTGACAGATATATTTAGAACTCTGCATCCCAAAGCAACAGAATATATTTTCTTCTTGAGTGTAGATGGAACCTTCTCTAAGATAGATCACATACTGGGTCACAAAACAGCCCTTCATAAGTATACAAGAATTGAGATTATACCATGCATACTTTCAGACCACAATGCTATGAAGCTTGAAATCAACCACAGGAAGAAGTCTGGAACACCTCCAAAAGCATGGAGGTTAAAGAACACCCTACTAAAGAATGAATGGGTCAACCAGGCAATTAGAGAAGAAATTTAAAAATATATGGAAACAAACGAAAATGAAAATACAACAATCCAAATGCTTTGGGATGCAGTGAAGGCAGTCCTGACTGGAAAATACATTGCAATCCAGGCCTAACTGAAGAAAGAAGAAAAATCCCCAATACAAAATCTAACAGCACACCTAAAGTTAATAGAAGCAGAACAGCAAAGACACCCCAAACGAAGCAGGAGAAGATCAGAGCAGAAATAAACAATATAGAATCTAAAAAAACTGTAGAGCAGATCAATGAAACCAAAAGTTGGTTTTTTGAAAAAATAAACAAAATTGACAAACCTCTAGCCAGGCTTCTCAAAAAGAAAAGGGAGATGACCCAAATAGATAGAATCATGAATGAAAATGGGATTATTACAATCAATCCCTGAGAAATGCAAGCAATTATCAGGGAATACTATGAAAAATTATATGCCAACAAACTGGACAACCTGGAAGAAATGGACAAATTCCTAAACACCCACACTCTTCCGAAACTCAAACAGGAAGAAGTAGAAAGCTTGAACAGACCCATAACCAGCGAAGAAATTGAATCAGTTATCAAAAATCTCCCAACAAATAAGAGTCCAGGACCAGATGGCTTCCCTGGGGCATTCTACCAGACATTTAAAGCAGAGATAATACCTATCCTTCTCAAGCTATTTCAAAACATAGAGAAGGAAAACTTCCAGACTCATTCTATGAAGCCAGTATTACTTTGATTCCTAAACCAGACAGAGACCCAGTAAAAAAAGAGAACTACAGGCCAATATCCCTGATGAATATGGATGCAAAAATTCTCAACAAGATACTAGCAAATCGAATTCAACAGCATATAAAAAGAATTATTCACCATGATCAAGTGGGATTCATTCCTGGGCTGCAGGGCTGGTTCAACATTCACAATCAATCAATGCAATACATCACATTAATGAAAGATAAGAACCATACGATCCTGTCAATCGTTGCAGAAAAAGCATTTGACAAAATTCAGCATTCTTTCTTAATAAAAACCCTCGAGAAAGTTGGGATGGAAGGAACATACTTAAACATCATAAAAGTCATTCATTAAAAGCCCAGAGCTAATATCATCTTCAATGGTGAAAAACTGAGAGCTTTCTCCCTGATCAGGAACATGACAGGGATGTCCACTCTCACCACTGTTGTTTAACATAGAGTTGGAAGTGCTAGCATCAGCAATCAGACAACAAAAGGAAATCAAAGGCATCAAAATTGGCAAAGATGAAGTCAAGCTTTCACTCTTTGCAGATGACATGATATTATACGTGGAAATCCCAATAGACTCCACAAAAAGTCTGCTAGAACTGATACATGAATTCAGCAAAGTTGCAGGATACAAAATCAATGTACAGAAATCAGTTGCATTCTTATACACTAATAATGAAGCAACAGAAAGACAGAGAAAGAAACTGATTCCATTCACAATTGGACCAAGGAGCATAAAATACCTAGGAATAAACCTAACCAAAGATGTAAAATATCTGTATGCTAAAAACTATACAAAGCTTTTGAAGGAAACTGAAGAAGACACAAAGAAATGGAAAACATTCTGTGCTCATGTATTGGAAAAATAAATATTGTTAAAATGTCAATACTACCCAAAGCTATCTACACATTCAATGCAATCCCAATCAAAATTGCACCAGCATTCTTCTCTAAACTAGAACAAGCAATTCTAAAATTCATATGGAACCACAAATGGCCCCGAATAGCCAAAGTAACTTTGAAGAAGAAGACCAAAGCAGGAGGCATCACAATCCCAGACTTTAGCCTCTACTACAAAGCTGTAATCATCAAGACAGCATGGTATTGGCACAAAAACAGACACATAGACCAATGGAATAGAATAGAAACCCCAGAACTAGACCCACAAAAGTATGGCCAACTCATCTTTGACAAAGCAGGAAAGAACATCCAATGGAAAAAAGACAGTCTCTTTAACAAATGGTGCTGGGAGAACTGGACAGCAACATGCAGAAGAATGAAACTAGACTACTTTCTTACACCATTCACAAAAGTAAACTCAAAATGGATAAAGGACCTGAATGTGAGACAGGAAACCATCAAAACCCTAGAGGAGAAAGCAGGAAAAGACCTCTCTGACCTCAGCGCAGCAATTTCTTACTTGACACATCTCCAAAGGCAAGGGAATTAAAAGCAAAAATGAACTATTGGGACCTCATGAAGATAAAAAGCTTCTGCACAGCAAAGGAAGCAATCAACAAAACTAAAAGGCAACCAACGGAATGGGAAAAGATATTTGCAAATGACATATCAGACAAAGGGCTAGTATCCAAAATCTATAAAGAGCTCACCAAACTCTACACCCGAAAAACAAATAATCTAGTGAAGAAATGGGCAGAAAACATGAATAGACACTTCTCTAAAGAAGACATCCGGATGGCCAACAGGCACATGAAAAGATGCTCAACGTTGCTCCTCATCAGGGAAATACAAATCAAAACCACACTCAGATATCTCCTCACGCCAGTCAGAGTGGACAAAATGAACAAATCAGGAGACTATAGATGCTGGCGAGGATGTGGAGAAACGGAACCCTCTTGCACTGTTGGTGGGAATGCAAACTGGTGTGGTCGCCCTGGAAAACAGTGTGGAGGGTCCTCAAATTAAAAATAGATCTACCCTATGATTCAGCAATAGCACTGCTAGGAATTTACTCAAGGGATACAGGAGTGCTGATGCATAGGGGCACTTGTACCCCAATGTTTATAGCAGCACTTTCAACAATAGCCTAATTATGGAAAGAGCCTAAATGTCCATCCACTAATGAATGGATAAAGAAATTGTGGTTTATATACACAATGGAATACTATGTGGCAATGAGAAAGAATGAAATATGGCCTTTTGTAGCAACGTGGATGGAATTGGAGAGTGTTATGCTAAGTGAAACAAGTCATACAGAGAAAGACAGACACCATATGTTTTCATTCTTATGTGGGTCCTGAGAAACTTGACAGAAGTCCATGGGGGAGGGGAAGAAGAAAAAAAGAGGTTAGACAGGGAGGGAGCCAAACCATAAGAGACTCTTAAAAACTGAGAACAAACTGAGAGTTGATGGTGGGTGGGAAGGAGGGGAGGTTGGGTGATGAGTATTGAGGAGGGCACCTTTGGGATGAGCACTGGGTGTTGTATGGAAACCAATTTGACAATAAATTTCATATGTAAGAAAAATAAAAAGAATAAATCAGGGAGAAATAGAAAATCTGAACAGACCAGTAGCAAGAAAAGACAGTGAGTCAGTAATCAAAAACCTCCCAATGCAGAAAATTCCGGGACAAGGCAGCTTCACTTGCAAATTTTACCAAATGTTTAAGAATTAATACTAGCCAAATAAGCCTTCAACTCTTGATTTTGGCTCAGGTCATGATCTCACAGTCATGAGATTGAGCCCCACATCAGCTCCACTCTGGGCATGGAGCTTAAGATTCTTTCTATCACTTCCTCTGCTCCTCCCTGACTTGGGTGCTTGCGCTCTCTCTCTCGCTCTCTCTCTCTCAGAAACAAACAAATTCACTAATCCTTATGCTTCCAAAAAATGAAGAGAAGGGAACACTTCCAAGCTCATGAGGCCAGCATTACCCTGATAACAAATCCAGATATAATACTACAAGAAAGAGACTAATATTGACTAATACCCTTGATGAATATACAAGCAGAAATTCTTAATAAAATGCTAGCAAATTGAATTCAAAAATGCACTAAAGGGATTATATGTTATGACCAAGTGGGTTTTACTCCTGGGATGGTTCAACACATGCAAATCAATTGATGCAATGCATCACATTAATAGAATGAAAGAAAAACATCATATGATTGCAATAGATGCAGATAAAGCATTTGCAAAATAACATCCTTTCATATAAACTCTCAACAAATTGGGTATAAAAAGAATATACTTCAAGATAACAAAGGCCATATACATGAAACCTTCAACTAACATTATAGTCAACAAAGAAAGATTGAAAGCTTTCCTCTAAGATCAGGAGTAAGACACAATGTCTACTGTCACTACTCTTATACATTATAGCTTGGGAAGACCTAGCTAGAACAATTAAGTAAGACAAAGAAATAAAATACCTCTAAATTGGAAATAAATAAAACTGTCATTATTTGAAGGTTATATAGTTTTGTACATACAAAAATCCCGAAAATTCATTCAAAAGCTGTTGAAACTAACAATTTCAGTAAAAGTAAAGGATATAAAATCATAAATCAGTTGCATTTGTATACACTAATAAAAAATAAATAGAAGTCATTTATAATATGATCAAACCCACTAAAATACATAGGAATACATTTAACCAAGGGAGTGAAAGATCTGTACAATGAAACTATAAGATTGCTAAAAGAAGTTGAAGATAACAAAAACAAATGTAAAAACATCATGGATTGGAAAAATTTATATTGTTAAAATTCCATACTACAAAAAGCCACCCCTAGATTTAATCCAATTCCTACCAAAATTTGAATGACATGCTTCACAGAAATAGTAAAATCCTGAAGTTTCATGGAGCCTTAAAAGACCTTGAGTAGGCAAAGCAATCCCGAGAAAGAACAGAGTTGGAAGTATCCTACTTCCCAACTTCAAAGTATACTACAAAACTATAGTAATAGAAACAGTATTGGGGTGCCTGGGTAACCCAGTCTGGTAACCATGGCTCTTGGTTTCGGCTTGGGTCATGATCTCATGGTTCATGAGTTGGAGCCCCACATTGGGCTCTGTGCTATTGGAGCAGAGCCTGCTTGGAATTCTCTCCCTTTCATTCTGCCCCTCCCCCATTTGCACTCTCTCTAAATAAATAAACCTAAAAAACAACAACACCCCCACAGTATGGCAGTGACATAAAAATAAACACAGGGGCGCCTGGGTGGCACAGTCGGTTAAGCGTCCGACTTCAGCCAGGTCACGATCTCGCGGTCCATGAGTTCGAGCCCCACGTCAGGCTCTGGGCTGATGGCTCGGAGCCTGGAGCCTGTTTCCAATTCTGTGTCTCCCTCTCTCTCTGCCCCTCCCACATTCATGCTCTGTCTCTCTCTGTCCCAAAAATAAATAAAAAACGTTGAAAAAAAAAATAAAAAAAATAAACACATAGATCAGTGAACCAGTATAGAAAGTCTAGAATTAAACCATTCCTATATGATCGACGAATATTTAAGAAGGGAGTCAAGAACATCTAATGAAGAAAGAATAATTGGTGCTGGAAAACTGGATAAATGCAGAGTATTACATGTAGAGTAATAAAATTGGGCACTTACGTAACACTGCTCACAAAATTAAAAAATAAAATTGGGCCCCTGTGTGTAATACTTCTCATACAAATTAAGTCACATGGATAAAAAACTTGAACATTAGACCACCTAAAATAAAACTCCTAGAAGAAAACAGAGAAGCTTCTCAACATTGGTCCAGGTGATTTTTTGAATAGGACACCAAAAGTACAACAAAAGCAAAAACAACCACTGAGATTACATCAAACTTAAAAGTGTCTACATGGAAAAAAAGTTAACAAAATGAAAAAACCTTTGGAATACAGAAAATTTTTACAATCCACCCATTGGAGGTGATATCTAAAATATTATGCACTGAAACAGAGTAACAGTCCTCAACGTCCATACATACTCACATGAATAATTTTATGTGTAATACATTAAGTGAAAAAAATCACACTGTAGAACAGGATATATAATATGATTACAATAGATAATATGTTTATACACACAAACATGTACAAGCATATATGTGTACACAAAAGTATTTAGGATAATATATAGGAATATATATATACATACTCTTTCTTTTGGAGAGTGAATTTGAGTGTAATAGAAAAGTTTACATTATTTCCTATCTTAAATTGTCTTTAATGTTTATTTATTTTTGACAGAGGGAGAGACAGAACCTGAGCAGGGAAGGGGCAGAGAGAGAGGGAGACACAGAATCTGAAGCAGGCTCCAAGCTGTCAGCACAGAGCCTGACTCAGGGCTCGAACTCTGGAACCAGAAGATCATGAACTGAGCCAAAGTTGGACACTTAACTGACTGAGCCACCCAAGCACCCCTAAATTATTACATATTAAAAATATATTCAGTCAGAATGCTTTTGTTTTGCAATTTTTTAAAACAGTATTTAAAAAATAGACTATGTATACAGAGGTCCTTTTGTTAGGGAGAAATGAACAGTAATGGATCATGATAGTGATAAACAGATTATATAGTGCTGTGTATTAGCTTCAGCTGTGGACTAATTTAAAAATTGTTGCTTTCCAATTTTGCTAAAATGTTTTGTTGAATATCTATTTAATGTTTCCTTAGAGCATATTAGTGCTCTCATTAATAACAAAGTATAAAATATTGTTTGCATTAAGACATTCAATTTTTTGCTAGTATTGTACAGTGTTTTTGACCATTTTGCTATAATAGCTTTAACTGAGCATTTCCTACTTATATTTTTTTCCAGTGGCAATTTTAAAAGTGCTCATGAAAACATATTAAGCAGAACACATTACAGATTATGTTAACAAAATACATTTTACATTTTTTATACTCGGGTATCTATCACATGTATTAGAACATTATTTTTAATGTTGAAAACGTTTTTAATTGTGAAACTATAACAATACGGAGGAATGATTGGAAGTAATAATTTAGAATGGAAAGAAAATAAAAGATCAAGGGCACTCTAGATATTAACTATTTTAAAAGGAAATAAATACTGTTAGAATAATACAAATTTGAGGCTATAGTAATTCTCTTACTCTATATCTGCATTTAAATGTGCTAAACAGACCTAAGAAAATTAAAACCTTGTGAAATTGGTATTTGAATGCAAGAAAATGTGAAGCTGAGTGTTGTCTATGTGTTATTAGAAATGAAGTCTGAAGTCTTGCAATCTTCCCTGGAGGGTTATTGAATGAAAAAGAGTGATAAGAGAGAACTTGGCATGACCCCTGCAGTTAAAAAAAAAAAACAAAACCAACAAAAAACAACTAAGAGTACTTCATTTCATGAATCTGTATAATGCACTGAAGAGACTCAAAATGCCTTGCCGTACACAGTAAGATTTTTTTTTTTTTTTAATTAGGATTTTTTTCTCCTCTTTCAGCTCACCTACTGTAGATGGTAGCTATGGTACCATGGACCTCAGCCTTGGTCATTCCTGCAAACAAAGCATTTACTGAACTGGCTATTTAGCCCAAATCATTGTCAGCCTACTTGTCCCAGCCTTTTCACCTCTAGCTATTGACCTCTCGAGCTCTGGGTTCAGATACTCTCAATTCCTGAGAAATTACTAATGCAGGCTTTCACGGACATAGCTCTACTTGTTAAAAAGTGTAGAATCTGGAATTAGTTTTGCAGCTGTAAGCAGGGGGTTTGGTCTGCACTGGGTAACTTCTCAACATAAATGAATAAGCAAAGGCAAACATATAGTGTAACTTTAAAAGATTTCAAATATTTTCATTGATACATTGTTTTTACTACAATATTTTCAATATACTTTATGATCTGAACTGAATGCCAAGCTTTTTGACCTGGATATTGACAAATGTCATAGGTCCTCTACTTTTTTTTTTGTTGTTTGTTTTTTGTTTTTGATTCCTAGCTGGAGTTAGACTTCAGCGCTCATAACTCCGGCTAGTGACTTCTGGTTATTAGTGCTGTGTGCTTAGTGACTCATCATGAGGAACCACAACATCTTCTAACACTCCCAGTGGCAGAATCTATAGTATCTTCATGAAGCAAAATTGGCCAGGGCACTAACAGTGAAGGGGGCCAGTACTTAGTAGGGTCCAGGTCCCAGAACTAGACAAGGATCTTATACAAAGTGTCCAGTAGCAACAAGATAAGAGATGAAGAGTTATATGGAAGTCTTATTCTAGGGTACACCAGGGGTTGAACTGGGGAATCTAAACTCTTGTGTTAATTTCAAAGTCATTCATTTGACTTAATGAATGTTAATTTGAAGTCATTCAAATGAAGCCAATAAATGGAGGGGAGGAGGAAGTAAAATAAAAAATGATCAGACCATTTTCCAGAACGGAGACTAGAGTGATGGAGGCACACTGGTTGACATTTGGATGACTAGGTACATTTGGGCTATAAGTCAATGTTATTGTAGCTATTCTTGAAGACAAAGGAAGAGTATATAGTCGCTCAAACATGACTGACACTTTTTCTTGTTCATATAATACTACAAGATAATGATATTGAACCTTATCGTCACCTATTTAGTGGTGATTCTAGGATTGTGGTCTAGCTATGTATCTAGGAATAAAAAAAGAAAAATGGATGTGGTTAAACAGGTGGATGGTCTCTATTATAAACGCATGATTGTTTAAAGGCATGTAACTGATGCTGATATATCTGATTGTTTAAAGGCATGTAACTGATGCTGATATATCTGACATCCAGGTTTGAATATTCATTCTGCACCTCTTTGGATTGATAATGATATTGATCAGTTCATATTTTGTCATGTCCTATAGTTGGATTTGCTGTCTAGTACTACTCAAGATTTCTCAAAGGCAAGCCGTGTCCCTGTTTCTATTCCCTCCTGGTCCTGAAATCCTTTTTTGTCCAATCCTTTTGTTTCCAAGTTCCTTAAAGATCACTGAATACGCACTAGCAATAGTTTCTTGAAATATGACTGTCACTGTGTTAAGGGCCTATCACAACAAATAGGATATTATTCAGCAACCTACAACTTGGAGATAACTGCTGTGCATTTCCAACGACCTGTGAAAATGCTTTGGAAGAGCATAACTATGTAAATGAAAATTAATATTAAGGCAAACTACAGAATACTGTGCATCTACTTTATCTTGATCAGGAGTATTGTCTCCTTTCTGTTGTACTTTTTTAGGCTGCCATGTATTCTAACTACCTATTGCTTTGTGCGAGAATAATTCCATGCAGTGAACTCTGTGGGTCAAAGAGATGACAGGGACAAAGTTTGAATTTCTTCCTGGTCTCTAAAATATAAGAAGGATCTGAACTTTCAAATATATGGTTTTGCAGGTTGCCCCTCCATTGCCACAATACTCAATGAACATCATCATGGGCTTGGCCAGCAAGTGATAACCTTTAGTTTTTTACACAGCACTGTCTGCCATAGAACTTCAACCTTTTGCCCTAGCAATAACCTAGCTTATAGATATTGAGATGTTAAAAATGTAGGAGAGAGTATTTGAAATATAAAAACTGAAAGATTAAAAATGTCTTTCATTATTCTTTTTCTTCCTTCCTGCCTTCCTTCCCTTTACATCATTTTGCAAACATCCAATTCAACAGATAAAATCAGCCTTTGTTGAATTTGAATGGACTCCTCTCAGTTGACTTCTCCATCTTTGAGTTATTTAAGATTCCTAAATGTGTGGAGTCATACCAAGTTCCCTCTTATCACCTTTACTAGTCTTCTGTAAGTTTAATATCCCGTATGGAAGAAGAAAAAAATAAAAACAGATTATGGAGAATTTAAGATTGCATTGCTACTGCTATGTAGATAACTGCTTGTCCCTTAATTCTGATTTTGTGATGAAACTATTGGAGCCCTCTGTCTCCGGTCTGATTCGTGTAAAACATCACTTCTGAATTCACTCACAAGTCAGCACCTGAAAAGCCTGCCAAGATAAAGTAAGGAAAATACCTGGAATCAAATTGGTGCTTTTACAGCATCATTTCCTTGACATCTAAATGCAGATAAAAAGAAAATCTAATTTTTATTATACCTCACCTACAACTTTTAATAAATATTAATGTACATGACTGTGGCTGACCTCCCACTAGACTTAAAATCAATAGTTGTTGATTAAGGTCTTTTGAGAGCATTACAAAGATGAAGACTCACTCTTTATTCCTATTGCCTATTCTCTGATCCCTAAATAGGTTAACAGCATGCCTATTAAGAGAAATGAAGTATTGGAGCAAAATCTGGTCATGTAAAAATACTTGAGCAGAGAGGTGAGGTATGCCTATCATATTTACGTGAGTTCTATAACACTTGCATTCATTATTATCACTTGTTATTTCAATTCTAGTTTTCACTTTTTTAATGACCATGAAGGATTCTCTTGACACTTCATTTTATCACTTGGAAATTCTGGGGAACTTTTAATGTATTTTTATTATACTTAATATATATTTTATACAAGTTCTTGTTCTTTGTTACTGATTTTGATCAAAATCTTTTTTTAAAAATCCACATTTATTTACAGAGCAGGTTTTACCAAAGGACAATTTTTGTGATCTTGAGTTTGATCATTAATTTATAGTATAAAAATTTTTGTCTTTAAAGAATAAATATGCATCAGAAAAAATTTTAAACAGTCACTTGGTGTCAGATATGTTGTTAAGCACAAGAGACTCAAAGGCAAATATCATCCAGTGATATTCCTTGTGGACATTATGACAATAAGCAATACAGGGAAAACTATGTTCAAAGAGTAAAGAGTTAAAATGTATGCCTAACTGAAGCAGAAGGTATGAAACTGGAAGGTAACACCAGTATGGAAAATTACAACATGAAAAGGGTGGGGTTTCATGAAACTGTGGCATTAAATGTGATGATCTAGAAGACTATGTGTCTATCTACTGCAGAATATGGTAACTACTTAAAATATGTAAGATTCCCCTCAATATCATGCATATGAGAAAAACAAAGGTACATCATCAGTCTCTGAACTCTACTAAATCCTCATTTATCCCCAAATGTTTTCTTAAATAAGATGTTGAATGAAGAAGTCAAGATTAAGGTAATCAAGAAGAGGGCAAAATTTTGGAAATACAGAAGATTTCAGAAAAATCCTTCCCACCTAATCTTGAGGAAAGGCTAATAGACTATATTGAACACTATTGAACATTAGACTCACAGACATCATTTTTATTTTGTTTTTAAGGAACATCTGTTAATAGAGAAATTGATATAGTCTATTTCAAACTGATAACACTAATTTCAAGAATATAAATATATGTAAGCTTATTACTGAATATAAATACATGGGCATACAAACAATTCCAATAAATATTAAATGCCAAACTGAGTGGGCATCTAGCCTTGATCTCTGAGTCCAGAACTTATTTCACTGCTCCCCTCATTTAAAAAAAATGGGAAATTTGGCAGAAAATTTGAACATAATTCTGTTAAGCCTAGACACAGATATGGGAAATAGAAACGTGGGGGTATAAAATAATCTTATAATAAAATAGTATATATAAAGAATTTGGTTTCATTAAGTTCCGGAGTGAGAGGCCATAAGGAATACTACCACTTATAACATTGTTTTGTGGGGAAAATCCATCCCATGTTCTAATATGTGATTTCCAAACTTTTGAGAGTTGCTGAACCTAAATTGAGTAACACCAGCAATAATTGTGGAGTTGAGAAACTCCTTGCTGACTCCACAAAACAATCACATATCAAGAATTTGTGCTGGGTTTTGAAATGCTATTACTTTTCCTGCTCCTATGTTTATAGCATGTTGATCTCTGGTAAGGTGCCTTAACTTTCCATGGCAGATTTAAGTCACTATGGCTTTTTGCAATATTTTGAAATGGTAAACAACAAATGCAGCTAAGTATTATTTCCACCAAGCATGTATATTTCATCTGAAGCATGAGTTTAAAACTTCACAGAAATGCAAAGCCATAATCCGACCTTCAGGTAACAAACTGATTATATAATAGTTTTGTACTTTATATGGAATTAGAAACATTTCTGGTAACCGTGCTAAAATGTGGAATAAAAATAGACACATATGAATTACAAAGCTTTGTTGCCATCAAGAGGTTCCTGCTGACTTTGAAAATATCTATGTGATTAACAACAACAAAAAAGAAGCAAGCTTTTTATTTTGTAATTGGTAGCTAGAAAATATTTTAATATATTTCAAATACTTGTGAAAATTATGAAATGTGTGTGTGGTTTCTGTTTTCAATATATACATATTTTAGTACTTAGAAGGCTGATCTCAGTCAATTATATCTCTTAAAGGGCAATAATAGGACCTTAAAAAAAGGTTGTTTTATTTTGTAACTTTAGCTCTTGAGCCGTGGTGTTTCTTCCATGAAATTGTTCTCTTTAGGACCTGCCCAAAGCTAAAATTTTAAGAGAAAGTTGTTTTTACTTTGCTCTTTACCATTTTCATTTCTTTTTTTCCATTCCTTTTCTTTATTCTCATGGTAGCAGTGCAATTTGGTCGTGTGTGTGTGTGTGTGTGTGTGTGTGTGTGTGTGTGTATCGTGCCATAATTTCATATTTTAACATAAAAAAGGATTATTAAAGATAATTATTAATTCAACTTTTAACATATTCAATTTAAGTTGGCATATATTAATAGGTGGAGATTTTGTACAAGGAATTATTTTAGGTTGTGGAAGAGTAAAAATGAATCAAAGAGAAGAGAGGATTGAGATCTAATATTTATTGTTATGTATTGTCTCATCTTCATATGAACATAATAGAATGCCCCCCCTTTTTTTAAATAAAGAAACTGAAGCTCAAAGGCTTAAGTTACTTAACCATGATCTTTTTTTTTTTTTTTTTTTTTAAGTAAAGAATACATCTGAATCCCTGTCATCTGCTCCTATGGAGCAGAATATGACCCAGCTTCAGGCACACCAAAACACAGATGAAGATTATGGGGAATTAGGAGAAGAGAAGTAAAGTAGAAAACAAGATCTTACCTGCTAGGGAGGATGAGAAAATACATCATAATAAAGATGGGATTTGACATTGGCTTAAAGTACAGGTGAATAAAATTAGCTTAGAAGGTGGAAGAATTACAGTTGTAAAACCTCGAGCTTAATAGAAAATACATTATTAAAAATGTAGGATATAATAGGTAACAAGAAGTACATTCATTTGGCAGTATTAGTGAAAAGTATAAGATGACACTGGCTCTTAAATAAATAAATTTAATTTCTCCTGCATTTTAGAGGGTATGATATAGATACAGTATTTGAATGGATTAAATGGAATTTGAGAGATTAGTGTAGGTAAGAAGTAATAAGATTCTAGGCTAGGGTGGTAGCCATGTAAGGAAAAATATGGGTAAAAGACTTGCACATTGTTGAGATACAATTATACTTGGCATTTGGTTGGTTGTCAGCAAATGAATAAGACAATGTCTCTACTGTGTAGATTTCCAATCCCCACTTCTGGCTTTACATCTCCTCTAAGAGATCGCTGTAGAATCTCAAGTTCAAAAGGTTCCAAACTAAGTATTTTGTTTTTCTCAACCCTCCTTTAATCTTCTCCTTCTCAGGAATAGGCAACACTCTTTCTTCTTTGGTAGAACCAGAAACCTAGGAGCCATCCTTGACCCATTATTCTCCCTCACCTACTCCATCTAGTTGAGAGCAAGTTAATAAGCCTCCTAACTTTTCTTAGCCTCTACTTTTGCCTCCCATCCTCCACCACCAATCCACTCTGTTTTAAAATAATGCTTGACGTATTAAAATACATAATAGTAACAGACATTTAGAAATCAAAATCACAACTGCTGTTTATTGACACCAAAATTAAGCACTAGAATGTTACCAAAAGTTTTGTATTTACTTCACATCCTACATTTCCACGTAGGTTATTATTATCTTGAATATTTGGTATATCCTTAATTTGTTTTGATTTTCAAAATAATTTTCTACATGTATTATATATACCTAAAAATTGTTTAATTATGTTATGTTTGTTTTATTAGTATTACACTATTTGTTAATTTCTGGGCTTTTATTCCAATCAACATATTTGCAACATTTATGGATTCCCATCCATAATTTATGTAACACTCTTAATAATCTTATAGAATATTTCATTTTTTTTCTGATTTCTGCTCTTTAATTGATTCCCAGACCCACTAGCATGACCTAGAAGATTCTCACCACTGCCTGTTTAGTTTTTTGGTTTTTTTATGTCATTAATTATATGGACTGTTTTACAGCCATTCTGGATTTTTCTTTTAATTTTTTAAATGTTTTACTTATTTTTTAGAGAGACAGGGGGAGACACAGAATCAGAAGCAGGCTCCAAGCTCTGAGCTGTCAGCACAGAGCTGGAACATGGGGCTAGAACTCATGAACTGCAAGATCATGACCTGAGCCTAAGTTGGACGCTTAGCCAGCTGAATCACCCAGGTGACCCACAACCATCTTGGATTTTTTACGCTTCCTTTAATATAACCAGTCCTTTCCCACCTCAGGTAATTGCACCAATGATTTGTTTCCTTTGCCAGGAATACATTCCCCACCCCAACCCCAAATTTTTACCTAAGGCATTACTATAAATTTTCTTCAAAAGTTTTTTTGATTCCTGCCAGTCAATTTACTCTCTTCCTGGTGTATTTTTACCATCTTCATGAAACTCATTACAATTTATAAACATTAGATCTTCCTTTTACTTGCTAATCTTTAATGTGAGGTAGGAATGCTTATTAACTCTCCGGACTGTAATTCCCATGATAGTAGTTGTCATTGTGTGTTATTCACTTATAACCTAATACTAACGCTCCATACTAGGGATTAAATAAAAGTTGTTGAAAAGAAGAGTGAAAATTAATTTTCTATAACCCATATAATGCACAGCTGAACAGAACAAGCAAGTTCTCAATTACAGATTTACAAGTTCTTTTAATGTGTATTTATAGGCAGAGGATTGATTAATTGAAAGAAGGAAATATAACAGTATATTTATGGATTATGTAATAAAGGCCATAATCTGCACAAAGTATTTTCATTCAGAATTTGTGAGGGTGATGTCATCAAGAGGGTTACATAGGTCTTTCCTGACATTTCTCCTCACACCCAAGAAGGACAACTAATAACTATCCATGGACAAGTATTCATAAGAGTATCTCAGAGCATGAGACTGATGCTGACACATGCCCCTGAACCACAGAGATCAAGACAGACTGCATTAGAAGGGTAAGAGGAGCATCTACACACTGAATTCCGTGTTCCTCCCATAGGCTCAGTATCACATCAAGAGGTCCCCTGAGGCCACAGTTCTTCCAATGGCAAAGAAGAGCCCAGAGTGGATGTCCACTTCCTTGAGCATTATGGGTCACTACATGTGAGTTCCAAATATAGTTTTCCTCCACAAGGATTTGGTGGGGGGGGAATCTCCAAGGCTTTTTCACTGGTAATCATGATGGAAAGGGGATCGGGGCTTGCAGCAAGCAGCACATGGATCTTGTTGGAACAGGTTGCTATCCGCAGCACTCAAGGCATAGTGCCACCTAGCAGATTGACTCATCTACAAAACCAAGACTGTCTTACCAGGAAGCGCAGAGTATATAAATCTACTTGATTTAGGTCCTCAAACAAAAAGCCTTGCAACCGTGGAGCCTAGTCTGCCCCCAATCAGGCAAGGAGGCTGAGTTATAGCCAGGCCCATTGCTGAACCCCTATCAACAGAAAGCCTATGCAGAAAATCTAGAAGCATAGAGGATAATTGATCATCTGCAGAGCAAAGCCAGTGACATCATCCAGCCAGGTAACTTGGGACACTGGTCAGATTGAGTCAAGACTGTAAACAAAGAACTTAACCAACCTTGGAGATGGTTTTCCCTCTCCACCTGCGCAGTGAAACTAATTTGTAGCTCTGCCCATTGCTGAAGACAGGCTTCAGCCTGCTCTACAATGGAACCTAGCCAGAGCACTTGGGAAGCTACATAGCCATTCAACAGCCTTGAACAGAGAGCTTTCCCCATCCGCAGAGCAAAACCAGGGACTCTGTGTGGCTAGGGAAATCAATGCATACGCTTGCCTGATTCAGGTTCCTCAAACAACAAGCTGTGTAGGCCCTAGGGAAAGCTCTACTTTCCTACCAGTGCAGAAAAGTTAACTCATATTCTGATCTGTCCCTGAGTATAATAGGTCCTGACCATCTAGTATGCCTGACCAGAGAATCCAGGCAACTGTGGAATCAATCCTACTCCTTTGGCCAGAGAGCAAATCCAGCAGTCCTATCCAATTATTATCTGCCAATTGCACCACCTCTACTCCCTCATCTCAGAACTTGGGCAGTGGCCTTACCCACAAATAAATTCTGACAGCAAGCCCCACCTGCCCAAGAACTTTGCCACCCGACATAACCAGAAATCCAAACTGAGCTGACTAGTGAAGAGGTGTCTTTGCCAGAGAAAAAACTATAAAGTCTGGATGAACAATTATTCACATTCACAGATCTCAATGTAAGGAACCAAGAGCACAGAAAATCAGGTAAACGTGACCCCACAAAAGGAAACTAATTCAGGAATATCTCGTTTTGTTGTGCTTTGCAGATAATTTGTGTGTGTGTGTGTGTGTGTGTGTGTGTGTGTGTGTGTGTTTAACAAATTGAAGGTTTGTGGCAACTTGGCAACTCTGTTTTGAGCAACTCTATTGGCCATTTTTCCAATAGTATTTGCTCATTTTGTGTCTCTGTGTCACGTTCTGGTAATTTTTGATTATTTCCAACTTTTAAGTTATCATTATGTTTATTGTGAGCCCCACCCAGAAATTATCACAAAGCTCGGATAATGGCTAGCATTTTTTAGCATAAAGTATTTTTTTAAATTAAGACATACTATTGTATTATCACACACTGAATAGACTTACAGTATAGCCTAAACATAACTTTTCTAGAGTTCTAAATAATCCTCTTGAAGTTTAGTGAAATATAGGAGCAAAGCTGTCCTTCAGAAATGACAGAGAGATAAAGACTTTCACAAACAAAAAGTGACAGATTTGATCACCTCTACACTTGGCTTACAAGTTATACTATAGGTAGCTTTTTGCATGGAATAGAAGGACACTACTTAACATCCTAAAAACATAAGAGGTAGTGTAAAAGTCACTGGTAATGGTAAATATAAAGTCAGATTCTATGATCTGGTAATGGTCGTGCATAAGTTATTCACAACTCTAGTTTTAAAAGTTAAAAAACAATTATAGTAAAATATAACCATAACTACAATAATCTGTTATTAGATGTATGATACAAAAATATGCTAACTGTGATATCGACAACCTGAAATGTGAGGGGAGGAGAAGGAAAAATACATTTAGGGGTGGTGTAGAAATTAAACGATCAGTTTATGGGGCACCTGGATGGCTCAGTCTGTTAAGCGTCTGACTTCAGCTCAGGTCATGATCTCATGGTCTGTGAGTTAGAGCCCCAAGTCAGGCTCTGTGCCAACAGCTCAGGGCCTGGAGCCTGCTTCAGATTTTGTGTCTCCCTCTCTCTCCGCCCCTCCCCTGCTTGAGCTCT
The DNA here is from genome assembly GCF_024362965.1 of Panthera pardus. Taxonomy (NCBI): domain Eukaryota; kingdom Metazoa; phylum Chordata; class Mammalia; order Carnivora; family Felidae; genus Panthera; species Panthera pardus. Next base: position 38,764,647 of record NW_026526721.1, read on the forward strand.
GTCTCTCTCTGTCTTTCAAAAATAAAGAAAATGGAAAAAAAGTTAAAAAAATTATCAGTTTAAGTAGGGTGTTATAATTTTATGATTTTATATAAGCCTCATGGTAATTACAAGAGAAAAACTTACACTAATTACACAAAAGAAAATGATAAAGAAGTCAGAGCATACTACTATGAAAAGATATTAAAACAACACACAAAGAAACAAGGACTAATAAGTTTACCAAACTGCCAGAAAAAATAAACAAATTGGCAAAAGCCTTTATTTATCAAAATCATTTCAAATGTAGAAAGATCAAATTCCCCCATTTAGAAGACAAAGAATAAATATAAAATTAAAGAAAAAAAAAGGGACAAGATTCAATGATATGCTGTATATAAAAGGCTCACTTTAGCCTTGAAGACACACATAAACTGAGAGTAAAGGGATGGAAAAAGAAATTTCATGCAAATGGTAACAGTAGCAACAACAAAAAATCAGTGTATCTATACTGTTATCAGACAAAATAGACTTTAAAAATGGAAAAACAAGACAAAGGTAATTATGTAATTATAAAGGAGTCAATTCATCAAAAGATATAGCAATTGTAAATATTTACATGCCCAACTTTGGATTACCTAAGTATAGAAAACAAAACCTAACAGAGCTAGAAAGAGAAATAAATAGCAATACAGTAATTGTTGGAGATTCTTACACCCATTCTCAACAATGGATGGATATGCAGACAGAGAATCACTAAACCCTGAGCAACACTGAAGACAAAATGGACTAACAGACATATTGTATAGAACATTCTATCTGACAATAGCAGAATACACTTTTTCTTCCCCTGAAGTTCATATGGAACATCTTCTGGGATAGACCATATGTCAGGTTACAAAACAAGTCAGCAAATTCAAGAAGATTTAATTATACCATGTATCTTGTCTGAGTACAATGGTATGAAATTAGAAATAAATAATAGGAGACAAACTGGAAAAAATCATGCCTACATGAAAATTAAAAAACATTCATGAGCAACCAATAGATCAAAGAAGAACCAATAGATCAAATCAACCAATAGATCAAAGTAGAAACTAAAAGGAACTTAAAAAAATATCTTGAGACAAAAGAAAATGAGAATACACCATACTAAAACTGGGATGCAGAAAATGCTACTTGAAGAGGGAAGTTTATAGCAATACATGTTTACATTAAAAGGCAAAATTAGATTGTTTGAGATCTTTCTTAAGCCTCAAGGAACTAAATAAAGAAAAAACTGAGCCCAAATTTAGCAGAAGGAAGGAAAAAATAAAGGTAAGGGCAAAAACAAATAAAATAGAGAAGGGGAAACAAGATTGCCAAATCTTTAGCTAGATTAACCAAGGGAAAAAAGTCCCAAATCAGCAAAGTTATCTATAAAGAAGGAGACATTACTACTGATGCCACAGGAATACAAATAGTCAAAAGAAGCTAGTATGAACAATTATATACCAACAAGTTGTACAACCTGGAAGAAATGGATAAATTATTAGAAACATGCAACTTACCAAGAGTGAATCAGAAAGAAATAGAAAATATGAATAGATCAATTAGTAGTAATGAGATTAAATCAGTAACCAAAAATATCCCAAGAAAGAAAAGTCCAGGATCAGATGGCTCCCCTGGTTAATTTTTACCAAACATTTAAACAAGAATTACAGTTAATTCTTCTCAAACTTTTCCAAAAGAGAGATGAGGAAAGAACACTCCAATTTTACAATGTCAAATATCATCCTGATAACCAAAGCCAGAAAAGGACACTAAAAACTACAGGCCAACATTTTGGGTGAGTACAAATGCAAAAATTCTTGATAAAATACTGGTAAATAATTAAGCACTACACTAGCCATCACTTAGCTGAAAAAGAAAATGATCCCATTTACAATAGCATAAGAAAACAATAAAATACTTAGGAATAAATTTAACCAAGGAGGTGAAAGCTCACTATGCTGAAAACTATAAAACATTGATGAAAGAAATTGAAGAAGACAGAAATAAATGAAAAGACAGTCTGTGTTCATGAACTTGAAGAATTAATGTATTTATTCTTCAGCAGCACATACACTAGAAAGAATATTGTTTAAGTTTGCACACCACCCACAGCCCTCTGTGTAGATTCAATGCAATCCCAATCCAGATTCCAATGGCATTTTTTTCCAGAAGTTGAAAAACGGTCTTAAATTTTGTAGTGAACCACAAAAGACCCCAAATAGCCAAAGCAATCCTGAGAAGAATAACACAGCTAGAGAAACACTCTATCATACTCCATGTATTTTAACCTTTATTGTAAACCTATAGGAATCAAAGCAGTATGATACTGTCATAAAAACAGACTCCTATACCATTGGAACAGAATTAAGAGCCCAGAAATAAATCCAGGCATATCGGCCAACTAAGATTTGACAAGGAACCAAGAATGAAACTAGTCCCTTATGTTACACCACTTACATAAGTTAATTTGGGATGAAGTAAAGACTGCTGTAGAGCAAAAGAAACCAACAAGGTGAAAAGACCATCTACAGAATGGGGAAAAATATTTGCAAAACATATTTGAGAATACAACTCAATAGCAAAAAAACAAATCCAATTAAAAATGGGCAAAGGACCTGAATAGACCTTTTTCCAAAAAAAAAAAAAAAAAAAAAAAAAAAAAAAATATATATATATATATATATATATATATATATATGCATAATCAGCAGATACATGGAAAGCTGCTCAACATCACAAATCAGGGAAGTGCAAATCAAAATCACCAAAACATATTACCTCATATCTGCTAGAATGGGTAGCATTATAAAGAAGAGAGATAAATGATGGCAACGATGTAGAGAAAAGGTAAACACTTATATTCTGTTGGTAGGACTGTAAATTGGTGCAACCACTATGGAAAACAGCATAGGGACTTCTCAAAAAATTAAAAAATAGAATTACCTTATGATGCAGTAATTATAGCAACATTTTTTACAACAGTCAAGACATGGAAACAACCTCAGTGTCCATCTATGAATCAATGGAGAAAGAAGTTGGGTACTTATATACAATATATTATTCAGTTGTAAAAAAAGGAAATCCTGCCATTTGAGGCAATATGCTAAGTGAAATAAGTCAGAGAAAGACCAGTACTGTATTATTTCACATATATGTGGAACCTAAAAACAAAAACAAAAAAAACCTAAAGAAAACAATAGGGAAATATATTAAATTTGTGGTTATTAGGGGTTAGAAGGAGGGAAACTAGATGAAGTTGGTCAAAAAGTACAAACTTCCAATTATATAATAAATAAGTACGAGGGATGTAATCTATGACATGATGACTATAGTTAACACTGCTGTACGTATATTTGAGAGCTAGTTAGATAGTAGGTCCGAAGAGGTCTCATTACGGGAAACATTTAAAATTTTTTTTTTCTTTTGGTATTATATGAAATGATGAATGTTAAGTAAACTTAGTAGTAATCATTTCATAATATATGTAATTCTAATCTTTATGCTATATGCCTTAAACTTATGCAGTGCTGTGTGTTATCTTAATAAAACTGGAAAAACATAAATTTATATATGTGTATCTTTAGACAATATAAGAGTATTCAAGAGCAAATGAAGACAATGGGGCAATTTAGGTGTTGGGCCATTATTCATTCTTTCAGGACACTATCATTATTAATTCCATGGCATATTCCATTATTATAATGGAGCAAGCTTCTATCTTCCATACTCTATGATCTTCTGTTCCTTCTATTCTTATTTTACTTATTCTCATCTTTATTTCTATCAATAACTTGCCAGCCCATATCTTCAGAACTGTGGCCTGAAATTTTGGCAAAACCTTACTTTGGTTATTTAATATGCCATTTTCTTTTGTTACATTAATAATGATGGAACTAGGCATATGGTCAGGACAGTAATTTAGTCTCCTAGAGGATTGAAGTTCAGGGTGATTAGGCATCTCCATGAGACTGGTGCCTGGTAGAAAACTCTAGTAGGATTGTGGGACATGGCTGGTCTAGTGGATGACTGAGGGTAGGCTTCAATTCCTCCCTTGATTATGATCCAGTATCTGGTTTGAGATTGGCTAAAGGTTGAGGTTATATAATCTCAGCTATTCTGATTGCATGACCATAAAAGGAGTAAATCAGAAAAGCCATTAAAATAACCTTATGAAATTTAGATCATCTAAAATGAGGATTGAGGAATTTTCTGCAAGAAATATATTAATTGTAGCCTAAAGCAATATGCTCAGCTGGTTAAACTGTTCTAATGAGGGTAAGGCCATAGATTCATGTAAGTGCCAGTTTTAGCTTTGAATTAAAAAAAAACCTTCCTCATGATAGTGGACGCTACTCATAACCTAGGTCTCTTACAAATATGTACTATAGATTCATATTAGAACCAGGCAAGAGACTGAAGCATGCATATATGGATCTGGGAAATAATTTAAATTACATATATTATCAATAATAGACCCAATAATAGACCTGTAGTAGCATCATTGTATTTGAAGGTGAATTCACTTATAACTGAAGAGTAATTGTAATATGTATACCAGTTTTTAATCTTGCAGTGTATAATTATAATTTGCTATGATATCTAAAGTTTTCAGGATTTTGAATAATAATCCCAGAATGGTCAGCATCATAAATGGAAAGATGTATTCCATATACTTTACTTTGAAACTCAGTATCTTAAAAAAGTGACAGTTCTGGATTGTGTAACAGCTAGGCATTAAGAAGCTATTGACCATAAAATTCGTATCAGATAAAGGGCCCTTTTTTATATAAATCCAAATCTTTGTACAGCAGAACTATCAAGGTGTATCTATCCTAACAGTCAAGTGAAATTGATCCAAAGTCATCCCAAATCTGAGCCAATATATGACTTACACTTTGTTTTCATCCTATTTTAGTTGTGGATTCCAAATGTGAACCAGTGATGAAAATATTCTAAAATTGATCTTGAAATATGTAATTACAGTCTGATTTTGATCCCATTACAATTATAACATCTGTACTGATAAATCACCCCAATGCATATGAAATATTTTAGGGCAAAGATTCTCTGATTTAAAAATCAGAATAGTTATTCCTACTTTACCAACGAGTAAATATGGAACCAGGACAATGATGCTAATGTTAGTTCAAGTTGACATTAGTAAAATATGTATGGCTTGTAACAATAACTAGACCCTCAGCACAGTACAGCAATTTTGTTTCTTTAACTTGATCCTACATAATTTGCTTTCAGCTTTTCTCATTTGCTTAATAGTTTATCCTTTTTTTTCTACCCATTCCAACAAACATTTTGTCCTTTATATCAGAGAGAAAATAAAAGCTATCCTATGTGAACTTCTTCAATCTTCCAACAATTCACCATTCCCTTCTTTTATAATCGTATGGGTATCTGTCCTTAGTGGGTATAAATCCCTTATTTTGCTTTATCCAAGAACTTCTCACCTAATCCAGCATTTTGCTATGCTCATTGTTACTCTTCTTTTGCTTTAATTCTCCAGGTATTATCCCTTTCCCTCAACTGTAAATGTGCTAGTCAAATAACAAGAAAAGCTTTTACCCTACTTTTCCTTCAAGCTGATACCTAATATGTTTTTCCATATTCAAAAACAAAATTCTAGAAACATTGCTATGTAACCTCTCCATTTTACATAATCTTCTGTGAAGAAATAGCTAAATATAAAGATATTTTTAATTTATTTGTTCGTACCGTATCAAACACTTTTTGAAACTTCCTCCTATGCTGATTTCTGGTTTTCTATTACACTGACCATTCATTTTCAATCTTTCCTCGGCTGGCTTTCTGTATTTTCTTAATGTTTATTTAAGAGAGAGAGAGAGAGAGAGAGAGCGAGCGCGCGCAAGTGAGTGAGGGTCAGACAGAGAGGGAGAGAATGAATCCCAAGCAGACTCCTCACTGTCGGTGCAGAGCCCTACACGGGGCTCGGTCTCACAAACCATGAGATTGTGACCTGAGCCGAAATCAAGAGTTGGACACTTAACAGACTGAACCACCCAGGCACCCCGAGGTTCCTTATTTTTGACAATAAAATGTAGGTATCCTTTATAGGTCCATTCTTGACCCTTTTCTCTTCGTGTGGTTTCCAAACTCTAAATAGAGTATACATACTCCCTCATACACCTGAATCATAGTAACTCTTTTATCAGCATTACACATTCTATTATTTAAAGTGAAAGATTTGTGGATTAGAGAAAAAAAAGTCAAAAGCCAATACACCACTACCTAGATGATTTCATTCATCTTCATCATTTAAAATGAACCAATGGAAAAGACCATGTCTTCTTTCTTGGGTTACCTATTAGATATGTCATTGGATAAATAAGCCTATTTAATCAAATACAAGTTCACCATGTTCTATCATATTAGTGTTTGGGCTTGTAGTTAGTCAGTAACAGTTCATTTCTCTCTTCCCATTTTTCCTGTAGATTATGTTTTAGGACAGCCACAAGGCTAAACAAACATGAGTAGAGATTGTCAACAGAATGGCACATGGCCCAGGTAGGGATGAAAAACAATGAAGAGTGTTGGGTAATGTGGTCGCCTAAGCAGACCAGACATACACACATACACCTGAAGGTGAAATGTTATTCACTGATTGACAGTTTTCAGCCTCTCTGCTAACAGTAAGCATTTCCAGGGCTGGACATAGGTTACTTTGTCTCAGTATTTGATGTTGATCATGGCATATATTAGGTATGCAATAATGTTTGAAAACTTAGCAAATAAGTGAGCAATAGTCAAAAGGAAATGAAATCCACTTAGACTTTCTAAATGGTTCGTCCAATTCTGAATATAGAATCAAGTCCATGTGAAGACACAAACATAAATGATGAAATTTTCTATTTGCTTTCTTTTAGGGGATTTTTCTTATATTCCTTATCTTAAAAGCTATAAATAAATAATACACACACACACACACACACAATCTCATTATCTTTTAAATACATATGCAGAATTTCCCTAAAGAGAATGCCATCAATACTACTTTTTCACTAGCTGAATCAGGCAGAGTTATAGTCATGAAAGCAAATTTCTATTTTGAAAAAATTTTTGTTCAATTATTCTTTCCAAGGTACAAGAAGGTGGGCCATACTTTAACAGTGTTAGGGTCCCAGGCAGTACTAATTTACTAAGAGGAGAGTTTTACTTCTCAGAGAACATACTTTTCTAACACTTTTCTTTTTTTTTTTTATTTTTTTTTATTTTTTAATATATGAAATTTACTGTCAAATTGGTTTCCATACAACACCCAGTGCTCATCCCAAAAGGTGCCCTCCTCAATACCCATCACCCACCCTGCCCTCCCTCCCACCCCCCATCAACCCTCAGTTTGTTCTCAGTTTTTAACAGTCTCTAATGCTTTGGCTCTCTCCCACTCTAACCTCTTTTTCTTTTTTTTTTTTTTTTCCTTCCCCTCCCCCATGGGTTTCTGTTATGTTTCTCAGGATCCACATAAGAGTGAAACCATATGGTATCTGTCTTTCTCTGTATGGCTTATTTCACTTAGCATCACACTCTCCAGTTCCATCCATGTTGCTACAAAAGGCCATATTTCATTTTTTCTCATTGCCACGTAGTATTCCATTGTGTATATAAACCACAATTTCTTTATCCATTAATCAGTTGATGGACATTTAGGCTCTTTCCATAATTTCGCTATTGTTGAGAGTGCCGCTATAAACATTGGGGTACAGGTGCCCCTATGCATCAGTACTCCTGTATCCCTTGGATAAATTCCTAGCAGTGCTATTGCTGGGTCATAGGGTAGGTCTATTTTTAATTTTCTGAGGAACCTCCACACTGCTTTCCAGAGCGGCTGCACCAATTTGCATTCCCACCAACAGTGCAAGAGGGTTCCTGTTTCTCCACATCCTCTCCAGCATCTATAGTCTCCTGATTTCTTCATTTTGGCCACTCTGACTGGCGTGAGGTGGTATCTGAGTGTGGTTTTGATTTGTATTTCCCTGATAAGGAGCGACGTTGAACATCTTTTCATGTGCCTGTTGGCCATCCGGATGTCTTCTTTAGAGAAGTGTCTATTCATGTTTTCTGCCCATTTCTTCACTGGGTTATTTGTTTTTCGGGTGTGGAGTTTGATGAGCTCTTTATAGATTTTGGATACTAGCCCTTTGTCCGATGTGTCATTTGCAAATATCTTTTCCCATTCCGTTGGTTGCCTTTTAGTTTTGTTGGTTGTTTCCTTTGCTGTGCAGAAGCTTTTTATCTTCATAAGGTGCCAGTAATTCACTTTTGCTTTTAATTCCCTTGCCTTTGGGGATGTGCCGAGTAAGAGATTGCTACGGCTGAGGTCAGAGAGGTCTTTTCCTGCTTTCTCCTCTAAGGTTTTGATGGTTTCCTGTGTCACATTCAGGTCCTTTATCCATTTTGAGTTTATTTTTGTGAATGGTGTGAGAAAGTGGTCTAGTTTCAACCTTCTGCATGTTGCTGTCCAGTTCTCCCAGCACCATTTGTTAAAGAGACTGTCTTTTTTCCATTGGATGTTCTTTCCTGCTTTGTCAAAGATGAGTTGGCCATACGTTTGTGGGTCTAGTTCTGGGGTTTCTATTCTATTCCATTGGTCTATGTGTCTGTTTTTATGCCAATACCATGCTGCTTGATGATGACAGCTTTGTAGTAGAGGCTAAAGTCTGGGATTGTGATGCCTCCTGCTTTGGTCTTCTTCTTCAAAATTACTTTGGCTATTCGGGGCCTTTTGTGGTTCCATATGAATTTTAGGATTGCTTGTTCTAGTTTCGAGAAGAATGCTGGTGCAATTTTGATTGGGATTGCATTGAATGTGTAGATAGCTTTGGGTAGTATTGACATTTTGACAATATTTATTCTTCCAATCCATGAGCAGGGAATGTCTTTCCATTTCTTTATATCTTCTTCATATACCTGCATAAGCTTTCTATAGTTTTCAGCATACAGATCTTTTACATCTTTGGTTAGATTTATTCCTAGGTATTTTATGCTTCTTGGTGCAATTGTGAATGGGATCAGTTTCCTCATTTGTCTTTCTGTTGCTTCATTGTTAGTGTATAAGAATGCAACTGATTTCTGCACATTGATTTTGTATCCTGCGACTTTGCTGAATTCATGTATCAGTTCTAGCAGACTTTTGGTGGAGTCTATCGGATTTTCCATGTATAATATCATGTCATCTGCAAAAAGCGAAAGCTTGACTTCATCTTTGCCAATTTTGATGCCTTTGATTTCCTTTTGTTGTCTGATTGCTGATGCTAGAACTTCCAGCACTATATTAAACAACAGCGGTGACAGTGGGCATCCCTGTCGTGTTCCTGATCTCAGGGAAAAAGCTCTCAGTTTTTCCCCGTTGAGGATGATGTTAGCTGTGGGCTTTTCATAAATGGCCTTTATGATCTTTAAGTATGTTCCTTCTATCCCGACTTTTCAAGGGTTTTTATTAAGAAAGGGTGCTGGATTTTGTCAAAGGCCTTTTCTGCATCGATTGACAGGATCATATGGTTCTTCTCTTTTTTTTTGTTAATGTGATGTATCACGTTGATCGATTTGCGAATGTTGAACCAGCCCTGCATCCCAGGAATGAATCCCACTTGATCATGGTGAATAATTCTTTTTATATGCTGTTGAATTCGATTTGCTAGTATCTTATTAAGAATTTTTGCGTCCATATTCATCAGGGATATTGGCCTGTAGTTCTCTTTTTTTACTGGGTCTCTGTCTGGTTTAGGAATCAAAGTAATACTGGCTTCATAGAATGAGTCTGGAAGTTTTCCTTCCCTTTCTATTTCTTGGAATAGCTTGAGAAGGATAGGTATTATCTCTGCTTTAAATGTCTGGTAGAACTCCCCTGGGAAGCCATCTGGTCCTAGACTCTTATTTGTTGGGAGATTTTTGATAACCGATTCAATTTCTTCGCTGGTTATGGGTCTGTTCAAGCTTTCTATTTCCTCCTGATTGAGTTTTGGAAGAGTGTGGGTGTTTAGAAATTTGTCCATTTCTTCCAGGTTGTCCAATTTGCTGGCATATAATTTTTCATAGTATTCCCTGATAATTGTTTGTATCTCTGAGGGATTGGTTGTAATCATTCCATTTTCATTCATGATTTTATCTATTTGGGTCATCTCCCTTTTCTTTTTGAGGAGCCTGGCTAGAGGTTTGTCAATTTTGTTTATTTTTTCAAAAAACCAACTCTTGGTTTCGTTGATCTGCTCTACAGTTTTTTTAGATTCTATATTGTTTATTTCTGCTCTGATCTTTATTATTTCTCTTCTTCTGCTGGGTTTAGGCTGCCTTTGCTGTTCTGCTTCTATTTCCTTTAGGTGTGCTGTTAGATTTTGTATTTGGGATTTTTCTTGTTTCTTGAGATAGGCCTGGATTGCAATGTATTTTCCTCTCAGGACTGCCTTCGCTGCATCCCAAAGCATTTGGATTGTTGTATTTTCATTTTCGTTTGTTTCCATATATATTTTAATTTCTTCTCTAATTGCCTGGTTGACCCACTCATTCGTTAGTAGGGTGTTCTTTAACCTCCATGCTTTTGGAGGTTTTCCAGACTTTTTCCTGTGGTTGATTTCAAGCTTCATAGCATTGTGGTCTGAAAGTATGCATGGTATAATTTCAATTCTTGTAAACTTATGAAGGGCTGTTTTGTGACCCAGTATATGATCTATCTTGGAGAATGTTCCATGTGCACTCGAGAAGAAAGTATATTCTGTTGCTTTGGGATGCAGAGTTCTAAATATATCTGTCAAGTCCATCTGATCCAATGTATCATTCAGGGCCCTTGTTTCTTTATTGACTGTGTGTCTAGATGATCTATCCATTTCTGTAAGTGGGGTGTTAAAGTCCCCTGCAATGACCACATTCTTATCAATAAGGTTGCTTATGTTTATGAGTAATTGTTTTATATATCTGGGGGCTCGGGTATTTGGCGCATAGACATTTATAATAGTTAGCTCTTCCTGGTGGATAGACCCTGTGATTATTATATAATGCCCTTCTTCATCTCTTGTTACAGCCTTTAATTTAAAGTCTAGTTTGTCTGATATAAGTATGGCTACTCCAGCTTTCTTTTGGCTTCCAGGAGCATGATAAATAGTTCTCCATCCCCTCACTCTCAATCTAAAGGTGTCCTCAGATCTAAAATGAGTCTCTTGTAGACAGCAAATAGATGGGTCTTGTTTTTTTATCCATTCTGATACCCTATGTCTTTTAGTTGGCGCATTTAATCCATTTACATTCAGTGTTATTATAGAAAGATATGGGTTTAGAGTCATTGTGATGTCTGTATGTTTTATGCTTGTAGTGATGTCTCTGGTACTTTGTCTCACAGGATCCCCCTTAGGATCTCTTGTAGGGCTGGTTTCGTGGTGACGAATTCCTTCAGTTTTTGTTTGTTTGGGAAGACCTTTATCTCTCCTTCTATTCTAAATGACAGACTTGCTGGATAAAGGATTCTCGGCTGCATATTTTTTCTGTTTAGCACACTGTAGATATCGTGCCAAGCCTTTCTGGCCTGCCAAGTTTCAAAGGAGAGATCAGTCACGAGTCTTATAGGTCTCCCTTTATATGTGAGGGCACGTTTATCCCTTGCTGCTTTCAGAATTTTCTCTTTATCCTTGTATTTTGCCAGTTTCACTATGATATGTCGTGCAGAAGATCGATTCAAGTTACGTCTGAAGGGAGTTCTCTGTGCCTCTTGGATTTCAATGCCTTTTTCCTTCCCCAGTTCAGGGAAGTTCTCAGCTATAATTTGTTCAAGTACCCCTTCAGCACCCTTCCCTCTCTCTTCCTCCTCTGGGATACCAATTATGCGTATATTATTTTTTTTTAGTGTATCACTTAGTTCTCTAATTTTCCCCTCATACTCCTGGATTTTTTTATCTCTCTTTCTTTCAGCTTCCTCTTTCTCCATAACTTTATCTTCTAGTTCACCTATTCTCTCCTCTGCCTCTTCAAGCCGAGCCATCGTGGTTTCCATTTTGTTTTGCATTTCGTTTAAAGCGTTTTTCAGCTCCTCGTGACTGTTCCTTAGTCCCTCGATCTTTGTGGCAAGAGATTCTCTGCTGTCCTGTATACTGTTTTCAAGCCCAGCGATTAATTTTATGACTATTATTCTAAATTCACTTTCTGTTATATTATTTAAATCCTTTTTGATCAGTTCATTAGCTGTTGTTATTTCCTGGAGATTGTTCTGAGGGGAATTCTTCCGTTTGGTCATTTTGGAGAGTCCCTGGCATGGTGAGGACCTGCAGTGCACTTCCCCTGTGCTGTGGTGTATAACTGGAGTTAGTGGGCGGGGCCGCAGTCCGACCTGATGTCTGCCCCCAGCCCACTGCTGGGGCCACAGTCAGACTGGTGTGTGCCTTCTCTTCCCCTCTCCTAGGGGTGGGATTCACTGTGGGGTGGCGTGTCCCGTCTGGGCTACTTGCACACTGCCAGGCTTGTGTTGCTGGGGATCTGGCGTATTAGCTGGGGTGGGTAGGCAAGGTGCACGGGGGCTGGAGGGGCAGGCTTAGCTCGCTTCTCCTTAGGTGATCCACTTCAGGAGGAGCCCTGTGGCAGCGGGAGGGAGTCAGATCCGCTGCCAGAGGTTTGGCTCCGCAGAAGCACAGAGTTGGGTGTTTGCGCAGAGCGAGCAAGTTCCCTGGCAGGAACTGGTTCCCTTTGGGATTTTGGCTGGGGGATGGCGGGGGAGATGGCGCTGGCGCCTTTGTTCCCCGCCAAGCTGAGCTCTGCCATCCGGGGGCTCAGCAGCTCTCCCTCCCTTTGTCCTCCAGCCTTCCCGCTTTCCGAGCAGAGCTGTTAATTTATGACCTCCCAGACGCTAAGTCGCGCTTGCTGTCGGAACACAGTCCGTCCGGCCCCTCCGCTTTTGCCAGCCAGACTCGGGGGCTCTGCTTGGCCGGCGAGCCGCCCCTCCGCCCCGGCTCCCTCCCGCCAGTCCGTGGAGCGCCCACCGCCTCGCCGCCCTTCCTACCCTCTTCCGTGGGCCTCTCGTCTGCGCTTGACTCCGGAGACTCCCTTCTGCTAATCCTCTGGCGGTTTTCTGGGTTCTTTAGGCAGGTGTAGGTGGAATCTAAGTGATTGGCAGGATGTGCTGTGAGCCCCACGTCCTCCTACGCCGCCATCTTCCGGAAACTCTCTAACACTTTTCTATCACAAGAGTAGGCTCAATATTAATTTTTATCATGTTAAGAACATCTACTAAGTAGATACTAAATTTAATATATGACCCTATCTCCTAGAAAAATCAAAAGAAAATTAAAATAATGTACTTGATGTTAATTATTTCTATATTTTGTATTTTGCCACTGATTTAAAAATAAATAAACAGGAACCTGGATGATTTGGTTAAGTGTGCAACTCTTGATTTCCGCTCAGGTCATGATCTCACAAGATCTCATGAGATCAAGAGCTGCAGTGGGCTCTTTGCTGATAGCATGGACCCTGCTTAAGATTCTCTCTCTTTGCCCTTCCACCACTTACACTCTCTCTCAAAATAAATAAATAAACCTAAAAAAATAAATACTTTGAAAAATTAAACAAAATTCTTATTCATCCATATTTTATAGTCTATTGTATTTGAAGAGATGCTGGAAATGAGAATGTCTGAGATTTCAGCAGGCAGGTCTTCATGAACTAGATGACTTAGTAATACAGTCAAATTAGCCAAGGATCAATTCCCAAACTTGAGAGGGGATAGGGGGAGAAAAAGGAGCCCAAAAATTAACCAAGAAGGAAATACGGAGAATTATGTGCAAATAAAAACTCAAGAATATGTGCTGAAGGAGACACCAGAGAAAAGAAAATTGAAAGAAGGAAGGAATAAACATTTGGTCAGATATAGCAGAGAGGTTCCATTAAATAAGGACTGAAAACTCTTCCCCACCCCCCTCCCCAGCATGTAGAAGGTCATTTATGACTTTTGAAAAGGAAATGTACTACTGACCTTAGACAAGTAGATGTATCAGAAGGAAAGCAGAGAGGCCTGTTTGCTATATGCTATACAAAGAAATGGAAGGCAATATTTTATGGTTTTGTTTTTAATGTAGAAAAAAGCTTTCTAAGCTTGTTACTTATTGAGGTTCCTAACTTCTTTCCTGTCAGCTTTTCAAAGACAGAATTGTGACATTTTTTTGTTTTTTGGCCCTTGCTGCAGAGTGGGTTTTCAGTCTTTGCTGAATTTTAAGTGAATAGTAGGAAAAAGAGAAAGATGTACATGATTAAAATTATTTATATGAAGATCCATTTTATATCAAATGGAAGGATGGATTAATTGACCCTAATTACCTTTAGGTTTGTGAATTTTTTTAATTTTAATATAGAAGATCAGGTAATATTAACTATTATAAGCATATTAATGTTACTTACGTCTCCTAGGACTATCTTTGCTTCTTCCCTATTAACTTATAAAAAAAAAAAAAAAAAAAATATATATATATATATATATATATATATATATATAAAATATATGTGCCCCACCTGCAATTTTCCCCAGTGTCAGCACCAGCAGATACAAAGCAAGCTTTTGTCTATAACAAAACCTAAGTAGTTTTTTTTAAGTTTTGGATCATTATTTTTTCCACATTATACTAGATCCCTGCCGCATCCTCTGTACTCAATTTTTTTTTTTATACTTGAACTTTTAGGTTAATTTGATATATGGCCTCAGTCTGATCATCTGGCTGTGTTGTATCTCAATTATATTTCCCTCTTAGGTAAATTCATGTTATTTTACAACTGGATTGAAACTGAAATTTGGAAGTCCTGACTTAGACGTATATTTATGTAACTTTATATATATACATATATGTATATATGTACATATATACATATATGTATATATGTATATATAATATTCACATATATACATATATGTACATATATACATATATATGTACACATACACATATGTGTATACATATACATATATGTACACACATATATGTACATATATACATATATATGGGTGTGTATATATATATATACGTATATATACACATATATATACGTATATATATATATATATATACCCATATATATACACATATATATATATCTCTTCTTCTATGACCATATAAAGAAGGAGAAGGAGGAAGGGAAACGACAATATTTCCAACTATCAACAATAAGGGGATGCATATCATGTAGTCTGGCAATTGGCACATTTGAACACCAACCATATGCAAAGCAGACTCTATTGACAACCATAATAGCACAAAGTGATTGAGATCATCTTTTTCTGCAAGTGCTAGATATGATAATCTTCAAAAGACATATTCATTGTCTCCCAGAATTATAGCA
Source organism: Panthera pardus (assembly GCF_024362965.1). NCBI lineage: Eukaryota > Metazoa > Chordata > Mammalia > Carnivora > Felidae > Panthera > Panthera pardus. Next base: position 38,779,992 of record NW_026526721.1, read on the forward strand.
CTGATGAGACCTGGCTAGAACAGATGGGAAGAGGCTGCTGATATTCATCAATGTTTATAGATGCTCCAGTAGCCTCTCATCTGCATGTTCTGCTTTCACCATTAGCTATAATCCATTCTTATAGAAGCCAGGGTGTTTTTTCTTGAACATACTTCCCATGATGTCATTCCCGTGTATAAAACTATTAAAATTCTTAGCATCTCACATAGAAGAAAATGCCTATGCTTCCCTATCTCATGAAGCCCTTTTGGCCTGTGCCTAGACCCCCTCTGCTAATTTGCACAGTCTGCTGTTCCCAGTCTGTTCCAGCCTGATTTCAAATGATTCTCACCTTTCATATTTGAACTCACTGTTATTTCTTTCTCTACTGTAACTGTTGTATCCTAGTATGTGAAAAATCAGTTCATTCTTAGTACACATATGTTAAATACCCTCCAACCACCCAATCTAAAATAGTCACTCTTTACCATCATTTTATGTAGTATTGTGCCAAGCTATCTACTAGATGATGGTTTTATGTTTACTGTGTGTTTTGTTTCTCCAAAAAGACTCCATGACAATATAAACTTTGTTTTTCTTCTTCACTGATACATCCTCTTCCTCAATGAGAACAATGAATGATACAGGATACACATTCAAAAAGATGCATAGAGTGAAGGAATGCGCAAGTATAATTCACTTACACTTAGACAATGGGTCAGTGTAGCATTTTAATAAAGTATTCAAGATTCCGATTCAAGATAGTGAAACAGGAACTTCTGAACTCACCCTCTCCTATGGACACTCCAAACCTACAGCTATGTGTTGAACAATTTCCTCTGGGGGGGGCGGGTAGAAAAAAAGCAACTCCCACACATTGAGGTGAACAAGGAAAAAAACCACATCAAAGTGGACAGGGGACCCTGAAACATGATTGTGCCATAAACTCCATCCATGGCACAGCAACCCACAATCAGGAGGAAACTCACAAATTCAAGCTTCTTCCTGAGGAGCAAAGGGTTTGAACTTAACATTGGGCACCCCAACTACTAAGACCTGCAGCTGAGATACAAGCCCCCCAAACATCTAGCTTTGAAAGCTAAAGGGACTTACATCCATGGGACCCACAGGCTATAGTGAACTGAGAAACAATTTTTATAGAGCTTGCATTTACAGACTCACCCACCCAGGGGCCAACAGGAAGGTGGTTAACTAAACCACACCAAGCCTTTCTATGAAAGAGGTTTATTTGCTTATCTTGAAGATTCAGACTGAATTACAGGCATCTAGCATACATGTAGGGGCCTACTGAAATACCCTACAGGGATGGAGGCTGACTGCCACCATCTTTGTGCTCTCCCTCTCTCTTGCCCCAGCTTGCTGGTATCTCATGGAAAGGAACTTGCATGCTCATCTGGTGCCCAAGTTTTGTGAGTACCTCTCATGAAACTTCTCTAGATTGCCTGGCTCTGATGGCCTGCGGGACTTATACTTATGACTCACCTAGGACTGTAACCAATGGAGAAAAAGTTCTTAATTGGCTACCACCCCAGGACAAAACAAAGAGGCAACAGACTGATGTACCCATTCTCCCTGTGAAGAGGCCTATTAGCTTCTCATCATAGCTACTGTCTGAGAGGCAGGCATCTAATAACACACATCTAAAGGCTAATTATAATGCTCTCCAGAGTTTTCAGAGGGCTGATGCTATCTTCCTGGTTTTCCTCTGCTGTGCTCCAGAGAACCAGCATTTCCCAGAAGAAAGCTAGTAAACACATTTGGTGTTCTAGTTTTTACATCTGGTATCCATTTTTGTGGCTACCAATAAGGGGATTTCCCTTTATTGTCTGGCTCTGGTGGTCAGTGGGGCTTGGTTTCTAGAGTCCCACATGACTATAAAAATTGGAGAAAGAATTCTTCATCCACCACCTTCAGTGCAAAGCATAGATAGCAGACTAAGGCACACCACCAATTTTTCTGTGAGAGGCCTATTTGCTTGCCCTAGAGCTTTAGTGTAAGGGGCAGGCTTTAGTGTAAGGGGCAGGCTTCTGGTCTGGCACACATTTATGCGTATTGAGGTGTTTGGGGGATTGGAGGCCAGTGGAATCATCATTTCACTCTCCTTTTGCTTCACCATAGCTCACCAGTATTTCCCCAAAAAGAGCTTGTACCCTTGTCTGGCATCCATATTTTTTACAGTTGCTGCCCATCGAACATATCTAGATTACCTGGCTCTGTTGCCCAGTATAACTTACGTTATGATCCCACAGCACTATATATATATATATGCATACTTTAATAGCTGCTGCCTGAGGTCTGGCTTCCAATCAGCCTGAATCTAAGTTGCTGAATGAGATCCTTCCCTTTGGGACAATGATAGTCATTTGCACATCTTCAACTACTGGGAACCACTAAGAATAAAGTAGGTTTCTGAGATAATCATAAAGATTTGAAACACAACTAAGAGTAAGGGCACCTCATCTACATGAGGTCACTCCATCAAGAGAGGGAAGAGGTGGCTGTTTTATCTAATCTATAGAAAGCAACAGAGACAGTCAAGCAAAACAAACAAAAAAGAGCCAAAAAAGAAATAGGAATATGTTCCAAAGGAAAAATAAAACAAGATACCCCCCTTGAAAGTCCTTAATGAAAGAGATAACTAACTTATTTAAAAAGAGTTCAATATGAAGATAAAGATGCTTACCGAGGTTGTGAGAAGAATGGAGAACTTTAGGAGATAGAAAATATGAGGATAAAGATAAAATTCACAGAGATAAAGAATACAGTAACTGAGCTTAAAAATACATTAGAATGACTTGATAGCAGGCAGACTAGATGAAGCAGGACAAAGAACCAGCAGACAGGAAGCAAGGCAGTAAAACACCCAAAAGAGCAGCAAGAAGAAGAATAAGAAGAAGAAAAAAAAAGAAGAATGAAAGTGCAATTAGCTTTAGGGACTGATGAAACATTAGACAGACCAACATTTGTACTAAAGACAGAGAAGAGAAAAAGAAAGGGGCAGAAAACTTATTTGAATAGCTGATAATTTCCTTAACTTGGAGAAGGAACAGATATCCAGGTCCAAGAAGGCCAGAGAGTTCCAAGTAATATAAAAGCAAACTGAGCCACACCAAGACACATTATCACCTGTCAAAAGTGAAAGACAAGGGTAGAGTCTTAAAATAAGAGAAAAATAGCTTGTTATATACAAGGGAATCCCCCAAAGACTATCAGCAGATTTTTCAGCAGAAACTGCATGCCAGAGGGAGTGGCATGCTATATTCATGTGCTGGGGGGAAAAATGCCAACTAAGAATACCTAGCAAAGTTGTCATTAAGAACTGAAGGAGTGAAAAAGAATTTTTCACACAAGCAAAAGCTAATGAAATTTATTGCTACCAGACTGGCCTTATAAGAAATGTTAAGAGGATTTCTTTAAACTGATGAAAGGACACTAAGTAATGGTAGGAAAACATATGACAGTATAAATCTTACTAGCAAAAGTAAATCTATAGTGAAATTCAGAATAATCTAATGTTAATAATCTAATATTAATCATTTATAGAATGAGTACAATGAGTAAAGACAAGTGTACTATAAATAATTACAATTATTTAATAATGGATACAGAACATAAAAAAGATTTAAACTATGACATCAAGATATAAAATGCTTTTTTCTTGCGGGGTGAGTACAAATGTAGGGTTTTAGAATGGATTTGAACTTCAGTTGTTATTAACTTAAAAGAGACGGTTATAAGTTGTTTTCTGTAAGCCTCATGGTAATCACAAAGCAACAACCTACAAAAGATTAAAAATATGTATAAAGAGAAAGGAGTCTAAACATACAACTAAAGACAGTCATCAAACTGCAAAGGGATCAAAGGAAAAAAAGTAACAGAGGATTTACAAAACATGGAGAAAACAATGAACACAATGGCAATAAATACATACCTATCAAAAGTTACTTTAAATGTAAATAAACTAAATTCTCAAGTGAAAAGACAAAGATTGGTTGACTGGGTAAAAAATAATACCTGACTATATACTGCCTATAAGAAACTCACATCAGATATAAGTACACACACAGTCTGAAAGTGAGTGGATGGAAAAACATTTTCCACGCAAATACAAACAAAAAGAAAGCTGAAAAGCTATACTTATATCTAGACAAAATGAATTATACAACAAAGACTATAATAAGAGAAAAGGTCATTATATAATACTATGTTAATCCAACAAGATATAGAATTTGCAAATAATTTTGCACCCATCATGAAAACACCTAAATATATAAAGCAAATATTAACATACCTAAAGAGAGGAATAAAAGGCAATAAAATAATTTGGGCTATAATACCCCACTTTACCAATGGGTCAATCATCCAAACAGAAAATCTTTAAGGAAACACTGTTCTTAAATGATACAATAGACCAGATGGACTAGATATATGCAGAATATTTCATTCAAAAGCAACAGAATATATATTCCTCTAAAGTACACCAGGAACATTCTTCAGGATAGATCATATATTAGGCCACAAACCAAGTCTTAAATTCAAGAAGATTTAAATCATATAAGTCATCTTTCACACACAATGAATGAAATCAGAAATCATTTTAAAAGAAGAAAACTGAAAAATTCACAAGCATATGATGATTAAACAGTATGTTCCTGAACAACCAATGGATCAAACAATGAATCAAGAGAGAAATAAAAGAAAATTTATGAAACAAGTAAAAATGGAAATACAACATAAACCTATGGGATGCACCTAATAGTAATTCTAAGAGGGAGGTTCAACAAATAAACCAGTGAAGAAATGGGCAGAAAACATGAATAGACACTTCTCTAAAGAAGACATCCGGATGGCCAACAGGCACATGAAAAGATGCTCAACGTTGCTCCTCATCAGGGAAATACAAATCAAAACCACACTCAGATACCACCTCACGCCAGTCAGAGTGGCCAAAATGAAGAAATCAGGAGACCATAGATGTTGGCGAGGATGTGGAGAAACGGGAACCCTCTTGCACTGTTGGTGGGAATGCAAATTGGTGCAGCCACTCTGGAAAACAGTGTGGAGGTTCCTCAAAAAATTAAAAATAGACCTACCCTATGACCCAGCAATAGCACTGCTAGGAATTTACCTAAGGGATACAAGAGTAATGATGCATAGGGGCACTTGTACCCCAATGTTTATAGCAGCACTCTCAACAATAGCCAAATTATGGAAAGAGCCTAAATGTCCATCAACTAATGAATGGATAAAGAAAGTGTGGTTTATATACACAATGGAGTACTACATGGCAATGAGAAAGAATTAAATATGGCCCTTTGTAGCAACATGGATGGAACTAGAGAGTGTGATGCTAAGTGAAATAAGCCATACAGAGAAAGACAGATACCATATGGTTTCACTCTTATGTGGATCTGGAGAAACTTAACAGAAACCCATGGGGGAGGGGAAGAAAAAAAAAAAAAAAAGAGGTTAGAGTGGGAGAGAGCCAAAGCATAAGAGACTCTTAAAAACTGAGAACTGAGGGTTGATGGGGTGTGGGGGGGAGGGGAGGGTGGGTGATGGGTATTGAGGAGGGCACATGTAGGGATGAGCACTGGGTGTTGTATGGAAACCAATTTGACAATACACTTCATATATTGAAAAAAAAAAAAAAAAAAAAAAGAGGGAGGTTCATAGTGATACATGCCTATCTAGAGAAACAAGAAAAATTTCCAGCAACCTACCTTTATCCTTCATGGAACTAGTAAAAGAAGAGCAAATGAAGCCCAAAATCAGTAGAAGGAATGAAATAAATAGTAGAGTGGAAATAAACACAATAGAGACTAAAAAGATAATAAAAACTATCAATGAAACTAAGCTATTTTTTGGAAAGAAAAATTTACAAGTCTTTAAGCCTTTATCACCAAGATAAAAATAGAGAAGATTCAAATGAAAACAGAGAAAAAGAGATGTTAATACTGATACCACATAAATACAAAGGATTATAACAGAATAGTAGGGACAGTTGTATATCAACAAACTGGACAATGTAGAAGAAATGGATAAATTCCAAGAAACATGCAATTTACCTATACTGAAACATGAATAAATAGAAAATCCTAACAGACTGATTCACTAATAACAAGAGTAAGTTAATAATCAAACCCCTCTCAACAAATAAAAAGTCCAGGACCAGAGATCTTTATCGAGGAATTCTATCAGACATTTAAAGAATAATCAATACTATCCTTCTCAAACCTTCCAACAAATCTGGGAGGAGCGAAAATTTCTAAACTCCATTTTTGAGGCCAACAGTACCTTGATATCAAAACCAGACAAGCACACCACAGGAAAAGAAATCTACAGGCCAATGTTCCTAATGAACAGAGATGCACAAACATTAGCAATCCAAATTCAACAACACATTAAAACACCATTAAACACCAATAATACATTAAAACATTATACAGCATGATCAATCAGATTTATTCCAGGGATGCTAGGATGGTTCAACATCTGCAAATCAGTGTGATGCACCATTGTAGCAAAATGAAAAATAAAAATCACAGGATCTTTATAGATGCAGAAAAAGTATTTGACAACATTCAGCATCTTTTATGGTAAAAACTTTCAACCAAATGGACATAGAACATATCTCAACATAAAAATGGAAATATGTGACAAGCCCACAGCTAATATCAGTGGTGAAAAGCTCAAAGTTTTTTTTCTCTTAAGATTGGGAACATGAAAATGATGCCTATTTTGTCGTTTTTATTCAACATGGTTTTAGATGTCCTCACTGGAGCAATTAGACAGGAAATAAAAGGCATCCAAATTGGAAAGAAACATAACTGTCACTATTTGCAAATGGATATATGTAGACCTCTTGGAACTAATCTACAAAGCAACATATAAATATCTGTTGTATTTTTATAAACTAATGCACTGTTAGGAAAAGAAATCAATTTATAATTATATAAAATAAATAAAATATCTAGGAATAAATTTAACCCAAGATGTGAAAAATCTGTACATAAAAATCTGCTAGATACTGATGAAAGAAATTAAAGATGACACAAATAAATGGAAACATATTCTGTACTCAGAGATTGAATGAGTGTTGTCAAAATGTCCATACTACCCAAAACAATCTACAGATTCAATGCAATACCTATCAAAATTCCAATGGTATTTGTCATGGAACTATAACAAACAATCCTAATATTTGCATAGAACCACAAAGGACACTGAATAGTCAAAGCAGTCTTGAGAAAGAAGAACAAAGCTGGAAGCATCACACTTCCTGATATCAAAGTCTATTATGAAGCTACAGTAATCGAAATAGTATGGTATTGCCATAAAAACAGACACAGATCAGTAGAACAGAGCCCAAAAATAAATCCAGGCATATATGGTCAATTAATTTGTGATAAAGGAGCCAAGAATATAAAATGGGAAAAGGACAGGTTCTTCAATACAAGATGTTTGGAAAACTGGACAGCCACATGCAAAAAAATAAAACTCAACTATCTTACACCATATACACAAACTAAATCAAAATGAATTAAAGACTTGAACTTAAGACCTCACCCCATAAAACTCCTAGAAGAAACATAAGCAGTAAGATTCTTGTCATTGGTCTTGGTGATGATTTTTTCGATTTGACAACAAAAGCAAAGACAGCAAAAGCACAAATAAACAAGTAGAACTACATCAAACTAAAAGGAAACTATCAACAAAATTAAATGCAAAGGAAATGAAATCATTGGCCAAATGCACAACAAAGGAAACCATCAACAAAACAAAACCCAACTAAGTGGGAGAAAATAATTACAAGTCATACGTGTAATAAGTGGTTAATATCCAAAATATATAAATAATTCATACAACTCAATACAAAACTATCAAACAATCCCATTAGAAAATGGGCAGAGAATCTGAATACACATTTTTCTAAAGAAGATATACAGATGACCAAGAAGTATATGAAAACGTTCCCAGTCAACATCACTACTATTCAGGGAAATGCAAATCAAAACTAGGAAGAGGTATCACCTTATACCTGTTAGAATGGCTATTATCAAAGACAAGAAATAATAAATGTTGGTGAGGATGTGGAGTAAAGGGAACCCTTGTGCTCTACTTGTGGGAATGTAATTTGGTGCAGTCATTACATAAAATAGTTTGGAACTTCCTCAAAATATTAAAACTAGAACTATCTTATGGTCTAGTAATTCCTCTTCTGGATATATATGAACAAAATGAAAACACTAACTCTAAAAGATATATGCACCCTTATGTTCATTGCACCATTATTCACAATAGCCAAGATGTTGAAGAAAGCAACCTAAGTGTCCATTAATTGGTGAATGGATAGGGGCACCCAGGTGGCTCAGTCGGTTAAGTGTCTGACTCTTGTTTTCAGCTCATGATCTCATGGTTCATGAGTTCGAGCTCTGTATCAGGCTCCACACTGCAAGCTTGGGATTTTGTCTCTCTGCCCCTCCCCTCCTCACAATAAATAAATTTAAAAACCATTTAATGGATGAATGGATAAATTAAAAAGTGAGGTGTGTGTGTGTACGCACATAAATACTGGAATATTATTTAGGTATATGAATACTTGCCATATGTGACAACATGGATGAACTGGAAGGCATTATGCCAAGTGAACAAAGTGACAAATACTATGTGATCTCACTTACATATGGAATCTAAAACAAACAAACAAACAAACAAAAACCTAAACTCACAGATACAGATAACAGATTGGTGGCTGCTAAAAGCAGAGGTTGGTGGGGTGGCTGACATGGGTGATAATGGTCAAAAGGTACAACAGTTATAGGTGCACCTGGGTGGCTCACTCGGTTAAACATCTGACTCTTGATTTTGCCTCAGGTCATGATCTCACAGTTCATGAGATCAAGCTCTGTATTGAGCTCGCCACTGGCAGCACGGAGCCTGCTTGAGCTACTTTTTCTCCCTCTCTCTGTTCTCCTCCCCCACTCGTGCTGTCTCTAAAAATAAATAAATAAACTTAGAAACTAAACAGTTATAAAATAAATAGGCCATGGGGTTGTAATGCACAGCATGGTGCCTGTAGTTAATAATACTGTATTTGTATTATAGTTAATAATACATATGCTTGTAGTTAATATGTATGCAATAGCATATTTGAAAATTGCTAAGAGAATAGATCTTAAAACTTGTCATACACACAAAAGTTTTATAACTGTAAAGACAAATGTTAACTAGGCTTGTTAGGCTGATCATTTCACTATATACAAATGTCAAATCATTATGTTATACATCTGAAATTGACATGTCAATTACTGCAATAAAAATATTTAGATACTTAGAAATTACTAAGAACTGTACTAGACACATTACTGGGAGTAACTAAATCTACAGCTACACATTGTATCTATAAAATGATAATTGATCTACTTCTACACATCATCGTTCCCAAATTAGATAAGAGGAACCTGAGCCTAGAGAATTTAACTTGTTTAAAGTCTCACACTATTAAGTAGTGGAGCTGGGTGTGCAACCAGGTTTTTCTGACTTCTCATTTGGAAATCTTATCCCATCAACTATATGCAAAGTTACACTATATCATCCCAAGGAAGACAGATAATTGGGTTGAAATTTAACACTAAGACAAAGGGTAAGGACTGAATTGTGTCCCCACAAAACTCGTATCTTGAAGTAATCCCCAATGTGACATATTTAAAGACAGGGTTTTTAGGAAATAAGATTAAAAGGGATCCTAGTGTGATAAGATTTGTGGCCTTTATGAAGAGGAACAAAGATTGCTCTCTTTTTCTGTGTTTCTGCCATGAGAGGACATGGCAAGAAAGGAAGCAGTCTGCAAGCCAGGAAGAGGTCCGTCACCAGAACAAACAACCATGCTGGCATCCTGATCTCAGATTTCCAACCTTCTGAACTGTGAGAAAATAGATTTTTGTTATTTATGTTACCAGGTCTATGGTATTTTGTCATGGCGTCCCAAGCACATTGAGACAAAAGCAAATATTGCAATTTGTTTTTGTCTCTGAAAAAGAAATAGAAAAAAAAAAAAGTGGTGCAATCACTCTAATTAGCCAAAACTTTTCTTGCAGACATTATTTCCACACTAGATTTAGAAATCTTCTAGCTCTGTTAACTCTCTCATTTACTCACTTCTGAGTCACCTCAGATACTTTGTAAGAAGTGAATATAGCTTTGTAAATTTGAACAAGAAAATCCTTATGTATTCAGAAACTTTCCCCATATAGGGGACATTCAGAGCTTTAAACAATCATGAGTAGGTAAAAACAAATGTTTTAAAGGCTTGATAGTACAAATCTAATTTTTGAAAACACATCTAAGTTACACTGCAATAGTTTTTTCAGACTGATGGCTTCAGAAATCCAGAAATCATTTTCTCAGCCTCCCCACACAATGCTAAGTTCCCACTGATTCAAAAATGTAGAATAAGAATTAAGAATTGGGCAAATAGGTCAGAAATCTTGGAATGGAACATCCCTGTATATGAAGAGAAGCAGGTTGTTTTGTGGGTGCGTGGTTAAATAACTCAAACAGTAATTAATATGCATTTGCAGAGAGAAATACATTATTATGAGGAAAATGTCTACATGGATTAAAAATCATATGTATAGATGTTATAGTTTTTATAAGTGCCCAGAAAGCCTATAAGCAATATTTTAGAAGCTTATTGAACTGACCAGTTGATATAGATGTTGATTGCTGATCTGTACTAGGCTCTTATCAACGAAAGAATTTTAACTTAATAGTCAATTTTGCTAACTGAATATGGTGTTTCAACAGATTTAAACCTGTATCCAGGTTGAAAACATATTGTAAAAAATTTACAGTAAAAATATTTCTTAAAATTTATTGAGAAAGTTTGATAACAATGTTTCTTTGCTTTAAAGTTTTCTCTAATGTTAGAATAGAAAAAACAAAACAAAACAAAACAAGGCTATATCATCTGTAGATAATCTTCTGCTCATTTTTTCCTCTATGGCTAATGGTGCCACCACATGAGCATCAGCTAAATGATAATTCAATCTGTTAATGTCAGTTAAATGCCTTAGAGTTCATGAAAAACTGCATTCAGTCAGCAGTATGAGAGTGTTGCTATTTTACTAACATGAATGACTTTTTTTCTCCAAAGAAACATTTTACTTCTCATTACTGATGTCAGATTTGCATAGTTACATGATTTTTTGAAAAGGCAAAGATAGACCTTTTCCTTCAAATTATTTTTCTATTCTCCAAATAATTATTGAAACTTTATTCAAGGCTTGCTAATAGCTTGCATTCTTGTCTAATAGGATATACTTTGACATTATTCTATATCAGTAGAATTATCGTGATCTCATGCAGAAAAAATTCTTAGGGAAAAATAACTTTGGTCGTTTGATTTTCAGTAAATCTATTATTGATAGATCTGTAGAGCCCACTCAATTCGAAAGGAGATTTGTACTAAAATGTCATTTTTAAAATTTCTTAATGTTTATTTATTTTTGAGAGAAAGAAACAGAGCAGAAGCAAGGGAGGAGCAGAGACAGAGGGAGGCACAGAATCCAAAGCAGGCTCCAGGCCCTGAGCTGTCAGCAGAGCCCTACATGGGGCTCGAACTCATGGACCCCAAGACCATGACCTGAGCTGAAGTCGGAAGCCCAACCGACTGAGCCACCCAGGTGTGCCATTGTTACCACTTTTTAAAGCAATGAGTCTTTTCCTTTTGAGGAAACTTAAGCTATTTTGTACCAATAATAGGGTATTATCCAATGTTACACACACAAAAAAATTATATGTATATAAATCATGGATGTTAAAATATTTGGCTTTTTATGTCAGCCTTCTTGGAGTTTGAGAATGGGTCTCTAGGGTTAGTATTTCCAAAAATTTCTTCATCATCACCTGGGGTTTGTGAAAAATAAAAATTCTCAGGCTCCACGAACCTGTTAAGCCAGAATTTCGTCAGGGGGAGTGTTTTTCACTTTTTTAAAAACTTTAAAGAGCAAAATAAACAAAAAAAACTCTTTAAGAAATTTTAAATATAAAAATATAATGGTTAATGTAATGAACTCACATGCTTCAATTATCAACTCATGATTAAACAAGATAGACTTTAATACATCATGTTCTCCCAAATCCTTTATGACTTTGGAGCAAATTCCAGACATTATATCAATTGATCCATATATATTAAAGAATAACATATCTTGGGGCACCTGGGTGACTCAGTCAGTTATGTGTCAGACTTTGGCTTACATCAAGATCTCATGGTTCATGAGTTTGAGCACCATGTCAGGCTCTGTGCTGACAGCTAAGAGCCTGGAGCCTCCTTCACATTCTATGTCTCCCTCTCTCTGCCCCTCTACTGCTCACACTCTGTCTCTGTCTCTCTCTCAAAAATACAGTTAAAAAATTTAATAAAAAATAAAATAATCTATCTCATAAGCAAGACTCTTCTTATAGCCACATTACTATTCCTAAACACCCACTAATAATTACTAAACATCATTAAATATTTAGTGAATGTTCAAATTTTTCATTATTTCCTAAACATATTTTTTTTGGTACAGCTTGAATCGTGATCCAAACAAAGATTACATAATTCACTTGGCTTATATATCTTTTAGGTCTTTAAACCTATGGGTTTCCTTCCAATATCCCTTATATTTCCTCACAATGTGTACATTGAAGATGAATATGTGTTTAATAAAAGCTCCCCGTGATTCTCATCAAAAATAGTTGTGGAAGCTCAGAGCAGGGGGTTTTAACTGGGGGTATGTACATGTGCTCTCTCTGCATCTAGATATGTGCTCTGCTTTAATACTGCTTCGCCATAAACCCAAGACAAGGCAGTTGACCTTTCCATTATGTGTTGCTCCATGTGTAGAGCAGTGATAATACCTGTTGTCTTCTTTGCAAGGATGCTGTGAAGATTAATGAGCTACTATCGATAAAGCACTCCAAACTTGTGAGAAGATAGGCAGGTTTGAAAAGCTTATAAGAACCTTACAGCCTTATGCTCTTCTGTAGGAGACCAAGCAGTCCCCTCTAGCAAATATTCACTATGCTATGTAAATTGTGCATTAGTGATGGATTAATGACAGATACAAATCAATTTCTCTCAAATTACAGATCTATAAATTACTAGGATGAATGGATAAAGAGATATTGTATTATAGACAGAAGGAAATAACACATATATTTTTACTGTTTATCCATATGGTTGGATCGACAAAGTCTAAATTTCTTTTGAGATTTATACATGAAGGTAGTGTAAAAATATAATCCACCATCATAAATAATAAAACAAAAACTTTAATTTCATCAAGCATAAAAAGTTTTATTAATATAATTTTTTTAAGTTCATTTATTTTGAGAGACAGAGCAAAGCAGGGGAAGGGGGTGGGGGAGAGAGAGAGAGAGAGAGAGAGAGAGAGAGAGAGAGAGAGAATCCCAAGCAGGCTCTGTGATGTCAGCACAGAGCCATATGTGGGGCTCTATCCCACAAACTGAGATCATGACCTGAGCTGAAATCAAGAGTGGGACGCTTGACTGACTGAGCAACCCAGTGCCCATTATTCATATAATCTTATTGCCAAAATTTATTTAAAAAAATTTCTATAGAATCACTGTTTTTTAAAATTGTATGAATAATGAGGGGTCTATACTATCATTGCATACAAATCACTTTTATAGTCTATGAGTCATCTTGATCAATATTGTAATGACTGTAAGATAGAGTAGGGCCAACTGTGTTTTTAATCTTTGTGAAGCAATTAAAAGATGTATAATCTGGAGCATGTCACTTTACCTCTCTGAGCTACAGTTCATTGCACAATACAATAAATTGTTCTTTCCAGTTCTAAACTCTGAATTAGGGGAAATGCTTTTCTACTGAAAGAAATTATTTATTGTATTTTTATCTGCCCTTGAATTTCTGTTAAGCAAACTAAAATTAAGACTCAAAAATAATGAGACATGTAGAGAACAATTTAAATTCAAAATCTCTCTATTATCTCACTATACTTTAGTTGCCTTTTGCTGTTGAATGTTCCATTATATAGTAGTTATTTATAAAATCATCTCTTAGGGGACTTGTCTGATTAAATCCCCTTAGTTCATAAACTTCAATGGTAACTAGAATTGAAGATCTATGCTATTTGAAATTAGCTATCAAAACAGAACAAAGAATTTTCTTCAAATTACATAAAAATAATTTATTATTTCAAACCTATAGCTTTTCTACTAAAACCATATACAAGAAAGAAAAACCTGTAAATTTAACAGTGAATGCTTAGCACACAGCTTTCTAATATTTTATATATTTTCTGTATTTGTATAGAGTTTAATTTTCTATTGTTGAAATTTCTGCCATCTTTTATTTAATGTCATCAGTATCTACTCAACTGTTACATTGATACTTATTTCTAAATCCATATTATAGGGACACCACTCAAAGATTATCCTCAAGCTAATAAGGTTAAACATATTCAATGAATGCGTGTAGGAAAATAAATTTTATTGTGTGAACAAATTAACAAACTATATTTCTAGTTTCATTTAAAATTTTTTCTAAGTAAATTCTACTCATAATGTAGGGTTGAAACTCATAACCCTGAGATCCAAGAGTGGCATTCTCCACCAACTGAGCTAGCCAGGCACCCTTGTAGTTTTATATTGAAAGCCTTATCTTAGGGGGAGATGGAAAGCAAATTAGGAGGCAAGGACTAGAGGGAAATGTGAAAGAGATCTACATTAGTTAATAAAATAAACAGGAACAGCTCTTATAAACTAAGAAAGTTGCTGAATAAGCCAATAACTGACCTATTATAGAACTTCATTTTGGGGCTACTCACCAGGGTAACATCAGTGCCATTATAATGTAGAACATAGATGCCACTCCTTGAACTGTATGCTCTTAATCTTATACGCATACATTTATATAAAAGTGCGTATGTACCTAGTGAAGTACTTAGTACTGGTCAAAGCTAGGAATTTTGCTAATTTATATCTTGTCCTTAGTTTAACACAATAAAAAACTCTTATTTTACAGATAAGAAAACCAAAGATTTCAAGATTACATGGCCAGGGACTTAGGCGATGCTCCTACCTGTCTAAGCTGTACTTTCAGAATAGTGAATTGACTGAACATTCTGAGTGTCCTTTCTTTTTATCTTCAGAATCTAAGCCACTTGCTCTTCATTCTTATCTCATCATTAACAAACAGCAAGGCCTTCAGGTCTGCAATATCCCCAGCATGCCATAAGAACATGGGAATGCATGAAGACCCAAGTGCAAACTTGGTCACATCTCCTTGGACTCCTAACTCAAATTCCTTAGGCAGAGAATATGTTGTTCACTTATTTACATAAATATAGCACCTGGTTCATAGTAAATGTTTAAAAAAAAGTCTTATTGATTGTTGTTGAGTGTTTGCAACCACAGGTTATCAGATGTTTATATAACATTTCTGGCTTCTTGCTTTTCTGTTTCTTAAAGCAGAGCTTTGTGGGTTTTTCTGCTGCTTCTTATATCTCAAAAATGACCCACTTGTGTGTTATTTGCCATGGGCATTTCTGGTAGCTCTAACCAACTCCAATCCTATTTCTCCCATGCCATAAAAATATGCTAGGAGAGTAAAAAGATGGACATTTGTATGTCAAGAAGCTCAGAACTATTTTCATTGACAGAAAAACAGGAACTATCATTAACAAATTACTTATGAATCATCGCATAGCTGTTGGAGGCCCTGCAGTCAAAACCGGTGGTTGAACACTACAAATCTCAGACCGTGAAGTTCAATCCCAATAAGAATTCGTTAATTTCTATAATAGTCTGATTAATGCCCACATCTCTACCACCCAACAGTGGGACTACTTCACAATCTTCCTGCAAGCCTTGCTTGAAACTGGAAACCTATCTTGATTTTCTGGTTTGGATATCGAAGCCACAAATGGGTCCCTGCTACCTACTTCCACAACTGCTGGTATCAGCTGGCTAGTTTTCCACATGCCTGTCAGTAATCTGTGTGCTCTGCTTCCAGCTTACACATGGGAAGGTCTTTATAACCTTCTGAAGTATACTTTTGTTGGACTTCACCCATATCGGCTGTCTCATTTCAAAGTCCTCTCTCTTCATTCTCTAGAAGCTGTATATAACATGCTTGAATTAGCCTGAAACTTTATGTCTCTTCCACATCTAATCTTCCTCCCTCTCTTTTCCTGGCCTGTTCTCAGTTGTGTTATGATATATAAGACATGATTGTATTTTCAATCCTTACCTTGGCATCTTGTTTCTCAAAGTTTAGAAAAAAGCAACCTAAACTGCATGTTCAATAACAAGAAATTAACAAGAAGATTTCTATGTGTGTTAGAAATTCTTGGCTGTGACATACCTGAACGTTTTCTAAATGTATACTTTTGTCAGTATATAAGAACATTATTTTTTAGAGCAATAAAAGGAGATATTTTTGCTCTATATTCTTTCATTGGTAGGAAAGATGGAACAAATATTGTTTTACAAAATCATATTCCAGGGCATTAATTAAAGATTTATTTCATGGACAAATAAACCACCTGCCCCTGCATTTTTTATGGAGATGTTTTACATTTTCCAGTCCTTTCTTTTACATTCTCATTAATAACACAGAACAGTGCAGTTTACATTAGGCATTTTCATAAGTATGAAATATTCACCTTCCACAGTGTTGAGTCAACATAGCCAACGTAATTATGAGTACCAACTTGCACTTCTGGAAAAGTACAGCTGTCATGAGTATGCACATGAATGCACATATACATACATATGAGTTGTCATAAAGGGCCATATGCTTTTCATTTTTTGTCTTTAGCATAACATCTATTGTTGAAAAATTGAAAATCTAGGAAGTGTTTGATTTTTTTAAAAAACGTATTTATTTTTGTGAAAGAGAGCAAGAGCGGGGGAGGGCGGGGGGGGGGGGGTGGTGCGGAGATAGAGAATCCCAAGCAGGCTCCACACGGTCACTGTCAGTGCAGAGCCTGATGTGGGGCTTGAACTCAAACTGAGAGATCATGACTTGAGCTGAAATCAAGAGTTGGAGGCTTAAGCAACTGAGCCATCTAGGCGCCCATGCTTGATTTGAAAAATCACTTCCTTCTTTTCTACATAACACTGATGAATATTTATGATGGCCTTTATTTATAAATCTTGGTTTTATTGATAATTTTGATACTTAATATAAAATTATATTTATTAATTCAAAGTATGACATTTTTCTATAGTTTAAATTTGCTTTTAAATAAGTTTTTAACTTCTAAAATGGGCATGTATTCAGTTGATTAAGAAGTTTCTAGAAAGTATATTTTGGGCTTCTATTTTAGATGGGCATTTGTAAATAAAAAATGAAGAATTATAAATCCAAGTATATTATTAAATAAATCCAATAGACAAAATATAATCAAGGTGATTGTGTTACTATCCCAAATTCTCTGTTTGAATATAGTAACAACTCGGTGAGATCTTACCACCACCCACTCCTCAGCATCTTTCTGTGAAGACATTTTTACAAAAGCAATTTCTTAAAATGATATGTGACCACTAACTCCCTAGAGAAACTTGCCCTTGGTGCTGAAAAAAACTGAGGCCACTGATATGTTATCAAGGTATCTTATGACTCACATTTCCAAGAGTTTCCAGTAAAATGCAAGTTTTGGTTAAGGATATTCTTTACTTTTTATTTACAATGGCTAATATTCCTAAGTTTGATGTAAAAGGCTTCACCAGTACTTCCCTCTGTCCTTGTGACATACTTACCTCTACTAAGGTGTCTGACTGTGTCACTTATAGTAGCTGTTAGCTGATTAACCTCTAAAACACCCATAACGGGATATTTGACACAGTTCTAAAAAGTATCTTCTTTCAAAAGCAGTGAAGGCCTATTTAGTTGTGCTACCCTATCCAAAAGCAAATATTTTTAAAAAATGTTTTAACATATGACTAATCAGATTCTGATATCATACTGCAACTTTTGGTAGGAGTTTACTTTTTAAGAAAAGTACCACTAAAGGTATCCGTTTTTCAAACTCAGTATTGTCTAGTCTATATCTCTCTGCTTCAGTTTGTCTCAAACAATTATCTTATTTCCACACCTATCATTTGCTCTCCTATGCTGTACAAATTTTAGGTAAAATGAAGTTCAAATAGCATCTATTTTCATCTAGCTTGAGCAAAAAAGAAAATACATTTCTATTATTCTTTCAATTTTCCTTCCTCTCAAAATAGAATTCAGTATAATGTGTTTTCCAATTTTCTTTAGTGTTTTAAAGCATATACACACATACATATATATGACACAAATATATACATATATACCAATATAAGACATATATAGATCTTGAACTGGAAAAATTTCTAAATATCTCCCAGTTTATTAGAATCTGAAAATGTAAATATCATTTTATTACATCTGAAAATGTAAATGTCAAAAGGTTATTCTCTATAGACTATGAAGTATCTACAAAAGATTTACATTCTTTGTGTGTGTACACACACGCATATCTCCAAAGTGTTTTAGAAGTCAAAGTTTTCATAAAGAAAATATTTCTAAGACATACATAACAATAGTTCAACTTCTGAACAAACTGAAAATTACATCCAGTTGCAAGCCACCAGTATGAGAGGCATTTCTTAGAAAAACAACAAAAACTTTACTTCCATTAATGAGTGTTGGGCTAAGCAGATGGCAAGTTGTAAACATGGTTCAGGGATAAGGAAGATGATGGCAAAGCTGATTAATATTTCAAAGAAAGAGGGTGGAATATGATGAAATGTTTCATATGGATATTAGGATATTATAGATTTCAAAACAGGAACTGCCATCTGGTCATGATGGAATAACTTGTCCTGGACCAACGCTTCCACTGAAAACATGTTTAAAGATGAATAAAATGTAGGAAATCACTATTTAGGCATTGTATATCACACTGTGACCCCCAAGAGATAGGAGTAATGAGATTTAAGTCCCAGAGAAGTACCAGATACATGCCTGGATGAACTTTTTGATTGCAGTAAAGGACGTGGAGGCCAAGTAGTGCATGGAAGTCTCAAGGAGATGAGGGTGTAGAAACTGGAGTTCAGGGTCATTGAGATGAGGAGAGACAGGCCAAAGCCTCAGTGATGACAACCACGTAAAGAAGGAACTACAGGGTCTTCATGGTGGTACTCTCTAGGGTTTTTTGTTTTTTTTTTTGTTTGTTTGTTTGTTTTTGGTGCCTAAAACTATGCAGTACATTAAAGGTTGACACTCCCCAGGGCCTGGTAAAAAACAGCTATTTTAGGTTCTAAATAACCAACTCATCTTATTTGCTCTTTTTTTTTTTTTAAGTTGATTTATTTTGAGAGAGAGAGAGAGAGAGAGAGAGGGAGGGAGGGAGGGAGGAAGAGAGAGAATCCCAAGAAGGCTCTGCGCAGATCAGCCCTTGCAGAGCTTGATCCCAACAACCATGAGGTTATGATCTGAGCCAAAATCAAGAGTCAGAAGCTTAACTAACTGGCCCATCTGGTCCCTGTCATCTTCATCTTACTTACTTCTTGTTAAACTTGTTTTTCTCAGAAACCTACATCCTTCTTCTCAGTGCCTAATACTAAATTTGATTAATACTAATAGCAAATTTATTTTAATTTTAGGCTGTTGGATAGTTTAGTGTAGATTCTTACATATTTAGCCATTTGTCTCTTTATAAAATATATTTCTAGGATAGATCACTTTTCCGTGATGCGTCGCCTGTGTGAACAGCAACTCTATAGTGCTACATGATTGCTAACAGTCTCTTCTATATTAGCCAAGGTAAATATGATGATTTCTACATGCACTACTGAATGGAGCCTATTCTCCTAGTCTTTGAAGTAAACTAATTATGTCATAAAAATTATTATTTTTTTCTTTTAGAAAATGTGAGGTAGTAGCTAGATCCAGAACTTTCAGAAATGAAAATGTCTGTGAAGGGAATTATCAGGTTGACTATTTGGGTTACAGATTTAGAATACACAATTTGTATCTTTGGACACTGTGTCATATTACTACTAACCCAGTCCTCCATCCCAATTTTGTTATAACTGTCATAGAAAAAGGAGTATACTATATACTTGTGAAAATGTTTTAATACCACTTATTCAAATCCTATTGGGCTTTTATCTGCAGGACCAGCACTGAGTATACTGAAATGACCCCAAATTAACAATTAAGTTGGTTTCAAATCTTAAACAGAAAAAAGCAAACAGATCTTTTGATGAAAGCAAAAATTCCCTCGGAAATTAATTTGAAGGGCATCAGTGTAGTGAACTTTCTCTTCACCTTTTCATATCTGGAAAGCATTTATAAATATGGCAGCAAAAAGCAGAAAAATTATTTAAATGATTAAGAAGGAGATACTGTTGTTTAGGAAAGGCTTTCTACATAGAAGGCATACATTTAAGTATATTTTGGAAGACAGAAGTTTCTGCTGTATACCTAAGCCCACACTAATACTAGAAAAATAATTAACACTTTTTCACTAAGTGCTTGACCTATACCACCTCCTTTCATTCTCATGAAATCTCAGAATAGGCACTATAATTGTTTCCAATTTACAGATGATAAATTGAGGCTGAGAGAAGGTATAAGTAACATGCCTAAAATTACATCATTGGTGATAGTCCATGCTGGGATTTGAACAAGTGAACCAGTGCAATAGAATGTTCAGTGGGACCTCACTTGGCCTCACATAAAAGATCTCCTGAGAAGATCTCCTAGTGCAGGTACTAATAGTTAACTTCTATAGTCTACCATTTGTTCATTGGTTGAGAAGAGTATGATTTGCATTTTTTTATGTTTTAGAACAGAGTAGTTGTTGTACCTAAACTGATCTAATATCTAGGTGGGTCTTTAATTTTTTTTAATTTAATTACTAGTTATGGGGCACCTGGGTGGCTCAGTCAGTTGGGCATCTGACTTCAGCTCAGGTCATGATCTCCTCAGTCCGTGAGTTCGAGCCCCAGATCGGGCTCTGTGCTGACAGCTCAGAGCCTGGAGCCTGCTTCAGATTTTGTGTCTCCCTCTCTCTCTGCCCCTCCCCTGCTCATGCTCTGTCTCTCTCTGTCTAATAAATAAAAACATTAAAAAATTAAAAAAAATAATTACTAGTTATGAATCACCTTTGTACATGGCATGCTAGGTTTATCATTGTATTCATTTTAAAGTTGCATAACATTTCTTGGCAAACCAAAAGAGTGAGAAAGAGGGGCAGGGCTTATATCAATCTCCTTTAATATATTAAGTCTCTCCTCTGGATAAAGAGGTCTATACCTGCTTTTACTTATTTTTTTCATTTTTTTTAAGTTTATGTATTTTTTTTTTTAAGAGAGAGAGAGAAAGCAAGTGGGGTAGGGGCTGGGGTGGGGGGGAAAGAATCCCAAGCAGGCTCCACACTATCAGCACAGAGCCCAACATAGGGTCTGAACTCATGAACTGTAAGATCATGACCTGAGCCAAAATCAAGAGTCAGACCCTTAACAAACAGCCACCCAGGTGCCCTGAGGTCTGTGCCTGCTTCTTACCTTTTTGAGTCCTTTATAATCCAATCTATACATACAGTTTCTCATTGCATTTTCCTAAATAAAGGATTCTATAGCAGTCTACAAAGTAATTCGTTGTACAGGATACTTTCCTCTGCAGCTTCTGACAATTTTACAGACAATTGAGCATCTTTGGAACCAAGTTTGTAAAATCATGTTTTCACCTATGGCCAGGGGTTATTGCATTATCTGAGGTCTAATAGAAAATCATTGGGGCGCCTGGGTGGCGCAGTCGGTTAAGCGTCCGACTTCAGCCAGGTCACGATCTCGCGGTCCGTGAGTTCGAGCCCCGCGTCAGGCTCTGGGCTGATGGCTCAGAGCCTGGAGCCTGTTTCTGATTCTGTGTCTCCCTCTCTCTCTGTCCCTCCCCTGTTCATGCTCTGTCTCTCTCTGTCCCAAAAATAAATAAACGTTGAAAAAAAAAATTAAAAAAAAAAAAAAAGAAAATCATTGTGCCTTTATAAAAGCATAAAGTGTGGATTAAAGAAATGATAATCTGTATTAACTGTTGAATTTAACAGTTTGTGGAACAAATTCTGGAATTTTTCCCTTTTTTGAAAACTATATCTTTACAATTATCCAAATCATATTTTTGAGAGTGGCCTAGTTGGGACCTCATGTATATTGTACAAATAGTGAGAGAAGCAGCACTTCATACAATAAGCTGTTAAAAAGAATGACAAAGTACTCTAGAAAAGACATGGAGTAATTAATTATAATTACATATAATTGAAGAAAAAAACAAAGTGACTTAAAAAAGAGGATATATGCCACTTACACTTCTCAAAAAGGATGTTAGCCGAACAAAACAGTAAGCAGTGGCGAACAAACATTTTCTGGGAAATATTGCAGGGAGAGGAGAGGAGATAGAATGAGTCTATTTGAAAGTACATTTGTTTTTTATATGCATTTTTCATATCATTTGAATTACTTTTAGTAAGTGTGTCACAGTGGTATTCAAAAATATATATTAATAATATGTTGCAGGACATCTGGGTGGCCCAGTCAGTTGAGTGACCAACTCTTGATTTCGGCTCAGGTCATGATCCCAGGGTTGTAGGATTCAGCCCATGCTAAGTGTAGCTCCTACTTAAGATTCTCTCTCTCCCTCCCGCTGACACTTTACTCTTTCACATTCTCTCTCTAAAATAAAATTAAAAAAAAAATAAAGAAACTAATATGTTGGTAATAAATGTATATGAATAATAACATATTAGTATAATTAAAGCTAAAAATTACTCCTAACAAAGTGTTCAAGAGAACTGATGTCCAATTGTTTGCTCTTACTGATAACCAGTGAAAATATTATATCAGTAATCAAAAATTTCTCAGCAAACCCATGTCCAGGGCCCAATGGCTTCTCATGGATTTCTGCCAGACATTTAAAGATGAGTTCATACCTGTTATTCTCAAGCTGTTCCAAAAACTAGAAATTGAAGGAAAACTTCCAAACTCATTTCACCAGGCCAGCATTATCTTGATTCCAAAACCAAAGACCCCACTAAAAAGTAGGATTTCAGGTCAATATCCCTGATAAACATGGATGCACAAATATTCAACAAGATACTGGAAAATCAAATCTAAAAGTACATTAAAAAATTATTCACCAAGATCAAGTGGGATTTATTCTTGGACTGCAAGGTGGTTCAATATACACAAATCAATCGTGAATAACCATATTAATGAAAGAAAGGATAAGAGCTGTATGATCCTCTCAACAGATGCAGAATAAGCATTTGACAAAGTACAGCATCCATTCT
Source organism: Panthera pardus (assembly GCF_024362965.1). Classification (NCBI taxonomy): domain Eukaryota; kingdom Metazoa; phylum Chordata; class Mammalia; order Carnivora; family Felidae; genus Panthera; species Panthera pardus. The sequence continues at coordinate 38,803,352 of NW_026526721.1, forward strand.
TGATTAAAAACCCTGAAAAAAGTAGGGATAGAAGGGAGCATATCTCAATGTCACAGAGGCCATATACAAAAGACCCATAGTTAATATCATCTTCAATGGAGAAAAACAGAGCTTTTCCTCTATGTCCAGGAAGAAGACAGGAATGTCCGCCCTCACCATTGTTATCTAACATAGTATAGGAAGTCCTAGCGATAGCTGTCAGTAAACACAAAGATAGAAAAGGCATCCAAATCAGCAATGAAGAAGTTAAACTTTTACTATTTGAAGATGACATAATATTCCATGTAGAAATCCCAAAAGACTCCACCAAAAAATTGCTAGAACTGGTACACAAATTCAGTAATACAAATTCTGGATACAAAATCAACGTACAGAATCTGTTTCATTTCTATACACCGATAGGGAAGCAGCAGAAAGAGAAATCAAAGAATCCATCCCATTTACAATTACACACGCACATGCACTTATGCACACACACACACACACACACAAATGTAAGATACCCAGAAATAAACCTGATCAAAGAAGTAAAAGATATATACGCTGACAACTACAGAATGCTTATGAGAGAAATTGAAGATGACAGAAAGAAATGGAAAAACATTCTGTCCTTATGGATTGGAATAACAAATATTGTTAAAATGTCTATAGTACCCAAAGAAATCTACACATTCAATTCAATCTCTATGAAAATGGCACACGCATTTTTCACAGAGCTTGAACAAACAATCCTAAAATTGATGTGGAACATAAAAAATTGCCAAAATAATCTTGAAAAAAGGAAAGAAAAGCTGAAGGAGTCACAATTCTGGACTTCAAGCTGTATTACAAAACTGTTATCATCAAGACAGTATGGTACTGGCACAAAAACAGACACTGAGATCAATGGAACACAATAGAAAACCCAGAAGTGGACCCAAAACCCTATGGTGAGCTAATCTTTGACGAAGCAGGAAAGAATATCCAATGGAAAAAAGCCTGTCTCTTCAACAAATAGTGCTTGGAAAACTGGACAGCAACATGCACAAGAATGAAACTGGACCGCTTTCCTGCATCATACAAAGAAGTCAATTCAAAATGGATGAAACACCTAAATGAGATAGGAAACTATCAAAATCCTAGTGGAGAACACAGGCAGCAACCTCTTTGACCTCGGCCATAACAACTTACCAGACACTTCTGTGGAGACAAGGGAAACAAAAGCAAAAGTGAACCATTGGGACTTCATCACGATAAAAACCTTCTGCACAGTGAAGGAAACAATGAAAAAAACTAAAAGGCAACCTAATGGAATGGGAGAAGGTGTTTGCATAAGATATATCAATAAAAGGGTTAGTATTAAAAATCTACAATTTAATTATCAACTTAATACCGAAAGAATAAATAATACAGTGAAGAAATGGGCAGAAGACACGCAAAGACATTTTTTCCAAAGAAGACATCCAGAAGGTCAACAGACACATGAAAAGATGCTCATCAACATCACTCATCATCAGGGAAATGCAAATCAAAACTATGAGGAGATACAACTTCACACCTGTCAGAATGGCTAAAATTAACAACAGAGGAAATAAGAGATATTAGTGAAGACGCAGAGAGTGGTGAATCCTGTTGCTCTGCTGGGGATAATGCAAACTAGTGCAGCCACTCTGGAAAACAGTTTCCTCTAAAAGTTAAAAATAGACCTACCTTACAATCCAGCAATTGCACTACTACATATTTACCCAAGGGATACAAAAATACTGATTCGAAGGTAGATGCCCCCTGCTGTTTCTAGCAGCATTATCAACAATTGCCAAATTATAAAAAGAGCCCAGATGTCTAGCAACTGATGAATGGAAAAAGTAGAAGTGGTCTTATATACAATGGAATAGTACTCAGCCATCAAAAAGGATGAAATCTTGCCATTTGCAACAACGTGGATGGAGCTAGGGTGTATTATGCTAAGCAAAGTAAGTCAAAGAAAGACAAATACCATATGATTTCACTCATGTGGAATTTAATAAACAAAAGAGATGAACATGGGGAAAAAGAAAAAGAGGGAGACTCAACTATAGAGAACAAACTGAGGGTTGTTGGAAGGGAGATGGGCAAGGGAATGGGCAAAATGGGGGAGGGGTATTAAGGAGGGCACCTGTGATGAGCACTGGGTGTTATATGTAAGCAATGAATACTACTCCTGAAACTAATATTACACTATATGTTACTATAATTTAAATCAAAACTTGAAACATTAACAAATAATTGTCCTGCTCTTAATGTATTTCTTTTTGTTGCTGTATAGCAAATTACTACAAATTAGTGGCTTGAAACAACACAGACCTACTATCTTCACAGTGTCTTGGGTCAAGAGTCTGGAAATAAATGGGTTCTGTGCTCAGGGCCTCCCACGTTGGCCATGTGGCATTGTCCTCTAGACTTTGGTGTTCTCTCAACATCTCTCAGATTGCTAGAAGATTTCAGTTCTTTGAGATTATAGTTACTGAGGTCTCTTCTGTTTTTGGTTGTCAGCTGTGGGTCAATCTCGGCTACTAGAGGCCTTTTCCTCTTGTGTCACATTCACAATATAGCAGGTGACCTCTCCTTTCAGCCCAGAAGGATAATTACTCTGAGGCTTCACCTTCACAGATGCACCTGATTAGGTCACAGGCCCACCCAGAGTAACCTTTCTTTTAACTCAAAGTCAGCTGATAGGTGCTACAATCATGATAGTGGTATCCCATCTTATTTAATGGTTGCATTCACACTCAAGGGGAGGGTTTATTGTGCTCACATTTGAACTGTGCCTACAACAGGAAAAAGAATAGCCTACAAAGTTGATCATCCTGCCTCAAATTTCGCATTCACCTCTTTCCGCTGCATTTATATCGTATATTGAAATAAAATGGCAAATGACAGATACAAGAACCTATTTTGTCTGACATGGCATCATCTTTTTTTTCCTGGGAAAACAAACAAAAACCATAGACTCTATAGTCAGTAATCAAAAAACAAAAATGAATTCTTTTGATGTTTCCAGTCCCAGAATGTAGGATATACCTTCTAAAAAGATACCTGCCCCTCCATTTACATTTCTTTGAGTTCAGCTCAGAAGGCCTATTATACACACACCATCTCCTTCACAGTATCTCCCTTGACTTCTCCATCTACTAGCAAATGAAAGTTACAGACAGACACAGAGACCAGGACTTCAAAACCTGATGGAACTCTTTAACTTTTATACCAGACTGTGTAACATACGGGTTATGTTAACAGCTGTCCTCCACACTCACAGCTGAGCTTGTGAGCCATTAATTTGTAAATATATTATGAGCACAGATATCTTTCTCTATTAAGATATTTACTTTTCAACATTGTGATTTGTGAAATTAGGCTATATTTTTATGGTTGGTCTGATTCCTCTATTTTCTTTTTTGCAGTTTTAAACCTTTCTCTTATGTTGTTCTTCTCTCTTGATGTGGCAAAAAGTAAAAATCCAATACATTTCTATGTGTATGTTCATAGTTATTGCACACATTTTTTAGCAAGTCTTGTGGCAGCAGCACAATTGGGGTAATACTGTAGCACCACTGGGCTGTTTTATGAGGCAATAATCTTGTTGCTTATGAGTGAACTCGATTACAGACTTATAAACCTACAGTAGAGATGCTGTCACCTTACAAACATTTTTGGTTGAACTCTCATTCATTTTTAAATTATGCCTAATAAAGATATAGTTAGAAGTCAAAGTTCTTTCAAGTACAGTCTACCTGAAAATCGTTGGAAAAGTGACAAAATAAAAATACCTGCTGTGTCTTGAAATTTGCATATATTAGATCTCATGGACTTTTCTTTATTTGGTTGACCTGGAATATAGGTGTGCCTCCCCGTTTTCAAGTGATACTTTTGTGATCTATAATGTTAATACTAAGTTTAAAATAGTAAGTAATTCATATGTAGCTAATCTTTTTAAGTGATGATTTTGCTTCTTGAATCACTGTTTTGTACCTTCACATTTTTTATGGTCACAGGTGCTTAAATTCAAAGGTAGAGAAGTCAATGTAGATGGATATCAAGATTTTACCTCAAATTTCAATTTTCTCACTTAATTTTTTAAAGCCAATTCATTTATCAGAGAGGTGGTACTTGCAAGGGAGAACACATTGTCATTGCAGCCATTAGGAGATGCTAATTACAGCATGCAGTCTTTCCAATTACATGTGCTATAGCTACAGACAATGGCTGCTTTGCTTTGTTTAGTTTTGGGAAACATCCTTTTGCTACATAGTATTTATATAATTATACATATCAACCATAACTGATTCACTTTGGGATTGGAATAAGTGAATCACCAGGGATAAAAAAGATGTAACATCTGTCCTTCTTACCTTATAGAATTCAGGATGTTTATAGTTAAAAAAATAATCTGAGGTGGTATATCTCATTATGGTTTTGACTTGTATTTCCCTGATGATGAGGGATGTTGAACATTTTTTCATGCGTCTCTTTGCCATCTGGATGTCTCATTTGGAAAAGTGTCCATTTATTCGCATTATTTGTTTTTCAGGTGTTGAGTTTGGTAAGTTCTTTATAGATTTTGGATACTAACCCTTTATCCTGTATGTCATTTGCAAATATCCTCTCCCATTCCATTAGTTGCCTTTTAGTTTTGTTGATTGTTTCCTTTGCTGTGCAGAAGCTTTTTATCTTAATGAGGTCCTAATACTTCATTTTTGCTTTTATTTCCCTTGCATCCAGAGACATGTCAAGTCAGAAGTTGCTGTGGCCTAGGTTGGAGAGGTTATTGCCTGTTTGCCTGTTTACTCCGGTGGGATTTTGATAGTTTCCTGTCTCACATTTAGGTCTTTCACCCATTTTGATTTTTTGTGTATGGTGTAGGAAAGTGGCCCAGTTTCATTCTTCTGCATGTCGCTGTCTGGTTCTACCAGCACCATTTGCTAAGGAGACAGTCTTTTTTTCCATTGGATATTCTTTCCTGCTTTGTTGAAGATTAGTTGGCCATGTATTTGTGGGACCATTGAAATCTTGCCATTTGTAACAGTGTGAGTGGAACTGGAGGGTATTGTGCTAAGTGAAGTAAGTCAGTCAGAGAAAGATACCATACGACTTCACTCATATGGAATTTGAAAAATTCAACAGATGAACATAGGGAAAGGGAAGAAAAACAAAAACAGAGGGAGACAAGCTATAAGAGATTCTTAAATACAGATAAACTAAGGGTTGCTGGGGGGGGGGGATGTGGGGATGGGTTAAATGGGTGATGGGCATTAAGGAAGGCACTTTTTTTGGAATGATCACTGGGTGTCATATGTAAGAGATGAATCACTGGGTTCTACTCCTGAGGCCAAGACTATACTGTATGGTAACTAACTTGCATGTAAATAAAAAGGAAAAACAAAGATAAAAAATATAATTTGAGATACTTCTGACATAGTAGTTTTAGGTGCCATCTTTCCTCTGATTTTTATTTTCTTTTTATTATTTTTTAAATGTTTATTTTTGAGAGAGAGGGAGACACAGAATCTGAAGCAGGCTCCAGGCTCTGAGCTGTCACCACAGAGCCCAACATGGGGCTCAAACTCATTAACTGTAAGACCATGACCTGAGCTGAAGTCAGATGCTTAACCAACTGAGCCACCCAGGTGCCCCTCTTCTGATTTTTAAAAGTGCACATAGTTTTATAGCTACCTTTCTTTTAAATAACTTTTATTGACTTTGAATTTTCTTGTTTAATCTGTTTACCACTTATACCCACTGACCTTCCCAAAGTCATTTACAGACCTTTCCATAGAAGCCCATTACTTCTTGTATCTTTCTGCTAACAGGCATTCTCTAGCTCCAGGATCATCTTCAGCTGTGCTGGACAAGGAAACTGATGGTCTAGAACAGAAGTTGGCAAACTGGCTCCCAGGCCAAATTTAGCTGACCACCACTGGTGTGTTGTTTTAAGTAAAAGGAAAAGAGTCCCAGACATTTTTAACAGGTGTTCTATAGCTGCTTTCATGTTACAGTGAGAGTTGCACAGTGTGACAAAGATCGTATGGCCTGCGGGGGCACCTGGGTGGCTTAGTCGGTTGAGTCCAACTCTTGATTTCAGCTCAGGTCATAATCTCACATTTCATGGGATACACTCCTGTGTTGGGCTCTGCACTGACAGTGCGGAGTCTGCTTGGGATTCTCTCTCTCCCTCTCTCTCTGCCCCTCCCCCTGTTTATGCTCATTCTTTCTCTTTCTCTCAAAAATAAGTGTTTTGTTTGTTTTTGGTTTTTTTTTAAAGATAATTTGGCTTGCAAAGCCTAATATATGTACTATCTGGCCCTTTCCTGAAAAGTTTATTGACCACTGATCTAGAAGCTAATCTCAACCAAATGGAAATGGTGAATAAATATTCATTTCCTCACCATGTAGGGTAAATTTTAAGTTGTGTTCCACATACAGTAAGATTTAGCCTCCTGTTGTCTGTGGGGGTTACTAGTTTAATAACATAACTTTATTGGCTTCCCGTTCTCCTGTTTCATGTGTGCACATCCTTATCAAGCTTTCTAGAATCATCTCCCACATAAACCACTGGTACCCAAACCTCAGTCTCAGAATGTGATTGTGACAAACACAAACTTGGTTATCTTATATTCAATATTCTCTTTTTATCTGTCCAACTATTGCTTAAGTTAGCTTTGTGAGCTGTTAACATGCCAAAATTTTATTCAATGTTTATTCATCTTCACTGAAAGCATCATGTGCTAGACTCTAAGATATGGGTAAAAGTTTGAGATATCTGAGGGATATATTTTGTAAGTCTCCTTACTTTTTGGCACTTTTTTGGTGCCCATATTCAAAATTAAGTTTACTTCATGTTGGTTCCTTGTTGTATATCTTATGAGTAAAACATATTCATCAATTCTCTTTTTCTCTTATGATACACAGTAATTTGTAGCCAATCAACATAAATTAAGTAATTATGGGGGCACTGTGAAGAATATTGAATACTGTTGGCTCTTAAAACAGACGATTAAGGGTGGAGAAGGTGTGATTCCTTGCCCTTTATTTAAACAATGCATCAGTGGCTGGGAGAATAAGCATAAGCTGCTTGAGAATGTCTTGGGAATCAGAGACATCATTATTGATATAAATGGACACACTTCTGCTACAAGCATGCTAAGGATCCAGAACTAGCATGATCTAATTGCTACATACAGGGTTATATAACCAGAACGAGGGCTGAGAGTAAGATTTTTTTTTTTTTTTTAAGAAAGAAAGCACATAGCTTCAGTATCCTTTTTCAGATAATGTTTATGGAGAGGTTTTATCATTTGCAAGCCCAGAAGACTGAGACAGACTAAGAAAACTAGAATATCATCCTTAGAGGACTCAAACCCCCTCTATGTCTAAACCCCCCTCTAGAGCAGAAAAGTTAAAAACAGAGTATTCAAGAGCAGTTTCAGTGGGTTTATGGTGGCAAAAAAAAAAAAAAAAACAACTCTTTACAAAAGTTTGGAGACAAAGTGAGTTTTGGAAGAAATATAAGTCAATGGTAGCCAGAGTTCAGTTCTTATGATCTGTATTTTTTAAATTTATTTTTGTTATTTATTTATTTTTGTTTATTTTGAGAGAGTGAGAGAATGAGAGAGAGAGAGAGAAAGAGAGAGAATGAATATGAGTGGGGTGGGGCAGAGAAGGAGGGAGAGAGAATTCCAAGCAGGCTCCGCACTGTCAGTGCTGAGCTAATCAAGGGGCTTGAACTCATAAACCATAAAATAGTGACAAGCTAAGAGCAAGTCAGTCGCTTAACCAACAGAGCCACCTAGGTACCCTGATCTCTCTCTCTCTTTTTTTTTTTTTTTTTCTCCTTAGAGATAGCAGTTGTGGTATCATATGTGGTAGTGTCCTTTTACAGAGGAATAGATCTGAAAGTTCTATAGTTTTCTTTTCTCTTTATTCTAGGATTCTAGAATACTTTTAGGGTCTGGGGAATCCAGGCAGTTTATAGTGTCTGCCCCCTACTTGTTCAGAGTAACTTGACTGTGGTTACTTCTCTGGGATTTAACAGCTGACCACAGTGAGAAATCCAAGGACTTTTGAAACCTACAGTTTGTATTAAACAAAATAGGTCAAGGGATCTTGAATTGAATGGAAAATTCTAAAACTCAGTTTGATGTTTACCCTTTGCAACTCCACATCGGGTATTATCTGCAAGTCTCCCTTCTCTGTCCCCCATTATGCTACATTCTCAAATAATGTAGCCTTTGATTAAAAAAAAAAAAAAAAAGATGGCTCATTCCCTTTTTGAAGATACAACTACAGATATGCAATCTCTCTCTCTAATGGCTTTCAAAGTTGGGACTATTTCAAGAAATTTCCTTCCTACCAGAAATAGCTTTCTATGCTAGAATCACCTTCAATCTCTTTCTTAAAAAAGGAAAAAATAATAACATCTAGATCATGTCGTAAAATGTTTTACAACTTGCAAGCACTCAACTTCTGTTGATCTTGTCATTCTCCCTTTTGCTGACTCGGTTGGCAGATGTCTCATTTTTGCTCTCAGCTACTTGAAATAGTGCAGTTCATTTTCAAGATGTTTTAGATTTCACATCATTTTATCAGAAGATACTTCTTAAAAATAGTGTGCTTATCAAGAAATCTGTTTTGTCACTTTCATCTCATGTTATTTAATACTCCCTGTAGTAAACAGCTTAAGTAATGGAAAGTTTTGAAAAATAAATTCCCCAATTCACATTCTGGAAAGTAAGGCGTTCCCCCTCCCCCCTCCCTACCCCTTGGGATCATTATTTTTCTCCTGCCCATATTTTGAGTTAGTTATCCACACAACTGTGAAAAAATATAATCTTAGCCACAAATTCCTTTTTGAAGGCAATTAGCAAAGGCTTATTATGTTAAAATCTGTGAATTTACATATTCATCCTTCCTTTCCCCAACACTGAACACTAAATTACTTGACTGAAAAAGAAATTCCCATAGGTATTTTACATGGTGTTCAAATGTTAAATGTAGGTTAAAGTCTTATACACTGGCCTCATTTGACATGTATTTTTTAATTTATTTATCATTTCTTAATTTAAAAAAAAAACAGGCTAATGTTTTGAACAGACTCGTATGCTAGTCAGTCATCCCTCCCCTTCTTTAGAACAGAGCCCTTTACTGTGGGTTTGAGAACTCTTAGTCCTCTACACAATCACCATTTCTGATTCCATTTGAAGCTGCCATCTTCTTCTGGCTACTATAGCTTTGTTTGGAGCGGCCACCTAAACCAACCTGAACCAATCACAGTAGGTCTCCATGACTTTTCTTTTAAACTGGATTCAGGGAATTGAGTTCTTCTTTAACAGAGGTAGTTGTGATACTCAGGTAATGTTAGTGACTATGTTTCTATGAAGTGAAGGATGGGACAGTAAGATTTTCATGTAGAAAGAAGCAAAGATGAGTTAAGGAGAAAGCAGGAGCTGGAGAGGAAGAGGGGTGTAGCACACATGACAGCAAGTCAGTGGCTTTTTTGCCAAAAAATGTTCAATTATTTTCTGCTCTAAAGTTATTAACAGTTACATTTTGATTACTTGCTTGCAAGAGTTCTCAACAGTACCAAAGATTGGTTTCTCCTCATCTATCTTTAATCTAAAAAATACTTAACCAAATTTAGATATATTTGTGGAATTATGACAGTGTTGTCATTAATATTGACAGTTTACTTACCTTAGCTAAATTTATAACATATATGTATATTTATGTTTATATATTTTACTATTAAAAGTAAAATATAAATATAAAAGTATTAAAAATACTTTTTAAAGTATTTTTAAATTATATATGAGAAGAAACTTTTATTTCCTTTCACATATACTACAATATACAAAATTAAAATGATCTTACAAACTCCTTGAATATCTTTGCATCCTCTCCTTCAAAAGCCCTTTCACTGAGAGAATGAGGTGTGATATAACTGGAAGAAACTCCTAGCCAAAACTGAAATAGCTACTAAGAAAGTCTAAAAAGGCAAAAAATAGTGATAACTACATTTTTCAGTATTTTGTAGATTTTTTTTACCTGAAACTTGAAATCTCTTTTAGCCTTTACAAGTGTCCAACTAAATTCAAGTAATACTTAAATCAGTATCAACTAACAACTTAGCCCTAATATGGCATGAGTAACCTCTTGATTATATATCTATACTACATATGTAAAGACTACAAAGAGAATGTTGAGTGAGAAAAACATGAAGTGGTTGAAATATGATTATTCTACATGCTGAGTAACTTCATATGTTCCCATAAGAAAGTCATCAAAGTTTTCTTGCTGATTATAATCAAAAGGTTACTCTAACACAAGGCAGGGAAATACACAGTTTAAATGCAACAGATTTATGAATTAAAAAAATCTTAATAGAAAAACAATCCTAAAATATGTATGCAACCACAAAAAAAATCTTCAATAGCCAAAGCAATCGTTAGAAAAGAGAATGGCGTTAGAGACATTACACTCCCTCGTTTCAAACTATATTATAAAACTATAGTATTCAAAACAGTATTTTACTGGCATGAAAACACATACGTACATCAATGGAATGGAATAAAGTGGCCAGAAATAAACCCCAGCATATACAGTCAATTATTTCATGACAAAGAAGCCAAGAATATAAAATGGGGAAAGGCAGTCTCTTCAATAAATGGTGTTGGGAAAACTGGACAGTTACACTGAAAAGAATGAAACTGGGCCACTATCTTATACCATAAACACAAAAAAATCTACTCAAAGTGGATTAAAGGCTTTAGTGTAAGACTTGGAACCATTAAACTCCTAGAAGAAAACATAGGGGGTAAAATCCTTGACATTGGTCTGGGCAAGGATTCTTGGCATTTGACACTAAAAGCAAAGACAACAGAAGCAAAAATAAATAAGTGAGATTATATCAAACTAAAAAGCCTCTACACAGCAAAGGAAGCCATCAAAACAGTGAAAAGGCAACCTACCAGATAGAAGAAATATTTGCAAGTCACACATCTGATAAGGAGTTATTATTCAGAACATATATAAAACTCCTACAACTCAACAGCAAAAACAAAAGAGACAATCCAATTAAAAATAGTAAAAGGATCTGAGTACGCATTTTTCTAAAGAAGACATACAGATGGCCAGCAGGTGCATGAAATGATGCTCAAAATCACAAAAATGCAAATAAAAATCACAATGAATTATTACCACACACTTGTTAGCTATTCTCTAAGACAAGAATTGCCAAATGCTGGCAAGGATGTATGAAAAAAGGGAACCCTTGTGCATTGCTGGTGGGAATGTAAAATGGTACACCCACTATGTAAAACAGTATAGCAGTTCCTCAACAAGTTAAAAAAAAAAGAACTATTATATGATTCAGCAATTCCACTTTGAGATATTTATCTAAAGAAAATGAAAATATCAATGCAAAAAGATAAATGAACCCCCATGTTCAATGCAGCATTATTTACAATGGCAAAGACATGGAAAGTAATCTATGCATCCATCAATGGATGAATGGATAAAAGATGTCATGATATGCATATGCATGGAATATTATTCAGCTATAAAAATGGAAGAAATCTTATAGTTTGCTATAACGTAGATGGAATTTGAAGGCGTCATGCTAAGGTGATACAAGTCAAAGAAAGACTGTATTTTCTCACTTATATGTGGACTCTAAAACAACATCAAAAATATAGAGAATAGAGTCATAATTCCCAAAAGTGGAGGGTGCCAGATAGAGGAAATGGGTGAAGCTGGTAAAAAGGTACAGTCTTCCAGTTATAAAAAAATAAGTCATGTCTGAGGATGTAATGTACACCATGGTGACTATAGTTAACAATACCATATTATATATTTTAAAGTTACTAAGAGTAGTTCTCAAAAAGTTCTCATTGCAAGAAATTATATCTGAATAGTGATGGATGTTAACTAGACTTATGGTTGTGATCATTTTGCAATATATGCAAATACAGGATCATTGTTATACACTGAATAAAATGTTGTATACAAATTAGTTCTAAAAAAAAATCTTAGTAAATAAGGAAGTCTTGGATCTATGTTATCCTATTTTAGATTATCTTTTCAAACACTCATATGGAGAAACATACCTTGACTTTAGAAGGCTGACCTAATTGGCCCCCTTTATGAAATGTATACAAACTGATGGAGTTACTAGCTTTCCTTCTATGAATCATGGTTACCAGGAGACTAAGCTCTCCCCGTAGCTGAATTATGTCCTTTCTCCAAACAAGATGAGTCCCAGTTGGAACTTTTCCAGCCTGCTTTTTCACAAATAGGATACAAGAGTGTATCGAAGGGCAGTTTGGGTGGCAGAAACCAAGTTTAAGTTGTTTTGTTTTTTCAAATGAGCTACACTGAGGTTCCTTTACTGCATAAAGCATAACAACTCTACCATATATGAACTCCTAAGACACAAGCCTCTGTTTCTGGTTAGGGAAAGGGTGTCTTTGATAATTGTGTAGATTAAAAACCAAAACCAAAATACTGGTACAGGGCCTCTGATGGAAGCTGCTGCCCAAACAAAATTTTAAAGAGCTCAGGTTGTCATTTAATACATCTTTGCCTTCTGTGAGCTTGTTAGTGGTAACTTTACTGTGACAGTTTTCCTGTTTGCTTAGGAGGGAGAGACGTTTATTATTATCTGCCCAATGGAGAATATAAAAATAGGAGTAGTATAGCTAATGGCTGGAATTGACATTTGGTCAGGATCAACTGCAAAAAGAACCAGTACAGGCAGATGGGATAATGTTTAAGTCCAGCCTGTTGGGAAGAATATACTCCGGGGTAGTAGGAGAAACCTGGCTATGCACCAGCTTGGTCCCAGAGGACACCCAGAAATAGACAGATCTACCTACTAGCTGGATTTTCCGTGTTTTATCTTTATACTAAAAGTAGTACAGATATATTCTTTTGGCCATAGAGAGGCTTTCATACACAGCTTGGCACACAGCCTTATTGAAAAATCAATGCATCTGCCATAGAGAAAATATAAAAGGATATACTCTCCTTGACAGTAGAGGGTAGAAGAGGAAGGAGTTAAAGGCAAAATTTAGTAGACGTACATCATTCTGATGTTTTTTTTTTTTTAAATGAAAGTCTGTTTTTTGTTTTTTGCTTTTTTTTTTTTTAATTTTCTATACCTTCATGGGTGGGTCATACTTCTAGAATCAGTCTTTTGTTCATACTGGATCCACATTTATAGGATTTTGTTAAAATACACATCATTGCCTCTTGTTATAAAGAGAGCTTTGGTAACAATTCACAGGTGTAACTAAAGGCAGGGAAGATTTATGGTGTTCTCTGTGGAATGGTTTAGTTAGGTATATACAATGTCTTGGTAGGCTGAGAAGAATCTCACGGTTATTATGTATACTTTTAAGGAGTTCTTGGCTACCTTCTGGAAAATGCATACTAACCAATCCTTTTATGGAAATTGCCATCAACAATATTATACAATCTACTCTAGCATTACATGATGGTTAGACTTATTTACATGAGCATCTAAATTAATCCACATGATATAATAAAAATAGGACATTAGTCTGGTGTTTTCCCCTGTTTCATGGTTATTTACAAAATTCAAACAATTAAAAAAAAAGAAAATGGTAAACATTTAAGGACAAGAATTGATCTGGTTTCAGATATTAGTGGTAGATTGAATGGTAATATATTTGGTGAGACCAGTTTCTGTAAGTTCATGGCAGACATTTCTTCTAGCTATGGGACTGATCTTTCACATAGCCATGCAAGCTGTTAGAGCTAAGCAGAATTATGTTATTTGAACACATCTAACTCTGCCATTTTTGTGAGGACATGGCCGTGGCCAATAGTGATTTGATTTTAGATGGAGTCTGACAAAAGGCAGAATGTGAAGAAGGTGAAATACAGGTAGACTCACAACAAATTAGAGGTACCACATTTTTTTTTTCTTTCTGTCAGGCTTGTACTTGTGACCTGCCTGAAGAGGCAGAAAACTAAAATGGAAGAAAGGTCTGAGAAATCAGAAGTCTCAGTAAGAAAATGCCACTGCTAAAAGATAAATGGCCTTTATGGATTTTACTCTTCATGTTTTGTGAACTGCTTCTGGAATTAAATTTTGAGAGGAATAGCATGAATGTTCTTATCTCTAGCCTTGTTAAAGGGCATTTTTGTTAAATAATTTTATGCTAAGGTTAATTAGGGAAGAAGGCTCAGGGAATCCTTTTTTGTTGTAAAGAATAAACTGCTAAGTGTAAAATGATAGGGCATGGAGAAGAGACACAGTATATTTTTGGTTTTTGCTTTTGTTGTTTTCTATAAAGATTTGTGTCTTGGGGTCTACTAAATTATACCATTATAATAAATTTCATTATAAATTCCATTATGTAAATTCCATTATATCCTGTTTTATATTTCCTAGGTTAATAAGAAACTCTCTCTGGAGTTATTTGATGGGGGTGGGTGGAGGGAGGAGTGTTATTTGCTAAGTAGTAAGCAGCTTTTTTTTTTTTTTCTTTCCTACTCTGGTAGCTTCTATTTGTGGAAGACATTCCTTATATTTGCACTGTTCCAGTGGCCAGATTCCTAAGATTAAAACCTGTGAATATGAAAAAATAATTCCAACAAAAAAATCAATTAATGTTAAGATCTTTAAGTTCCCTCTTTTTTTTTTGTTTTTGTTTTTGTTTTTGTTTTTTGAATCCTTGTAAGTTTCTCTGGTAATAAACACGTATTTGCTGAAGAGCACAGAAGAGGGAGAATTTCAGTCCTCTCAGTTCTGGAGTGTTTTCTAACTAAAAGGCGATAACTAGATCATCTTGCTCTTAAGTGAGAAGATGCTGCTTTAGTACATAATCACTTTATATTATCCCCAACCCCAGTCTCACCCCTGCTTCATCTTGCTTCCTCATGCCCTATCCAGTCTTTAGCTGTAAAGTCCATTTTCTTTCTTCAACACTTTCTTCTGATTCCTTAGAGTAGGCACATTTCAAGAACATTTAATATTAGCATGCATTTTTGTTTTATTTTTATTTTAATTATTTCAAATCTAGGTCTTTACCTTCAGTGTCACAGTAAACCCTTTAAGGGCAGAGTGCAAGTCCTACACAGTGCATAATGATACAGTTTCAGGTGTCCCCTCCCCCAAAAAGTATCTTATGCTCTCAAAATATCTTTGATACCTTTAGTCTTACAGGTAAGTAATATAAGAAAGTCACTTTATTTTAATAAAAGTTATTTTTTAGAATAAAACTGAAAAGACTAATATAAAGTCAGTATTTTTATGGTGACACTATTTCGCCTGTTTTTTAATGTTAAATTCTAAAATTAGAGGATTTTTCCCCTTATTTTAGGAAATAGAAGTTACATATTGAAAAAAAATGGAGTCAAATTCTTAGATACTCGATTTCTTTCTAAAGCTGATTCTTTTAAAGTGTGGCTATGGCAAAGCAGTATAGTTTATTAGAAATAAAAACTGTAAAGTGTCTGAGAAACTATTATTTAGTAGTTATTCTTGAAAAATTCATTTGAATTTCTGGGGACATAGCTCAACAATGATTCTTAAGGATTGAGCAAGATGAGGATAACTAATTTAATGTAAGAGGTAAGTTACTTATTATTAAGTGTTCTTTACCTCTTGATTTGTCTGCAGTAAAACTTGACTGTTAGGTAGGGAGTAGTGTTATCACAAACTAAACCGTCTTTGGGTGACTGCTGCTATTTGGAGAACTGAGAAATGTACTAGTAACACTGAAAGGTCCTGATCAAACCTTAAATGCATGTAAGAATCATGGTTAGAATGAAATTTGCTAGTAAGTTAGAGTACTAGGGGCTGTTAGGTGGCTCAGTGGGTTAAGCCTCCAACTCTTGATTTGGGCTCAGGTCATGATCTCATAGGTTTTTAAGATCTGTGAGCTGTCATCATGGAGCCTGCTTGGGATTGTCTCTCTCCCTTTCTCTCTGCCCTGCCCCACTCATTCTCTTTCTCACAATAAATAAACATTAAAAAAAATAAGTTAGAGAAATAACACACTGTAACTTCAAAATTTGTCATTAAATTTATAATATATATAAATATATATATATAGGACATTAATGCCAGACTCACCAACATATAAAGACATGGATTGTGTTACTTAATTGTGTCCATTTTCTTTTCTTATAGGAAGAAGAGTTCGGTAAGAACCTGTGGTGGAGTCACTCTCCTTTCTCCTTCAGCCAGGAGTGCATGACCAAGTGCCCAGTGGGAATGGGTTCCAGAAAAACACCCCCTCTACTTCCACATTTCCTTCCATTGGACATGTTTGGCAGAATTTGCTATTCTTCTCTAGCCACTTGAATGTTTAGAACCTACTGTATTGTGACAATGGTAACAATATTTGACACAAATTGATGAAAATGTGTCAATGCCTCTATTTTGAAATGCTTGATAAAGAGGAAGGAAATTCATTGTACCTTATTTACATACAGTAAAATTTTAGAGCTCCTCTCTTCTATAAACATTTATATTTGCACATAAAGGAAACGTTCACTGAAAATAGGTTTTGCTATCTATGGCATTATATTAAAACTGGGTGGCTCAGTCAGTTAAGCGTCCGACTTCGGCTCAGGTCGTGATCTCACAGTTCGTGGTTCAAGCCCCGCGTTGGGCTCTGTGCTGACAGCTCAGAGACTGGAGCTTGCTTCAGATTCTCTGTCTCCCTCTCTCTCTGCCCCTCCCCTGCTCATGCTCTGTCTCTCTCGGTCTCAAAAATAAATAAAATAAAAAATAAAAAAGGTAAACGTTATTTGAAATGAGTAATTTCTTTTACTGTTTCCTAGCTGCACATAATTCTTAAGATAATTCTCTTTGGTTACTCGACCAAAGTTTTAGTCCTTTGATATTATTTATTTGATTTCATTCATTTATCATTTCTACAAAGATCAAATGTTAACATGGACTAAGTACTCATTAGTTTTTTTTTTTCTTTCAAAGACCATTCATTGAATTTTGTTGAAACTAGTAGTCAAGTAGGTTTTGAGTGGCAAAAAAAAACATGGTTAATAATGGATAATTATTTTTTTTCTCATGAGTAATCTTTGTTCAGCATATATAAATGTTTTGTTGTTATTACTAGAGAGATTTAGCCTTTACATCAAGTTCAGTGTTTTATTTTGATATCGTCACATTTTTAGGAGGTTATACATAAAGGTAGTAATAACAATATTTGGTATTTACTTTTTATTATCAAGTCTGTGACTATTTCCTCTTAAGCCAGTTTTTTCCCCCTTGTGTAATGTAGAATGAAACTGTAATACTTAAATTAGTTTTTTGTCAAGTTCTCAGGGGAAGCAGGGTGAGTGAATGAGTTGACAGCATTTATTTCCTCTTTGATATACCACATTAAGTTTATCAATTTGTGGATCATTTACTGAGTGACTGTCAATTTTATGGTTTAACAAGTCCATTTCCCTTGTAATAAATGTTTGTATTATGTTTAGTTATTTTTATTCACCACAAGGTTACTTAGTGTCTGAAAGTCATATGGGCTTTCCAGAGACAACTAAGCACTTTATTAATTTGTATACAATTTAAGATTGGAATACATTGAAATTCTTGCAGGAGAGGGATTCATTACACACTACTTAAGAAACTATAGGAGCACTTTCATTTCGGAGTCCCACATAATTGTTTAAAGTATTTAATTTTGAAGAGATACAAACTGGCTAAGTATGTGACTAATCAGATTCTTATATTTTCTCTTCTGATAGGACAAGAACTAAATCAGCAGCCCCTTCTTTTGTTTTAATAAGGATAATAAGAATACAACTATCCGTGATCATTTGTAAAGCTTCCCTTTTTACCGATTATAAGTTTGCTATTTACATTTACACAAGAGTGTTTAGTTATAAAGACACAGCTGGGCTATTGATACCAATTTCTCATACATATATTTGTATACACGTTTTCAGATTATTTGGGCTTAAATATTTCTCTAAAAGAAAATTTAGACAAACATATATACACATTCATATGTGGGTTGTGGGGAATTTATGAGAGACAAGTAGTATAATAATTTGGCATAAGTGTTCAGATATTTTGTTATTTTTCTGCTTTTACTGTATGGAATCCTATGGTTCTAGAGGGTGGTCCTATGAACTTAACATGATGGAACCTCTGTGATACATCTATTTTGGCCTAGAATAGTCTACTGTGAATAATTTAAGCTGTGTTGCTTTGACATATAATCTTCCTGTTAACACACAAAAAAAATGTGAATTCACTATGTTCTGAGGTGATACAAGGGAATTTTCAAGTGCCCTAGACAAATGCTAGAGCACTTGAAAGTCTTTGTGACTACAGTTGGTAATACTGTATTTTATCTTAGAAAATTTCAATTACACAAGAATTTAAGCTTTCTCACCGAAACAAATAACTGAGGTGATAGATATGCTAATTAATGCAATGGGAAGATCCTTTCACAATGTATATGGATATCCAATCATTGTATAACATGGATGCATCAGTTGGAGGCTCAGTAGGTTGAGCATCCAACTCTTGATTTTGGCTCAGGTCATGATCCCAGGGTGGGGGGATGAAGCCCCACATAGAGCTCTGTGCCGAGTGTGGAACCTGCTTAAGACTCTCTTTCTCTCCCCCTCTGCCCCTCCCCTGTTCATGCTTTCTAAAATAAAAAAAAAAAAAAAAGACACCCACATCATTGTATAATATGCTTTAACTATCTTACAATTGTATTTGTCAAATACCTCAAAACTGAAGAAAAGTTGCTTATATAGAAATGAGCAACCAGAGAAATGGAAGCAATTGAATGAATGTTCACACCAAAAGCAACAAAGACTAGAAAGGAACAGAGAAAATCTCCAGAAACGATGACTTTATAGGTAACACAATGGCACTAAGTTCATATCTATCAGTAATCACTCTGAATGTATATAGATTAAATGCTCCAAACAAAAGACAGAGTGTCAGAATGGATAAAAAAAAAAAAACCAAGGTCCATCTATATGCTGCCTATAAGAGGCTCATTTTAGACCTAAAGACACCTGCATATTCAAAGTGAGAGGGTGGAAAACCATTTATAATTCTTTTGACATCATAAGAAAGCTGAGGTACCATACTTATATTAGACAAACTGGATTTTAAACAAAAGACTCTAACAAGAAATGAAGAAGGAAACTGTATCATACTAAAGGGATCTATCCAACAAGAAGATCGCAACAGTCGTAAGTATTTATCCTCTCGATATTTATGCCCTCTCTTGGACAAACCCAAGAATATAAAACAATTACTAACAAACATACAGGAAATTATTGATAATAATACAATACTAGTAGGGGACTTTAATCCCCCACCTATAGCAATGGACAGACCATCTAATCAAAAAATCAACAAGGAAACAATGGCTTTGAATGACACACTGGACCAGATGGACTTATCAGATATATTCAGAACGTTTTATTCAGAATATTTTATCCTAAAGCAGCAGAATCCACATTCTTTTCAAGTGCACATGGAACATTCTCCAGAATAGATCACATACAAGATCACAAATCAGGCCTCAACAAGTACAAAATGATTGGTATCATACAATGTATAGTTCAGACCACAGTGCTCTGAAACTTGAACTACAAGAAAAAAGTTAGAAAGACCACAAGTACATGGAAGTTGAACATTCTAATGAAGAAAGGGGAACCCTCTCACACTGTTGGTGGGAATGCAAACTGTGCAGCCACTCTGGAAAACAGTACGAAGACTCCTCAAAAAGTAAAAATAGAACTACACTACGATCCAGCAATTACACTACTAGGTATTTATCCAAACGATACAGAAATACTGATTCAAAGGGGCAGATACACCCCGCTGTTTCTTGCAGCATTAACAATAGCCACATTATAGAAAAATCCCATATGTCCATCAACTGATGAATGGAAACAAGTGGTGCGTGTGTATGTATATATGTGCGTGCGCGCGTGCGCACACACACACACACACACACACACATACACACACACAGGAATATCACTCAGCCATAAAGAAGAATGAAATCTTGCTGTGGATGAAGCTAGAGTGTTATGCTAAGTGAAATAAGTCAGAGAAAGAAATGCCATATGACTTCACTCACATGTGGAATTTAAGAAACAAATGAACATAGGAGAAGGAATGAAAAAAAGGCAAACCATAAGAGACTCTTAACTATAGAGAACAAACTGAGGGTTGCTGGAGGGGAGGTGAGGGGAAGGGTTAAGTGAGTGATGGGTATTAAGGAAGGTACTTGTGATGAACACTGGGCTTTATAGGTAAGCAATGAATCACTAAATTCTACCCCTGAAACCAAACCAATATTACACTATATGTGCATCAACTGAGTAGAATTTAGATAAAAACTTGAAACAAAATAAGAAGAACATAGATCAAATGGGAGAAATTATAAACAGTGACACTTTGGAGCTCTTGATGAACATACTTTATTCCTTAGTGTACTAAATTATCTGGAATAGCTCAAAAGTTAATATAAGTTTATTCATTTCTTTGGAGAGAGCAAGAGAAAGGAAGCAAGGAGGAGGAGGGGCCAAGAGAGTGGAGAGAGAGAATCCCAAGCAGGCTCCACACTGTCCATGCAGAGCCTGACATCGGGCTCAATCTCATAAATTGTGAGATCATGAGCTGAAATCAAGAATTGGCTGCTTAACCAACAAGCCATCCAGGTGCCCCATCAGAGATAATTTTAAGACAAGTCTTCAGAAATGCACACATTCTGATTGGCACATTATGGTAAACATTCTTTGGGGAGCTACACACCTACAGAATAAAAACTATAACCTTGAATTTATGCTTATAAGTTATTCTTTTTTATTTTGATACACTTAGTCCAAAATTATTATGACACATAATGATAAATTCAAATTCACAGTAAGAATTTGAAAATCTTTTTCCTAATTTTTTTTCTGCTTTGAATTATCAATTAAAATATTTAGCTTTGAGGTTTCTTTAAATGTTTGTTTTTGAGACAGAAAGAGACAGAGCGTGAGTTGGGGAGGGAAGAGAGAGAGAGAGAGACAGACAGACAGACAGACAGACAGACTCCAACAGGCTCCAGGCTCTGAGCTCTCTACACAGAGCCCAACATGGGCCTCAAACTCATGAACTGTGAGGTCATGACCTGAGCCCAAGTCAGACACTTAACCGACTGAGCCACCCAGGTGCCCCTAAGTTCTATGTTAAGTAGAACATAGTGTTTACTTTCAGGCAATGCTTCCACTTCTAGTTTGTTTTTTTTTTTTTTTTTTGCTATTTGCTATTGTATTTTAGTGGATTTACCAGGATTTTGTTACTTAGGTTTATCTCAAATATAAATAAAATGCAACCACCTATTTAGTTTGAAGATACTTGGGACAAACTTTTGGTCCCAACTTTCTGTTCTACTGGGTCTGCTGTCATGCGTCACCATCATGAGTTAACACATT
Organism: Panthera pardus; assembly: GCF_024362965.1. NCBI lineage: Eukaryota > Metazoa > Chordata > Mammalia > Carnivora > Felidae > Panthera > Panthera pardus. The sequence goes on from NW_026526721.1 coordinate 38,824,823, forward strand.
GAAAGTGATGATGTGTCAATAAGAGATATTCACCCTTTTGGAGGAGGCACCTTCTAGTCTAAAGTAATCATAAGTGTCTCTAGTAAGTTCTATCTTCCTTTCCCCACAACAATTTTTTTCCTAATATTCCCTGTACTTCATGAAGCATATACCTGTTGGTCAGTATCATTTCAGATAGAAAAATTCAGATCAAATGAGAACTTCACCTTCCCATGGCCCACTTACACATTTATCCTCATCACATTAAGGACTTATTCCATTTCTCTTCCTCCAATTCTGTCCTTAATAATTAAACTTTTGTCTCACAACCTGAATATAATTGGTCTTATCCAAGTTGCCAATAAATCAACTTTGCCAAATCTTGGTCAGTTCTCATTCCTTATCCTACTTGAACTTCTAATAACATTTGATGTAGATAATCACTTCCTCTTTCTTGAAAGATCTTTTCTTGTCTTTTAGGATACCTCATTATTCTGATTTTTCTCCTACTGTATTGGTAGTCACTTCTCAGTCTCCTTTGCTGGCTATTTCACCTCTTCCCACAGGTAGATACTGGTCCATGTGTCCAAACTCTTTCACCTGCATTAAAGCAGGGTCTTATCTGTTGTGGCAGGCAACTTTAAGTTAGCTCCCATGATTCCTCCTTCTCGGTATTCAGGCCTTCATTAATACCACGCCCTTGAGATGGGCAGGAAATTTGATTTGTTTTTAACTAATAGTGCAAAGGAATGGAATGTCATTCCTTTAAAAACCTAAGACTGTAATATTCATCTCTCAAGACCTCCCTCCATTTTGACTCTGAGGAAGGAAGCTGTCATGTTGGAAAGACCCACAGAGAAAGGTACTGAAGACAGACTCCAGCCAACATCCAGGGAGAAATAAAATCTCAGTCTAAAATCTCTCAAGGAATTAAGTGCAGGCAACAATCACATAGACTTAAAAGCACATCTTTTTCCAATTGAATTTCAGCTAAGAGCACAAGTCTGGAGTAAAACCTTTACAGCAGCTTTATGAGACCCTAAAGAAGAGGACCCAGCTATGCTACACACTAACTCTTGATCCACATAAGCTAAGATGATACATGCATAATGTTTTAATCCATTAAGTTTATAGTACTATTGTTATGCAGTGATAGATAATTAATACAGTTTCCATACAGGAGGCAAGTGATTTTTTTTTAAGTGGGTTGTTACCAAAGGATCTTAATTATTTACAATTGTTCATTTATTAACTGAAAAAAGTAAGTTCTTATACTAAGCTGCACATTAAGACTAAAGATACAATTACAAATGGCGAAGTCCCTTAAAATACACGTATAATTGTATCTCTGTTACCTCACTTTCTTTTCAGTTTTCTGTGCAGTAAAGTTCATTATTCAATTCAAATGTCGATTGCCACATGTTGACTCCTAAAATGTATTTTAACCATCCTTTCATTTAAGTCATTGACATTTTGCATTTCATTTGCCATTCCTTCTGAAGCATAATCCTACTTGTTGTTAAAGATTAAGTTTTTTGCTTATCCTCTCCTTGAATTGGTCTTGTTCTTTTATTACTACAATACTGTGATTTTCTCTTTTCTTTCACTTTTCTGGCTGTTTGTTCTTACCCCTTAAATATCAATATTCCTCCTAGATCTTTCTCTCTCCTGCTACACACTCTTCATAAGTAATTTCACTGTTATACACTTAGCTAATAATTTCAATTATAAAAATTCAGAGTATCCCTATTTCCTAATTTCTATATATATTTCCAGATATTGCTATATTTCATATTATATATATTTATATAATGTATTATGTTCTAAAACATCTTTACTTATAACCATTGCTTTATTTTGTGTCTTCTTTCTCACTGATTACTTACCATACTATCTACCTATATTTTTCCCGATTGCCACATATGGTTTTAACAACTATCCAAGCATACAAATCAAATATTCTGATATCATCCTCAATTCTATTCTCTCTTAAAACCACCTGGTTCCTTTTCCCTTTCTCATACAAACATTCAGTGGATCATTACACCCTGTCAATTTTTATAGTAATAAATGTCTGGGGGATTTGTCTCTATTTTTACTTCCATTGCTGAATTCTGGCCTGAGTTTCAGTGGATTTTTAAGTATTTTCTTTGCTTCCAGTTCCCTGCCTCCTTCTCCATGTTCCCTACTCATTTTCGTACTCTCATGGGATTTGATTTTACAAACATGTAAACCATGCTTGCATTCTAATAGTCTAATGGTCTCCCATTACTCATATGCTCTATTATTATAGTGTCCACATGCCATATATGTTGTATAAGATCATATGTCAAGATCGTCTCTCTTAGCCTTTTCTCTTTTCATTCCTCCATTTGTATGCCCTAGGTAATCCAGCATTCCCTTCCTCATCACATTGCTTTGTACATATTCTTTCTTCTTCCTGAAAGACACTCCCCTTTCTCCTCTCAGGTCACACTGACTCAGAGTAATAACAGTCTCTCCTTCATAGATTTTCCAGTTATTACCTTCTATCCCTTCATTCCATATTGAATCCAATTCTTTCTCTATACTTTCAATGTATGTTGTTTACATATTTACTAGAGCACTCACCACACACTATTTTAGATATTTGCTTAGGTTCTTTCTCTTTAGGCTGATATCTTCAAGAGTTAGAAGATAATGTAGGTATACATTTCTTAATCCTCTATTAAGACACTTTGTGGCACATGGTAGACATCAAGTAAATATTCTCTAGTTTTAAAGTAAGTAGTGACAAATTATGCCCTTTATTAGCTTTTAACAGTCTAGCCCCAAATAGCTATTTCAGTAACTAGCTAGCTACTTAGCAGGGATAAAAGGGTAGAAGAACACAGTGCAGGATACTTTGAATGAAGGAGAAAGGGTCTTGAATGTGGAAGAGTAGACCAGAATGGAAGAAAAGTACAGCAGTAAAGGGTTCTGGTATTCAGAGCTCAATACAATAGACAGGGATAAGGGAGAGAGAGGATACAGAAGAATAGGAAGGGAATCACACAGAGAAGGATGGAGCGGTGCTAATGAAACACTCAATGTGCTTTTTCTACTTCACAATCTCTCAGACCCAACTGAGTGGCCATCTTCACTTGAATGATAAAAGTCACAGTCAGTATCAGTGATTTACTATTCACTTACTTTTCTAGTTCATTGCTAACCACTGAGTTAGGATTTATCAAAAGTAGAATGTAGATAAAGGCAAAGACATCACTTTTAAAGCTGTATGACTTTAAGAATGGAACGACTGATACATCAATTGATGGATCTTTGGCTATAATCCAGTCCTCAAACTACAGATACCGATGTGACAGATGGCACGCTGAAACTCTCTGTTAGCCATGCATCCTGGGTCACAGTAAGAACAGAGGGGTCAAGGCTCAGCATTTGATGAAGTACTGTGCTGAAGTGCTCAGCTCTATCCGTTGTTCCATGAGCACTGCATGCCTCATTGATTAGTATAGTGGCTACATTAGGTATTTGTGATACGTTCTTTTATTTACCCATAGGATGTCAGAGTCAGAAGAGGCCACTTAGAGATTTTTTCCCCATTTTGTTTCAAGATGAAGAAACTCATGCAGAAAGTTAAATTTCTTATCCAATATTAATGCCAAGTTAGGGCCGAGATGACAAGCAGAACAGTTGAAACATAGTTCTCAATGTCACGGTCTCCCCATTGTTTTCATTTTCACTTTAATTTATAACATTTCACAGCTTAGTTTTCGGTCTTACCCACCACCAGACCATTCACATCACATCAGTCATAGTAACTATTCTCTAATCCCTTGAGAGTTTTTGGCTGCAACTCTGAAAACAGTACCTTGATACTAACAACGTAAACTTTTCATTTTGAAAAAGGCATTGACAAACTTTCCCAAAACTTTCCACGTATCACTTTTGAAAGATTTTAATAGGAGAAAAATTCTAACATCACTGTGTAACAATGATATAACTAACTGCTTCATATATTAACGAGATCCTAATTGCTAGAAGCATTCAGAATATGGCCACTGGTCAGACTATCAGAGAAAACTTCTGTATTGGTTGGGGAATTTAACTTGATGCCTTTTTGCTGATTATAGATTCCATGGAGGAAAGCCATCCTCACCCAAGTCTCAAAATACATTACTAGGTATGGTTTATTAATGCAAATATGAATGAGAAGGAGTAGTCAACTAGTTCCTTCTCAGATGCTGCAAGGAATCTCCAAAAAAAAAAAAAAATAGTGCTAACCTTAAATTGGCTTTCATTTTGTTACATACCTGTTATTCTGAAGATTTGGATAATTTACATATTTCAATTGACTATATTTTTTGGAAATAAAATAAGCCAACTTGATATATCATAGGCAAAAATGACAAATATGTTATAATGAAGCAGATAGGTCATGAAAGCCAATGACAGAAAATCAACTAGACCACAGAACACTAGCGGAGCCCAAACATTGAAAATTGCAGTGGTCTTTCATCTTTAATATCCTCTGCATGCTAGTTTCAATGTTCTTTATCTCTACTATTGGCTTTCTCTACTTGTCTAGTTACATAGAGAGCAAATAATAGCCACTACACCATTTCCAATACTTTATTTAGCTTCCTTTTTATAATCGCAAGACACTTCCCTGGGGAGAAAACTCTGAGCATCATGGGTCTAGTCTCATAAACCATAGCCACTGAGTCAGGGTAAAAACTAAAGACTTAGAGCTTTAGCCACGGTTGGAGACAGGCTTTTAGGTAGTTTATTAGGATCCCAGTAGACACTCCAAATAGGTGTCAACTGTATTCAGGCATACCACTTTACCAGAGTATGCATTCTAGACATTAAGCCAGAATCTCTAATATACAGTCCCATAATCAAGATTATAAAGAAAGAACTTTTCTATGTCATTAATATCAACACTTCAACCTCTTGTTGAAAATCATTAAGATATATACATATATTTGTAAATTAGTAAACTAAAGCGGATCTAGAACTAATTCTGCTTGTTAATAACTCTGGATGTCACAGGTGAAATGGATCAAATTTATTGGACACACACAAGCATACAAGCTTTGGCTCTGGGATGATCATTTAGCTTACGTGAATCTCAGACTTCTATCTGTGCTTGGATCAGTGAGATGGAATGAGGAAAAGACACAGTACTGCACTAGAGCCAGTAAAAGAATATGTTCTGAGTTAATACAAGAAATCAAATAGCTCTTCTTTTTGCCACTGAAATGAAGAGGTCTCCAATAAGGATTTCCTTGACATTGTATTCATTTTCTTTGGTAGAATTTGTATATAGGTGTGTAAGTGTATAAATATATACACATACAGTGGAAATGGTCTGAATCCACAAGGAAGTTCTAAACAATAGTGACCAGCTTTGCCTTAGGAATGTTCTTGTTCTTTCTCCATTTCCATGGAGCTGGTTATAGAAGATTTCTAGCCCCTTAGAACTAACTCACTCTCTCTCTCTCTTATATATATATATATACACATATATATATATATATATATATATATATATACACATGTATATATATATGTATATATACACATATATATGGAAGTATTAAAGGAAAATGATTACATATATAGTATTAATTATATTATATATAAAATCATTTTCCTTTAATACTTTCATTCTCCTAATAGGACATCTTATTAAAACCAAAGCATTAAAATAAATACAGAAGGTAAACTACATTAATTTTTCCTGTCTGATAACAGAGTTTTGTCTTGTAAATAGAAAAATAGAAAAAAATGACTTTTTAAAGAAGGCCCATCTTAACACAATTTTCCCTAGGGACTATTTTGAAAGGCTTTCCACTTTAAAAAGCATATTTTAACATTTTTTAAAAAACACCCTGAGAATAGTCTTTGAAGGTTAGAAAAGACATTAAGCTTTCAAGAGTTGGTATAGATCTATACAAGGTCACTACTAATTTGCTCAGAGTAGCCAACATTTAAAGCAGGTATAGATGAATATAAACCAAGATATTTATGCACAATATTTAACAAAAGAGGAGAGGTACAGTTGCTTTGCAATCTATCCCAAAATGTAAGGAGAAAAATCTCATTTTGCTTAGCATGGTGCCTTGCATATTTTTTTTGATGGATTCATTTTCATCATGCCACTCCATATTTTTAAAATAAAAGGATAGGTATATTAATTTATCTTATTCATCTCTTATTTGGAAAGGATCTTGATACTTTCTGGTGCCATGGTGTTGTTAGCAATGGAAGGAATTTGTACTACTATTTACTTTAAAATGAAATAAAAAACGGAAAGAAGGACAGAAAATTCTTTTAAGTTTATAATCACATTTGTTCTCAAGCTTATTTACAGAAATCAAAATGTGTATTTTTTTGGCTTACAGACTACAAATGATTGCCCAGATTCAGGATGATAGTAATGTCGAGGGCATGCGTTGTTGGTAAGAGGAGAACAAAGAAGGCAAGAATCTCAGAGAAGTATCTTGGGACCTCAATTGTTCTAAGACTTTATCTTTTAGGCTGAGTTGCTGGGTATAAAGGTATTTTATCATCTACTTTTGGCATGCTTCAAGTATTTCACAATTTTAAAAAGGCATTTTTAATTGACCCTCTGCTGTCAAATATAAGACTTAGGTAGGCTTGGAATGGGGTTCTTAGGAAAGACTCAACAGAAGAAACCTTCAAGTTATACCTGATGGCAGTTTAAAAAGCTTACTTTTCCTTCTCCCTTAATAAACCACTTGAAAAAATTATATAACCTCTCTAGCTATATTTTCAAAGGAAACTTTAATGCTCTTTTTATAGAAGGACAGGAATTTGCATTATAAATCAGATAGAGAAACTTAGTCCTCGCTACTTTCTGGGTTACTGTTTATTTTTCTTGGTAAAGCAGAATGACCTACACTAAATGAAAATGATAATAGCTGCAATTTATTAAGGTCTTATTACGATCCAGGCCTAGTTCTTATTTATCATTTATCCTTATAGTGACCCTATGAGTAGGTGGTTAACTTTACAAAAAAATTAAAAAAAAATACTTAGACAAAGAATGATTTTTTTTTTCAGATTTATGCTAGTAAGTGACAGATTCAGTGTTCCAATGAAAGCCTGTCAGATTCCAAAATTTTTGCTCTTCCCTCATAAATCAAGTGTTCCACCAATGACAAAATACCAATAAGACCATGAGTTAAGTAACTGAAAGTTTTTTTTTTTCTTCTATTGGTTACTTTTGAGTACCTGGGACCATTGATTCTGCTCTATGATAACTTATAAGTATTGGGCATTTTGGAGTAAGAAACAGTTTTAAAGAGAAGATCTATTTGGATTTTCTAGAAACAATGAGCCCATTACAAAAGGAGGAACATTTTTACATTCTAATCCAACCGTATAAATACGACTCCTTCCATTTTACTAACAAAAGGAATGACTTGTTTACTGCTTACTGAGATTTTTCAAGTAGTACAATTCTGACTTTCAGTGATATATATGATTATTGTTGTAGCTAACATTTGAGTATTCACTATGTATCAGCCACCATGCTTACTGCTTTATATAAATTACCTAATTTTGAGAACAACCTCTTACAGTACATGCCAGTCCTACCCTCTCATTTGAATCTTGAAGAGATCTTGGAAGCTACTCAAAGCCATGAATCTATTAAATGTAGCTGGGCTTCGAGACAAAGGAGGAAGAGGAGAGGGAAGATGGCAGCGTAGGAGGACGCTGGGCTCACTGCGCGTCCTGATCACTTAGATTCCACCTACACCTGCCTAAATAACCCAGAAAACCGCCAGAGGATTAGCAGAACGGAGTCTCCGGAGCCAAGCGCAGACGAGAGGCCCACGGAAGAGGGTAGGAAGGGCGGCGAGGAGGTGCACGCTCCACGGACTGGCGGGAGGGAGCCGGGGCAGAGGGGCGGCCCGCCGGCCAAGCAGAGTCCCCAAGTCTGGCAGGCAACAGCGGAGGGGCTGGTCGGAATGTGTTCCACAGCAAGGGGGACTTAGCATCTGGGAGGTCATAAGTTAACAGCTCTGCTCAGAAAGCAGGAAGGCTGGAGGACAAAGGGAGGGAGAGCTGCTGAGCCCCCGGACGACAGAGCTCAGTTTGGTGGGGAACAAAGGCACTCGCCAGCGCCATCTCCTCCACCCATCCCCCAGCCAAAATCCCAAAGGGAACCAGTTCCTGCCAGGGAACTTGCTCGCTCTGCGCAAACACCCAACTCTGTGCTTCTGCGGAGCCAAACCTCCGGCAGCAGATCTGACTCCCTCCCGCTGCCACAGGGCCCCTCCTGAAGTGGATCACCTAAGGAGAAGCGAGATAAGCCTGCCCCTCCTGCCCCCATGCACCTTGCCTACCCACCCCAGCTAATACGCCAGATCCCCAGCACCACAAGCCTGGCAGTGTGCAAGTAGCCCAGACGGGCCACGCCACCCCACAGTGAATCCCGCCCCTAGGAGAGGGAAAGAGAAGGCACACACCAGTCTGACTGTGGCCCCAGCGGTGGGCTGGGGGCAGACACCAGGTCAGACTGCGGCCCGCCCACCAACTCCAGTTATACACCACAGCACAGGGGAAGTGCCCTGCAGGTCCTCACCACTCCAGGGACTCTCCAAAATGACCAAACGGAAGAATTTCCCTCAGAAGAATCTCCAGGAAATAACAACAGCTAATGAACTGATCAAAAAGGATTTAAATAATATAACAGAAAGTGAATTTAGAATAATAGTCATAAAATTAATCGCTGGGCTTGAAAACAGTATAGAGGACAGCAGAGAATCTCTTGCTACAGAGATCAAGGGACTAAGGAACAGTCACGAGGAGCTGAAAAGCGCTTTTGCTGAAATGCAAAACAAAATGGAAATGATGACAGCTCGGATTGAAGAGGCAGAGGAGAGAATAGGTGAACTAGAAGATAAAGTTATGGAAAAAGAGGAAGCTGAGAGAAAGAGAGATAAAAAAATCCAGGAGTATGAGGGGAAAATTAGAGAACTAAGTGATACACTAAAAAGAAATAATATACTCATAATTGGTATCCCAGAGGAGGAAGAGAGAGGGAAAGGTGCTGAAGGGGTACTTGAACAAATTATAGCTGTTAATTTCCCTGAACTGGGGAAGGAAAAAGGCATTGAAATCCAAGAGGCACAGAGAAGTCCCTTCAGACGTACCTTGAATCGATCTTCTGCTCGACATATCATAGTGAAACTGGCAAAATACAAGGATAAAGAGAAAATTCTGAAAGCAGCAAGGGATAAACGTGCCCTCACATATGAAGGGAGACCTATAAGACTCGTGACTGATCTCTCTTTTGAAACTTGGCAGGCCAGAAAGGATTGGCACGATATCTTCAGTGTGCTAAACAGAAAAAATATGCAGCCAAGAATCCTTTATCCAGCAAGTCTGTCATTTAGAATAGAAGGAGAGATAAAGGTCTTCCCAAACAAACAAAAACTGAAGGAATTCGTCACCACGAAACCAGCCCTACAAGAGATCCTAAGGGGGATCCTGTGAGACAAAGTACCAGAGATATCACTGCAAGCATAAAACATACAGACATCACAATGACTCTAAACCCGTATCTTTCTATAATAACACTGAATGTAAATGGATTAAATGCGCCAACCAAAAGACATAGGGTATCAGAATGGATAAAAAAACAAGACCCATCTATTTGCTGTCTACAAGAGACTCATTTTAGATCTGAGGACACCTTTAGATTGAGAGTGAGGGGATGGAGAACTATTTATCATGCTACTGGAAGGCAAAAGAAAACTGGAGTAGCCATACTTATATCAGACAAACTAGACTTTAAATTAAAGGCTGTAACAAGAGATGAAGAAGGGCATTATATAATAATTACAGGGTCTATCCATCAGGAAGAGCTAACAATTATAAATGTCTATGTGCCGAATACCGGAGCCCCCAAATATATAAAACAATTACTCATAAACATAAGCAACCTTATTGATAAGAATCTGGTAATTGCAAGGGACTTTAACACCCCACTTACAGAAATGGATAGATCATCTAGACACATGGTCAATAAAGAAACAAGGGCCCTGAATGATACATTGGATCAGATGGACTTGACAGATAGATTTAGAACTCTGCATCCCAAAGCAACAGAATATACTTTCTTCTCGAGTGCACATGGAACATTCTCCAAGATAGATCATATACTGGATCACAAAACAGCCCTTCATAAGTTTACAAGAATTGAAATTATACCATGCATACTTTCAGACCACAATGCTATGAAGCTTGAAATCAACCACAGGAAAAAGTCTGGAAAACCTCCACAAGCATGGAGGTTAAAGAACACCCTACTAACGAATGAGTGGGTCAACCAGGCAATTAGAGAAGAAATTAAAAAATATATGAAAACAAACGAAAATGAAAACACAACAATCCAAATGCTTTGGGACGCAGCGAAGGCAGTCCTGAGAGGAAAATACATTGCAATCCAGGCCTATCTCAAGAAACAAGAAAAATCCCAAATACAAAATCTAACAGCATACCTAAAGGAAATAGAAGCAGAACAGCAAAGGCAGCCTAAACCCAGCAGAAGAAGAGAAATAATAAAGATCAGAGCAGAAATAAACAATATAGAATCTAAAAAAACGGTAGAGCAAATCAACGAAACCAAGAGTTGGTTTTTTGAAAAAATAAACAAAATTGACAAACCTCTAGCCAGGCTTCTCAAAAAGAAAAGGGAAATGACCCAAATAGATAAAATCATGAATGAAAATGGAATTATTACAACCAATCCCTCAGAGATACAAACAATTATCAGGGAATACTATGAAAAATTATATGCCAACAAATTGGACAACCTGGAAGAAATGGACAAATTCCTAAACACCCATACTCTTCCAAAACTCAATCAGGAGGAAATAGAAAGCTTGAACAGACCCATAACCAGCGAAGAAATTGAATCGGTTATCAAATATCTCCCAACAAATAAGAGTCCAGGACCAGATGGCTTCCCAGGGGAGTTCTACCAGACGTTTAAAGCAGAGATAATACCTATCCTTCTCAAGCTATTCCAAGAAATAGAAAGGGAAGGAAAACTTCCAGACTCATTCTATGAAGCCAGTATTACTTTGATTCCTAAACCAGACAGGGACCCAGTAAAAAGAACTACAGGCCAATATCCCTGATGAATATGGATGCAAAAATTCTCAATAAGATACTAGCAAATCGAATTCAACGGCATATAAAAAGAATTATTCACCATGATCAAGTGCGATTCATTCCTGGGATGCAGGGCTGGTTCAACATTCGCAAATCAATCAGTGTGATCTATCACATTAACAAAAAAAAAGAGAAGAACCATATGATCCTGTCAATCGATGCAGAAAAGGCCTTTGACAAAATCCAGCACCCTTTCTTAATAAAAACCCTTGAGAAAGTTGGGATAGAAGGAACATACTTCAAGATCATAAAAGCCATTTATGAAAAGCCCACAGCTAACATCATCCTCAATGGGGAAAAACTGAGAGCTTTTTCCCTGAGATCAGGAACACAACAGGGATGCCCACTCTCACCGCTGTTGTTTAACATAGTGCTGGAAGTTCTAGCATCAGCAATCAGACAACAAAAGGAAATCAAAGGCATCAAAATTGGCAAAGATGAAGTCAAGCTTTCGCTTTTTGCAGATGACATGATATTATACATGGAAAATCCGATAGACTCCACCAGAAGTCTGCTAGAACTGATACATGAATTCAGCAAAGTTGCAGGATACAAAATCAATGTACAGAAATCAGTTGCATTCTTATACACTAACAATGAAGCAACAGAAAGACAAATAAAGAAACTGATCCCATTCACTATTGCACCAAGAAGCATAAAATACCTAGGAATGAATCTAACCAAAGATGTAAAAGATCTGTATGCTGAAAACTATAGAAAGCTTATGAAGGTAATTGAAGAAGATATAAAGAAATGGAAAGACATTCCCTGCTCGTGGATTGAAGAATAAATATTGTCAAAATGTCAATACTACCCAAAGCTATCTACACATTCAATGCAATCCCAATCAAAATTGCACCAGCATTCTTCTCAAAACTAGAACAAGCAATCCTAAAATTCATATGGAAACACTAAAGGCCCCGAATAGTGAAAGTAATTTTGAAGAAGAAGACCAAAGCAGGAGGCATCACAATGCCAGACTTTAGCCTCTACTACAAAGCTGTCATCATCAAGACAGCATGGTATTGGCACAAAAACAGACACATAGACCAATGGAATAGAATAGAAACCCCAGAACTAGACCCACAAACGTATGGCCAACTCATTTTTGACAAAGCAGGAAAGAACATCCAATGGAAAAAAGACAGTCTCTTTAACAAATGGTGCTGGGAGAACTGGACAGCAACATGCAGAAGGTTGAAACTAGACCACTTTCTCACACCATTCACAAAAATAAACTCAAAATGGATAAAGGACCTGAATGTGAGACAGGAAACCATCAAAACCCTAGGGAGAACGCAGGAAAAGACCTCTCTGACCTCAGCCGTAGCAATCTCTTACTCGACACATCCCCAAAGGCAAGGGAATTAAAAGCAAAAGTGAATTACTGGGACCTTATGAAGATAAAAAGCTTCTGCACAGCAAAGGAAACAACCAACAAAACTAAAAGGCAACCAACGGAATGGGAAAAGATATTTGCAAATGACATATCAGACAAAGGGCTAGTATCCAAAATCTATAAAGAGCTCACCAAACTCCACACCCGAAAAACAAATAACCCAGTGAAGAAATGGGCAGAAAACATGAATAGACACTTCTCTAAAGAAGACATCCAGATGGCCAACAGGCACATGAAAAGATGTTCAACGTCGCTCCTTATCAGGGAAATACAAATCAAAACCACACTCAGATATCACCTCACGCCAGTCAGAGTAGCCAAAATGAACAAATCAGGAGACTATAGATGCTGGAGAGGATGTGGAGAAAGGGGAACCCTCTTGCACTGTTGGTGGGAATGCAAATTGGTACAGCCACTCTGGAAAGCAGTGTGGAGGTTCCTCAGAAAATTAAAAATAGACCTACCCTATGACCCAGCAATAGCACTGCTAGGAATTTACCCAAGGGATACAGGAGTACTGATGCATAGGGGCACTTGTACCCCAATGTTTATAGCAGCACTCTCAACAATAGCCAAATTATGGAAAGAGCCTAAATGTCCATCAACTGATGAATGGATAAAGAAATTGTGGTTTATATACACAATGGAATACTACGTGGCAATGAGAAAGAATGAAATAGGGCCTTTTGTAGCAACGTGGATGGAACTGGAGAGTGTGATGCTAAGTGAAATAAGCCATACAGAGAAATATAGATACCATATGGTTTCACTCTTATGTGGATCCTGAGAAACTTAACAGAAACCCATGGGGGAGGGGAAGGAAAAAAAAAAAAGAGGTTAGAGTGGGAGAGAGCCAAAGCATAAGAGACTGTTAAAAACTGAGAACAAACTGAGGGTTGATGGGGGGTGGGAGGGAGGGAAGGGTGGGTGATGGGTATTGAGGAGGGCACCTTTTGGGATGAGCACTGGGTGTTGTATGGAAACCAATTTGACAATTAATTTCATATATTAAAAAAAAAATGTAGCTGGGCTTCTAATCACACACAGTCCAACCCCAAATCTCTTACCCTGAACCACTATGATGCACTGCCTCTCATTCTGCAGCTATGGGTATAGATGCACAAGAGAAAGGGTGTACAAAGACATGGATAAGAGTACACAGTTCTTCAAGCTGTATATATATATACAAATCTGGTTAAGGGCAGTGTTAAAATGTTTTTACTCTGAGAATTCTACTTCCAGAAATCTGGTTTCAGCTTGCTAATCAAAGACTACAAATGTATACTGTGTAAATAATATTAGATATTGGAGGTTATTGGAAACTGCCAAGTTCTTAGATGTATACTACCAAACATTTTTTTTAACAAGGTAACAATTCTGCTGATATTTTCTTTAGAATGGGATATGCTGCAGAAAGAGACAAAATTGATGTTTCACATTTATGGACTGTTTCACACTTACAGACTATTGGTAGATTTATTGAAATTCCTCTCTGTAGCCAAGTGAGAATTTAGCTACAATCAAATGCTGAAAAGAAGATGCAGCTTTTTGAGTGTAGCATTGTTATGTTAAAATGTTTAGGTCCATTTTCATGACTATAATTAAAAATATATATTAAAGAATTAAGTTTCAACTGCAATTAACTGTGGCTTAGAGGATAAGACAGTGAAGGATTTCTCGTTCTTGTGTAAATGTTGAATAAACGTTCAACTCCTTGGGGAAATAACTTGAATATCCATTGATTTTACTAGTACGGTAATTAAATACGTTCCCTAAGGAAATCTACTTTAGTGTGTTGTAAAGCTGCCTATTGTCTGTGCATCTTGAGCCAGGTATCTGTTTCCTGGTTGTTGGTCTTGGGATTGCTCACTGTCCTTATGATTATTACCTACACAGGAGGATCTGGGTCTTTCTTTTCTCTTTGAAGTTCATCTGTATTTTCCCTAAACATCTTTTCTGTAAGATGGACGATCTTTAGAAAGTCAGGGAAAACAAAATGTAAAGTTTATTTAGGATTCAACAAAGGATCTCCTACTGATATTAAGGACAATAAAAAAAATTTTTAAAGTTCTCAATAGGGTTAACTGCTTTCCCCAAACAAAAGGATATTCTTCCTTTTCTTTCCTCTGTTGTATCCTAGCTCTAAAGATTGTCAATTAACTCTGTAATAAGTACTACTGGGGAGAAGGGGGATTAATAAAAGGATGCATTCCTTTCTTCATTGATTTTATATTCTATTAAATAAATTCATCAGTTTTCCTGTTTTTCTGGAGCACAGATCCTCTAACTATAAACAGTCATTTAACATTTAACATAATAATTATTGGGTGGTAGGTTGATGTAGACTTTTATGTAATATACATTTTATCTAAACTGTCTGTGGTACCCATAATAGGAAGCCTTCAACACAGAAATGATCATTGAATGCCAAAAATTTGTGACAGACACTGGCAATGCAACAGACTCCTGCCTCCAGGGAATGGACAAAGTGGGTAAAGATATGGACTGGGGAATATGAAATTACAATGATATTAAATGCATGTAATCATGAGAGAAGTAAAAGAGGAATCTTGTAGGAGAAACCCCTCTTTTTAGAGAGATGGCCCAAGTCACCTAGAGAGTGAGAGAGTATATAAGTTGAAAAACCTATGAAAAAGGTAACCAAAGGGTAAAAAGGAGGACAGAAGAGAATGTGCCATAAGAGGGAGGAACACATTCAAAAGCTCATAAGCCTTCTAGATTTTATTGCAGAGTATAGAAAGCTACAAAGAGCATCATTTCTACCTTTACAGTGTGGAGTGGCTGGAGGACATACAAATAAGGGGACCTGACAGATGTTTGCAGATCTTTTCGCCATCAACCCTATGAGATGCTCACAAAGTATTAAGAATACAGAGAAAGAATCCGAGTTAGTGCACAATTAGGTGAGGAGAAAGAGCAACTTCTGTGCAAGGGACGTAAAGATCTGCCCAGTTTTTCTCTATCTCTCCTATGGAAAAATGCTCTATTCTCTGAGAGAAAGGTCATCCAAAACAGACATCCTTGGTCACTGGTGAAAATCCAATGTAACCAGAGCAACAGACAGATCAGAGAAAGGGACAACTCTTCTACCCTTGGAGGAGAGACAGGAATATATGCCAGACCCAGATCCCTTCAAAGTTCATGAGTCAGAAGTAATGAAAAGGTCATATGCTTTCTACCCAGGGACATGGTTTCTACCTACATTTGAATCAGAATAGAGAACAAACACCTTTTCCAGTGTTAATTCATTGTGTAAACATTTTTAAAAAATCATATGATTTATTTTAATAGAAGAAAATCATCATTGTCAAATTTTTTCAGCAAATTAAGGACAGGAAAAAAAGTCTTAACCTATAAAAAAGTATCTGTAAGGTATCTACAGGTGACATATTTAATGGTGAAAGTTTTTCTTTCAATTGGGAACAAGTCTCATACTCTGGTTTCTCTTCAGATCGAATAAATAATTGGGAACAAGTCTGCCTTACCACTCCTGTTAAACATTATACTAAATGCCTTAGTGTAATAACACAAGGAAAAGAAATAAGAAGTGTTTACATTGGGAAGAAAATACAACTGCCTCTATTTACAGATGACACAATTGTCTATGTAGAAAATCTCAAAGGATCTGTACAAAAAGCTTCTAAAAGTGACAAGTGAGTTTAGAAAGGGCTCAGAATACAAGGCCAAATACAAAAAATCATTTGTAGCTCTAGTAACTACTAATTATTAATTGGAAAATGTTTTGAAGTATCACTTACAGTTGTATTACAAAAAGAATTATTTATGTACAAATCTAACAAAGAATGTTCAGGATCTATATGCTGAAAAGTACAAAACATTGATGAAAGAAATTGAAGGCCTAAATAACTAGAGATATGCTAGGTCTATGGCTCAGAAGATTCAATAGTTTAAAATATTCTTTTTTTTTTCCCCTCAATGGGTCTGTAGATTCAATACATCCAGTCAAGATTAAAGCAGTTTATCTGTAGATATTGACAAGCTGTTCTAAAATTTTCATAGCAAGACAAAAAGAACTAGGAGAAGAAAAACGTATTTTTTAAAAAAATGAAGAAACAAATTTTGAAAGCTCACATGAAGATTTTAAGACTTACTGTAATTCTGCACTAATCAGGGTGAGTGGAAAAACACTTAGAACAAGAGAATAGAGGATCAAGGAATAGACTCACCTATTTGCTGTCCACTTATTTTTGACAAAGATGAAAAGGCAATTCAATGTGGAAAAATAATCTTTCACAAGATAATGGAACATTTATACATTTTTAACAAGCAATGGTGCAACATTTATACATTAATAATAAGCCTTAACCTGTATAACCTGTGTATCTTATACCAAAAACTAGATTAAGATAAGACAAAGATGCAAAATTATAGATATATTGAAGGAAAACATAGGAAAATTACTTGTAATAATCAGGCAAATAATTTTATCTTCTTCCTTAATATAGGATACCAAAGCATAATCCATACAATAAAAAATTGAATTTTATTAAAGTTAAAATATTTTCCTTTAAGAAAGACAATCTTTTAAAATTTTTTCAACGTTCACTCACTTTTGAGAGACAAAGTGAGTGGTGGAGGGGGAGGGAGGGGGGGAGGGAGAGAGAGGGGGAGAGAGGGGGAGAGAGGGGGAGAGAGGGGGAGAGAGGGGGAGAGAGGGAGGGAGAGGGAGGGAGAGGGAGGGAGAGGGAGGGAGAGGGAGGGAGAGGGAGGGAGAGGGAGGGAGAGGGAGGGAGAGGGAGGGAGAGGGAGGGAGAGGGAGGGAGAGGGAGGGAGAGGGAGGGAGAGGGAGGGAGAGAGAGGGAGAGAGAGGGAGAGAGAGGGAGAGAGAGGGAGAGGGAGGGAGAGGGAGGGAGAGGGAGGGAGAGGGAGGGAGAGAGGGAGAGGGAGGGAGAGAGAGAGAGAGAGAGAGAGAGAGAGAGAGAGACAGACAGACCCCAAAGTAGGCTCCAGGCTCTGAGATGCCAGCACAGAGCCCAACGTGGGACTTGAACCCACGAACCATGAGATCACGAACCATGAGATCACGACCTGAGCCAAAGTCGTACACTTAATCAAGTGAGCCACCCAGGCGCCCAAGAAAGACAGTCTGAAGGTAATGAAAAGACAAATACTGGTAGAAATTATTTGCAAGTCACATTTCTGACATAGTGCATATTTCCTGAATATTTAAGTAAGTCTGAAAGCTTAATGACTACCACCACAAAAGCCATTGAAAAAATAGGAAAAAAAATTTAAATAGACATTTCAAAGAAGATAGATGAGTAGTAAATAGGCATAGGAAAAGTCCCCAGCATTATTAGCCACTAGGGAACACAAATAAAAACCGCACTGAGATGTGACTATTCACATAATGGTTAAAATAAAAACATATTGACACTACCAAGATCTGGCAAGGATGTGGAGCAATGGAAACTCCTATCCACTACTGGTACAAAATCAATGTATGGGCACTACAGATAACAATTTGGCTAGTTCTCATGTAGTTAAAAAAGACACTTACATATTGCCACACAGTACAACTTCCAGCTATTTACCCAAGAGAAATAAAAACTTATGTTCACGTAAAAACCTGTACCATGGACATTTATAACAGCTTTGTTCATAATCGCCCACAGTGGAAACCCGTATGTCATTCATCAAATGGATGGATAAACTGTGGTAGAGCCACTAAAGGAATACTACTAACTGATGAGATGGAATACACCATTAATTCATACAACAATATGGAGCAAAATTAAATGTCTTTTGAAAGCTTTGGCTAGATCCACAAAGTCCTATAATGTAGGATTCCATGTAGATTATATTCTGGAAAAGACAAAACCGTAGGATTGAAAATACATCAGTACACTTTAGCATTGAGGATGGGGAGAAATTGACTAAAAAGGGGCAATTCAGAACAATTTTGGGAGTGACCGAACTGTTCTGATTCACAATAGTGTTGGCAAATAACTCCACGCATTTGTCAAAATCCATAGGAACTGTAGATCACAGAGAATGTATTTTACTGTATGTAAATAAAAACAAAAAGAAGATGCAGAGGTATAAATGACATACAAACTATAACAGATGAACCTATTACTTAAATAACAATGAAGTAGGGAAGAACATAATTGCTGATCTTTGAAAAACAGTAATTTGACATGATACTGTAAAGATTAAAGACAACAAGAAGTATATGCCAACACTGTACTTTAGCTTTTTTGCTCACGGGATATGTGTTAGCAATCTTGGAACTGCTTTATATGCATAGTAGGTTTCAACATATATATTTATTTGTTATCTGTTTAATCAGAGGGACTAGAAGCAATGGTATTACCGTAACAATGAGCACCTCTAACACTCAGATATCAATTTCTAAGTGCCATTCTCAATGAAGCAACCAAGGCCAAATTGGAGAAGTGGTTGAATCTAGGGCTGAGAAAATGCAAAATAAATTTATAGCATCATGTGGACGTTAGAAAACAAGTAATTCAAAAAAAAGGATAAGAATGTGGAAAAGGCACAGGAGCCATTCTGTAGGAGTTCCTAGTGGCTAAAGTTCAACAACTGTTCAACAATTTGAACATCACATAATGATACAGCAGC
This sequence comes from Panthera pardus, assembly GCF_024362965.1. Classification (NCBI taxonomy): domain Eukaryota; kingdom Metazoa; phylum Chordata; class Mammalia; order Carnivora; family Felidae; genus Panthera; species Panthera pardus. The sequence goes on from NW_026526721.1 coordinate 38,844,024, forward strand.
ACTGATTATCATCCCTAGAATAAAATCAACATCCATGAATTCATAGTCCTATGAATGAATAGATAAGTGAATAAATGGAAGAGACAGATTTGATTTTTTTAATTTTATTTTAAATTCTTAAAAAGTTTACTTATTTTTGGCAGAGAGAGAGCATGAACAGCAGAGGGGCAGAGAGAATGGGAGAGAGAAAACTCCAAGCAGGCTCTGCACAGTCAGCACAGAGCTTGACACGGGCTCAAACTCACAAACCATGAGATTGTGACCTGAGCTGACATCAAGAGTCAGACACTTAATCAACTGAACCACCCAGGCACCTCAGAGGCAGGTTTTTTTTAAAGAGAAAAAATGTAATGTAGGATTTAGGAAAATAAAAAATTACAATCAGAACCCAATTTTTTCAGGCTAGTTCCACCAATGGATGCTAAAATTTGTGGGAAAAAAAACCTTTGAGTAACAGTCATTTGCATAGTCTGAAAATCTCTCTCAGATATTTATCAATTATAAATGGAAAACTAACTTTACCATGAAAAAATCTTTCACCAAAGTTAGTATCAGTAATGAGACATACCAACATCACATACTCTTTCATGTGATGCAATGAGAATGACATATCACTTCTGTGATATTCTTGCCGAACAACGTCAAGCCTCAATCTGGAGAACACACCAGACAGATTCAAACTGAATGAAATCCCACAAAATAGTTGACTGGTATTCTTGTAGTATTAACATGCTGAAAGATATTAGAAGACTGCGAAACTGACTCAGAAAGGAGTACACAAAGGAGACATGACAACTAAATGTAATATGGGAATCTCCACCAGATCTTGGAATAGAAATAGGACTTTAGTGTAAAAACTGGTAAAAACAGGGGGCCTGGGTGGCTCAGTAGGTTGAGCATCTCAATCTTGATTTCACCTCAGGTCATGATCCCAGGTTCATGCTCTGTGCTGCGAGCACAGAGCCTCCAGATTCTGTCTCTCTCCTCCTTCCCTTCTGCCCAACTCACAATGCTCTCTAAAATAAAAATTAAAAAAAAAAACACTAGTAAAAACAGTTACAAAGACTGTAATTTCCATAATAGTCCTTACCAATGTTAATTTCATAGTTTTAATGATTATGCAAGTTGTTAGCCTTAGGGGAAGCTGAATGAACAATATGCAGGACCTCAGTACTATTTTTACAAATATTCTGAAAGTCTAAAATTATTTCAACATAAATAATCAGAAGCCCATAGTCAAGAGAGCATGAAATGCATTGAAAGACCAGTGCAGTTTGACATAGTTGGAGTGCGAAGTGTGAGCTAGAGAGTAGGAACAGATGAAGCTAGAGAGCTAAGCAGAGACCAGATTATACAAAAATATACTATACACTCAGAAATGAGGAAGGAGTCAGGGAGTTTTTGCAAGAGATTAGCATAGGATTTGCATTTTGGAAAGTGTGCACTTACTGAAATTTACAGAATAATTTATAAAGAGCCAAACATGATGATACAGAACCAATTATGAAGAAAGTTCACGTGGGAGAAGGGGAGGCAGCAATATTGTTAGGATGGATAAAACAGGATAATTTTAGGACAATTTGAGATAAAATAACATTTGTTGATTAAGAGAAAGGAAAGGGGAAGGAAAGGAGTCCAGGATTGCACTCAACATTTCTACTTTAGAAACATTAGGCATTTTGATGTGAGCTGAAAATAGTGCTTTGATGAGTAACTCTTTAAAAATCACCAAGTAATCTAAATCACAAATTCCCTTTCCATCTAAAGACAAAGTATTTGTTCCCTCTCAGATCTCCCTCTCTTTCTCAACGCCATCCCCATTTCTAAGTTGGACTAGCGGTATGACTAACAGTGTCATGAGAGGCAGATAAGAATAGATGCCAAGTGCAAGAAAAGCATTACACCCAGGGAGAAAAAACAGTTTAGTGTTTAAGAGTCTTAGCCCTATAGCTCAACAAGGCTCCAAAGATATTCCCTCCACCTAGTTCATTTTTTTTTTTTTTTTACTGTTAGTAACTTTCTCTCTCCAAGTCTCCTTTTACACATCTATAAAATGAGAATAACAAGTGTAACTACTCCTTTAGTTGTCTGAGGGTTAAATAGATGTAAAGGCCTGAGATCAGTGCTTGGCATAGAGTACACTTGAAGTAAATGGTTAAATTCTTACAAAGTTGTTTTTATTGTTGGCTTGGTTCTGTTTACCACTTTTCCTCTTTTGAGAAGGAGACAATGAGCTCGCTAAGTGCCTACTTAGTCTGATACTTCACATAGGTCTTGAATTAGTTTGGGGGGAGGGAGCAATAAGGGGACAGTATTTGATTATTTTATTTCCATCCCAGGCTGCACAGGAAATAATTAATTGTGTTAATAACAGTGATGTTAGGGATATCAGCAGTATGTATACAGACATTACTGCTATGTAACATGGTAGATTTTCTAACAGACTATTTTTGATAGTCTGATAATATATGTATTCTTGGAAAACCCAAACAACATAGAAAGATTTCAAAGTCTAAAACTCCAGTTGTGGTTTTAAGGATGGAATGAAGCACAGATAATATTTTTAATACGCATTCCTTGGTAATTAAAAAGTACAGATGTTTCCTTGTCAAAATATTCCTTTTATTATTAGCTATATCAGAGGATATGCTGCCCCAAGTAAAAGAAAATTATGGAAGTAAACACAGATTTAGGGAAATTATTTAAGTTTTGAATATTTGTTTTGGGATGCTTAGTTGATGATATTAGAACGCAAATATCAGGGTTGCAGTTGAATGGCAAGTCTAAAAGGGCAGGAAAATAAATTAGGTCAGAGGTATAGATTTAGAATACAGGACATATAGAATAAATGCCATAGATACCCCAGAATAGAAGGCAAACCCTAACTGCATGGCATTATCTCAAAAGGGTATATACAGTTAATAACAAGGCCTATAATAAAACCCAAATGCATTGCTAATCAAATATGGAAATAATTATTTTATAGAACCAATGTTGTATTGGGGGTGTATTATAAAAAATATTCAAATTTTTTGGTATAATCAGGAATAAGCTCACAGGATATAATGGTACTTTATATCCCATGCTAATAGTTTGTTGTAAAAATTGGAAATTCAATAAAATTTACATGGTCATTCAACATTTAAATTAAATGGCTTCATCTGGACAACCTAAAAAAAAAAAATCTGTACTTTCCCAGTATATTTTATTCTATTATTTTGCGTTAGTGACTTTGTAAGTTCATTTTTATCTTTCATGAGAGCCTAATAACTATTATATGTATTAATACATAGAAAGATAAACAGGCATTGTAGAGCCCATTCCAAAAAGACCTTATTTTTTTCAGGGTTTTTAATCAGGTTTTATTTCTCTAACTCAATAAATAATGTTTTGATCAACTGATGTTTTGTAGGATTCTGCTATAGGGACCCCCATATCATTTGATTTATATTTTAGTTTGTAGAGCAAACATTTGTTCATATTGTTTTCTTGTCCAGGCTTCACAACTGCTCACTTGGCATTATGATGGCCGACTGAGCCTAAAAAGTCTTCTTATTATCCTGATCAGTTGCTTTTAATGAGACTTAGATGTGAAAACTAAATGTTTTGGATAAGGCTGTTTACAATCCAGCTTTAACAAGGTGAGCTGGAAGTAAGTCCTGCTACATTCGGCTATAGGAAAGACAACATTTCTGATAATTTCTGACATCACAAGTTAAGATTTCCTACTGCCTAGGGTCAGATGAACCTTCGCTGGGGTAATAACAGTGTTCTCCAAGAGCTAAGATTCTAAGATTTTTACTGAAGCTTATGAAAATGAAATTCCAGACAAGGACATGGCTTTTTCCTCTGGTATCTAAAGGAAATGGCATTTTCTAGACCATTACAAAAATGTTATTGTGTTATTACCACCCATGATTATTCATCTTTGGAATCTTTGAACAAAATTTGAAAATACTGATGGAAATAAGGCGAAGATTCATTGCTCATTAATTGATAGCCTATGCCCCAAGCAGAATTGCTTTTTAAAAATGTAGTCAAAGAATAGTTCTGTGATCTGAGAGGTCATATTTAATCATGCCACAAATTATATCATGTGTATATTTGAGAAACTATGGTGACTAGACCAATAATTTCTGAGGTGTTTTGTGTGTTTTCTTGGTTAGAGTTTCCTGATGTTCTTTATCTATTTGCATCCTATAAATAAAAGGTGTCAGAGCCCTAACTGTATATTAAATCTCTACAGGCCACTGAGAGATCAAGGTTTACAGAGCCTTGATGCTATCAAGTTCCCTAGTAGCAGAAACTGCTACAGATTGTGTCATCTGAGCCATGCTCTGTGAGAGTGTCACACTGATATTTCTGAAAGGCAAATATGATCCTATCACTCCCTGTTTAAAATCCTCCAAATCTCCCTCTGTCTTTCAGGATCAAGTCTAAACTCTTAACATGACCTACCTACAAGACATTTCACAATTTGGTTTTTGCTCACCCCTTCTCTCATCTTCCTCTTTCCTTCCATTCTAGCCTACAGAGATGCTTAAGTATTTCAAGTCCCTGAGCAATACCAGGCTATCGTCTCTGAAGTTTTGGCCTTTGCATTTGCTTTTTGCTTTGCTGTATTATTCCACCTTGCCTAGCTATGTTCTGTTTTTACCTCACAGCACTCATCATCAAATATCAACAGTGTATGTTTACACATCTCTACCCTATCTGAAGAGACAAGAACAGGGTCTCTTCTCCCCAGTTGTGCTAGCCCTACGTCTGGATCAGTGCCAAGAATTTTAGAAAGTTTTGACAAACACTCATTCACTTGTTGAATGAATGAATGAATGAAGTAATTGCCTCCTGAGTATAGGTTCCAGAGCCAATGCTCAAACTCATGCTGGTTATATCTTAAACCAGCAATAGCATTTCATTCTTAGGATAAGTCAACACACCTGGATCACATCAAACAGTAGAAGTGGGCTACAAATTCTCCCCCAATCCATCTTATCAAAGCAGCTTTCTTTAGGTCACTATAAAAAGCTCTATAACTTGAAAGCTAATATTGAGATAAGCTCAACCTTTGACCCTCTGAAAATCTGAGGATACATTGATCTGCTTGTAGCCCCTTACTTAGGAAATCACTGACTATTTCAAAGGGCAGAGAGGTTATTTTCTTTCCTCAGAAAGTCATTAGATGAATTCTCTGGAAACAAACTCCAAAATGGACAGTTGCATGCAGTAGGTTTATTGGGCCTTGCTCTAGAGAACGACACCTGGAAGCAATTAAGAAATAGTACTGGGCAGAAGAAAAGGTTGAAATGTGGTGTGGTTTCCACAGGTATCTCAGCTACTCTCCACAGGAAGCTCTGGAACTGGGATGATCCTTCCTAATGGCCTCAAGTTGAGGAGAAAGATCTAGGTCTTTGTACTCCCTCACAAACCAACCACACTTCTCCTGAGGAAGATACTAACTTTGGGAAAGGCAGAGCTCTTCTGCTAAGAACAATTCTGGAAGACAAATTAACAGTATGCCAACAGCAGCTCACACTCTAAAGAATTATGCTGGAAATTTTCCCAGATGGAGCAAAAGTACATGAAGCAAATGCATCTGAAAGGCATTGGTAAACTGTAACAGATATTGAGGTGGCTGCCCACTTCCTTCCTTCAAGGCTGAGATGATCATTCTTCCAGGTGATAGGGGCCTCGGCAATTGAGGCATAAATATTTTGCTTAGTGCAGGTCATGGTTTTATTCATCCTTCTAGTACCATCTTAGCACCATCTCATGGGATCCTTTCCAAGCTGCTCTATCCTATTTCATGAAGAAGTGTTGTTGCTACAACAACAAGTCTCCAAAACTTGAGGACAGACATCTAAAATGTGTCTCAGTAGGCTAAGATTTTCCAGAGCTGTGTTACTTCTGGAGTTTCTTTTTCTTTAAGCTTATGTATTTATTTTTGAGAGAGAGAGAGAGAGAGAACGAGAGAGAGAGAACGAGAGAGAGAGAACGAGAGAGAGAGAACGAGAGAGAGAGAACGAGAGAGAGAGAACGAGAGAGAGAGAACGAGAGAGAGAGAACGAGCGAGCACAAGCTGGGGAGGTACAGAGACAGAGGGAGACACAGAATCTGAAGCTCCAGGCTCTGAGCTGTCAGCACAGAGCTCAATGCAGGGCTCAAACTCACAAACTGTGAGATCATGAACTAAGCTGAAGTCAGATGTTTAACCAACTGAGCCACCCAGGCACCCCTGTTACTTCTGGAATTCCTAGGGTAGGACCCATTATCTTGCCTTTTCCAGCTTTTAGAGGCTGCTCAAATTCCTTGGTGTCTTACCACTATTTCTTCATCCTTCAAAGCAAGCAATAGCAGGTTGAATCCTGCTCACCTGGCATCACTCTGACTGATTGAATAGTCATATCTCCTTTTCCGGCTTTTGTTTTCTACTCCCTTATAGTGTTAAGAACCGTTATAATTTTACTGAAAAACTTAGATAATCTAGAATAACATTCTCATTTTAAGGTAAGATTAGCAAACTTAGTTCCATTTTCTATTTTAATTCTCCTTAGACGACATGAAAGATGTGAGAGACATGGATTAGGAAGTGGAGATTTATGGAGGTCAGATGGGGGCACCATTGCCCCTACCACAACTGCTTATATATTCAAACAAACAACACCTCTCCCCTAGACCCTTCTCAATCTAGCCTCTCAGGATCTATATATACTTTTCTTGGCCCCTACCAGTAACTTTTGTCTATGTCCTATAGCTTTTTTCAGGGTGCATTCCATTTCCTCCTTTTGTAGTCCCAGCACTGCCTCAGTTGGGTTATGATGTGATTAAACCCAAGTTTTTGGTATGGCAACCCAGACTGGAAGTGGGGATAGAAGCAGAGTGTGTCTGAATCAACTTCTTGTAAGACTGGAACTCTAGCCTTTTAAGGGAGATGTGGATCATTCTCCAAGGCCCCCACTGTGTGTAAGGAATCTAGAAATTTAAATGCCTTTATCCAGTTCTTATCTTACCTGTGAGACCCTCACAGGGTCTCAGGCCTTTTCAATTAAGACCTTAACCTTTGGATAAACATGCTTGTAGAGTTCAGAATTTGAACTTTTCTTTCTTTTTCCTTCTAAAGCTCCTTTATTCTTAAAATTAAATGCTAGGCCTCATGCATAGCTGTTTTGACCTTTAGAGATGAAAATAACTTTATGCTGCTTACAAGGTCATCTAGCTTTCATACTTCACCTAAATTGGTGATTAATCATCTCCAGTCTTTCTTTTTCTTTCCCTAATGTATTAGTATGCAACAAAGAAGGATTTCAGAGTCCTCGAAATACTACTTTCTCTCAACTCTTAGATGTCTGAGATGTTGCAACAGTCAGCACATTCCCTCCCACCATTATTCTATCCCAGTTTAACACCAGTGAAAATTTTAAAGTTTCATTGAAACAGCATACCTCCATTGATATGGTCCTCATTTTCAGCCAGGCATCAGATAACACAATCCAAAATACCCTTTAGTTTATGATTTCTAGGATCATTTCTGGTACAAACTGTCTTAGGTAGGTTTCCCCCCAAAAGACTCTGAAATAGAGATTTATGTGCAGGACTTGTACTGGGGAACATTTCTGGTTGCAAAAAACTCAAAGGGAGCAAGAGAAACAAAATTAGCTAAAAGGAGGAATTGGAAGTTTGTACCTTTGTGACAGAGGCCACTAGCAACCTCATACGCAACTCTGGAATTAAGATCTCCCACTTCAAATCAAGCAAGGGGCTGGGTTTTTATACCCTGCATTGACAAGTCAATAGACATCAGCTGCCCATAATGAAGGAACCACATTCTTGAGCAAATCATTGCTCTCCAGCTGAGAGTAATACCTGGAGAAGAGCTTATCTATGAGCAGTCACCAACCAGCTTTCCTTTAGCTGGGGACCTGGGTGACTCACTACAGCCTCCACTATCATTATTTCTTTTATCCCCATCATGGTTGTTTCTAGCTTCATGATTCACTGAAACCTAGTTTTAAGATCCTTTTTCTAGTAATTCTTCTGAGTCCCTGTTTGATATAGCATTAAAATTTTATGCTACATTTTATTCAAGGATTGCCTATGTACAATTTCATTGCCTATTAAATAAAATATGATAAATAGGAATATGCTGACCTCTGGGCAATATTCAATAACTGATGATAAACTGTGGACTGGATAGGCAATAATGATAGCCACTACTCTTTGCCAGGCATGGTAATCTATTAAATGTCTACTTACATCAGGTACCATTCTAAGTATTTGGATATTGTCAATGTACCCAGAAGATATAGATCCTTGCCTGCATGGTAATTTCATATTACCATGGAGCCAATGACTAAATATGCATTTAATACAAAAAAAAGTAGTATAATTTATCAACAGGTGATAAGTGGTAATGAAAAAACTCAAAGGTAAAAGTGAGTGGAGATGGTTAAGGCATATTGTAATTTTATTTATTTTTTTGTCTTGTTTGTTTGTTTTTAGATTGTAATTTTAAATTGGTGGTAATGGTAGGAATTAATGAAAAGGTACCAGTCAAGTAAAAATTTGCAGAAGGTATTGGAGTTAGCCATAAACTTTTTTATCTCAGAGAAGAGAATCTCTTGGTTAAAAAAAAAAAAAAAAAAAGTCTTATGCAAAGGTCCTATGGCAAGAAGAAAGCTGAAATGGAATAAAGAGTGAAGAGAGCAGAGGAAGATGACATCAAAAAAGTAATGAGGACCATATCATGTTAGATTTTGTAAGCCATTGTGAGATAATGCCATTGACTTTGAATGCAATTAGGTGCTTCCAGAGGGTTTTAAGCAGATCATAACACAATAAGGTTGCTAAAATGATAAAAACCTTGGGGCGCCTGGGTGACTCAGTTAAGCGTCTGACGTCAGCTCAGGTCATGATCTCGCGGTCCATGGTTTTGAGCCCCATGTCAAGCTCTGTGCTGACAGCTGAGAGCCTGGAGCCTGCTTCGGATTCTGTGTCTCCCTCTCTCTCTCCCCTTCCCCCACTCATGCTCTGTCTCTCTCCATCTCTCAAAAATGAATAAACGTTAAAAAAAAAAGTTTAAATGATAAAACCCTTGTAGAGATTGCCCTGGGAGGTCAACAATGAAAACAGTAAGATCTATTAAGAGACTAAATTAGACAGCCCTTCAAGTACATGTTTAGTGAGACCAGTGTGATAGCAGATGTGGTCAGATTCTAGAGCCACAGAATCTCCTGAAAGATTTGATATGTGGTGTGGGAAAATGAAAGGACTGAGATCTGAGTGGCTGGAAGGATGAAGTTTCTACCAACTGAGGATTTGGGGCAAAATCACATGTAAAATACTGAATGTCAATTTTGAGATTTCTAAAAAACATTCACCTTAAAATAGGTGGCTAGGTATACATCTATGGTTTGTAAAAGTGGCCTGGGCTATAGATATAAACCTAAAAGTCATCAATATCTAAACAGTATTTAATACTAAGAGACTGAATAAGATCACCATAGCAGTGGATACAAATTTAGAAGAGGACCAAGAACAAACATGGAAAATACCAATGTTGAAAAATGAGCCAGAAATGAGGAGCCCACTAAAGGAAACAGAGTAGCCACCAGTTAGATTTTTTTAAATTTTTTTAACGTTTATTTATTTTTGAGACAGAGAGACAGAGCATGAACGGGGGACGATCAGAGAGAGAGAGACACACAGAATCCGAAACAGGCTCCAGGCTCTGAGCTGTCAGCACAGAGCCTGACGTGGGGCTCGAACTCACGGATTGCGAGATCATGACCTGAGCTGAAGTTGGACATTAACCGACTGAACCACCCAGGTGCCCCTAGATTTTTTTTTTTTAATGTAGTATCCTGGGGGTGCCTGGTGGCTCAGTGAGTTAAGCATCCAACTCTTGATTTCATCTCAGTCGTGATCTCATGGTTCATGAAATCAAGCCCCACATTGGACCCCACAGTGCAGAGCCTGCTGGGGTTCTCTCTCTCCCACTCATGCTCTCTCTCTCTCTCTCTCAAAAATAAATAAATAAACATTTAAAAAAAATGTAGTATCCTGGAGGCCAAATAAAAAGTGAATCCAAGGTGAAGTGATTAGTTGGATAATGCTGGTAAAGACTGAGGATTGACTCCTGGTTTCAACACCAAAAATTTCTAAAATAGACAACACATATCGTCTTGAATCCTCAAAACAACAGAACTATTTAAATATTATTGTATTTATTTTACAGAAATAAAATGTAATATCAAATTAGTTAAGTCATTGCCCAGGTAAATATCAGGTATAGAGCTGGATTCTGTTGACTACAAAGTGCATGCTCATTTCACTCAAATATTGGTAATTTTTTAGTGGCAACACTGAAACCAAAATCATTGTTTCCATACAACACCACTGAGGGTTCAAGGAAGATGTGGCTGTCTGAGTACATCAGCTGGCTATTCTCCGACCTTTAAAGTTACCATTTTCATGCTTTCAATCTTCAGATTTACATATTCAGAAATCACTTTTCTAGTATCTAGTAATCATTGTCTGATTATTCTAGGAGATCCATATGTTGAACAAACTCATAGGTGAATACCAAAAGATATATACTTACTTTATAATGGAGGATGTAAGATTTTGCTATCTATGGCAAACCCTATTCCCTGTGACCAAGTACCTGGGAAGTTAAATTACAGATTTAGATGTAGTTGAGTTTGGATTACTAACAAAGGTAATGGAATGGCTTTGGAGAGATACTCACCTTAAGTCCCAGGGAAGCCCACTATTTACTCGTCTCAAAACAGATGTTTCTTAGTGAAAGGAAATATCAGGTAGACAAAAGTAGAATCACATGGTGCTCAAAAACACTAGCTCTGGAACCAGATAACACTGGTTGAATTCTGAAACTATCTACTTGTAAGAATCTGGAGATTTTTTCCCCCTCAACCTTTCTTTGCCTTTGCTTCTTATGTAAAATAGATATATTAATTTTATCCTGTACATGGTATGACAATAAAGATTAAAATAAATACTGCACACAATGCATTTGCAAGTGTGGTTATTTGAATTGGCTTGTTAGAATCCAGAAGATTTCAATCTCTGAGACATTGCTAGATACTCTCGAACCATTTTTATTTTTATCTCAATTCTTTTCTCATACTTTCAGGCACAGTGTCCCTCCTTTGTGGGCACATTTTTCATATATGTAAATGTATGAAACTGAGGCTTTTTAATTTTTAAACCTGGAAACAATTTGCCCGTCACCATTTTATTCTGAATTTGAAAGTTAAGCAAGGAAAAGCTTTTAGTTTCTTTTTCTAGGGCTATGTGCCTATGAAACAAGAGGGCCCATTAGAAGAACACATTAAAAAAAAAAATAGAAGATCTGATTGAGGCACAGTACTGGGGCTTTGTTTTTGTGTCAATTGTGCAAGCTGAGTGTAGAAAGTGAATTCTTCATCATAACAGAAACTATTTTAAAATATAACGTGAAGGAAGAGAAGGTTGTGACACAACTAAGGAGAAAAATACTAGAGACTTAAAAATGATGCAGTGAAAATTTCTATGAAGGTTTCCTGCATATTTTACAAGGTGAACCTTCTCCTTTTTGCTATAAAAGTGTGTCTAAAGCTCATGTGTATCTTAGCAGTGCGTGCAATGGCAAGAAAGGTAGGCAACAGAAAATGCTATGAGTGCAAGTAATATATTTCTGAGCTGCTTACTGGAAACACTGGTAGGGGACTCAGGTGGTAAGACAAAGAGGAAAAAAAAATCCATGAAAGGGAATGATCAAGCAAGCGATTACTGTGGCAACTAAAACTCAATTCTGTCAAGAATCTATGGAATTACAGTGTAGAACACATATCAGAGGCATTCTAACTATGACAAGGAAACTAGGGTCTATAATCATTTATTGAGAACTGCTTATGGGAAGCATTTCTCTTCTTTGTGAGGTTACCATGCTCCCAGGGACAGATAAAAGCCCACAAGCAGAGATTCCATGGTATTTACAGTAAGAAGCCTGTGTAGACAGTGTAGAATGCTAAGAGGGTATGAGACTGACGTCTCTTATGACTAAAAGGAAGGGGTTGGGGGTTAACATACAATAGGAAGCTCATAAATCTACCCACATTATAAACATATTATTGATAAATTGTAGGTATAATCTGTTATGAGATGGTTAAAAGTTCTGACCTGGACTTCAAAGTGTACATGGGGTAAAACCAGAGGCTATGGAAAGACCACTGCTATACTTGTATTCAAGATGTTTTGAAACATATTAAAAGATATGAAAACTTTGTCTCCATTTTAATATGTAGTGTATTTAGTACCATTTATTGGAGACATTCAGACATGTCATAAGCATTTATTTATCTGAGATGGTTTAGCCCTAACAGCTATTTCTAGAAATAAACTGTTTTATTACATAACACGGAAGAATGCTTATAGCCCAGTGATTGTGTGGCGTGCCAAATTTCTCCTCAAGTAGTGGTTGTAATTTAACAAATGCATTTTTGGAAATGATACTAAATATAATAGGTCATCAGAGAAATTTAGTAATCATTTCACACAAATTGTATACTTCTAGACTCTTGTGAGGTTTTAGAATTACTGTTCTCACCATTCTAGGAAAAACTCTCTTGTTATATCACATTTAATTATATGTATACCTGCCGTGTTTGGGGAAATTTGTCTCTCTTAAATGCTGAAAGTAAATTTTTAGGTTCATTGATTTCAACATGTGATATTAACTTTCCTTTTCTAAATGAAGCCAGTCACTGAAATGACAGTGATTTTGTAGAGATTATACCTAAATCTCCCTCACCTACAATTTTATTTTGTTTGATTTATATTGTGTATGATTAAACCTGCAGGGGGTATTTTTCATTGTGATTCAGTACACTGTACTGATAAAATCAATGAGTGCTTTTAATAAATGATAAAAAATACTGATATTTTCATTTAATTTTTACTTTGCCAATTGAAGAGCAGACAAACCAGATTGTTCCCATATAACATGCATTTGTAAAGGAGCTGAAGAACAAGTAAAAGTACATAACAACAATCTTTTTCATATACTGGAAATGCCAAGGACAGATTTCTAACTTTGTTCTGCAAAATGTATACTTCAGCACTGAACAAAGGGAAAATGTAAAGACAAACCTATTGAATCTGTAATCCTATGTGTTAGACTACTCATTGTTGTGGATTTTATACATTAAGTACTGTCAAAGCAGAAATTGCACCAGTTAAAGACAAGAAAGACTTCATTCAAATCTATTTCAAAAGGGGAGAGAAACCAGAACTCATTCTGAGCTCAACTCCATTGAAACAAAGGGTGGGAGGGCTTCTAAGAGCTGGAGATGGAGGGAGGGGTGGGTCATCTGTGTTTGCTAATTAGCCAAAGGAAAAGCAAACTTTCTACAATATTCTTGACAGAAGGTAGTTTTACAACTTGGATCAAAGCATACATCAAAGTTAGGTTCCTACCCTTCCACAGAGACTGGGAGGTAGGGATACTATCTTCCTTGACAATTACACTTCAAAGGAATGGCTCCCAGATCCTTGAGAAAGACTGTCCTGGGTTCTAAAACCAGCAAGAGGTTTTTAAAAAGATTTACTTCTCCAAAGGGCAGAGAAAGAATTTGCAATAACACATTCTCTAAAGCAAATGCTCTATGGAAAGGCAGATCAGGGGCTGACAGGCAGGAAGTAGTCTGTCCAAAGATTCGTCAAGCCAAGAGAAATGCTAAGGCCATCTGGGTCAGTCCTTAACTTTATAATAAAATTTGAGAATGTTAACAATCTAGTTATTATATTATTTCATTTGGTGTACTTAAAAATGTATAAGAAATTGAATTTTATTCTCAACAAATTAGATTGTTTCAAGTAGGTTAAAGTGATATCTGTTTTAATTCTGAAACTCAGTATTTTTTAAGAAGATAAATATATAATATTAAAAGATTCTGCTCCTCAAAATGTAAACCAAAATAGATAATTTTTATATTCCTATTAGAAGTTACTGTATCCTAAAGGATTAAAAAAAACAATCATTTGGCCATATGAAATATGTCAACTAGGTGTCATTTAATTATATAGAATGGAACAAAAAGAGAAAATAAAACCAATATTTGTCTACTGCCAGCCATCTTTTTCATCTTTGTGATTTCTTCTCCCTTAGACTTCGGGGTTCTACTTTTTCTTGTTTTTCATCTGGGTAATCTGCCTATTCTTTCTCTTTCCTCTTCTTCTGTTCCCTGACCTTTAGATCATATATTCTGTCCTTAGTACACTTCTAATCTCATTATAAATGCAATTTCCTAGAGCATGAATCTACTTCAATAATTTTAATTATCTCTTATACACTAGTTGACTACAAGATGCATATAAACAGTACTAATATTTATGTATTTATCTTTTTACATTTTGTCTGCTGGTCAAGCATCTCCACTAGTGTATATAAATAAGACCTCTTTGTCTTTTCTCCAAGTTTTCATTTTCCTTAAGTCTTCAATTATTACCTATATAACAAGTTACTAATGCTAGGAAACTTGGAGTCATTTTCAAATTCCTTACTCTTCAAATCTAATTGATTACTAGATTTAAAATATATATCTCTTCCTCTGTGTAAACACCATATTTATTGTGTATTATTTCTCCTCAGAACTGTCACACTAGCCTCCTGGTAAGTCCCTTGGTTTCCTTTCCTGCCTATTGTCTTCTGCATGATAGGTAAGAATATCATTCAAACTCAATTGATCATGTCATTTTCTTGCTTAAAGACCTTTAGTGACTTCATGTTGTTGATAATAATTCAGATAACTTAGCACATTATTAAATATCTTTTACAATCTGTCCTCAAAATTTTCCACTTCTATCTCCCTCTACTCCACTTACCCCATTTTACTAATACTCAAGTTCAGCTACATAAAAGACTCATCTATTATTCTATTACTAAACACACATAAACACACCTATTCTATGATACTCATAAGTCATGCCTTAAAAAGTCTGTCCTTGAGGTCTTTCTTCACTCTGCAGGCAGAAAGGACTGCTATATTTCTTTTGTGGTCCTAGCCCTGTAATGGCATTGATCACATTTAGTGTAATGAGTTATTCCATGACTGCTTCTTCTTTGTGGACCAAGACAACATTATATTTATTTCGGACCTGTTCCCCTGAGTTCCTCAAAGGCTCAAAGTACACAGCACATACGACTTGGTGCCTACTAATGATTTAATTGACTTAATGAACGTGTGTCCCTGGCCATCAAAGAGCTTCAAGTCCTAGTAAGAACACATATTTATTCTTCTCCTTTGCCTTCGCCTTCGCCTTCGCCTTCTCCTTTGTCTTCTTTCTCCTTCCCCTTCTCCTCCTTCCCCTCCTCCTCCTCTTCCTCCTCCCTCCCCCTCCTCCTCCTCTTCCTCCCCCTCCCCCTCCTCCTTCTCCTCCTCCTCCTTCTTCTTCTTCTTCTTCTTCTTCTTCTTCTTCTTCTTCTTCTTCTTCTTCTTCCTCTTCTTCTTTACAAGAGAGAAAGAGAGAGATAGAGAGAGAGAGAGACAGCATGGGAGGGGCAGGGGGAGAGGGAGAGAGAGAGAATCCCAGGCAGGCTTCACACTCAATGCAGAGCCAGATGCAGGGCTTGATCCCACCACCACAAGATCACAACCTGAACTGAAATCAAAAGTTGGATATTTAACTTACTGAGCCACCTAGGCGCCCTGAAAACATTCATCTTAACTGATTTTTTTTCTTATAGGATTCCAACATTTTTCTTTTTAGATGTACCTAATTTACACTTTAATTATACTATCCATGTAACTATGAATTTTGTTGTTCTGACGGTAGTAGTTACTTCAGAGAGGATGTTTTTGTGTACATTTCTTCAATGTAAAATATTCCTTTGCTTTGTTCAAATTTTACTTCTTTAACCTCTCAAAGACAGTTTTAATATTTGGAACCATCGGTTTTTATTTTTGGTTTAAACTTTATTTAAGGACCACTTCACTGTTTTGTCCCAAGTTACTCATTTTGTCTAGTTTCTCCATATTTGATGATGAAGTAAAAGCTAGTTTTACATTTAAATTATGTAGTAAATGTATGAAACAGTTAGAAAACAAAATGACAAAGGATTTTTCCAAGTAAACCCTGTATTAGAAATCTTGCTTTTATGGCCTCCTTTTAAAAAGTTTATTTATTTCAAAATTTTTGTTATTTTTAACCTTAGAAAAAGTTGAAGCAATTATTTACATTTATTATAAAACACTTAACTGAATTCCTGGTATATTCATGGTGTATTTTAAAGCCAGGATTTTTGTTATCTCAAACAACCCTGTATCAAATTATGAGGATTATTTTTACTTTTAACTGTAGTTGTTCATTTGCATTGGAATATTTAGCAGTTAAGTGTTCTCTGACTGCAGGCAACTTTATTGTACATAATGAGAATTTGTTGAAATGCTAGTAGTTAACTCAGAGTATCAACTGAAAGGCAAAAATATGTGGCAAAAACTAAGGAATGTCAGGTGTCTGGACATCACTAGTCCCTGGAGCTTTGCATCAGAAAGCACTACTGAAATGAATGAGTTCTAAACATTCTTCTCTCACAGTATCATTATACTCATGTGTCTTGATCTAGAAAAGCTAGTAGGATTGGTTTATCATAGATCATGAGCCCACAGTTTGGTTAAGGAAAGACAGGATTAATATCTCTTGAACCTACTCAAGTATATTTACCATCACTGATTACTGTCTTTACCCTGGTCCAAGACTTTATCATTCCTCTTCAAGTTTACCACAGCAGCCCAAGTTAGCCTCCCCTCTGATGCCAAAGAGAGCTTTCCAAATTATAAATGCAATTTAAAAACCACTCTTTCATTAGACACATAGATCAATGGAACAGAATAGAGAGCCCAGAAATAAACCTACACTTCTATGGTCAATTAATCTATGACAAAGAAGGCAAGAATATACAATGGGGAAAAGACAGTCTCTTCAAAAAATGGTGTTGGAAAAACTGAATAGCAACATGCAAAAGAATGAAACTGGACCACTTTTTTTATAGCATACAAAAAATAATCTAAAAATGGATAAAGATCTAAATGGAAGACCTAAAGCCATAAAACTCCTAAAATAATAGGCAGTAAACTCTTGAACATTAGCCTTAACAATATTTTTCTGGCTCTGTCTCCCAAGGCAAGAGAAACAAAAGGAAACATAAATAATTGGGATGACATCAAACTAAAAAGCTTTTACACAGCAAAGGAAACCATCAATAAAACAAAAAGAGAAGCTATGGAATGGAAGAAGATACTTGCAAATGATATATCAATAAGGGGTATACCCAAAATATATAAATAATACCCAAAATATATAAATAAATTATATAACTCAACAACAACAACAAAACAATAATATTCAGGTTAAAACATGGGCAGAGAATCTTAAAGATATTTTTCCAAGGTATACATACAAATGGCTAACAGACACATGAAAAGATGCCCCAAATCAGCACTTATCAGAAAAATTCAAATCAAAACCACAGTGATATATCACCTCACATAAGTGACTAGTATCAAAAATAAAAGAAATAAAAAAAGTTAGGGGATGTGTGAAAAGGGAAACCTCATGTACTGTTGATGAGAATGTAAATTGGTGCAGCCACTGTGGAAAACAGTATGGAGGTTCCTCAAAAAACGAAAAGTGAAAGTAGCACATGATCCAGTAATTCCACTTATGGGTATTTATCTGAAGGAAAGAAAAACACTAATTTGAAAAGATACTAGATTTTTTTTCACATTAGACTTTAATATTCATACAGCAAATAAGGCGCATTCAGGAACATAACACCCTAAACCCCAGTAGGAGGGCTCCCACCCCTTTCAAGAGCTTTAGGGTTTAGAGTGGAGGATGAGGAGCTAACCACCTATCTGAGATTGGCCCCAGAGACTGTCTTTGCCCTTCCTTACCCTCCTCAGGGTTTAGGGGATAACACTTGGGCACAGACCCTCACGTAACCCTCTGACTCTACTTGTGCACATATAAACACTATGGGCCCTTGAAGAGTTGGTCAGTTTCTGGTAGGGCCCCTGCTCAACAGCACCAAGTGGAACGGGGCATGAGGGAAGGGTAGCAAGCAGGCCCCATCTATGGACTGCGGGAGGGAAAGAGTGCCGCATCCCCAACCTTGTCCACTTCCCAGATGTTCTCCAATAGTTCCCAGGTCCTCCCAGTAGCTGGGATTGGCAGGTGGTGGGTAGAAAGGTAAATGGTCTAGGCATGCTTTCCTTAGCAGACTCTAGGGTCTGGTGATGCTCAGGCTTCCAAATAGGGGCCTTTGGAAAGGCTGGGAGCCAGGATTCTGGGTGTGAGACTCTGTTGTACAAAATACTGTGGGATGGCCACATGCAGGGCCCAGACTGGTCCAGCCAGTCTGTATAGAGAGATATTGCATTTAAATAATGACAAATTCATTTAAAAGAATTAAAAAACAACAATTAATGAAACAAATAAAAAAAAGCCATACAACGTAAGACAGGTGGGGTAGGCAGGAAAGCAGGCAGGGGAAGTCTCAGACCCAAGGCATTGCTACATCTTGTCCGGGTTGAGATCCCCAGCCTGGTTAGCTTTGGACCCCTGGCTTGCTGTGAGATAGTGGTACTGAGGGAGGGTATGACAGGGAGGAGAATAAGCTTATGTTTAGTGCAGCATTATTTACAATAGTCAAGATATGCAAGCAATCTAAGTGTTCTTCGATAAAGAAGATATGGCGTGCACGCATGCACGCGCACACACACACACCCACACAATGGAATATTATTCAGTTATAAAAAAGAATAAAACCTTGCCATTTACAATAAAATGGACAGACCCAGAGGGTATTATGCTATGTAAAATAAGTCAGAGAAAGACAAATACCATATAATTTCACTGATATGTGAAATCTGAAACAAACAAACAAACCGACAACAAAAATGAGATCAGACTCATAACTATAGAGAACTGGTGGTTGACAGAGGGGACAGGAATGGGTAGATGGAAACAATAACTGAAAGGGATTAAGAGGTACAAACTTCTAGTTATGAAAGACAAGTTACAGGCATGAAAATACAGCATGGGAATCTAGTCAATAATAGTGTAATAATTTTGTAGGGTGACAGATGTTACCTATACTTATCATGATGACCATTTTGTAGTGTATATGATCACCAAATCACTGTTGTTCACCTGAAACTAATATATTATATGTCAACTATATTTCAATTAAAACAATGAATAAAAGAAAAACCACTCCTTCATTAAAATTCTTCAATGGCTTCCAACATCTTTTAGGCTATTGTGCACACTTCTTAGTTTGTTGTAATGGGCCTTTCCAACATAAACTGCTTAAATCCTCATTCACTCTCTACTCTCATCCTCGTAGATTTGGATCCCACCAAAAATAAGGCTTTATCTTCTTATATCTTCACATGTGCTTGGTTTTTTGCATGGATCAGATTTTAATGACTCTAACCCTTGTTGATGTTTTAGAAATCAGCATCAGCATCTTCTAAAGTGTCCTTCCAATGTGGGTACTGCACTCGATCCCTCATTTTATCTCCCCCCATGAAACCTTGTAGTTACCCATGTCCACTTTTCTCACAGCATTCATTATTAATTTTAATTATCTCTTTGCTATCTATCCTTTTGCAAGTAGAGAGTAAATATTTTAGACTACAGATGGTGTGTTTTTCATCTTTGCATTTCCAATACACTTAATTCATAGTAGGGCCTCAGTAAATGTTTGTTGAGAAGTAACATTTTTGAAGCCAAAGTGTTTCATATGCATTGGCTCCTTTATTTTTTCCCAATTTCATTATACTGCATTCAAATTTGCTGATCACATAGGTTCCTATAGCCAAATTAAAATCCTTCCAATATTTTGTAACTTACAGTTGGGATGGGTACAAATGATTGAGTGGTTTTGTTATATTCTCAATAAGAGTGGTTAATATCTACTTCCCAAAAATATTGCCCCAAAGGAAAAAACATGGAAGTGTTATTAGAGAAAAAAAAAGGACAATTTTATATTTCTCATCATGTAGTATTTGGAAGTGATAGATATGTTTACGACACAGATGGTAGTGATGATTTCACAAATGTATACTTCTCTTCAGATTCATTAAGTTGTGTACATTACATATGTACAGCTTTTTTGTTGTTGATCATATCTCAATGAAATTTTTTTATTTCAAGTTTTTATTTAAATTCTAATTAGTTAATATATAAGGTAAAATTGGTTTCAGGTGTAGAATTTAGTGATTAATCACTTACATACAACATCTAGTACTCATTACAAGTGCCTTCCTTAATAACCATCACTCATTTAGGCCACCCCCTGCCCACCTCCCACCATCAACTTTCAGTTTGTTCTCTATAGTTATGAGTCTCTCATGGTTTGTTTCCCTCCCTCCCTTTTTTTCTCCTTCCACTATGCTCATCTGTTTTATTTCTTAAATGCCACCTATGAGTGAAGTTTTATGGTATTTGTCTTTCTCTGATTGACTTATTTAACCAATTTCATGAATTATTTCATAATGCACTCTAGTTCCATCCATGTCCTTGCAAATGGCAAGATTTCATTCTTTTTGATGGCTGAGTAAATATATATATCACATCCTCTTCATCCGTTCCGTTCATCAATAGATAAACATTTGGCTCTTTCTATAGTTTGTGACTTGTTTCAGATTGTTGATATTGTTGCTAATGCTGCTATAAACATCAGGGTGCATGTGCCCCTTCAAATCAGTATTTTTGTATCCTTTGGGTAAATACCTAGTAGTGCAATTGCTGGGTCATAGTGTAGTTTATTTTTAACTTTTTGAGGAACCTCCATACTGTTTTCCAGAGTGGCTTCACCAATGAACTGTTTATTTTAAAAAAGGAATAAAGGGATGATAGAAGATAAAAACAACAAATGCCCTAGTGGTCTGACCCTTCATCCAATTTACTATAACCAAGTTTTATTTTGGTTTATTTGATTTCTCCTTTTAATATATGAGAAACAAAGGGGGGGAATAAAGAAGACTGATTTGTAAAGGTTTCTGAATCTCTGTAACCCTCCCATTTCTAATCACATTGCTTTGCACAGATTTAATGAACTGTAAATACCTTTCCATTGATTTTTCCAGTTATTTTAGTATTTTACTATATATAAAATATATTATTTTAGTATTTTATTATATATATTTAATATATATATTATATATAACCTATAGTATTAAGGATAACCACTTAAAATTTGGGGAGAATATAATTCACTAGATTCTCAAAAAATATTTTAAATAAGTGCACATCTGAAATAATTTGATTATTAATTGAAACCACTGTTTTTTAACAACAGAGGACACTGTAAACAACATGAGGGCTATTATATGAACTATATGATTCTGCAAGTAAGGGACAGACCCACAGGGCTGCTAAGCTAAGCAAGTCCAAATTGAGCAGTCTAAATCCTTAGGGCTATATGTTGAACACTGGCTGAAATCCAGGTCTCTGGGCCCCAGTTTAGTCTCTATCGCATGTTTTTGTTCTATTGGAGGATCTCAAGTTTTTATAATATAAACTGTATTCCATTAAAAACAAACATCTCAGAAACATATTCCATATCCAAAATAACTCTTCCTGTTTTGAGAATCGATAATGTGCGAAGAAGTAGAACTTTCTTTATAAACCTACTTTCTGGAATTTGTGTTAAAAAAATGGTGACTTTCAGGGCACCTTGGTGGCTCAGCCGGTTAAGCATTCAACTCTTGATTTCAGCTCAGGTTATGATCTAGTGGTTCGTGAGATCAAGCCCTGTGTCAGACTCTGTGCTGACAGCATGGAGCCTGCTTGGGATTCTCTCTCCCTCTCTCTGTGCCCCCCGTGTGCTAGAGCTCTCACTCTCTGTCTCTCTGTCTCTCTCTCTCTCTCTCTCTCTCTCTCTCAAAATAAATAAACGTTTTTTAAAAAGTGACTTTTTCTTTACATTTATAAATATAAAACTATATTGTCATTTTGAATATGCTTATTTAAATTTTATACAACCTTCCAGGGATGCTGAAATGTGTCTCTTCATCATACTTACGACCTTAAGAAAGCTCTGCAATATAAAATGGTACCACGTATTTAAAGCCTTTTGATGCTTTAAACTCTAGAATGCCATTTGAAGTATGTGCCTGGTTTGTAGTTAGCGTTTTATTTCATATTTCATGAAACATAAAGTTAATATCTTTGGATATCAATAGTTAGACTTTAACTATTATTTTACAAAATGAGTAGCTTAAAATGTGTGCATTTTATGTGGTCAACAATGATTTCTGAAGGTGATCCAGGGCATGTGTCTAATGCAGAACTGATCTTGTTATAGGTGTGAGATTATCTTACTTTAAAACCCAAATCCTGCCATTAAATCACCGACAAAGCTTTCATTTCAAATATAGCCTTTAAATGCATAACACAACAGAAGGACAATTAAAGATAGTCATAGTCTATTATCATTGCCATTGGTTCTGCTAATGAGTTCTGTGACTTGTTTCAGAATCGAAATGCTACTCCTGAGAAAGCTTATCAACCTAAGTAAGTGAGTCTTTATCACTTTGCCCTTAAATAGCTAGTGTTCTGCGCCTTTGAGTTTGGGGAGCAGTGCTAAAAGAAACTCTTTATAAAAGAGCTATTAGTCTTGTGCAGTCTAGGATTTGACAGCTCATGAGGTTACACAGACCATTACATTACCAACATCATTTCCAATTCCTTAGGCATCTCCTCCAGCACCTCTGGAGAAATAATACTTCAGCTTCGCTTCTTTTCTTTTCTTTTCTTTTCTTTTCTTTTCTTTTCTTTTCCTTTCTTTTCTTTCTTCTCTCTCTCTCTCTCTGTCTCTCTCAATTTTACTAATCTAAACTACATCATTGAATGAAAACCTACACTCTTTGGAATTTTTCCACCTAAATACCTGTTTTTATACCTTTAATAATAACATTAATCTTTTAGGTGGAAAGGAAACAATATAAATAGCAAAAATAAATTAGTTTGCTTTTGGGAAAGAATCGATTGATTTCATTCATTTATTGAAATAAAATTGAAAGATCATAATCCTGTATGTAGTGTTGCTGTGATTTGCAATTTAAAAAATCATTTATGTAAGTAACAATCCTCTGAGCTTCTAGAGAAGAATAAATTAGGCATTGAAGTAAGAAGATTTGAATATGGGCATTTTTTAAAAGAAAAAATAACATAAGTGTTGTTTTTTGATAAAATGCCAGTGTCTGACTATATATTTAACATGGTCTTATTTTTAGTACTTCCACATGTATTTTGTAATATAAGTTTCATCTATAGACAGTCTTATAAGTTTAAAATTAAAAAATAGCATCAACATATTTTCTGTTCTATATTTGAATTTTCTTTGTTTTGGAGATATCATTGTATAAGAACACGTAGGATCTGGGTAAAAAATGATTTTCCACCTGCTGTCTGTTGTATTATTTAAGTATATGTTTATTTTATTGATCCTACATTTTCCAATAAAATATCGTGTAATTTTTAAGGAGAAACTGGATATTTATTATTCACTGCAATATGACCTTTCCTACAGAATAATGGTGTATTTCTTTTTTTTTTTTTTACATTTTTTAAATTTATTTTTGAGGGACAGAGAGAGAGCACAAGTGGGGGAGGGGCAGAGAAAGAATGATACACAGAATCTGAAGCAGCCTCCAGGCTCTGAGCTGTCAGCACAGAGCCCGATCCGGGGCTCGAACGCACAAACTGTGAGATCATGACCTAAACCGAAGACAGACGCTTAACTGACTGAGCCACCCAGGTACCCCAATAGTGCTGTATTTCTAAGGCATTCAACCCCACAATGTCCTCTTATATGTTACATATGTTATAGATGTAAAGGTGTCTACAGGCAATGTGAAAGTTAACTCAAGTCAAATTGTGTAGTAGTTACATGGCTCTCCTTCTTTTCTATTCTCACTCACTCTCCCTCTGCCCAATGCCAAATATTTCATTCCAGGTATTTTCAAAATTTTTGAAAAAATTTTTAAGAATGACAGAAAAATCAAGGAAAAGAAAAATTCCTGTTTGGAAACCAATGTCTTGCAAGTTCCTCTGCTATTGTGTTGCTAAATACTACGTGACCCTATATTTTTTGTATGTTGAGCTGGTGAGAGAGACTCAGGAAGACTGTTCTAGACTACATCTTCTTATTAACATTCCTTTTTTGTTTTTAATTTTACTTATGGTAAGAAAAAATAGCATAAAATCTACCTTCTTAAATACTTAAATGTACAGTGAAGAATTGTTAACAATAAGCATAATGTACAAGCAGATTTCTAGAACCTATTCATTTTGCACAACTGAAATTTTATAAACATTGAACAGCAACTTCTCAAGTTATTTTAAGGCTCTTAAAATATTGCCACTTTAGTGTAGAAAAGTTTAACCTTCATAGGGGATGTTCAAGAAACTGACTAAAATGTCAGCATGGCCCAAAGAGAGTATCTCAGATAGTGGAATTTTATGTAACCCCTGTTGAGGCAAAGTACTCTCCCTTTGAGCATTGCTCGGATTTAATATTCTCTCTTGAAAGGCCCTCTTTTGGTTTTTATGTCTTGGATTCTTATTTCATGGATTGAAGATTAATGGCATCATTGTCTCTAAGCTCTTATGGTGGTAAGAAGGATATCTGTGATCTAAGACAAACCCTAAGGAAAAGAAAAACAAAAAATCAATGAAATATCTTTAAATAAACCAAGTACTCATAATTGTTTTCAGTTTTTGAAAATTATATTTTTTTCTTAAAAATGATCAAGATAAAGTAATTTATTATCATTTTATGATTAAATGTCCCATTGTGATTAAAAATGAAATCAGTATACCCTTAATAGATGTCATATCTTTACATGGAATTTTCATATAAAGAGAAAATATCAGCTGAAAGATTAGAAAGAATGAACTTTTAGTTCATCTACAATCCTTCTCTTGAAAAATATTTAATCATTCTATATTCAAATGTGAAAAATAATTAGAAGATTAGGTCAGAAATTTTATAAATTTGACACATGGGTATCCACGTTTTCTTCTTAGAAAACTTTAATTCCAGCAAGCCAGTTAAAAAAATCTAGAATAGCAGCTATATTCCTTCCATTTTTTGGGAAAACAAATTAATTAAAAAAAATGTTACATATTTCCTTCATATGTTGAAATTTGAGGTAAATAGTTTTTGAAAGGTAATTCAGAATGTTTCAGATTGATTAATTATTGACCCTAAATCTATTTTTGTTACATCTGAATTCTAATAAATATTTCAGGGAAACAAAGTTATCTATTTTCTAACTGATAAATATGCTTAAAATAGGTCAGGAAACCTTATAAAGATTACTTTTATTTTTTTAAATTAAATCAATGCTCCTTGTTGTCCGCTTGGTCAATGTGTCTCTTTCTAATGATCATCTGTATTGCATCATTTTATGAATATCCTTTTGAGGAAATACAAATAGACTATATGTTTTAATTCAAATTTTGTTCTATAGTATAACTGTTAAAATATATTTACAGTATGTGCTATGGAAATAAACAAAAGTCGACCAAATGAGAAAAGCAAAGGCTGTTCATTCTGAGTTTGCTATAGCAAAGCAGCCACTGTCACGTGGATTTGGCAGAGACTTGGGCATGCAGTGGAGAAGGAAAGATTTATAGTGAGAAAAAGAAAGATTTCAGGTATGTCCTGTTTGGAGGTTCTTTTCCTGGGGTAGCTGTAGGGTGGACTAAATAAAAGTGGGCTTCCTAATTGATTGGTTTGGGCTATATATTTGGCTTTCTCTGGTTGGTCCTAAATTGGAAACAGAGACAAAAGTAGGGGAAGTTGTCATTTATTAATCAAGTCCTGCAAATTCTGGACCAATTGTTACAGAAGTTATTGTTTAGCTCCTGGATTGTCACTACAGATAGCAATGTGAGCAGGCTGGCTTCCTTGATTGATTATTGTAGATAGCAGGGTTGGTTTCCTGGGCAGGTTGTGCAGGTTGTGGTTCAAAGGTATATTTATATATGTGATCTGCCCATTGTTTGTTTGCATATTCAGTCTCTCCGTGTTAATAAGAACTGGATTAAGAGGAAGAGATTGGATTAAATGACCTACACTAAGATTCAATGACCTTCATTTATGAAGAGAACATTGATCTGAAGCTTTCATTAATTCATAGATCAATGGTAAATATAAAAGAAAGAAAATGAGTCATTTTCTCTTATATAAATATTAAGTTATTCAGAACATATTGATTTAAACAAAATTAATTTCACCAAACATCTCAACTACTCAACATAGACAAACAATTTTTTTTCTTTTCTTCCATACCAATGGCCTCAGATGTAGTAGAGATCATGTTATTAAAGACTGTACTAACTCTGAAATCTTGAGTTGTTTTTTAAACACATTTGCCAAAAATCCAACTAAATGAAAAGAAGTACGTATTTTTTGAGACATGTATTTGGTATGTGCTATATGAAAGACATTGTGTACACAGCAATGCACAAAGAAGAAATGGTATCTCTCTCAGAAAGGCCACATTCTAATAGTGGAAGACAGATATAAAACTCATAATGGATGTCTATACAGTGATGACTAATTTGTTTGTCTGTAAGTTAAGAGTAAGAATGTTTATAAATTACAGTATAAAGTTTTTAGGTATATTTAATTTATTCTTTCTAACTTAAAAAAATCACCAGTTTGACCTTTATTGACGTGTGACTTTAAGTTTCTTTTTGTATGGTTATTTATTTGGCTCTAATAATTAAGATATTTTCAAATAAAAACAACCCAATTCCAAACTACAAGTATTTTAAATAGTAAAGACTTTCATTGTCTCCTATAACACAAAGTCTGGAAATTGCTATCCCATGTATTTTTAGTCAATGGATCAGCATCATCATCAAGAATTCAGGTCTTTCAGGGCTCCTGGGTGGCTCAGTCAGGTGAGCGCCCAACTCTTGATTTTGACTCAGGTCATGATCACATGGTCATGGGATTGAGCCCTGTGTTGGGCTTTGTGCTGAGCATGGAGTGTGCTTGGGATTTTCTATCTCTGCCACTCTCTCTCGCTTGCCGTCTCTCTCTCTCTCTAAAATAAAACAAAGAGAAAAGAGAGAATTCAGGTCTTTCTTTTCTGTCTCCCTTGGGGACTGTGGTAGATACAGTAGATGGCTCACTCAGTACCCATCTCAAGAACCATTTCCTTGCTTTCTCTACTTTAGAGGCTGGAAAGAAAAAACTTTCTCAGACTCTTTTCCCATGAAGAGTGTTTATATGAAAAAGTGTTTTGTCTTTCCACTGAGTTACCACACCTCTTCTTCTGTCCTGCTTTCTCCTTTGACTATTTTGACATGGACATGTTGTCTAGGACAGCCTTCTTATACCATAGGGAAAGGCCGAAGCAACTGAAGAAATCTTTCTCTTACCATCTTAGAGTTGCTGTCCCGAAGGCAGCAAACACCAACTTAGAGATTTTTTGCTGAGTGAAAAAAAGTAGAATTTTACATTTGTTTAGTTCTCTATTTCTGTTACTTACAATGATATGAAATAAAGACAAATTTCCTCTTTTTTACAGTGTTTCTCCTCATGGAGACAAAATGGCTGCTGCTGTTCCACAAAAACATGAAAACATAACATTGTTCAGGAAAGAAGAGAGAATATGGTCCTGTGCATCTCTCTTACAGTGAGAAAAATCTCCCACAAAAATGTGTCAGCAGTTTCTTTCATGTGGCATTGGTTAGGACTTGGTCACATGATAATATATAAAATATACACTGTCAAAGGAAACAAGACTAAGATGATTGGATTGAAAAAATCATGATTTATTCCTGGGGCTGGAAATAGAGTCACTGTTCTTGAGCACCTGGCCTTGAGGTGGATGGACACAATAACAATGAGCTTCTATGAACAGGTAAGAGTTTTCACAGTGGCAAACAAAACAAACAAGTTTCCACAATGGCTCAGGATATAGAATTCCTAATATCAGTTCATAAAATTCTGATAAGATCTAGCACAGTGCTAAGGCCAGACTTGATTTGACATAATGAGGGCACTCTATTTAGAATCCAAAGTTCTTTGAAAGATGGGAATGTAATCGGAAGACAGAAAGAAAGAAAGAAAGAAAGAAAGAAAGAAGAAAGAAAGGAGAGAGAAACTCTAAGTTGTTTTGAATATCAGAAAATTATTTGAAATTTTTAAGTCATTGGACAAGTACAGAGAGTTGGATTCTTTATTACCAAGTTTCTCTTCTGTTGAATTAGAACCTCTGTATTTTAAAAACCATGATGGGGCTGGAGAGGGAAAGAGAGAGAGAGAAAGAGAGAGAGAGAGAGAAAAGGAAGGAGGAAGGAAGCTTTCCCACTCCACTTCTACCATAATTATATTATTTGGTATCTTGAAGTTTTGGCATCCTGTTATTATTTCTTTTGAACAAAGAAATTGCAGGGGAAGAGATTGATAATTCACTGAATTGTTATTATCTCCAAGTTCCCTTCAAAATAAATCTTCTGTAGTTCTATAAATTCCTAAGATAATCTAAATTGTTTCTCTGGGTGAAATTTGTGACTTTCTTAATTCTTATTTTTGTATTTATATATAAAATATTTCATATTGTAGGCAAACTCCTAAAATTATCATTATTCTGAGAAACAATACCAGTATATGCAACTTCCTAACTAAGGATTTAGAATCCAGGTGCGAATCTTACCTGGGTATATATGAGGAAAATGTTCAATTTAGTTTGGATTATAGGAATAGGTTCTTTGACTAATGACAAGAGTAAGCTACTATGTGTTATTTTTATTTGAAAAGAAGAATGGTCTTCTACCCATCACTATATAAAATAGTTTTTAGACTTTACCCAAAAAAGTATAACTATTTTTTTTCTTAAAACATTGATGCCCAGTGACTGGTAACAGTATAATTTATACTGTTGGTCTTCCTGTGAAACTTTATTCCTAATTTGTCAGCTTACTAAGCTCCGCTCTTCAGAGCTGTGCAATAAATTACAATAGATGTTCAGTACATTAATCAATTTGACATTTGTCCTGGAAAAATACAGTCAGAGAAAAATTGATAAAACTTTCCAGGTTTTAATGTATTAATAACAATAAAAATATAATCACTGATATTCTTCTAGATTTTTATGCTTTGGAAAAAATACATAATATTTTACTTAATAAATACCATGTATTGTATAGAGAACTGATAATTCACAATGTATAATAATAATAAAAATGGAAGTTAAACATTCTTTTTAAAAATTTAATAATTCACACTGCATTTATTGTATATTTTTCCACTGTGAAATAGATATATTTTATTATAGAAAATACAGGAGGGTAGATTGATGATAAGTACATTATCTCAAGTCCATTCACTATTATAACTTTCCAAGATTTTCTTCTAGCTTTGTTTTTCAATGGATACTATTTTTTTCCTTAGCCGTGATCATTGTGTGTGTGTGTGTGTGTGTGTGTGTGTGCGTGTGTGCGTGCGTGCACCTGTAGGTATCTGTGTATTTAACAGTTAGTAAATAAACATTATATATTTACCTCTCTGCTGCACTCTGGGCACACCTGGTGTGTTTGTAGTGCCCTATCTGCTTTAAAGTGGTGAGCCATGTGACTTGGCCAATGGTTTATGAGGGGAAATGATATGTGCCACTTCTGGTGCAAGTTTTGAAAGGCACTGTGCAATCACCATGCTTCTATCCCAGTGGTGCAGACATGGCTGAAGAATGTATATGAGTGAAGCCTTTCAGCCTGAGTCTCTGATGAAAAACAAGAGTCCCCTTGATGACCCGCAATTATTCCTATAGTATAAGTGACAATTTAATAATATTTGTTGTGTTGAGAACACAAGATTTGGGGACAGTTTGTTATGGGGCCATAATAGGGCCTACTCTCACTGACATATATAATATTCTATATTTTTCTCTTAACATCAGGACCAATATAATTGTGTTATTTAAACTCTTCATTAAAATAAATACTGGCTCTTAACATAATTCACTTAAACAACATCTTATATTGAAACTTAAAGCTTTTTTTTTAGTATTAAGAATCATAAATTGTTAGACATCCTTGTGAAAAGGTACATGTGTGTATTACTGTTTGTTGTTTGTTTTGATTATTTTTATTTATTTAAGTTTATTTATTTTTGACAGAGAGAGACAGTATGGGTGGGGTAGAGGCAGAGGAGGGAGAGAGAGAGAATCCTAAGCAGGCTCTGCACTGTCAGCACAAAGCCCAATGTGGGGCTCAAACTCATGAAACTGTGAGATCATGACCTGAGCCGAGATCAAAAGTCAGATGCTTTATTGACTGAGCACGCAGGCACCTCTGATTATTTATATTTCTTTAGGGATCTTTTCCAATTAGTCACTATTGGGTCACATACTTTCTAATGTATAGTGAGTAAGTGCTTTCTAAAATAGCTTACTGATTTTCATTTAAAATATCATATCATTCTCAACAGCATTTAGTCATATCCTTTTTAGATATTTTGGTGATTTGATACATGAAAAATACCAACTCATTGTTTATATTAGTTGTGATTTTCTTTTAAGATTGTTCTCAGTCACCCAACCCATGGTTTCATGGCCTTTAAACACATTTCCTTAAATAACTTAATTCTTAACTTTGAATTTATATTAATAACAAATTTTTTACAACAATCTTATTGTTTCAATGCCCATCCTTTAGCAAGAGTTGTATATCCAATTTTTTAAAAGTATGCTTAAAAAAAGGTTTGCTTCTGCTTACATAATCACTGTGTGGCTCAGTATAAGTTACATTTCAAGTTCACTTATGTGTTTAAAGAAACAACTTCAATATCTGATAGTGCAAAGTCTATGGGGATTGATCCTAAAAATTAACCATTTCTAAAAAATCACAAACCTAGATATGTAAAGATAAATTATCACCTTGAGATAAGATAGTTGATAAATTCAAGGTAGAATAAGGTGTTGTTAATCATAATGTAATCTGTATTGACTTATATGAACTTTACAGATATCAGAAATAAATTAAGTCCCCTATTATTGGAACCCTTGGCATTGATACTAAATAGCTCACAAATATAGTGATGTTGATGAATTATCTAACAGTTCAGCTTATAAATTAGCAATCCTAAAACGTGAACAATTACTTAATCACAACAAAGCTTAATTTCTCTATTTATAAAATGTAATTAATAATTGTACATATCTCCAAATATGGTTTTGAGGATTATATACAGTTAAGGACTTAGCATCATTCCTTAGAAGAATAAGAAGTTTGGATCTTCTAGGAAAGTATTTTCCTTGCTATTGTTCAGTTGTAACTACTGTGTCTACTAGAATATATTTTTCTTCATGGCTGTGTTCTATGGACATTCCTCTAAGATTCTTTTAAAATAATTATTTTCATTAGTACTTCCATTAGTGATCATTTGCAAAGATGGCTGAAATTAATCTTCCCAATGCACATCCTTTTGCCATTATTTGTATTTCCCCATCCTTGAATCTAGACTTTTCTTATGTTTTGCTTTGAACAATTGAGTGTGGCAGAAGTGCATGGATTCTAAGCCCAGGCCTAAAGAAGCTGTATAATTTGATTTTTTAGAAAGTGGTATCATTATTGAGGCAGCTCTGGCTAATGTTATGGGCTGAACTGTGTCCCCCCTCCATTCATATGCTGAAGTCCTACCTAACCTCTAGTACCTCAGATTGTGACTATTGGAGATAAAGCTTTTTAAATAGTAGTTAAGGTTAAATTAAATCATATAAGTGTGTCCTCCTCCTTTCTGAATGGTATCCTTGTAAAAAGAGGAAAGTTGGACATATAAAATAGATAAAAATAGACACTAGGGTTGCACAAACACAGAAGACAGACTATGTGAGGACATGGCAAGAAGGCAGCCATCTGCAAGGCAAGGCAAGACCTCAAAAGAAACCAAGCCTGCAATCACCTTGATCTTGGCCTTCTAGCTTCCAGAACTGTGAGAAAATAAACTTCTGTTGTTTAAACTACGCAGTCTGTGGTATTTTATTGTGGAAGCCCTCACAAGTTAGTATAGTCAGTCTGTTGGAAGATATGATCACCTGGCATAGATGAACCATTCCGGCAGGAGGGAACCCTTAGGTCAGCAATCCTTCAAGTCAAAGTCCAGATGATTGCGGAAAAACAGCCAACTGAATACAGTACAAATTGGTAACATATAGAATAATAAGCCAATAAAATGTTGGTTGTTTTAAATTTGGGGGTGGTTTGATAAGTAATAATTAATGAATGAGACATTTTGTTAGGGATATGTAGCATCATTCTTGCTTCTCTGAGCTGAGCTTCTCATTCAATAATTATTTTTGCAAACCACAAACATTTTTTTTTGAATTCTAACTATTTGCAAGACTCTGAAGTCACAAAGCCAAAGCTACAAGATTAAATCCTAATTTACTAACTCATCTCCCTATTTTTTAGCTTTTTTTAAATACTACTTCTCGATATTTCTGCAAGGAGCGAATGACTCTAAGAGGCCATCCTCAAAAAGCATTTGTGTATGTGTAATTGTTTGTGTATACTAAAGATACCAAGATAATACCACATTGCCCAGTACCTCTAACAATTATATTCATGTAAAGAAAACCACCAAATCATTACATCTCAAAATAGCATGAGGCATATTAAAGTCATGTAGAGATTAGTATGGAGATGATGTAATAGTTTTCAGGAGAGGTCAGATAACTGAAAATTAGGCAAGTCTAGAAAATCAAATGTTCTTTGCCAGATATAGAAACATGAGCAGGTCATGCTGAACAAAGGAAAAAATACATATTCAGTGAAATGAGGGGTAAATGTACGTAACATGTTAGGAGATAATGGGCACAGTTCAGAGAATGGGTTCTAGAGACATTAAACTTGAAAGGTGAACTGGGTGAGACTGGTGCTGATTATCTTCATTAAAGACAGATAGGAGTGTTCTATTTTACATATGAGGAAACTGGGGGGTCAAACAGTGTAAAAGGGAGTCTATCATATTTATTAGCTAACCAGTGGTAACAGAGTAGCACTTAGCATATGAAGTTCTACATATAACTTTATTGTGGAGTATAATATCATTATGGATCAAACTAATAGTACAGATTTTTAGAACTCAATCTTTAGAGGTTGAAACATGTAAGAGTCCTTAGGCATAGATAATATACAACATCTTGAACAAACTGACTACAAAAACCTAACGAAACAAAAACAATCCAGGGATCTTTCTGACTTCAGTTTAAAACATGGGCCCAGTCGGTTGAGCGCCCGACTTTGGCTCAGTTCAGGACACAGTTTGTGAATTTGAGCCCCACATCAGGCTCACTGTTGTCAGCCTGTCAGTAGAGAGCCCACTTCAGATCCTCTGTCCCTCTCTCTCTGCCCCTCCCTGGCTTGCACTCTCCCAAAATAAATAAATATTTAAAAACCCTTGTGTTTCTTTGTCTCTCTGCCTCTTTCTTTCTCTCTCCCACCTTATCCATACACAATTGGAAATTCTTATTCAGGGTTGACTCTATTTTTTAAAAAAGTTTATTTATTTTGAGAGACAGACAGACAGACAGGGAGTGTTAGCACATGAGTTGGGCGGTGGGGCAGAGTGAGAGAATCCCAAGCAGGTTCTGCACTGTCAGCATGGAGCAGAGCCATTCATGGGGATTGAACTCATGAACTGTGAGATCATGACCTGAGCTGAAATCAAGAGTTGTGTACTTAACTGATTGAGCCCCTTGACTCTATTTGTTATTTTTCTTGTTTGTTTTATTTTATTTTATTTTATTTTATTTTATTTCATTTTATTTCATTTTATTTTATTTTTTAAATGTTTATTTATTTTTGAGAGAGAGAGAGAGAGAGAGAGAGAGAGAGAGAGAATCCGAAGCAGGCTCCTCACTGTCAGCACAGAGACGAACATGGGGCTTAAACTCACTAACTGTGAGATCATGACCTGAGCCTAAGTCAGAGGCTTAAACAACTGAGCCACCCAGGTGCTCCCGACTCCATTTTTTAAACAATCTTTCCCACCATGGTTTCATTATGACTTTCTGAGCTCTTGATGCTTCATTTTTCCAGGTTCAAAAGCATGAGAAAAATATTTAAATCCCCATATGAACACCTGAGGGGCATTTATTACACTGAGACAATATATTTACTGACAGCCTTTGTGCCCACCAAAGGGCTGGAACTGATACCCACATTAACAGCTTGTCCTGAAGGTGAGGTAGGGGTGGGTTCCTCTTGTGTTGGTTTAGACTGCTATAACAAAATATCACAAATGAGTGCCTTAAACAAGAGATATTTATTTCTTATAGTTTTGGAGGCTGGAAGTCAAAGATCAAGGTCACAGCTGATTCGATTTCTTATGAGACTCCTCTTGCTGGCTTGCAGATGGCCATCTTTTTGCCATGTCTTCAGAAGGTAAGGAAAGAAAGAGAGCGAACAAGTGCCTTTTTATGAGTACCTTCTTATCCCATCATTAGGCCCCCACTCTCATGGTCTTATCTGAACCTAATTACCTCCTATAGGAACAATTACCAAATGCCATCACATTGGGGTTAGGGATTCAACATATGAATGTTTGGAGGGACATAATTCAGTGCATAGCATCTTTAAAATCTAGAGAAGCTCCAGGATGATAGGAGAAATAGAAAGCAATACAATAACATCTGGTAACAACGATCTAATGAAAACCATATTTTCTCAAGATAAAATGAAGATTTTAGATATAGAAATTTTAATAAGTCCCTACCATTACAGAGATAGAACATGTCCCACACCCAGTCCATAAAAATTTTCACATAAATAGACTGTCTCTCTACTAGAAGCTCAGTTTTTTAGAGTAACTAACATGTATTAGGCACCACAGTAAACATTTCTACTGGATATTTCTAAAAAAATATAAAGTATATATTTTAAGTCTTTCAACTCTATAAAAATATGATTTAATGAAAAGTTTTCCCCAAAATTTTATTTAATGGAACATTGATAACAAGATTATGTTAATAGGCAGGAGATGATCCTCTGAGGTAATAATAGTAAGCATACAAGAAGTGCCTCTATTAAAAATTCTGTAACACACTCATTGACAGATATTAATGTGTTTTTTAAGTCAGGTGAGAATAACATAATATCCAATAACTCTTTGTTATAGTTATCCTCTCCTTCACTCCCCTCAAAATTTTTTTCAATACCTCCTCTTATAACTGAAAAGGTCTCTAAAATGTCTCCCTTTTTTAATGGCAGAATACCAATTTCACGCTAAATGCATGAGAGCCCTCATTCCATGGGAGCACATATCTATTAATCTTTCTTTTTTTTCTTCTTGTTTTTTAAACAGTAGGTCCACTCTACATTGGATTTTCTTTTAGAAGATTTACAGTTTTATTCTGTACTTATATAAGCCTCAATTATATTTACAATTATACTTGATATGATATTTCTCTACCAGAGTTAGGAAGACAGCTAATGCAGCAACTTTCTGGTCAAAGAAATGTACAAATGGAGAACAAAATTGTTTCCTGAAATCATTTGCAAGTGATTGTGCTGTGACTGAATATTTTTGCATCTTCTTCTAGTGATTGTTTCTATGGTCCTGAATAATCATGCATGTTTCATATTTAAGATGATAGCTTGGGAGGACTGGAGGAAAGAGATTCTACAATGATGGCCTTATTGCTACTTTACTTTCTGCCATTTCTTTCTGTTTGCTAGAGAGCCCAACACCATTTCCTCAATTCTTTTCAGCTGAGAACTCAGTTGTGCAGTGACTGTATAACAGGACAGTCAGAGCTTTAGTCCTAATGAACAAAGTGGAATGTGACTCTCATTTTTTCTCCCTTAAGAGTCAGTGTACAATGCTCACAGGGTAGTAGTCAGTCATTTTCCCTGAGAGGGTAGGTAAACATAAATTCGTTCTGAAGTCCTAGCTATTGCAATAAAAAAAAAAAATCTAATTTGCAATTTGGAATGTAAAGCAGAACTATTCAGGGAATATTGCATAAAAATGGAGGGGGACAAGAGGTTTGTTTATTCCAAATTTGGAGTTTCTAAACTCTTAGTAGTCTACTGATTATTGAGAGTTCTTAAATATATTCTTTTGTGTGTGTGATTTTTATTATTCATCCATTCGTTTTCATTGCCCCCAGCTGGATTAGGGAGAGAAATAACACAGAGCACTCCAAAATAAAAATATTTCTAAGGAGACAACTAGGCAACTATCAGGGCAAAAATTCTTACCACCCTTCCTTACCAATGCCCTTCACACCCCCTCTACAAATAACCAAAATATTTGCTCTTTCAACAATATTGAGTTGGTAGGTTGACTATGGCCAACAAAACAAACATGTCCTGCAATTCCTTTTGTAAAAAAAAAAGTTGTATTGAGACATAACTACATCCATTGTTGATATACTGTCTATCAATGGCTACTTTAATGCTACAGTAATTGAGTTAAGTAGTTGTGATAGAGATCTTTAAAGCTTACAAAACCAAACAAAAAAATTTACCATTTATCCTTTTAAAGAAAAAAGTTAGATCACTGATTATCACATTTGAACATCATTCCACAAATAAAATAATTCAGACAAATTTGGTTTCAAAAACTGTGTAGTATGAACCACAAAATGCTTGACATCTTAAAGGCAGAGATCCTGGTGGGGAGAGACATTTAATCTGTAGAATTTATTGAACAACACAGAAAACTAGAAGCATTCTGTAGACTATGTAAAATAGGAAAACATTATTTTATGGTTAAAGCTCTTCTATAATCAGACATCTTATGGATATGCATCAGTGACTGATGATTGTATGTATTATACCAAAAATGAATATAAGCAATCTGAATACAACGGTAAACTGATTACAGCAGGATCTCATAAAGTCGTTTAATTTAGAACTCAGGAACTAAACTTAGTATGTAAATGTAGGAGTAACTGACAGCTCACTTAAAAATCAGGCAACACAGAGTTATTAAAATTTAATTATCTATAGTTTGTAAATTAAAGTCACATATTAACATTATACTCATAGTAAAACATGTATGAGTGGGAGGAAATTCAGAAAAGACAAAACATTTTTCTCAAATCTTACAGCAGCAAAAAGGCAGACAACTTTGGGAGAATGCAACTTGTCTAATACCATATGACTTGCCCTTAAGCCTTGCCAACCCTAGACTGTGCACTAGAAATCTCTCGGGTACTGCTTTCTCCTTCATCACACAGTTGTAATACAGTATGTTAGCAGAAGGCCAAGATCGTAAACTAAAAGGAATATGTGAACTTATCCTCACCTCAATACTCTAAAAACCATGAGACAAATAGTTTTACATTCTCTTCTCGAAGACTCCAGTTTTTCCAACCATGTGACATTGTGTCAACTCCTTAACCTCCCTGCTTCAATTCAACACCCATGAAACAGAGAAAATTATAGTTCTAACTCAAAAGATTATTTTATTAAGTGAGAGAATACAGGTAGAGGGTTTATAAACTCTCTTTCCCTCTAGTTCAACAAAGCCATTTCCAAATGTGCTTAAATTAATTTTGTGACAGAACTATGAATATTTTGATGCATATTTTTCCCGTTGAGCATCCCATTCAAATGTTCAATTCACATTTTAGTGTCTTATTGATTGTGTAACATATCACAACAAACTTAGTGATTTAAAACAATACAAATTTATTTCATTACAGTTTTGGACGTCAGAAGTCCCAAATCACAGTGTCAGTGGGGTTATTTCTTCCATTTCCTTCTGGAGGTACTAGGTGAGAACCTGTTTCCTCCTCTTTTCCAGCTTTTCCAGCCTGTCTGCTTTGCTTTGCTAATAGTCCCTTCCTTTACCTTCAAAGCACATCACTCCAAACTTGCTTCTACTGTTACATCTCTTCTCTTTGATCCCTTTGTCTCCTTCTTACAAGAACCCTTGTGATTATATTGGCTTCACTCATATGACCCAAGATATTCTGGAGATTCTAACTTAATTATATCTGCCAATTATACCTCCCATTTTGCCAAGTGGGGTTACTGTGATGGTAATTTTATGTGTCAACTTCATTGAGCCACTAGGTACCCAAATGTTAGGTATTTGTCAAACATTTTTCTGGATGTTTCTGTGGGGATCTTTTTGAATGACATTATCATCAGTAGACTGAGTAAAGCAGATTGTCCTCCTAATGTGGGGGGGCATCACCCAGTCAGATGAAGGATTGAATAGAACAAAAATGCTGACCTTCCCCTGAGTAAGGGAGAATCCCTCGTGCTTGACTGCTTTCAAATTAGATCAACTTTTTTCTTGCCTTCAGACTTGAACTGAAATATCAGGTCTTCCTGGTTCTTGAAATAGCCAGCCTTTGAACTGGAGCTACAATATCAGCTCTTCCATTTCTCAGGTCTTTAACTCAGACTGCAACTAAACCTTTGGTTCTTCTGGGTTTTCAGCTTGCCAACTCACTTTGCAGATCTTGGAATTTTCAGCCTCCGTAATTGCATATGCCTATTTCTTATAATCAATTCCTCTCTCTCTCTCTCTTTCTCTCTCTCTCTCTCTCTGTCTCTCTCTCTCTCTCTCTCTCTCTCACACACACACACACACACACACACACACACACACACACTCTATTGATTCCGTTCCATTAGAGAATTTTGACGAATAAAGTAACATTCACACACCCCAGAGAATAGGCATGGACATCTCTGGAAGGCCATTTTTCTCTCTACAACAACACTTTTCTGATTTTAAGACATAACAGTGGTTATTTCTCATCCCCTTGCTCCTTTAGAACTTTCATTACAAATCTCTAGGGTCCTGCCACAGAAAACTGTTTCCTTCTACCTCTATCTCATAAATCAACAGCTTAAACCATCACCCACCTCACAAGTATGAGCACTCTTGTGAATGGACATACTACTCCTGTTAAGTTTCGTGGGTCATGATTCTCATTATCATCATCTTTGCCTCATCTCTTCCTTTAGTGAACCATTGAGACCATTCTAATCTAACCTCTTTCAAATATAGTGTTTAATGTTATCTATCCCCTTCTCTCTACTCCTATTATTATCTTAGGCCCAGCTTCCAACACCTGCTCTTAGCTTACTGTAATAACACCTAATAGGTGTGGCCCCTTTTATTATTATTCTTTCTCCATTCTAGTCTTCATAGCATAGACACAGTGATTTTCAACAACACAAATACAATTCCATCACAATAACATAAAAATAATTCCATACTCTAAGGCTTATAATCTTTCAGGGGTTCCCTATGGCTTCAATAAAATATTTGAATTCTTAGGCTTGGCACACAGGGTCCTTAAGAATCAGTCTCCAGCCAACTCTCCAGCCAACATGAGGGTCATGTTCTTATCATTCTCACTCACCCATAACCCATGCACTGCTCATTCTATCCACACTGAACTGCTTATAGTTCTTTCAGTAAGTCATATCCTCTCTTATTTTCAAGTTTTGGTACTGGCTGCTCACTTTATATCCTTCCTATACCACACTTTTACTTGGCTGATTAAGACTTAACTCAGACACCTCCTCCTTGGAGAAACCATACAAGACTTTTCTAGCTTTCCTAGTTGTATCTTTGTACTCCCCTAATTCCCCAATACATAAGTATACCTTAATATTACCTTTGTTTAGGAGACTTTTAAGTAACCAAAAAACTTAGATAATAAGGAAATGTATTATATCACATTAAATTCCCCACAAAGTATGCTACTGTCAAGGCTCTGGTTCTCTCTTGGCAAATAAATGGGTTTTTGCATGCTTCCTTGTGTTGGCTTTATTTTCTGTTTGACTGCCCAAGGAATCCAACGTGATTGCAAGAAAAAATGGAGCAAAATGTCTCCTTGTTCAAGTCTGAAAGATGAAAGAGAAAGCCTTTCCCCCATTATTCTGATTACACCAACTGGACAAATGGCAGTTGCTAGAATAAAATTATAATCTCATTCCTGAATTACTAAATCAGGTAGGCATAGGGTTACTACCCTGAGTTTAGACCAGAGATTTTCAATGGTGACAGCATTGACATTTTGGACCAGATAATGCTTTATTCTGTGCATTGTAGAGTATCACCAACATTCTTGGATTCTATGCACTACCTGCATCCCCCAAGTTGTAACAATGAACAATGTCTTCCAGCATTGCCTAATATCTCCTGATTGGCAAAACCACTCCCAGTTGAAGAACACTGGCCTAGACTATTAAAGACGTACTTCAGATCCCTAGCCTTCTGGAGGATTTATGGATAATTCAAGAAAACTTAAGCTTAATTTAGAAGGAAAGAATGAATCTGGGTAAATAACCTACAATACCCGCTAGCTGTATTGTAATTATTTTTTTGTCTTTGTCCTCTACTAGAAAGGACATTTAAAGAAGTTTTGTTTAGTTTCTTGCTTCTCTTACCTCTAGTACCTGGCAGGTACTGTGTTCTTAATACATTTTTATTGAATTGATACATGAATTATGCATTGGAAAAGGGATTTCTTTAGTGCTTTTTCACCTCAACTCAACAAGCATTATAACATTGATTCTACGAGTATCTATGCTTTCAATGGCAGAATGCTTTCAGGTTTATAACCAAAGATATTGAAAACACATTTTCCAACTATGGAGAAAAAGGCAGAGAAATGAAGTAGAAGTGAGGGGTGAAGGAGAGGTGAAGTTACTATTTTTAAACATGGAAAACTTGTTGTCTAAGTAAAGAAAGAGAGTGCAATTACCATGATGGATGCATAAATAAGAAAAGGCATTTGTCCAGACCAGTCACTTGCAAGTTGCTCTGAATTAGGAAGCAAAAGTTGAAATTGTGGCTTGTGAGCCAACATGCCACTACTAATTTTTCCTATCAACAAGCCATTCCTAAAACATGTGTCCCAAGTCAAAGCTTGCCTGCCTCTGGACACACTGGAATATATGAGTAGTTTCTTCCTTTGAATTTGTAACTTCATGTAGACATAGACAATGAACTATGAGTCCCCTTTTCACTGGAGATTCACATGGATTTTTCTCTTCACTTGCTTCGTTTTTCTAGTAAGAGGGCAATCAGTTTCCAATCTCAGGTTTGGAATTTTGTACATGACAAAATAAGCTATAATTTTATAAATGTTTACTTCCATACTATTATTATTAGCTTTGTGGAAATTTTCACAAAACTTGAAATTCATTATAATTTCAAAAAATAATTTCATGTAAATTAATGGAATGTTAAGATTGTACATCATACTTGAATTTATTCTAATGGTTGAATTTCATAAAATGTAATTTTATGTAATTTCATTACTTTTGGCCAAATTTCCATCTTGAAACCTAACAACATGTTGGCTTTCCTTCTGGGCATCTCTCTGGATCATTGTTTAGGTGCCAAGCAATTTGTCACAGCCTGAGTTTCCGCTTTCATTTAATAACTGAAACCTAAATGTTATGATCAAAAACCACTGGTCTGTTGAGCAGTGATCCATGTGAGAACAGTGAACTTATGTCTCCACAAATTTGTTAGTCATCTATGAGGAAAAGCAATGCTGACCTCGTAATGTCAAATCCCATTTAGAGTTGGTGAATAGGTTAGATGAGGTACTTGATGCCTTTTGAGTTGTATTAAGAAATACACTTCAGTGTAGGAGGATAAAAGCCTTGGTAAATTAATGTGGAGATTGTAGCCTATCCAAATAATTTATAGTTGAATCCTATCTTCCAGAAGAAAAGAATGCAGTTAATAAAGGTTCTGACTTGAGTAAACAGTTTCAGGCAACACATGCTTTTTAGTAAGTACTTGAAGTGCTAACTGTGACCTCCCACCTACACGGTTTCCTACTTGTGACCTTTTCTAAAATCTTATTAGTAAGAAACTGTTTATGGCTTCTGTCACAAGCAGGAATCCAAGCTCACTGAAAAGGCACAAACTGTGTTTTAAGACTGTTTTATGTGTCTAGGTTGAAGAATTATGTTATATGGCATGTTTTAGTCTGTGTTTTTTTAAAGCTATACTTACCAAGTCAAAAACAGAATTTTTAGGTAAAACTAAATGTTAGGCATTTTCATATTTTAATGTCATCAAAGGATCAAACAATATTTGGCTTGACTTTTTTAACTAATTGCCAGGCTGGCTCTCGTGGAACCTGTCAGTACATGACTATCCCCCTCTACCACAGGAAAGAGGATATTTCCCCAAACTTGCAACCACCATGTGTCTTAGAGTAGGAATGTCAAGAGTACAACATCATTTGATGCTGACTACGCCACAGAATCTGTGCAGTAACTAATTGGAAAGAAACAGCACTATGTATAAAAATTGCTTGAGAGGGATTCTATATTGAAAACCCGAGTTGAAAATGTCTGCTTCCATTGCCTTAGGGCTCTCATAATTTCTCTTAGATAAATGCAGTACCCCGTCTTCTGTTTCTTTTCCCTCCAAACCATCCTTCGCACTTACAGTGATTAACCTTGTTATTTGTCAGTCTAATTGTATTACTTCCTGTTTAAAATCTTTCTGAGGTTTGATAATGTCTTCCCTTGCTTTGCTTAATGTTCAGAGTGCTTATCATGATAAATAAGACCTTTTCTGATATGAATTCTGCTTCCTGTTTCCCTCTTGCCATCTGTCATCAGGGGGCAAACTGAACGACTTTTCTTTCATTCCCCAGCTTTACTCGACCTGTTTGTGTCTCTGTATTTGCTCCCATTGTTCCATTGGTCTAGATGGAGTTCCCTGAACTCTTATTCATCTCTAAAAGTCAGATCAAGTGTCCTTCCAAATATTCTCCTTGGACCTCTTAG
Organism: Panthera pardus; assembly: GCF_024362965.1. Taxonomy (NCBI): domain Eukaryota; kingdom Metazoa; phylum Chordata; class Mammalia; order Carnivora; family Felidae; genus Panthera; species Panthera pardus. Next base: position 38,886,855 of record NW_026526721.1, read on the forward strand.
ATATACACTGTGTACATACACTTATTTTAATGTAAGTTATTGTAAGGATTGATTTTTTTTTGTTTTGTTCTGTCCAGCCCATGAGTCAATGAACCCCTTGAGAGCCCCTTGCCTTTTCATAAAAGGCAAATGCTGAATAAATGTTTACTATGTGAAGGAAAGAACAAACCACAGGATGATGGTTGTGTGATTTCCACGTTTGCTTTTCTTTTCTTGGCTATGATCTTTCCCTGATCAGCCACCAGCCCAGACTTCCCTGGGAATCTACCACATAGCCTTGAGGAAAACTATTATAGCAGAAATGCTTATTTTAATGTTTATTTTTAACTGCAATGTAGATTCTTAAAAATGAAAGAGAAACAATTTGAGGAAAGCCTGGCGGAGCTTACATCCAAACATGAGACTGGAAAGCAATTAGATGAGGAGATAAACTACATTATCCTGGGAGGGCTGCATATACATAACCAGGGTTGGAGTTAGAAGGTGCACAACAAGGGAAGAGGGGTGTGAACTTTTAGGAACTTGGAGCTAGGGCTGAGAGCACATGTCTTGGAACTGCTCTGGGGGGGGGGGGGTGGGCATGGAAGAGATAGGAGGCAGCCCTAAGTGAGTTTCAGATGTTACCTGCCTATTCTCATTGCTTTCATTTTGTCCTCTCTGGGTCTATTTCAGCCACCCCTTTTCACCCTCTTGAAACAGAAGGCAATGGTAGTATTAACAGGAGTTCTCCTAACATCTTTCTTTGGGAGGGGGAACGTAGTAAAGTGCACTTGTTTTATGATAAAATGTAACACTAGGGAAGCATAAATGAATGCCTCAGCATGTGAGGTTTATAGCATCTCATTTATATTCCATTACCTAAAAAGAGATCTAAGAAAGAGTTTGAGGTTAACACTTTGTCTTAGTGGGTGTGAGCAGTTTCTCCCTGATTTTAAGATTTGGACATTAGAATTATTATTGAAAGATTGTCAGTGTTTGCAATTTAAGCATGAAGGCCATTGGAAAGTGTGGGCACAGTTACTTTCATTGCTTGGGAAACAAGCTCAATAAATGTGATAACAAGGTGAACATTGGAGCAAACGCATTTGTATCCTCTTTATCTCAAGCGCAGAGCCAATCTGGAACTCTAATTCCTTGAGAAGATGATAAATGTTTTCTGCCAGTCTTTCCAACTGAACAAACTCGGTTTGATTGGTATTAATCACTTCTGGCAGGCGATACTCAAGCCTGCTCACTGCAATCTAGGTGAAAAGCTTGTCATCAGTATCACATAATGAAATGAAAGAGTATGGGACAAAGAGAAGAAATATTTCCATTTACCTAGTCATCAGAGTAAGTGTCAAGTTAAATAAGATAGGAACTATTTATTTTCACATGAACAGTTTAAAATGCAAACCTTTAATAAAATTAATTTGTTTCTTTCCTTTTAAATTAAAAAGGGGAAATTAACCCAAATAATAATCTATGACTTGCTTATGGTAGATGGACATCCCTCATTCTCCCAAATTCTCTGTGGCTTTAGAAGATTTTGCTCAAATCAAGTTTACCCATGAGCAAACTACACATATATAAAGAACATGTAAACAAAGATGCCCTATCCAGGGTGGAAGTAATCTGAAAAATAGTCTTCTATAGAATGGATATTTATGTATACCCCAAAGTTATTTGTTGCCACCACCTCCCCAGTACAATGTTATCAGGAGATGGGGTTTCAGAGGTGATCAGATCATGAGGGCTGAGGCTTCATGAATGAGATTAGTGTCCTTATAATAGGGGCCTCAGCGGGCTTCCTTGCCCTTCGGCCCTATGAGCTCATAGCTAGAAGACTCTCTTCGACAAACCAGGAAGCTGGCTTTTACCAGATACCAATTCTGCCAATATTTTAATCTTGGACTTCCCAGACTCCAGAACTGTGAGAAAAAAAAAATCTGTTTTATGAGCCGTCCAGTCTGTGGTATTCTGTTAGAGCAGCTCAAGCAGACTAGGATAGACATTGAGATGGCTAAGTAAGATTTAACAGTCTAAAAATGTATCCTAGTTCAAAAATATCTCCTTGTTATAATTTGACTTTTTTTTTTTTTTTTTCATTTTGCTGTGTCATACTCCCGAAAAAATTTGTCCATTGAAAATGCAAAAACCCTGGGGGCCGGTGGGTAGAGATCTCACTCATTCACTTCTTAGACTGATTCAATCTGATTGTCACCCTCCTAATACCCAGATAACAATAGCTAAAATGGAAGAATTAGTTTGCTTCCTGGAGCAAAACTTAGGCAGAAATTGTAGCATTTTATTTGATAAATCAATTTACTTTTCTGTCTTCTGTCAGAGAACTCATATACATTATTCTTTGAGTTAAAGATTACTTTAAATTGTGGATTTAAGGTGACTTAAATACATCCATTAAAACTGATATTTTGAGGGAGGAGTAGAACATTCCTTAAAATAAAAGCAGTTAATTGATGTTTAATGGACACCTCTATTGTTTTAGTGATGAATTAATTGTATTAATTTGTAAGTTGTACCTTGAAGCTGTCACTCACATTTGCAAGTTAACTCAAGGCAAAGTTTTTGAAGCCAGCTGTTTTAAAGGTTACCCATCTATGGGGCAGAAAAAGCACTATTCTGAGAATTGCATAGTGATCTCAGCAGTTAAATTTATCAACCTACTCTCTGAAGATAACACTGGGGTTATCCTTACAGTACTGATTTTAAATACTACGTGTGTGGAATTTTTAATGTTAAAAAAAGGTTTCACTTCTAGGAGAAAATAATTTTTCAGGATATCTTTTATAAGATTTCAACTACCAGTCATGTGACTTCCTTCTTTCATCTTGGCCTGAAAAATACTTCTCTTTTCAGACTCTAACTCCCAATCACCATCACCATTGTCTTAGGGCATCTTTGTCCCAGCACTATTGGTGACTCATTTTTAACCTGTAAAACCTGTAAATCACTTCACAAGAAGTGATTCTTAACCATCAGATTTTCAAGTTTTTCAGGGACCTGTTCTTACACTTGAATTGTTTTATGTTATAAATAATTCACTTGGTAGAGTATTATTTTTAAAAATTTACTCATTTGCAATCTGAAGTTCAGATCTGGATTGATTTATACAAGTATTTCTGAGAATTATGGGAAAGTTCTGGCAGGTACTAGAGACAACACTTTGTGAAGAATTTAACATGCTATGAAGACAGCTAGATGCCTGCAAAGACTAACACATTATCATGTGTTAAGGATTTACCCATACGGGAGAGGGTTGGGACTGTGAAGGAGAGAGATTATTTACAAAAATTTTTTTAATGTTTTTATTTATTTTTGACAGAAGGACAGAGCATGAGCAGGGGAAGGGGCAGAGAGAGAGGGAGACACAGAATCTGAAGTGGGCACTGGGCTGTCAGCACAGAGCCCAACGAGGGGCTTGAACTCACTGACAGAGAGATCATGACCTGAGCTGAAGTCAGATGCTCAACCGACTGAGCCACCCAGGCGCCCCTGTGAAGGAGAGAGATTATTATATCACTTCAGCACCGAAGTGGGAAATAGAGCAGCAAGTCTGAAGAAATTCCCCAGTGTGGTTTCCAAATACTTAAACTGAGTTCCTCTACAAATTAAGAAAATATTTTTTAAAAAATATAATTTCTGAGATTGGAAAAGAGAGCCCTAATAAATTCATAAAGTTAAGGAGGTGCTTTTGTTGTGTTTTTGCAACTAATAATCTATTGTGTTTTGCAACTAATAGAAATTAGTAATAAAAATACAGGCTTTATGAAATAATAAGCAATTACGGAGTATATTACAGGTTTCTCCCAGTATCCAAAAGTACAGAATTCCTATGGAACCTTTTATGAAAAGCTGAAGTGGCATAAAGCAAAGAAGCCATTACCATTAATTTATAAGAAAAAAACTTTTGAACATTCCCAGATCCCAAAAATAACCTCTCTTAGGCTTTTCTAATACCTTAGGATACATCTCATTAACAGATGCACAAAACAAATTACGATGAAGTGCAGATGTTCACAGACACAGTTCCAAGCCATGGCAGCTGAGATGCTGAGTATAGTTCCCAGGGAAGGCTCTTGGTGGGGCCAATCTTGCTACTCTAGCTCCTTCTCCCTCATTCTTCACTTTCACTACATCTTACAAACCACTTCAAATCATCATAAAATTTTGAATTCTAAAATGTCTCCCTGTAATAGAATTTGCCATTGTTTTCTGGAACATCCAACATTTTTTATCACATGCACTATCATTGGGGAGATTTTCTTCTTTGACTCTACCAAAGTAGAAGCAAAAAAACCTAGCTTCCCCAAGTTTTGCATCTAGGACCTAGTCTGATTAAGTCTACAATTAAGTAGACTTGTTTGAAAGTCTGATTTAAAAATAAGCAAACTGAGGAATGAGGTTCCATACAGAATTAGTTGTATTGGTTAGGGGAGGTGCCTAGCAATAATTTTAAGGTCAAGATCGTGGAAAAGAAGTAGCAATGACATTAATCTCCAGTTGCTGGCAATAAAACTTGCTGTATATATATCATCACCATCAGTGGCTTGAGTGGAAAAGCAATGTTTTCTCATTTGGTAAAGTTGGTAGTCAGGTTTATAGCATTGTTACTGAAAACTCACCTAGGAATATGTTATCTAGCTTTCTCAGTTCTTGAGCTACCCAGGATCCTTTTAATAAACCCCTTTCCTGCTTCATCTAGCAGTCAGCTTTCATAGTTGCAATTTAAAACACATATTAAGGGTTTTCTAAGCAAAAATCTTTTCTCCATCCCTGCTGCTGATGGGTCCTTATTACTCTATCATCTCTTAATTGCCCTCTTTTCAGTGATCTTCCTCTTCTTCAGTATATCACATGAGTTAACTTTCTAAATATAAACCTTATCAAATCTATTTTTTGATTTAATGTATATGTTACTATCATAGTTTGACATAGTTTACTCACTTCACCAAATTAATAATCCTTTTTTATTTCTTGTATTTGCTGCCAAAGTCAATTTGAAATGAGTAGTTGGCCTTTCGGTTTCAAAGGTATGGTCTGCAATGTATGATTAACATTGCAAAATACAATAATTGAGCATTATGTTTTACATATTGGGCTTGTTTTTAAAATAAAAAGTGAGTAGTTGAGGGAGAATCCTGGGGAAAATAGGCTGGCATGATGAAGGGTTCAGTTCTTGATCTTCTAGATATTATACTTGACCTTGTCTTTGTCACACAGTTTGTTAGAATGACAGATGCCAACATAGCAAAGATGACAGGAAACTGATCATAAAAAAGCAGAGTGCTAATTTATTAATTTAAATGATAAATATAAGTGCTAAGTGAAAGAAATATTTGCAGCTTGCATATCAGCACATTCTCTCCCTGTAGGCAAACTTCATGGAAAGCAAATTGACAGAAGGTTACTGGCTGAGCTTCAAATCAGAGCAAAAAGGCCTATCCTAATAATTCAAAGATTTCCTGGTCCCAACTCTGATGACCACATATATGCTAACAGATTGTCATGAAATTAGATAACTGATTTCTCTCAAAGAACACCATTTTCCCAGATGGTACTTTGAAGGGCCTGGTCAGTGCTGGTTCCTTGGAATTGGCATTTCTTCTTATTCATTTCCATCTCTTGAAGGTGATTTTTGGCTCTGTCAGTTAGGATCCACAATATGTTGATTTTCATGTTCAATTCTCAAATGATAGTTTACATAGTGTTCAGTTTATTCTTATTGCTACCTGTGCTAAGGGACATTAGCAGGTTCACATTTAGTGTTGTAATAGCTGCATTTATAATATGGTGTGCATTACTGTAAGTTTCTTGTTTATGGTTATTCTTTATTTTTTCTTTATATTAATGTAGTTGTGTAGTTTAGTAAAAATTAACTATTAAAGTTAGAAGATAAACAGAATGTATCTATTTTTCAAAAAATCAAGCGGTTTTTCCAAGATAAAATTTTTAAATTTCTTCCATTAATTTCTAGTGTTAACCAAACAATTCTGAAATTCCTTTCTTTAAGAGAGGTGAAATTTAAGAGAGGAGAAATTTGATGATTATTTGCTATGTTTTACCTAATTAAATCATCATAAATATATTTTTAGCAGTAGACTGTATCCTCCTTTATAGGTAACTGAGATGGGGTAGTTGGCCCAAGGACAAACTACTTGGTTTATACCTTTTTACTTTTGGTCCTTTAGTATCTCTTTAATCTAAAATTTAAAATTCTCTAATTTATAACTCCATAATTTGAAAGTCCATGCCCTATTTTGTAGGCCCAAATGTTTCTTCTTGATTTTTTTTTGTCATGAAGATGTGCCCTTATTTTTAATTTTTAGCTCTGTCCCATATCTCTTCTAGGTTTTTACTCCTTCTATAATGTGCACAATTTCAGCACAGTCTTTCACTAAGACACTACATCTCTTTTTTCTCCACCCAATCATTACTAACTCTTAAAACATTTACAAAATTATAATCTCATTTATGCCCATTTCAGATAGTGTTACCTATCTAGTTGAATGCAATTTTCAAAGTGTTTATATTTTGGGCCTGATTTATAATGTTGGGATATATCTGTTTACTTGCTGCTAAAAGGAATAAGAATAAGACTAATGACACTCTCCAGAATTCATTTATATAGATTTATATGAATTCATTTGTATGAATTTAATTCTCAGAATAACCCCATTACAAATGATAAAATTTAAGCACCAATAAGTTAAAAAGCTCACTGAAGCTCACACAGCTAAGCCAATGGCAAATCTGGGATTTGAATCTGATTATTCTTGCATTAGAGCCCACAGTCTTAACCACAATATTATCATCGCACTTTTAACTGTCCAGAAAGAGAAAGCTAGAGGGCAGAAATAAGTTTGGAGGGCAACATTAGAACTATGAAATGTTGCTGTCCCTCGACAGAATGGAAGGTCAGGGGATGAATAAGGGACAAGGCACTGTGTATGCAAACTCTTTCTTTAGGATAGACACTACTACATACATGACATTGGCCAGAAATTAGTCACAACTATCTGCAAGGAAGGCTGTGTAATATAATCAGATTCTAGATGGCAATACACCCAGCTAACCATTTTACTACTATGGATGAAAGACAAAATGGATTTAAGGAAAAAACAAGTAGTTTCTACCATAACTATACATTATAGTGTTATAGTGTATTCCACTGGAATTGTTTTAAAGAAAACATCAAATTCAGAGGATAAGCTACTTGGGACACCTGAGTGGCGCAGGTGGCTGAGCGACTGACTCTTGATTTTGGCCCAGGTCATGATCTCAGTGTTTTGAGATCAAGCCTCTCATCCAGATCCATGGGGAGTGTGGACCCTGCTTACGATTCTCCCTCCCTCTCTCTCTCTCTCTGTCTCTCTGTCACTTTCTCTCTCTGCCCCTCCCCAACTTGTGTGCACATGTATGTTCTCAATTTCTAAAGCTAAAAAAAGAAGATAAGATGCCTACTGTACATAATACGACCCTTTTACATAAAGATCAATGGAAATGATTTCACACCTTTTAAAATTATCAAGGAAATAAGCAATATTTTAGTTATCTAAACATTATGTATATGTGTAGATAATATGTATAATATATAAATGCCATATTCTTATGTGATCCTTTCTAGTCCAACTATGTCATCTTGTGCTTGAAAGCATCCAATGCCTTTCTATTTCATTCAGAGTAAAGCAAAGGTTTCCAATGGCCTACAAATCTACCTGATCTGAATCTTGTTCTTTCTGTCTCCATCTCCTATTGCATTCTCTCTCTCTCTCTCTCTCTCTCTCTCTCTCTCTCTCTCTCTCTCTCCCTGCCCTCCAACCACTCACTGTCATCCCTAGAGTAGCCAAAACACTATAGCCTCTGGGTATTTGTGCTAGTAAGCTCCAGCCAGAACCAGAATTAGCCTCAGGGGCTAGTTCTCTCTGCTCCTTCAAGCCTCTTTCATTCACATTACTCCCTCAGTGAGTCCTTTCCTGACCACCTTTTCATATTTCAACCTTCACCCCTAAGCTAGGCACCTTCTGGCCATCTTCCCTGCTTTATATTTATTCTCTCCATAATACTCACCACCTTTAATATTCTATGTAGTCTTCTTGTATCTTTTTTTCTCTATTGTCTATCTTCTACTAGAAAGTCACACTCAGGAAAGTTATCTCCACAAAAGTTACCCTCTTAGAAAGAGACTTGGCAACCAGCAGTAACTCAATGAGTATTTTAGATGATTACAAATGTGAGTTACCAATGTTATGTTGTTTTTACTTTTAGCACTGGAATAACTCTATACCTTTAAACACTTTTTGATTAAAATATTCTCTATTTTTAGGACAAGTAAATATTTTAGAGTTCTAGAACTACAGAAAGGCAAGAGTAGTGTGTCATGCTCAGCACGGATATTTTAAATCTCAAAGCAGATTTCCCAGTAACTATTTTACCAGCTCTCCCCATTTAAAGCCTGAGGAGCTGGTCTTTAAATCATCCAGTTCATGAAGCAGAAATGCAAACCCAGCTTTCCAGTTTCGAAAGAGTTGCTTGAATTTTCTTTGTGTTCTACCACACTTTGTCTCTACTTCCTTTCCTAATTTATTTCTCAGGGGAACCTAATTTCTTTTCTAAATTAAAGTCGTGTGCTTCCAGTTTTGATAGTTTACTGTCCACATTCTCATCAGTGTTATCATCTCTAAACTTCTGAATCAAAAGCGTCACAGAGAATTGTTTTGGAATATATGTTTTGATTGAAGTACCCTCTTATTTAAACATATCAAAATTAATTGTGATTCTCCTACAAATGTCTGTGTGTGTCTTTGCATATTAGATTGTCTCTTAAATGATGGCAAAGATTTAAAACTATCTACTTAGTGACCACAGAATTAGACCTGACTTGAAAATTATCACTATTTCTCTTACTAGCAAAACTATTATTGCATATTTTCTGAGAATATTGATTTTATTCATATTTTAATTAATATCCTATAAAGTCAGATTATGACATTGCGTGGTTTGACAAAATAGCTATTTATTGCAGGTAAACTCTCAAAGATACCTGAGAGATATTAAAATATTAGATATAGCAAAAAAAATGCATGTATATTATTTGTGGTCAACTTAACTTGCTTTCGGATTTTGAAGATGAAAGCATATTTTGTTGATTAAACCCACCCATGAAATTAAGTTATTTCTTTGGTAAGTTTTTGGAAAGCATGTGAGATTTGATATGCGAGTGTGTGTGTTTGTGTGTATGCATTTTATGCACATATGCGTAAGTTTCATTATGAGTGTCATTTGTGTACCTGGGTAGAATTATAATGGTGCATTACAAAATCTGCCTTACAGCCAGGAATATGAAATGCCAATTATGTTCATCAGGACATCAATTTGTCATCATGTGCAAAGATATTTATGCAAAGGTTTAATTTCCTTTTCCTTTATTATTAATGATGCTTTATACTTGAAAGAAATTCCATCTTGAAAGCTTCTTAGGATCATTAATCCTCATGATATGTGTGAAGTAGTTAAGAATTCTTATCCATATTTTGAAATGGGCAAAGTAAGAAAGAGCTAACATGGACAGGTAGTCTATGTTGTAGAAAAGTAGTCATTTCTATCAAAAGGTTGATTCACATAGAGAATATGCCTGAGCAGAGACAAGATGATTGTGCTCTATTTTATTTAGTCTTTTGATTTTTTCATATGTTTATGCATTTGTGCATAGAATAATTTACAGCTTCAGGAGAATTCAGATGTAAAAGATTATTATCTTTTCTTTTGTTATGGACTAATAAGTATCTGAATTTGTCTTTTCTTGTATCCAATGCTGTCTCAATAGTGAAGACTGAAGCTGTGATTTTTGTCATACATAGGGAGATGGATTCAAATGTGCTAATTTTTAAAAAGCCCATTTGAGACACCTGGTCTATTTAGAGCCCCATCTTACATAAACAATTATGAATTACTTCAGGTGACTTTAAAATTTGTAATATTTCTATTCCATGTTTTAATTGGAGGTAGATCAGGGGCTTCTTTTATGTCATTCAAATCAATTCTTTTCCAATGCTAAAAATAATTTCATGTAGAAATCAGAAAAGAAATCCTTTGCTGTTATTATTCACATATTATAATTTAAAAATGAAAGCAAAATTTAACAATAAGTGATTTTAAATAGAAGATAATGAAGAAAGGTTCTGGAAGAGGGTCCTGAAGATGATTTTTAAAAATACAAGAAATATGCCTGTTAAAGGAGAGAAAACACTGAAATAAAAATGAAAAGTGTAGACTCATAGCTAAAAAAATGTGTAACTAAAGAAGGATAAATGGCAGAAACCCACTTTCGATTCTGCTTTCCTCACTTACTCATCCCTTCTTTCCTGCTTCCTTGGCAATTTGTTTATATTTTTGCTATGGCACTTATATCTTTGCAGCTTATATATTTATGTAAGACTCTCTGCCTTTGCCTAGGCACATCAGCGTCAGAGACAGAGTGCAAGGCATCTTTATCTATTTATTTCTTCTCCAGCAACTAGCAGATATTAAGCACTCAGTAAATATTTACTGAATGAAAGAGATAAAGGAAATTACTAGGATACCGAAAATGACTATATGCCCAGATATTTAATCAAAGTGGAAATGGTTGAAAAATTCCAGGTTTTGTGAATGGCACATTTTTGCCCTCAGATTCCCCCATATCCAGGCCTAACTCTGCCTTCACTTAGTTTTGTGTATGAGCAACAGAGAATGCTTTCCAAGCTCTTTTTCTTTGGTTTTTCCTTTTTTTTTTTTTTTTTGTTTTTCTTTTCTATTCTGTTCATTTTTCAGCCTTCATTCTGTTGTCTCCTTATAGACCTACTATAGCCTAACAATGGGCACATAAAAATTCTCCTTACCCTGTGTATCTTTCATAATTGAGACATCTACAGAAAGCATCTAGCAAGCTGCTTTACCTTTTATTTTCTTAATCTTTATTTATTTTTGAGAGAGAGAGAGAGAGACAGAGCATGAGCAAGGGAGGAACAGGGAGAGAGAGAGAGACACGGAATCTGAAGCAGGCTCCAGGCTCTGAGCTGTCAGCACAGAGCCCGACAAGGGGCTCTAACTCACAGACCGAGAGATCATGACCTGAGCTGAAGTCAGATGCTCAACCGACTGTGCCATCCAGGTGCCCCTAGCAAGCTGCTTAAAAAATATGCATTTTAGTAGTTCAGATCATTGTGGAAGTACACGTATAGAGATTTAAATACAAAGAGATTTTTCAGAATCCTCCTTTTACTTTCAATAGCATGCTAAAACAGTTTTTGTAGCTGTAAAAATAGTATGTGGGCATAACTTGTCAGTCTTATGCCTTTCTCAGTAATTTTACCAACTCACTTTGCTCTCTCTAATTTGATGTCTTCACATCTCAGGATTTCCTTACCTCATGACAAAGTCAGTGAGATACTATTTGACATCTATTCATATGCCCTTTAGTATTTCCACATGTCACATTTAGTTCTTTACAAATATTAACTAATTTAAACCTCAAGAATCACCATAAGGTTGATGGTATGAGTTTAATTTTACGGAGAAAAAAAAAACCCATAACTTAGAATGAATAATTATTAAAAGCTGGGCTTTAAAACCAAAAAAGTCTGACCTCAGAATTCAACGTTATGCCACTTCTCAAGTATATTGCAACTGTTGAGTTAACACAAAGAAATAAAACTTGTATGTTTTAAGTCAAAACAAGGATTTTCCATACCGATCAATTTAGATGTGGCAATAAGCAAGTTGAAGCAGATTTTGGCCATCCAACCCACTGTGCAGTGACTTTTCTCCTTCTGAATGTACTGCTCTTAATCGGCTGCTCCCTTAAAAGGGCCCAAAACTTTCTTTTGTTTAGAATGTTGACACACATACATTATTTGTTCCAATGTCTTTCATATGATAAGAATTTCTAAGGTCTGATGTTAGGTTTCATAAAACAATTTCAAGAGACCATGAATTCCCTACAGGGAGAGTTCCTGTAAGGAAACCGTGATATGCCTATATATTTTTTCCAGAATGTATATCTATAGCTTTCATCAAATTCCCAAAATGACCAAAAAAGGTAGAAATACTGTTTTACATACAATTAACATTTATTGAGTAATTGTTGGCTGTCAAGTGCAATGATAAGAAGGGTTTTTTATTTCATTTAATATTAATGGAGATTCTTAAAGGGCAGAAGCTTTGTGGATCTTCGTGTCCTGATCCTTAGCCTTTTGTCAAGCGTTTAATGGCTACTTAATATCTGTTTAATAAAGTAATGGAGTGTTTGGTGCCTGTGTACGTATCATAAATGGTTCGCACATGATTGTACAACCATCTCAAAGCAGCAGAGAAACTACATCATCAATGCCACACCTAATTATCAAAGAGATGGCTCTGCTTTAAACGGAGTCATTTTAAGAAGCATAATAAAGCCTATTAGTATCTTTTTTAAATAAAAAGGGGTAAATTACAAAGTGATTAACATATCAATATGTTTCTTCCTCATTAATTATTAAAGTTTATCAAGAACCAAATATGACTATTATATCTGATGTTTTTCTGTCACCTCTTAAAAATTTTCCTTTGATTTTATTTCCCTTTACTTTTTTCGTTTTAACTTTTTTCTATTGATTTTTCTACAGAGAATTTCACAGATCATAAGTGTTATACTTTGATGACTTTTGACAAATGTGCACACCCACACAAAGTCAACACCCATACTAGGATGAAGAACATTTCCATGCCCAAGTTTTCCCAGCAGCAAACACTTAAGTTTTATCATAAGAGTATTACTGCCTTTCTAGAACTTCATATCAATGAAACACAGACAGAATGTATTATATCTGCTCTTTTTGCTTATCACAATGTCCATGAAATTCAGCTATATTGTATTTATAAGTAGTTTGTTACTTTTTATTGCTAAGTATATCTCCCTTCATGGATATATCACATTTCGTTTATCCATTTTCCTATTAACATACATCTGCATCTTTCCAGTTTGGGGCTATAATAAAGCTGCTGTGAACATTCATACAGTTTTTTTGAGAGCATAGATGTACAATTTGGCTATTGTTGACAATGCTGCTATAAACGTTGGGGTGAATGTATCCCTTTGATTTAGTATTTTTGTATCCTTTGTGTAGATACTTAGTGCCATTGCTGGATTGTAGGGTAGTTCTATTTTTAACTTTTTGAGGAAACTCCATACTGTTTCTCAGAGTGACTGTACCAGTCTGCAGGAAGGTTCCCTTTCTCCACATCCTCACCAACACCGGTTGTTTCTTCTGTTGTTGATTTTAGCCATTCTGACAGGTGTGAGGTGATGTCTCACTGTAGTTTTGATTCATAGTTTGCCTGATGATCAGTGATGTTGAGGATCTTTCCCTGTGTCTGGGGGCCCTCTGTATGTCTTCTTTGGGAAAATGTCTACTCATGTCTTCTGCACATTTTTTAATTGGAATACTTGTTTTTTGGGTGTTGAGTTGTTTAAGTTCTTTTTATATTTTGGATACTAACACTTTATCAGATATGTCATTTTGAAATATCTTCTTCCATTCGGTAGGTTGCCTTTTCACTTTGTTGACTGTTTCCTTTGCTGTGCAGAAGCTTTTGATTTTGATAAAGTCCCAATAGTTAAATCTCAGTCAGTGTTATCCCCTTTGCTTTGCCTCAGTCTCACATAGTCATGTTTTGTAATTGAACAGAGAATTACAGAATTTACACAAAAATTTGTGATTCCCTTTCTCTGACACTCTCTTCACTTGGATCATCCCGCATTCTCCCCACCTCAACAGCTTTATTGAGGTACAATTGACAAATATAAATTTCATATTTAAGGTGTACAACATGATGATTTAATACACATAAACATTACGAAATGATCACCACAATCAAGTTAATTAACACATATATCATTTCAAAGTTACCATTTTGCTGTTGTTGTCCTTGGGAACACAGGATTTATATATATTCTCTTTGCAAATTTCAAGTATACAATACAATATTATTAACTGTATTCACCAGGCTGTACTTGAGATCCCTGGAACTTATTCATTGAATAACTGACAGTTTATATCCTCTGACCAATATTTCCCCATTTCCCCCACTCAACCCCCAATCAACCCCTGGCAACCACTGTTTTACTCTTTGGTTCTATAAGTCAATATTTATAGATTGCACATATAAGTAAGATCATACAGTATTTGCCTTTCTTTGTCTGGCTTCCTCCACATAGCATATGTTCTAGGATCATCTATATTGTCACAGGATTTCTTTCTTTTTCATGGCTGAATAATATTCCATTGCATATATACTACATCTTCTTTATCCAATGACAGATACAGGTTGTTCTCATATCTTGGCTATTGTATACAAAGCAGTGAACATGGGAGTGTACATATCTCTTGAAGTTCCAGATTATATTTCCTCTGGATAAATTCCCAGAAGTGGGATTTCTAGATCATATGGTGGTTCTATTTTTAACTTTTTAATGCTTATTTATTTTTGAGAGAGCCCAAGTGGGCCAGGGGAAGAGGGGGGCGGGGGACAAAAGATCCAAAGAGGGCTCTGCACTGACAGCAGGAAGACTGATGTGGGGCTTAAAATCATGAACCTCGAGACTCATGACCCAAGTGAAAGTCAGATGCTCAACCAACTGAGCCAAGCAAATGCCCCTCCATTTTTAATCTTTTGAGAAATCTTCATGCTTTCCACAATGACTGCATCAATTTACATTTCTACTAATGGTGCATAAGGTTTCCTTTTTCTCTACACCCTCATTAACACATGTTTTTTCTGATAATAGTCATCCTAATATGTATGAGGTGATATCTCAGAATCATCTCACATTCTAAATTTGCTTTATTTGCCTGGAACTCTTTCCTCCAGTTCTTCAGATCACAAACATTGCACATTTTTAAAATCAATTTTAACCCTTGAGCTAAATGTAGTAAAAGCAAGAACTCATCCTATAATGACTCCCACTTCTTGATTGTATGTTGTCTCTATAATCCATCTGTTTTTATTTATTTTCTGAAGGCTTCAGGTTATAATTTTTTTACTGGTATTTTGTTTCAAGTTCTAGCTATTATCTGAGGTGAGGTCAGTCTTCTAGGAACATATTTGGCTGAAATTAAAATAGAACTAGTCACACTACATATGTTTTTTTTTTTAAATGTTAGTTGTTTTTTTTTTTATGTTTATTTATTTTTGAGACAGAGAGAGACAGAGCATGAATGGGGGAGGGGCAGAGAGAGAGGGAGACACAGAATCGGAAGCAGGCTCCAGGCTCTGAGCCATCAGCCCAGAGCCTGACGCGGGGCTCAAACTCACGACCGTGAGATCGTGACCTGAGCTGAAGTCGGACGCTCAACCGACTGAGCCACCCAGGCGCCCCTTGTTTTAAAATATATAAAGACGGGCAACTGGGTGGCTCAGTCAGTTGAGCACCTGACTTCGATTTAGGTCATGATCTCATGGTTCATGGGTTCAAGCCCTGCGTCAGGCTCTGCACTAACAGCTCAGAGCCTGTAGCCTGCTTTGGAATCTGTGTCTTCCTCACTCTGTCCCTCCCCAGCATGTGCTCTCTCTCTCAAAAGTAAATAAATATTTAAAAACTTAAAATAAAATATATAAAGGATTTTTTTACAATTGTCCACATATTTACCATTTTGTGAATTTTTTTCACGTATATAAAAGTTTTGTATCAGTCAAGGTTTTCTAGAGAAACAGATTCAATATGATATAGATATCTTATTGAGATACATATGTGTATAAGGATACATAGAGAGACTTTTAAAGAATTATCTCACATGACTGTGGGGTTGGCAAATTTTGAAATCTGCAGGACAGGCAAGCAAGGTAGAAGCTCAGGAAGGATACTTATGGATCAGTCTTGAGACAGGTAACCATCTTTGGGAAAATTCAGTTTTTGCTCCTAAAGCTTTTAGGTGGTTGAACGAGGCTCATCCACCTAATGGAGGGTAATCTGCTTTACTTAAAGTCAACTGATTATAAATGTTAATAGCATCTACAAAATACTCTCACAACATCCAGACTAGTATTCAGTCAACCAGCGGGGCATCACAGCCTTGTCAAGTTGACAATGAAATTAACCATCACAAGTTTTATCTAGATTCACATTTCTTCATCCCAAAGAATTTCAATTAACATTTCTTAGTGCATATCTTCTGGTGGCAGATTCCCTTAGCTTTTGGGTATATGAATAATTTTTATGTTGCCATAATTTTACAGGGTATTTTTATTGGACACGGAATTCTAATGGGACAGGTTCTTCATTCAACATTTTAAAAACGTTGTTCCTTTGGCTTCCCAATTGCATTTTTTCCTGATCAGAAGTCAGTTGTATTTATTTCCCTTTAGGTAATATATATATATGTGTATATATATATATATATATATATATATATATATATATATATATACACATATATATATGTATATATATATATACATATACATGTATATATACATATATACATATGTATGGTATTTTGTTTCAAGTTCTAGCTATTATCTGAGGTATATATGTATAAATATATATATATCTGAGGTGTATATATATGTAAATATATATATTTATATATATATATATATATATAAATTTTCTTCGAAGGTTTTCTCTCTCTCCCCCTCCCCACTTATTTATTTATTTTACAAAATTTAACTGTGACATTCTTATGTGTAGTTTCTTTGTTTACTTTGCTTAAAGTTTTTTGAACTTATAACTGAGGAGATTTTTATTTTGGAAAAAAAAAAAGGGAAAAAAACCACAATTACTTTTTTGACCCCAAATGTATAAACTCCTTGTTTGTTCATTTCCATGTATCTATCATCTCTAGAACTATTACTGCCTTTTTTTTTTTTTTTTTTGAGGTCATGTTCTCTTGCTCCTTCTCATGTCTAATAATTGCATGTTGGCTACTATGGATGTTATATTGTTGAGAGTTTATATTGATATTTTTCTGTAAAGAATGTCAACTTTCATCTTAGCAAGTAGGTGGATCATCTTGATCCTTTTGTGACTTTTTTCCCCAATGTTTTCTCAGGATAGGTCTGACTTCAGGGTGCTACTCTTAAGATACATTCTTTCTGGTGTCCTAATTGAATGCCCAGTGTGCTCAATGCAATCTCTCCACTCTGTTTTTTGGAACTCTTATGTCACCTAGTAATGTGTGACACCCAGATTTATGGTTTAGTGCACAGCTTTCCCAAGCTGTTCCTTTCCATGCTATTCAGATTTTCTCCCTTCCCATGGATAGTTTAGGATTTGGCAAAGATAGAATTTGGGGTTCCTTCTCTCTATAACTACTATCTTTTTTCACTACTTCTATTTATTCCCACCTTGCTCATTGAAACAACCATGATCTCCCCAGATTCTACCACCTAGTTCTGCAGGCCATTTACTACAATATAGACGAAAACTGGAGGACATGATGCTAAGTGAAAAAAGTCAGCCAGAGATAGACAAATACTATATGGTATGGTATCATTTATACATGGAATCAGAAAGAAAGAAAGAAAGAAAGAAAGAAAGAAAGAAAGAAAGAAAGAAAGAGAGAAGAAAGAGGGAGGGAGGGAGGGAGGGAGGGAGGAGGAATAAAGCTGATTTCATAGAAACAAAATAGAATGGTGGTTGCCAGAGGCTTGCGGGTGGGAATGGGAAGATTCAGGTCAGAGAATACAAACTTTCAGTTATAAGATGACTAAGTTCTGAGAATCGAATGTACAGCATAATGATTATAGTTAATAATACTGTATTTTTGTATGTTAATAATTGAAAACTGCTGAGAGTAGATCTTAAGTATCTCTCACAACACCCACACACAAAAGAGTTAATTGTATAAAATGATGGACATATTAATTATCTTGATCTTGGTAATCATTTCACAGTGTATATGTGTGTCAAATCATAAATAACATTGCATACTTAAATACAATTTGTCAATTATTCCTCAATAAAACTAATTCAAAAAACATAGTAAAAGCATCCATTGAATATTATCAAAGATGTGTTCAGATGTCATGAAATGCTCCTCAGTGAGAAAGAAAAATTGTTTTACTAATTAAAAAAAAAAAAAAAAAAAGCTCTGGAACAAAGCCAGGGTGATTTTGAAACTCACTCTACATGTTACACTTCCCCCAAGGATCATAGTTCTGGACTCTGTGTCATACAACATCTAAAAAGGAGTGCTTTGTGTATTTTATTATTTTATAGTTGTTTGAAATGAGGTTAGTACAGTACAATTTATTCTGACATAGCTAAGACTGGAAGTAACCTTCTGTTGTGTTTTTTTTAGGAAATAACCTATAATTTTCCATAGTATTTCCTCTCGTTTCAAGGGTTTGAGAGTACCTGTTTTATATATATTTTAATGAATAGTTCCACTCTTATTTTTTAAAAACATTGATTTCATGAAAGAGGATAGTATTTCCATAACAATGATAACACAATTATATTTTTCTGAGTAATATTTTTCCTATGATATAGATAGATACTGTAGTAGCAAAGAAAAGATCTAGAAAAGGGGAGGGGAATGCGAGCTTATCTTCCCCTCATCTGTTGATTTTGTCTTTTTTTTAATAATGTATCAGATATTGTAGTCATGAAAAATGTAATGCCCACTGATATTAAGTCTTCAGCATTATTTAAACTGGTTTTGTTGTAATCTACCGTGTGCTAATATTTTCAGACCTATGTTTTTTTTATCACTAGGATAAATATTATCAATGTCATAAAATAATTATGGTAGGGGCACCTGGGTGGCTCAGTGGGGTAAGCATCTGACTCTTGATTTTGGCTCAGGTCATGATCTCACAGTTCATGGGCTCGAGCCCCACATCGGGCTCTGCCTTCACAGCACGAAGTCTGCTTGGAATTCTCTCTCTCCCCACACCTCTCTCCTGCTTGCTCACTCTCTTTCTCTCACACTAAATAAACATTTAAAAAATAATTATGGTAAAAAATGATATATGAATACAATTGGATAAATACTGTAATCTAGACAAAGATAGCATTATTTAAAACTTACTGATATGCAATACTATGATATGGTATGACTTATTTTGTCATTGAGGAAAGATATATTTAATTTTAAAAAGATTGTTTAGAATGTGGATATATAACATAAAACACATATTACTTTAATGTACAACATTTTGAAGTCAAAGCTCATTTCTATTTTCTTTTTTAAAAAAAAAAATTTTTTAACGTTTATTTATTTTTGAGACAGAGAGAGACAGAGCATGAACGGGGGAGGGTCAGAGAGAGGGAGACACAGAATCCAAAACAGGCTCCAGGCTCCAAGCTGTCAGCCCAGAGCCCGACACGGGGCTCGAACTCACGGACCGCGAGATCGTGACCTGAGCCGAAGTCAGCCGCTCAACCGACTGAGCCACCCAGGCGCCCCCTCTATTTTCTTTTTTAAACAATTTTATCAAATGTTATTTCAATTCATTTTAACATCTACATTTTACATTTCAAAAATACATAAATATCATATGTTGTGTATATATTTAATTTTATTATAATTTCTATTAATTTTAAGTGATGGATATTGTTTTCTAGTTACTCACAGTTTTAAACTGAACAGTTTTGACTTTAGTAAGACATTTTAAAAGTAGTTTAGTTTTTGGACAACTCATATAAATTTCATACACTACATCTCCTTTAAAATTTTTTAAGACATATTACTTCTAACAGTGAACTAATTATACATTAAAATTTGATTAATTAAACAGATTTAAAAGACCCTTCTTTTTAAAATTTAATAGAAATTTACATTGAATCCTAAAAACTGTCACTGTAACTAGATCATTTTTTGGTGGGTATAGAAAATATAATATATTGGTTTTATTCAAATCCTATTCTAATCTTCCATTAGGATAATTAAAATAATTCAAAAGAGCTAATTCTGTTTAGGGAATTGATTTATGGAGTTCTATTCCTGAATATTAACTTAAAAAAATCATTTTAGTCTGTGTATCCTTTAATGACTGAATTTAAAATGAACTTTTATTTTAAATTTAGTATTCAAAGGAAGAAGATAATTGTCCTTACTAACCCTTATAATAAACTATAAACCAGTTTGTTACATATTTTTCTTTTTAATAAGAAATAAAGAAATTCTTCAGAAATATCATCTTATCATCTGGTATTTTCCATGTGATCCTATTTTAGCTGTTTATAAAGATCTGAATATGACAATTTTCAAGCTTAATGGAGAAGTCATTAGTACTCTTTTTTTATGCCAAAATAAATTTCCTTAATTTTATAGTTCCAACATCTATTTTACCTTTCAGATGTTACAAAAAGATTAAAATATCAATATGACTATTAGAAGGTGTTTAAGATTGTTAAGTGTGCCTCTTAAAACGGAATAAAATTATATAATTTTAAATGTCTTAATATATAATTATACTTTGGAAATAAATTCAATGTGAGTCATAGTTTTACTTTTCACAGATTTAAAATAATAATAATTTGTTTCCAATATTAACATTTCTAGTATTTAGACATACTGATAAAGTTTTGAAACACTAAAAATTTAAACTTTAATTATCATACACTTCAAATATTAGAGATTCAAGGTTACTGAATCAATGTATCAAAACCTTTTTACTATGATATCAACACATTCAAGAACATAAATCAGTGACTAGGAGACATCACAAGAGAATCTTTTTTTCTGGTTTCAGACATAAAAATAGTTCAGCTATGCTAGAAACGCAATACCTAAAACCAAATTCCTAAAATACCAATTATTTTTTTTAATTTATTAGTCTTACAGTCTATAAAATGTTTACATTTGTGTTATTCAGAGAAATGGAGTGATATTTTTATCATTTTATAATTAGAGTAGATGTCCTCTCCCATGCTCCAGATTGAGATATAATTGATAGACATCACTGTTCACAGTATGAGCATAATGTTTGACTTTTTTATTGAGAAATGATTATCACTATAAGCTTAGTTAGGATTCATCATGTTACATAAATATAACAAAAAGAAGAAGAAAACTAAAAAAGAAAGAAAAAAGAAGAAAACATTTTTATGTGTGTGGTGTTAAATCTTAGGAATTATTCTCCTAACAATGTTTATGTTGATCATGCAGTAGTGTTAACTATAGTCATGCTGGGCATTATACCCCTAGTACTTATTTATCTTATAACTGGAATTTTGTACCTTTTGACCACATTTCTCCTATTTCCCCTTCCCCCACTTCCCACCTCTGTAATAAAAAATTCTGATTCCTTTTTCTATGAGACTTGTTTTTAGATTCCATATATAAGTGAGATAATACAGTATTTGTCTTTCTCTGACTTATTTCACTTAGCATAATGCCCCCAAGGTCTATCCATGTTGTCACAAATGACAGGATTTCAGATGTACTTTCTTAACAGTTTGAAATATAATTCATATGTCATACATGACACTTAGTTAACGTGCACAATTTAATGGCTTTTTGGAAATGCAGAGTTGGACAAACATCACTAAGAAAAGAAACTGAACACATTAGCAGTCTCTCTCCAGGTTTTCCAATTTCTCCAGCCCTAGGCAACCACTAATCTACCCTCAGTCTCCACTGATTTGTCTATTCTAGAAATTTTACATACGTGAATTGTACAATATGTGGCCTGTTATGTCTGGCTTCTTTTACTTAGCATAATTTCAAGATTCATTCATGTTGTAGAAGAGAAGGTACTTATACTTCATTAGTTTTTTTTTTTTTTTTTTGCCAAATAACATTACATTGTATTATATACTACATATTGTTTATACATTTGTCAGTTGGTGGACATTTGGATTATTTCCATTCTCTGGCTATTATGAGCTATGCTGCTATGAATATTTGTGTACACATTTTGTAGATATATGTCTTAATTTCTTTTAGGTATATACCTAGTAGTGGAATTACTGAGTCATATGGTAGCTCACTAATTTCACATTTTGAGGAAAAGCCAAACTTTTTTCCATAGTAGCTAGAGTATTCCTCATTGTAACCAGTGATGGATAAGGATCTAAATTTCTCCATATCCTTGCCAATACTTGACACTAATTGTCGTTTTGATTATAGCCATGCTAGGTGGGTAGGAAGTAGCATCTTATTTCTTATTGTGGTATTTTTCTAATGGCTGATCACATGTAGCACCTGTCATATATGCTACTTGGATATCTTTTTTTTTTTTTAATTTTTAAATTCTATTTAAATCCCAGTTGGTTAACATAGAGTGTAATGATGATTTTAAGAGTAGAATTTAGTGATTCATCACTTACATATAACACCTAGTGCTCATCCCAACAAGTGCCTTCCTTAATGCCCATCACTCGTTTAGCCCACTCCCCACCCAAAATTCCTCCAACAACCCTCAGTTTATTCTCTATATTTAAGTCTCTTATGGTTTGCTACTCTCTCTCTTTTTATTTTTCTTTCTCTTCCCCTATGTTCATCTGTTTTGTTTCTTAAATTTCACATATCAGTAAATCATAGGACATTTATTTTTCTCTAAGTGATTTATTTCGCTTAGCATAATTCTATCCACATTGTTGCAAATGGCAAGCTTTCATTCTTTTTGATTGCTAATATCCCATTGGGTGTGTATGCATGTGTGTGTGTATATATATATATATATATATATGTACACATATATATGTGTATATATACACATATATATATGTGTACATATATATATATATATGTACACATATATATATATGTGTATATATACACATATATATATGTGTACATATATATATATATATATATATATATATATATATATATACATACATACACACACACCACTTGTGCTTTATCCATTCATCAATTGATGGACATTTGGGCTCTTTCCATACTTTGGCTATTGTTGATAATGGTGCTATAAACATTGCGATGCATGTGCCCCTTTGAATCAACATTTTTGTAATCTTTGGATAAATGCCTAAAGGTGTAATTTCTGGGTTATAGAGTAGTTCTTCTATTTTTAATTTTTTGAGGAACCTCCGTATTGTTTTCCATAGTGGCTGCACCAGTTTGCATTACCACCAGCAGTGCAAAAGGGTTTCCCTTTTTTCACATCCTTGCCAACATCTAGTGTTTCCTGAGTTGTTAATTTTAGCCATTCTGACAAGTGTGAGGTGGTATCTCATCATGGTTTTGATTTGCATTTTCCTGATGATGAGTGATGTTGAGCATCTTTTCATGTGTCTGTTAGCTCTCTGGATATCTTTGTGTCTGTTCATGTCTTTTGCCCATTTTTTCACTGGATTGTTTTTTGGGAGTTGAGTTTGATAAGTTCTTTATAGATTTTGGATAATAACCCTTTATCTGATATGTCATTTGCAAAAATATCTTCTTCCATTCCATCAGTTGCCTTTTCATTTGTTGATTGTTTCCTTCACTGTGCAGAAACTTTTTAACCTGATGAGGTCCCGGTAGTTCATTTTTATTTTTGTTTCCCTTGCCTCTGGAGACATGTCTAGTAAGAAATTTCTGCAGCCACTGTCAAAGAGATTGTTGCCTGTTTTCCCCTCTAGGATTTTGATGGTTTCCTGTGTTACATTTAAGTCTTTCATCCATTTTGATTTTATTTTTATATTCTGTTTAAGAAAGTGGTCCAGGTTCATTCTTCTGTATGTCACTGTCCAGTTTTCCCAACACCATTTGCTGAAGAGACTGTCTTTTTTCCACTGGATTCTTTCCTGCTTTGTCAAATATTAGTTGGCCATATATTTGTGGGTATTTGGATGTCTTTGGGAAAATGTTTATTCAGATCTTTTGCCCATTTTCAAATTACATTGCCTATTTGGATACAAGTCTTTTATCAGATATTTGCTCTGCAAATATTTTCTCTGTCCGTTGTCATTTTGCTTTCCTGATAATATCCTTTGAAGCACATGATCTTTTAATTTTGATGAGGTTCCATCTATTTTATTTTTTATCACTTATGCTTTCAGTGCTATACTCAAGAAGCTTTTTCAAAAGCTTTTGACATTTTTTTCAAAAGCAAAAAAGGTTTATTGTTACATTTTCTTTTAAAATTTTATAGTATTTGACCTAATATTTTGGTCTATGATCCACTTGGAATTAATTTTTGTATGCTGTAACTGGTGCTGCTACCCTGGAAAACAGTACAGAGTTTCCTTAAAGCGTTAAAAATAGAACTATATGATCCAGCAATTGCACTAATAGGTATTTACCCAAAGGATACAAAAATACTAATTTAAAGGGATACATGCACCCCAGTATTTATAGCAGCTTATATACATAGGCCAAATTATGGAAACAGACCAAATGTCCATGTACTGATGAATGGATAAAGAAGATGTGGCATATAAATACAATGGAATATTACTCAGTGATCAAAAGGTTGAAATCTTGCTATTTGCAATAACATAGATGAAGCTAGAGTATATTATGCTAAGTGAAATAAGTCAGAGGAAGACAAATACCATATGATTCAACTCATATGTGGAATTTAAGAAATAAAACAAACCAGAAAAGACAAGAGAAAGAGAGAGGCAAACCAAGAAACAAACTCTTAACTATAGAGAAGAAACTGGTGGTTCCCAGAGGGGAGGTGGGTGATGGGAGGGGTTAAAGAGGTGATGAAGATCAAGGAATACAATTGTGATGAGCACCAGGTGTTGTATGTAAGTGTTGAATTGCTAAATTGTACACCTGAAACTAATATTATGTTGTATGTTAAATAAGTGGAATTTAAATACAAATTTAAAGATTTTTGTATGTTATAAAAAGGGGTACACTTTTATTTTATTTTTTATTATTTTGATGGTGAAAATATAGTTGTCCAAGTACTATTTGATGAAAAGACTATTATTTTTCAGTCATAATCTCATTTTTCTGCTCCCTTTTCTCTGTTACTCTCATTATGTGTATGTTGCTACTCTTGATGGTATTCCACAGACCTTTAAGACTGTTCATTTTTCTTCATATTTTTTTCTCTGATCTTCATACTGAAAATCATACTGAACATTATTCATCAATCTATCATCAGAATAGCTTATTCTTCTCTTCTGCCAGCTCAAATCTACTATTGAAATTCATTAGCGAATTTTTCATGTTGGTTATTGTATTTTCCAACTCCAGACTTTCTATTCGACTTTTTAATGTCTTCTATCTCTTTATTAATATTTTCTATTTTGATGAGTGCTTGTGATCTCTTTATCTCTTTAAGTATATTTCATTTTAGTTTTCTGAAATTATTTATAATAGTGCTTTGAAGTCTTTGTAAAGTTTGACTTTCATACCCTTTCAGAAAGCAATTTCTGTTGCCTGTTTTATTCCCTAATACATGGGTAACACCTTTCTATTTCTTGCATACTCATTTGTTGTTGAAAGGAGGATATTTGAAATAATCTATTGTGGTGATTCTGGATACTAATCTAGCCTTCCTCTCTAGGATTTCTTGTTGTTATTGTTTGCTTGTCTATTTGTTTAGTGAACTGGCTGAACCATCTCAGTAATTTTTCCCCCCTTAGTGTGCAGCATCTGGTGTCAATCATTAAGAGTTACATGGCACAACCTTGGCTATGCTCACAATGGTGTTATAATGGCGTGACAATGGTTTTAGTAGGGCTTTCTTTCACTGTCTCTTCCCTGATCTGTCTTAAATTACCTACATCTATTTACATCATACCCAACTGTTAGCCTCTACTAATTCTCAGTTAATTTATCTATGATTTTTCATCATGCTCTGGGCATAAATTGTTCCATAGTTTGATCCATTAAGTCTTAGCTCCTTTGTAGGGGTAGTTTTTGAGACTTTGAGACTTGTCCTCACCACAGGGAGACTCTGGGATTATTTCCTGTATGAAATACTCAGATATAGGATTATCACCATAAAAGTATATGTATTAGAGTGACAAATTTAAGATTATAGAATTTTATTTCATCACATGAATTAACACAGCTAGTAATATTAGTTAACTAATAGCAGCCAAAATTAGTCCTATCTGCGTAAAACATAGGGTGACCTTAGACCTGTATTACAAATTTTCCTTTCTATATACTACTTAATAGAATGATATCAATGACTATTATTTTATAATTTTAGCAATTTGTTATAGATCTATTGCTTGTAACTACATATATATGCATATATTTATGCATGAATATATATGCATGTGTATATATGCTTGTATACATGCATATATATATGTGTGTGTGTATATATATATACATATACGCTATTCACATCTAAATAGAATGCTACTTTTAAGTAGGTCAATCTAAAATTAAGGGATTGTAAAGAAATAACTACATTATTATATTCACATATCTTTTACCAAGGCAGTAATAGAGTTAATGATACATTAATATATAGAAAATTTCATAGTGCCATTTAGATAAAGCAGGAACATGTGACAGGTGAGTAAACCAAATGCATTGCTTAGATATGATTTTTATTATAATTTGATGGAAGAGTTGCATTTTGGGATAAAATAGAATGATATAAACATAAAGTGTTATAGATGCTGACTAGAGAAAATACAATTATTTTAAATTTTCACTAGAAACATTTATTTAGCAATATTAACATCAAATATATTATGCAATGCCAGCATGCAATTAAATGCATTCTGGCTTTTAAAAAAATTAAATGCATAATGGTGTATAGAGAGTCTATGATAATTCCATTGCAGTAAACAAAAAATATAGTTAAGCACTAAAAACTAAAGCATCTGAAATTTTGCCTTATCACCACATTAATACTTTGTTGCAAATAGAATGTAGTTATAGTTGCTTGTCAGGAATAGTGATGGGTTGTTCAGAATAACATTCTGCCTCAGGTTGATCACTTCTTCTTCAAGGATTTTGTGTCTTACCCTGTGATTCGGAAAGCTTAGTTGACAACAAACCCTCAGATAATCAGTCCTTGGCAGACACACTTACAGAAACCAAATTCATGAGGAAAAGTTTTGTAGCTAAAGTCAATTAATTTCTAGTGAGCGTTATACCTGCCTCAGGTAAAATGTAATTCTAAGTGGATTGGGCATCCACATTCCCAAAAGAAATAATCCAGTGCAATTATTTTGGATTAGTCAGGAGCCTTTGGTCTCAAAATCTCTATTTCAGACATTAGAAATAAAATAGAAAAAAAGTAGTGAAATTACTCTCTGTATTAATCATTTGATCAGAAAATAGAATGTGACCAAGGATGAATTCATTGCACCCAAACTTCCAGAACTACAAAAAAAATCTATTTTTTAATAGTTGATGTACTTTTTAAAAAATGTTTATTTATTTTTGATAGTGAGAGAAGAACAGAGTGTGAGTGAAGGAGGGGCCGAGAGAGAGGGAGACACCGAATCTGAAGCAGGCTCCAGGCTCTGAAGATCATGACCTGAGCCGAAGTCGGACGCTCAACCGGCTGAGCCATCCAGGCGCCCCAATGTAATTTTTAAAATTTTTTTTAAATAATTTTTAGAAATAATGACAGTAAGTGGATTTTAATTTCTAGAATTATATGTAAGGACTCATATGCCTATTAAATTAGCAAGATATGTACAATTGGTCTAGGAAAATTATCAGTTGTAGAGAGAGTTCAAAATCTTCCCTGTAATGCTCTACATTACTTTGGCTGTTGTTCTGATTCTTTCTTTTCTAATGTGCCACTTTTCAATTTATTGTCTCTCAAATCCAAGTACCCACTTCTCTCTCTGTTGTAATACTCAGGCTTAAACTCTGTGAACCAAGTTTATTTTTTGCCAGTCATTTCATAAGAGATTATGTCAGTAAAAAGCATTGGAAAAAGATAGCAAGGCTGGATACAGTATAGACTTGCTCTTTCTCTTCTGTTTCCCATTTTCTTCCTGTCTGCTTCCTGTTTCTCTTCCTTTTATTCTTGTAGTCCTAGAGGTCATAGTTATTTCCTACTTCCTTATATTCGTTTTTCTTATTCCAATAACTGATGTGTTTTCTGTCCTGGCTTGACCTTGACTGATAAATTTTTGCAACAAAAAAATCATCAGATATTATTTGGGACTTGCATTGGTCACAGTTTTGGTCTTTAATTATGTGCCCTGTTTGTTTGTCTTTGGCAATGGGAAATGGAATACTCTTAGCCTGTGGCATGAATTATCATTGTAGTTAAACCAATTATCACATGTCTTGTCTTGAAACGCCTACTGAAGCAAGTGCCTCAGCCAATCAAATAGCTGTTGCCCTTTTCAATTATGGAAGTACTGCTGACCAAAAGGTCTGTGATGCAGATTCTCTGAGCACTGAGGTGCTTACAGAAATAAAATGGCATGCTTACATCTTTAATTTCTGAGGTCAAGCCATCCTCAGGATGACTACCATCAAACAGACAGGGCCAATGTGGCTAAAATGAAACATGACTTTTCATTTTGGGGGTTGCAGAATTGCAACGTGAGGTAAATTCACTGCCTTGAAATTCTCTCACATAAATGTTATGGCAACTGTGAAGGACTGAGGATCTAAAACCTGGAATGGGGAAGTCTAATAGGACCCAGAAGAAACTAGGGAACTTGTATTTCTCAGTCACTCTTAGCTTCTCTTGCTAATGTACCCAGTTTTCCTCCACTAATATTTCTCTGCTTAAATATCCTGTACTAACATTATTTACACTAATTTTCCACAAAGAGATGTTAATTTTACTTAAGAATAAGTCCCCAAACACCTTGTTGCCACTGGGCCCATAAGTAGGGATACATTACATATTATAGTATCCTCCCCCCGACAGGTGAGTACAAAAATTAAAAAAAAAAAAAAAAAAATGCCCTGGGAGGAAATACCTTATGCGTCAAAATAATGTCAAGATTTCACTAACTCATATCAGAAGAAATATGTGAAATATGTATGAGAATATATTCTAAGGACGTTAGATGAAGGAGGATGAAATGACACTAAACCAGGTTAAATTTATTGATGAATGTGTTTACCAAAGATTCTAGATTAATGGGTTAACTTGTGCACCTGGAAGTAGTTATAACAGTTTATTTGGTTGGTTGACTAAAGCTTGGACAAAACCATGCCCTGAATTTAATGAGGTTGAGATGCTACAACTTTTCTGGAATAATTAAGAGAAAGAAATTCAAGCCTCTACTACAAAGCTGTAATCATCAAGACAGCATGGTATTGGCACAAAAACAGACACATAGACCAATGGAATAGAATAGAAACCCCAGAACTAGACCCACAAACGTATGGCCAACTCATCTTTGACAAAGCAGGAAAGAACATCCAATGGAAAAAAGACAGTCTCTTTAACAAATGGTGCTGGGAGAACTGGACAGCAACATGCAGAAGGTTGAAACTAGACCACTTTCTCACACCATTCACAAAAATAAACTCAAAATGGATAAAGGACCTGAATGTGACACAGGAAACCATCAAAACCCTAGAGGAGAAAGCAGGAAAAGACCTCTCTGACCTCAGCCGTAGCAATCTCTTACTCGACACATCCCCAAAGGCAAGGGAATTAAAAGCAAAAGTGAATTACTGGGACCTTATGAAGATAAAAAGCTTCTGCACAGCAAAGGAAACAACCAACAAAACTAAAAGGCAACCAACGGAATGGGAAAAGATATTTGCAAATGACCTATCAGACAAAGGGCTAGTATCCAAAATCTATAAAGAGCTCACCAAACTCCACACCCGAAAAACAAATAACCCAGTGAAGAAATGGGCAGAAAACATGAATAGACACTTCTCTAAAGAAGACATCCGGATGGCCAACAGGCACATGAAAAGATGTTCAACGTCGCTCCTTATCAGGGAAATACAAATCAAAACCACACTCAGATATCACCTCACGCCAGTCAGAGTAGCCAAAATGAACAAATCAGGAGACTATAGATGCTGGAGAGGATGTGGAGAAACGGGAACCCTCTTGCACTGTTGGTGGGAATGCAAATTGGTGCAGCCGCGCTGGAAAGCAGTGTGGAGGTTCCTCAGAAAATTAAAAATAGACCTACCCTATGACCCAGCAGTAGCACTGCTAGGAATTTACCCAAGGGATACAGGAGTACTGATGCATAGGGGCACTTGTACCCCAATGTTTATAGCAGCACTCTCAACAATAGCCAAATTATGGAAAGAGCCGAAATGTCCATCAACTGATGAATGGATAAAGAAATTGTGGTTTATATACACAATGGAGTACTACGTGGCAATGAGAAAAAATGAAATATGGCCTTTTGTAGCAACGTGGATGGAACTGGAGAGTGTGATGCTAAGTGAAATAAGCCATACAGAGAAAGACAGATACCATATGGTTTCACTCTTATGTGGATCCTGAGAAACATAACAGAAACCCATGGGGGAGGAGAAGGAAAAAAAAAAAAAAAAAGATTAGAGTGGGAGAGAGCCAAAGCATAAGAGACTCTTAAAAACTGAGAACAAACTGAGGGTTGATAGGGGGTGGGAGGGAGGGGAGGGTGGGGGATGGGTATTGAGAAGGGCACCTTTTGGGATGAGCACTGGGTGTTGTATGGAAACCAATTTGACAATAAATTTCATATATTAAAAAATAAATAAATAAATAAATAAATAAATAAATAAATAAATAAAAAGAGAAAGAAATTCAAATAATTAGACTGTGAGGAATATTATAGTGAACTTTTCACTTTATACATACCTACTCTTCAAATACATATCCTCATAGGATTTAAAGAACCTTCCAATGATTAGGATATTAAGAAATATATTAGTGAGCGGAACATCAGCATTCTTGAAATCCTCTGTGTTAGCTGTCTTTTGTAGAATAAAGCATGATGGTAGAGATGATGCAATGGAAGTGAGCTCTCTCATTTTAGTGGGCATAACTGGACGCCAGAAATACAGATACAGGGTGGCAGAGCTTAATCTTTTCTTTTTTTGTTGTTCTTTTTTGTTTAACTGAAAACAACACCAGAGATAACATGGTAATTGGAGAGTTTTGGTCCACAGAGATCTACTGGTGGTTAATCGTTCAGTGTCTCTATAAATGAATATATAGTCCAGTTACTAAAAGTTTTCTTGATCTATATAACAGAAATAAAATCCAAATCTGGTGACCAAAAACCTGACTTGATTTGTTGTCATATTAAATCATTTAAATCATTAAATCATTAAATCATATTAAATCATTGTTGTTCATCTAGTGCCCAGAAATAAGATAGTTCACAGACCTAAAGAATAAATGTTGAAGGAGAATTTAGATTCCCTTGAGGAAGAACACAAGGAAGGACACAACAATGCCACAAGTATATACTTTTTCCAAGCATTACCTCAAGGGAATTGTAGTCATTTACTAGAGTAACTACACACTGTGGACAAGTAAATTCTCAAACCTTTTGGAAATTACCAGGTACTGGCTCTGAAATGATAGGAAATGATTAAGATATCATACTTGCTCATGGTTCACCAGCCAAAAGAGGATTGTATTTGATTCAGGTGATAAATGGGATTTTGGCTTAAGTTTGCATCCTATTAAGCCTAATATGTTTGAAGTCTTACGGTTATCTCTCCAGTTCCTGAAAATATAATGGAAATAGTTATGATTGACAACTGGAAAAATCACCACATTGCTATCTGGTCAATGGTTTCAAGCTACTACAGTGGGAAACATGAAGTGATGAAGTGGAAGTCCCTGAAAACTTCCTTCTCTTCCAAGATAGTGGACCAGAAGCAGTGCCACATTCTAAGGGTATTGTAGATATTAGAGTGGCCGTCAAAACCTTGAAAGATGTGTGAACATTCCTATGATACTACTGTTTAACTTGCCTCTTTTAGCTGTGCAGAAAGTGAGTGAATCTTGGAGAATATGAATTATTATAACTGAATCAGATAGAGACTCCAGTTGCCCCTGTGGTTCCAGGCATGGTATCTTTTATGGAGCTAATTGACCCATCTCTGGGACCTTGATATGCAGCTATTGACTTGAATAATGTAGTTTTCTATATCAGTTTGAAAAGCTCTTGCTTTCACATGGCAAAACCAATAGTACTCATTTGGAAATTTTGCCTCAGGACTATATCAATTCTTCTGTTCTCTACAATAATGCAGTTCACAGAGATCATAATAATTTTGATGTTCCATACAACATCATATTGTTCCACTAGCATAATGGCATACTGGACTTTGTAACAGCAAGTAGCAAGTATTTTGGTTTCCTTAGTAAGATCTGTGTGAATCAGAGGGTGATTATGAACCCCAGGAATACTTAGGGGCTTATTAACACAAGGAGTTTTCTGAGAGCACAAAGATCTGGGGTTTGTTGTAATATTCCCTTCACAATGAAAGACAAGTGGTTGCACTCACTGCTACCAGCGTCAAAGAAACACAATGCTTTATGGGTCTTTTTGGATTTGGGAACATACTTACTTAAGTATGATAATTTAAACTATTTACCAATTATCCTGTAAGTCTGCCAAGTTTTAGTGGGAATCAAAGCAGGAGATGGTTTAACAGCAATTATAGGCTGAAGTCCCAGCTACTCTTCAACCTTGCCTTATAAACAAATGATCCTCAAGGGTTCAAAGTGTCTGTGGTAAAGAGGGATGCTGTGGATCATCTAATAATGATGAATAGAAGAATCACAGTCCTGAGTGCTTCTTGAAAAATCTTTGCCTCTGCCCCAAATAGCTGTTCTCCCCTTTGAGACATAGTTCCTTGCTTGCTGCTGAGCCCTGCAATACATTGAACACTTAACTAGAGGATAAATGTTTGTATGGCCTGGGCTTCTTATTATGAAATGATATTATTTGACTGACCAATTATTAATTTGGGGCAATTTCAGTAGCAATCAGCAAAAGGAAATATAAAGATGTATGCTCGAGGAAGTCTGGAAGGCACATGTAAATTGAATGAATGTAGGCTCAACTTTCTTCAATAATAATTTCTGCCATATTGGCTATTTTCCTCAATCTATACCTGCAGCTTTTTAGGGAGTTCTATGTGACCAACTGGCTAAGGAGTAAAACATCCAGGCCTAGGTAGCCAATCAGCCATTATAGTTTCACTGAGAGTTGGCCTTAAAGAAAGGCTTGAAGGAAAATATTCTAGTATTTAGAGCTTCAAGTGTCACATTTGGATTTTTACTTTGTCTAGACCAAATAATGGCCAAAATAACAAATCTAACTTAATTTATGGGTGGTTGTTAATGGTTTCCCTAGACAATTAGAAACTTGTAAAGAATGGGATTGGAAAAGTGATGACAATGAGGTCTGGGTTACAGGTGTGTGGTTGGGTCTGTCAGGGAGGGTACAGCATTTGAAAATAATTGTGTTGCATTTGAATGTTCCCTAAAGGTCACCCACTGCAAAAGACATTCTTAGGTTGACAAAATTACATATCTATGGACTTCAGTAGGACTCTTTATCTAGCCACCAAGTTCATGCTGTGTCCATGAAAACCATAATGGCAGGAATAAAGCCTATCCATAGGGATATTCACAAGGATGTTCTTCGCTAATGCTAAACTGGCTAGCTACTGCTGAGTGCCTTATCTACCAATAGCAGAGACCAACTGGTCTCTGGTAAAGAACCATTCCACAGAGTAACCAGACAAATACCTGATCACAGGTTTATTACACTGGAACACTTTTTACCAAAGAGGGAGAACAGCTCTGTCTTTACTGAAATAGACATGTACTCTGGATATGGATTTACCTTGCCTACACTTAATGCCTCTTCCACTAGCATCATCCATGGATTTATGGTATGACTTATTCATCATTATAACATTTTGTATAACATTGATTGGTCCAGAAATGTATTTTATAGCAAAAGAACAGAATATAGCTCTTACTCATGGAGTTCACGGCCTTATCAGCAGCTTTCCTAATGGGAGGTGCCTACTGAAGATGGGAGGGCCTAATGAAGATCTTGTTAGACTGCCAGTTTGGGGAAATCACAAACATTTGAAAGGATGGGGTTTTATATATTTTTCAGCATGCAGCATATGTTTTAATCACTGACCAAGGTACTTTCTGTCTGTCCTACATCCAGAATACATAGGTCTAGGAATCAAGGAGTGGAAGTGGGAGTGGCTCCTCTCACAATAAAATTGTAGAGGTTAAATCATAGAGTTTTTGTTTCCCATTCCCTCAACTTTGATCTTTTATACTTTGGAGGTGCTGTTTCCAAGGGAGAATGATTTCCACCAAAGATGCATCCTTGGTTCCATTAAATTGCAACTTGAGACTGTCATCTGGCCCTTTTCTGCTCTCCATGCTACTGAACAAACAAGATGGTTAGTCTACTCACTGGAGTGATGGATACAGATTACCAAAAGGGACGTTGGTTGCTGCTAGAAAATGAGGACAGCAAAAACTATGTATGGAACCCAGAGAATTTGGGGGGATGTATTATAGTACTTATATATATGATAATATAAGTTAATGGAATTTTTTTTTTAAAAAAAAGGACTACTAAGGTTTTAAAACCTTCAAGAATGAAAGTTTGAGGGTACCACACTAAGAAAAGAAATATCACTTGAAGCCCATGGCTTTAGGGCAAAAGAAAAGTGGAGTAACTAATGTAAGACTAAAGTTATAAATATCAACTATGTCCTCAAGGTCAGTTACAGAAATGAGGAATTCCTTGCTTTATATATTTATATTGGCATTTATATTTATATATTTTCTTCTTTGCTTATTGTATGTATATATGTATGCATGTGTGTATACATGCATGTATGATCTTTTGTATTTTTTCTTCCTCTCATTATTTTATTCAAACCTTGTAGAAGTTAAATGTATAATTCAGTAACAGAGTTTACCACTCTGGTAACAAGACTTATAATTCAGGGAACAAAATATGTAGATGTGACTGTGATCATATTTGAGGAAAATTAACATAAATCAGGAATGTATAATGTGACAGTTTGCCAGACCCATATACAATAATTGTTGGAATTTTACACCTTTCTATTCCAGAAGAGTATAAGAACATCTTCACCTCAATGAAACATAGTTCCATCTTATTAAGTAGAAACATAAGTTGTTTTGTTGCTGTACAAAAGTTAAGATATATATAAAAGAGCATATATGAAAGCTGAGTGGCCAAACGAGCAGAATATAATAATTACTAGGTGTTTTTGTTTCTCAGATGCAAACCCATCCTCGTATAATCTGCTCTGTGATGCTGGAGCTGAGATTCTATAAACCATGTATCTGTTTTGCTGGCTCTTTGCTGGCATGTCAATG
Source organism: Panthera pardus (assembly GCF_024362965.1). NCBI lineage: Eukaryota > Metazoa > Chordata > Mammalia > Carnivora > Felidae > Panthera > Panthera pardus. The sequence goes on from NW_026526721.1 coordinate 38,922,051, forward strand.
AAGAGCAGAAGGCTAGAGGAAAAAGAAGGGATTTGTTCCTTCTTGGTTGCTTTCTCTCTGCCTGTATCTGTGAGCATCACTCTAACAATGATTAATCCAAGAGGCAGCAGTTCCTCCTTCTAGGTATAGCAAATCAGATTTGCAGTTTCTTTCCATGTGTGCAGACCCAGCCTGATCTTGCCCTGCCTTGAGACACCAATACCAAAAGCCAGTGCTCCCATTTGAAGGTGTGGCCTGGGTACTAGAAAATTCAGTTTTCTCCTCCAAGGTCAGAAACCTCAATACCGTTGGCTAGCATCTTCTCCTGAGAATCCAGACTTTTAGCTCTGTGGGGTCCCTTTTCTAAGTTTCTAAGTCTTAATAATTCAAAATTCTTCCTTTTCCCCCAATCTTAGGGGTGGTAGGTATTTCAGTTTAGAGATAAATTGAGTGATTCTTCTCATATTTTAAGTAATATATGTAACAATTCTCTATATTAAATTCTCTCTATTCAAATGTCTGGTGTATTTTTTGTCTTCTGACTGAACTTTGATTTATACAGCTACCCACTGATAGACTGTTTCCATTAGTCCAGTTTAAATTCCTATAAGAAGGAGTTTGTTTGGACCGGAATATCCTTTCATGTTGGCAGCCCATGTTTTGACTGGAGGAAGGGGACTGTTCCTAAACAAATCACATATAAATGAGAGTAATGCAGTGAAAACACCTACTACAATTCACAACCAGCTAGGGCCATATTTTTAATGAGGTCTGTAGATGAAGCATCTCTTAAGAGGTTAAAAGCATATCAGGAATTGTGGCTTAAAAGTCTAGAATAGGCCATTACCTCCTAACCTGCAGTGGGATTTGGGGTGTTAAATGAGAAAATGTACACAAAAATAGCTTATACGGTACCCGGGATGTGTTTGATGTATTATTCTTCTTCTATCTTTCATTTTGTTGTTCATTTCTAGGAACATGTATATTTTAAACTTAAAATATATTTTTTGTGGCCAGAATAGAAGAAATATTAAAACATCTTCAGCTATCTGTGTGTACTGTTGCCTGTTAACTCTTGGATGGTTATATACCCTGTGCTAAGCTGACTGAGATGTTGATTACACTCTTTCTGGGAGATTGGATACTAGTGCCTCCTCACTAAGTTGCAAAGAAACTATTTGTTGATCTGCCATTTTTACTAATACACATTTAATCCTAATGCTTCTGAGTTCCAAACATGAAACAGACAAGACCTTTTTATAATATTGTGACTATGCTATGGGATTTTCAATTTTTAATATTGGGGTCCATTAGCATCTATTTGTGTACCCATCAGAAGTAACAATGTTCACTTTTACAATTTAGATACATTAAAAATAAAACTTGCTACAACTCTGGGAACACTATTTCAAGGATTGAGCAGTCTTGAGAAGTTTTAGAAGCTGTTCACTTTTGTGCCAAAGCCATTCTTCTGAATGGACTGTATGCGGTTCATTTCAGATATATTGATTTCACTGATTCTACTGCAGTGAAAAGATAAGGAAATGGGATATCAAGGTTTAATTTCTCTGTCAGTGAAGTCTTTAATAATTTCTAGAGGTTCTCCTTTATTGGATTTCAATCTTGGCTTTGCTTGTTAGATTTATATAGTGCTTTTCCTCCTCAGAACACAGAGCTCTGTGCAAAAGCTTTAGAAATAGTAACATTTAATATAATAAAAGTGAAAAGACACACATAAAAAATGAGACGGCACTGTGTAGGCATGAGGGTTGGGATAAAACAGTAGGAAACGTAGGTAACACAAATTTGCAAATTCTCAGTCAAGGATGTTTGTGTGAAGTCCCTGAAAGATAGTAGAAGTAATAATCTCTGATTCTCCACATAAAGAAGAAAAGGGATAAAGACTCTGTTAAATTGATCATGGTTTATCCACTATCTGGTTTTTCATTTGCACCATTATGAATAAAACTTGATGTGGAACAGCTTAACCAGCAAGTTTATCTGCAATTGGAGACTTTCTAAGGTTTCAAGCTACTAAACAGGCGAGAGAATTCAGTAGTTTGACCTCTTTCTATTTATGGTCTTATCACTTTCTTTTTCTTTTTTTATTATGTTCTTTCATCCTCAAAAATCCATTTAAATGTCAAGGACAGATGGGAAAGCAATAGGGCAATGAGACCAGTTGATGCAATTCCTTTTTAGTAATTATGTTTAAGAAATATAAATTGGGAGCTTGTACCAAAGATTTCAAAATAATTAAATCCATGCAAGTGCTGTACAGAAGAAATATGACTTTCATTTAGTAGATTGTATTCTAAAAATCCTCACTTTCTTACAAACTCTATGCAAGTTATTGATAGAAGATGATTAAATAATATGTGAATTTAATATATATCATATCATCAGTGAGGAAACTCAATTCTTCATTTTATGTAATCACTCTTTTAATTAATTTTCAGAGTATTTGTACAGATGTGAGAGTAGGATACTAATAATTATTAAATGTTTCTAAATAATAGTCACAGTTCCAGACTCTTGATAAAATTTCTTCTTTACTCTTCACTAAAACCTTATAGATATGCTTCTGGAAAAATAGAGAGAAGGAGTTTTGTTGTTTTTTTTTTTTTTTTTCTCATTCCTCCCACTAGATACACCTAAAATAGATACTATAAAACAAATGTAAGGAGACTCTGAAATGTGGAGAGAAGATGGAGCTACCTAAGGAGGCTTGAGACACCACGAATGACATGGTGGTGAGATTGCTGCATTTTCTTTTTTGCTCTATTTTCCCAGGACTTGGTGCTGGAGAATCTAGCAACCCTGAAATGGCAGTTGTCACAGAAAACAAACAAACAAAAACAAACAAGCAAAACTTGCTCTTTTTTAACAAAGGACCAGGAAAAAGGCAGCCCGACAAGACAGATTTTAGATAAGAAATCTTCCACTCTAACTAAATACCACAGAAAGATCTATAGTCCTATCCTCACCTTCAGCCGCAGAGGCTAAGTGGGGAGCCACAACTTCCATCCCCAACAGACTATAATGAGGCACCCAACTTCCCTGCTGGGGTTATGTCAGGAAGCCCAAGTAGGGATCCAGGATTTTCATTCCCCCTTTTACATGTAAATGAAGGCTAGATAGGGAGTCTGGACTCCACCTCCACACTGTGAAAATGAGGCACGTCACCTTTCTGGGGTGGCATCAGAAGAGGCCTTGTAGAGAGACAAGTCTTTCACCCCCAGCCGACATTAATGAGCCCTCCTTCTTTCATCAGTGACAGTGAAGATAACTGTGGGGAGGAGTAACAAGGAATTCTTTTTTTTTTTTAATGTTTATTTACTTTGAGAGAGGGTGCATGCTGGAGAGGAGGAGGGGCAGAGAGAGAGAGAGAGAGAGAGAGAGGGAGGGAGAGAATCATAAGCAGGTCCTGAACTGTCAGGGCATAGGCCAATTACATGGGATCCCAATCCTAAAACCCTGGGATCATGACCTGAGCCAAAACCAAGAGTCAGATGCTTAACCGACTGAGCCACCCTGATGCCCTAACAAGGCATTTTTTACCCTCCAAGCCAGGCTGGTTTCTTTTGAGGCACACTGAAAGCTGAAAATTCCACCCATGCTCAACAATAATGAGGAATCTTCTCCTCAACCATTGTATCAGTGGAGGCCAAGAAGGGAACCTGGAATTTCATAGTTACCTGGAAGTAAGAAAGCAGTGCCCACTTTCCTTTCCCTTCTGAAGCAGGGTCAGAAAACTAGTTAATACAAACAAACAAATAAACAAGTTAAATGAGATCCAGAATCTTGTAATACTCAAAATGTCCAGTTTTCAACTGAAACTCAGTTCTCATATAAAAAACGGGGAAAATTTCAACTTGAAAGAGTAAAGTCAGTCACCAACATGCATGACAGATATGGTCTAATTATTTGACAAGGATTGTGAAACAGACATCATAAAAATATTTCAACAGGCAACTATGAGAAAACTTAAAACTGATAAAAAATAGAATGTCTTCTCAAAGAACCAGAGAATATCAGCAAATAAATAGAATACATAAGTAATAACCAAGTACAGATTTTACCCCAAAAATATGATTACCAACAAAACAAACAAAGCCACCCACAATAGTAGGCTTAACAGCAGAATGGAAGTGGCAGAGAAAAGAATCTGTGAACTTAAGATTAGAACAATAGAAATTGCTCGATCTTAACCACAGATAGGAAATGAGCTGAAATTAACATGAACAGAACCTCAGGAACCAGCGGGACAATTTTAAAAAGACATGTCAATTATGTAACAAAATTCCAAGAGGAGAAGAGAAAGAAGATGGGGTTGAAAAAGTTTTCTAAGAAATAATGGCCGACAGTTTTCTAAATTTGGCAAAAGACACAAACCAAGATTCAAAGAGCTGAGCAAAGCCAAAACATTATAACCTAAAGAAATCTACATCAAAACACATCATAGTAAAATTTCTTAAAACTAAAGACAAAGAAAAAAAAATAAAAGCAACGAGTAAAGGAATAAAGGGCAGCCAGGTCAGAAATGAAGAAATAAAACTGTCCCTATTCACAGGTGACATAATGGTCTTTGTAGAAAATCCCAAGCAATCCACACAAATAGTTCCTAGAACTAATTAGTGAGTCCAATATGTTTCCAGGTTATGAGAAAAACACACAAAAATCAATTATATTTCTATATACCTGCAATGTATTTATAGATGTCAATATTAAAAATACAATATAATTTACAATCACTCAAAAAAAAATACTTAGATGTAGATCTAACAAAGCATGCATGTAATTTGTACACTGAAAACTAGAAAATTCTGATAAAATAAATCGAAGAAGGTAGAAATAGGTGGTGAGATAGATTGTGCCCATACATGGGAAGACTAAACATAATAAAGATGTCAACTCTCTGTAAATTGTTATACAGTTTTAACACAATTCTTATCAAAATCTTCACCAAGATGTTTTGTAGATCTGGCAGGATTATTCTAAAAGCTAGCTTTGTTTCAAGGCAAGATTTAAAATAGAAGATTTAAAATAATTTTGAAAAAGGAGAAAAAAAGAGAAGAAATCACTCTACTCCATACCCAAATTTCTATAGCTATGGTAATCAAATTGCGTGGTATTGGTGGAGGAAAGACACATAGATCAGTGGAGTGGGATAGAAAATCCAGGAAGTGGCCCTATATAAGTAGAGCCAACTGGTTTTTGGAACAGGTATGAAGTCATTAAATGGGAGAAAGAGAGTATTTTCAACAAATAGAGATGGAATAATCAGACATCCATTCACCAGAAAACTTGAGCTAAGCCTTGCATGTTGCACAAATTCAACTTAAAATGGACGATAGAGCTAAATATAAAATGTAAAACTACAAAAACTTTTATAGGAAAAAGTATGAAAATATTCTTTGGCACATAGGATTTGGTGAGGTATTCTTAGACATAATATCAAAGGCATTATGCATAAACAAAAAATCAATAAGCTAGGTTTCATCAAACTTAAATCTTCTGCCACATTAATAGGATAAAAAGAAAAGCTCCAGACTGGGAGAGATATTCGCAAACCATAAATATAAGAGACTCAGAATATGTAAAGAATTTCCAATACTTAACTGTAGAAATAAACCTAAACTTTTCATTTAGAAAATGAAGAAAAGACATAGAAGACATTTCGCCAAAGATGATGTACACATGACAAATAAGCTCATAAGAAGATGTTTAACATCACTCGCCAGCTGAAAAGTAAAGGTACTGTAGGGGTATTGTATTATATTTCTAGAACTTTGCTGAGGAATGCTGGCACTAATGAGTTTCAGATAGGGTTTAATAAATTACCCAGTTTTCCACCAATCATGACTAAGTATCTCCCACTTCCCCAAAGACAAAGAAACCTGTATCATATGAAATAAATATCAAAATCTATTAAAAGTTTCTAATTATAAAATTTCCTAAAGTCTGAAGGACTTTCAAGAAAAAGTATATTAAAATTCTCATATTTCACCAATTTCTGAGTTTATTTTGATCTTTTGTGGAGATTTTTCCACAAGAACACCATAGATTTTTTTCAATTACTGTCTCCAAGGGTAAAAATATAGAACACACTTAAACTAAGAAGGCACAAATCACAATCGGTGGGAGAGGAGGGAATATTTTACTTCAACAGGCAAAATGCCATCCACAGTTAAGAAAATATATGACTGTAAATGAATTCTATTCACAAAATTTGGTTCTTTTCTCCTTGCTTCTGTACTTAGCGCTAGAATATAGAAAAAAAAACTTCATTAATAAAAAATACCAAAACAAAAACTACACTTTATGTATAGAAACTGAGTTTCACCACAGTATCATTTTCAACAGGTATGTTCATTTACTTAACAAACATATTGTTACTTCCATTATACCAGGCACTATGTTAGGTGTTAAGGAATTAAAAAAAAAAAAAAAAAAAGATAAATGGAAGTGAACCTTGAACTTATTTTATCTATTAGAGTAAGATAGGAGACCCAGAAGCCAACAGATTATAATAAAATGTAAAAAACAAAATAGTTTTATTTGCATATGTATATGGTTCTAAGGGAGCACAGAAAATAGAATAGTGTTTCTTGAGAATCATAAAAAATATCATAATGAAGAGGTGATACATAGGCTAGGTCTTCAATGATAGGACATCAATACAAAAAAAAAAAAAAAAAAAATCTGGGAGACAATTCCACACAGTGAGGGGAAACCGTATCAAGCTGTATGACTCCGAAAAAGCCTTATGTGTCTAGGATACTGTAAAAAGTTTTTTCTTTTTTTTTTTTTTAACGTTTATTTATTTTTGAGAGAGAGAGAGACAGAGCATGAACAGGGGAGGGGCAGAGAGAGGGGGAGACACAGAATCTGAAACAGGCTCCAGGCTCTGAGCTGTCAGCACAGAGCCCAACGCGGGGCTCAAACTCACGGACCGTGAGATCATGACCTGAGCTGAAGTCGGACGCTTAACCGACCGAGCCACCCAGGAACCCCTAAAAAGTTTTAATGTAAGAGATGAGAGGGAAGACAAGAGTTGTTGCAAATTAGTTTGAAAAATGTTGATCAAGGTTATGCTGCAAAATGTATGGCTCTAGTTTATGCCTAGCCAATGGTTTATGCCTAGCCAATGGTTTGCATTTTATTCTATGTGCCCAGGGTCCCAACACAGCTCTAATACTGGTAAGTAGATGATTTATTTGCATTGTAAATGTGATAACTGGAGTGGCAGCATGACGCATCAAATGGAACTAGATAAACTGGTTGTACAGAAAGCCGCTAGAAGGTTGTTTTACAATATTTCAAGTGACAGATAGGAGGGCCTGAACTGAGCAGCAACAATGAAAGGAAAGAGGAGAGAACAGATTTCTAGAGACATATCTGAGATACATTTGACAGGATTATAGTTGAAAGACTTGATGAACAGTATTACCAGTAAGTGAAGTAAGGAATAAAAGTAATTCCCTTCCCTGTTTTCACATTCCTTGAAATCAAACAAATCACTTTTAATCTCATTCTTGGAATTTGAAATACAATATTTGGTTGCTCCTTCTTTCGAATCCACATAAGAGTCTTTCCCAGCTGGTAGGTATGCATGATTGATTATTGAATAAATGAATGAATCGATAGAAACATACTGTGTACATTTATATTGGTTTTTGTTTGTTTAAAATTTAGGTTGCCAGGGGGGCATCTGGGTGGCTCAGTTGATTAAGCTTCCGATTTGGGCTCAGGTCGTGATCTCATGCTTTGTGGGTTCAAGCCCGGGTCAGGCTCTGTGCTGACAGCTTAGAGCCTGGAACCTGATAAAGGATTCTGTGTCTCCCTCGCTCTCTGCCCTTCCCCCACTCATGCTCTGTCTCTGTCTCAAAAATAAATAAACATTAAAAAAATTAAAATTTAGGTCACTACGTTTTTTTAGTTAAAATATTTGGCAACATACCTTGCCTTCCTGTCAGATTAGAATAGGGACTCTTTTTATTATTAGCTATACTGTCTGTATTGAACTTCACTGCCAAATTTTTTTTGTCTCATGACATAGTTTTGCATTCTTTCTGAGTTTGACTGCCGTCTGTGTGTTATGTCCCTAAACTGCAAATGCTGTGTCATTAATGGATTTAGTAAATGTATGGTTCCTGTATTTCTAAATATTTATGAAATTAAAAAAAAAAAAGTCCATTTCAACACCTTGTTTAAGGATAGCCCAATAGAATTTATAAGTATGTATGCATGTTGGTGTGTATATTTCCAATTAGAATATTTATTTCATACGGTTGAACATTTGCCAATTCTTAAAGCTTATATCAAATGCTATATTTCATATCTTTCCTCACTTACCCAAATACATGTAGTCTGTTACTCCCCTGAATTCTGAATCTTTGAACCTCTCTTACTGAATTTACAATGTTCTTTATTATGTTTTATTTAACTGTAATATTTCAATAGTTAGCTCTTTGACAGTTAAGACAGTACCACATTCAACTATTTTCTGTAGATACTAGAAACATATTTTCCTTGAGACAACAATGTGTGCACTTTGGCATTTGAAATAATTGGAACTCCCAAGCAAACCAAGGAGCATTTAAAATAATAATATAGTTCCAAGTACCTTTTGAAAGTTTTCAAAAAAATTAAAAACTGAGGTCATTTCTATATCCTGCATACAGTATTAGTAGATAAAAATGAGGATATTATTTCAGGATTTGCACCTTGAACTGTTATACCATCAAAATTTAAAAGATGTAGTCAATGACAGCACTTAGGTTGTCTAAATAAAAATACAATATTATTCTAAACTTGTCATGCCTTGGAAAAATGGAATGTTCCCATTCACCCAAAATACATGTCTTTAATTGGCCATGAGGTGATAATTGTTGAAAATGAATGACAGGTAGGTGGCAGTTCACAATACTATTCCTTTTATGTATCTCTTCTAATTTTTCATGAGATATTAGAAACTATCTAAAAGGTCTTTATATGATATTTTTGGATATCATTTTATTCATTTAAATATATTGTTAGGATAGAATGTCACTCATATCCCTTCAAATATTCTGAAATCTATGGCATGGCTTATAAAATGGAATTTTGATAATAGATACAAATTAGTCAACTGAAGAAATTACCATAGAGATACTCATTTTTATGTGCTGCTGAGAAGGCTTTAAAAATTTTATGTCAGCATACCACTAGTTAAATTATCTGCATATTATCCAGATATGTATATACCCCTTGGAAATCATTTTAGAAACATAATATTACATATAGAATCCATAAAAAATATTTTAGGTAACATACATCACAACTGTGATTAGAGATATTATATAAAGAGAATTATGAGAATTAATAATTTAAGAAATTAACAACTCAATAAAGACTTGAACACATGGAGAGTTATACTGAGACAGAAACTTCTATTCTATCCTCAAAATTGTTTCCTTTTCTAAATAGACCACCTGCTTGGTTATTATGGCCCCTGGCATCCCTGGTTGTGGTTATGTGATTGAATTCACAGTTCTACAGTTCAGAAGTCTAGCATGCATGGCTGGGTTCTCTGCTCAGGGTATTATAAGACTAGAATAAATGCACTGGCCAGTCTGAATTCTCATCTGGAGACTCTGGGGAGAAAGTTTGCTTCCAAGATTATTTTTGTTGTCAGAATTCAGTTCCCTGCAGTGGAAGAACTGAGGTCCTCGTATACTTGCTGGCTATCAGCCAGTGACAACTCTCAGCTCCTAGAGGCAGCATGTATTCCTTGACACATGGCCATCTCTATCTTCAAGCCAACAACGGGCCATTATATCTTTCATGTGCTTCAAATCTCCGATTTCCTTTTCTGCAATGAGTTAGAAAAATCTCTCTGCTTTTAAAGAACACATCTGACCACGTCAGGTCCCTTGGATTATCTCCTTAACTTAATGACAACTGACTTGGAATCTTAATTACAACTACAAAGGGTTTTCATGGCAAAACCTAGATCAGTGTTTAATTTAATGATGGGGAGAGCATGGCCCTGGAATGTTGGGAGAGGGCATCTTAGAAATCCTCCTATATACTCTGGTCATTAAAAAAAGTATTAAATATTGTTCATATCCTATACCCTCTCCCAAAGGTGAATTATCTATGCTCATGTATTCAATACATGCTTTAAATTCTATAGTAACGAAATCACTTAAACCTTCCTTGTGACCACCAGCCCTTTTGCTTATTTACCTATTAACATCTTACTATCACTCCATAGGAAATAGTGGCTACGTGCAGGTCAACTTTTCATTTACTGAAGTAAGTTGTAAGGTGGTTGAAAAAAAAGGGAATAAATTAAAGTATCATTATTGTGTTGTTGTTGTTGTTGTTGTTGTTGTCGTTAGCAGCAGCAGCAAGGTAATTATTTCTTAGAGTCCAAGGTGAAAGGTCTCTTTTCACGCAGACAGATAATTGCCAGAAAACTTTCCTGTGAGCAGTAGCAACTATGTAGTCCCTCAGAAGCCGCAACTCACAAATAGCTCAGTGGCAGTATTATTTTAATAACTACTATTTTTTCTTACTTTTATGTTTTATGGTTGTTTTATAACTTCACTAAATTTGTCATCTCCTCATCAACTTCTGACATGAAATAAAAACTGTGATTCAAAATTTATCTAAATAGTGTTTTAAAATTGTGTTCGGTACAGTTAAACTTTTATTCTCATCTTGTCATTAATACTTTTAATTTTATTTAAATGTAACTTTAAATCTTTAAATGTCTAATGTATAAGATTGAAACAAAAAAGCCTGTTTATCATCAAATGATGGACTATATAGTTTTATTAAGAACATGATACTTTTTAAGTTCAAGTAAAATATTGAAACAGAAATTGAAAGTGTCTCTACACACAGTTTATCTACTTTAGGTAAACAAGTACCTTGCTCTACATAGAATTATTTTTGTTATTGTCCAACATTCTTGCTATTTATTTTGACCAATGAAAGGAAATGGTATCACAAGGTATATCATAAATCTTTTAGGGCTTGAATATTGGAGTAATAACTGATTAGTGATATATGGATGGCCTGACAATCAAATAAGTCACTAATATTTTAGTTAGAAGCCAATTAGGATATAGTTCGTGTATGTCAAAGAGAACAGCCTGCTACAAAGAAAACTTAAAATCTAGCTTTCCCGCATTCTCAAAATGATTCATTGGATATCAACAAACACTAGAAGTTTATTATACTGGTGCTGTAAATGGTAACTACAGTTTGTACTGCCATTTTAAATGTATCTATGGTTCATATTTTAAATGCAGATTAATTTTTCTTAAATTGCCTGCTGGCACCACGGCAGGCATGCTTGGAAAGTCAAACAGAGAGTTAAGAGTAAATTAAAGTCTGAAGTATTTTGCATACCACTTCCATCCTTTCCCTCTTAAAAATGTTACCCATATTCAGCTGACAGAGGGAAAAATGAGGTCTAAGAAGGGTGACTTTGCCAGGCTTTATTAAGGTGAAGTATGTGGGATGCATTGCTACCATTCAAGCACTCACATTTCCTTAGCCCACTCGTCTGGCATGATTCCATTTTTATGTCCTAAACTCTACAGACTGAATGAATGCATGACTGCTGTATCAGGCAGCCTGTGCAAAATACTTGACTTCAGCAAATCTTTGACAAGTACCGTTCATTAATCTTTGTTTCATAATTCTCACCAGTATGCACACCCTGCCTTTCTGTCCCTATCTGCAAGTAAATTGGTTTTTAAGAAAATGAAGAGGTCAGCAGAAGATGTTGGAGCACACATTTTTCTGTTAAAACCAATCAGTAGACCTGGGGAGCAATGTCAATGGTTAAAGTTAGTAGAACTTGTCCATATTTCAACTGAATCATCAATTTATATTAGCGATATTAATTTTTTGGATGAATATAGCAACTAAAATAAACAAACTTGTGGTAAAAATATGGAACGCTTTTAGCCTACGGACATTTATGGCCTTAAAATACAGTCATGTAAAACAGACTTCAACTGGAGTGAAATGTTAGGAATATTACCTAACTTTCAGGTCCAAGGTAAAGTTACCAGAGTTCTCTTTCCTATAATAGTCAATTAGGTAACTTGGACAAACCCACATAATGAGAACAAATTTAAAACCTGGAAAATATATGTTGTAAGTTACTCAGCTACCAAGGTAATAAGGAGTTACAGAATCATGATCTGAGAGAGAGAGAGAGAGAGAGAGAGAGAGAGAGAGAGAGAGAACTTCCAAACATTGGAGTCTTGCTTGTTGTATTGCGCTCAGAATTTGAGAGAAACTTTGGACAAACTCACAAGGGTAAGAGAACAGCAAATGTAATTCAGAACCTACCAAGAGGAGGGAGCACTGATGAAATCAATTGGCACCATCAAAGAAAAGCAAAGTGCTACACCTCAGGTGTACATGTCACCTGGAAACAAAGCAACCCTTACTAATACTGAATCACAGCTTCAGCCTGGCTGGTTCAGTCAAAGGAGTGTGAGGCTTTTGATCTCAGGGTTGTGAATTCAAGCCCCATGTTGGGTGTAGAGGTTACATAAAAATAAAATTAATTAATTAATTAATTAATTAATTAATTAATTAATCTTAAAAAATACTGAAGGGGCTCCTGGGTGGCTCAGTTGGTTAATCCTATGACTTTGGTTCAGGTCATGATCTCTTGGTTCATGAGTTTGAGCCCTGCATCGGGCTCTGTGCTGACAACTCAAAGCCTAGAGCCTGCTTTGGATTCTGTGTCTCCCTTTCTCTCTGCCCCTCCCCTGCTCGTGCTCATGCTCTCTCTCTCTCTTTCGCTCTCTCAAAATAAATAAACATTAAAAAGATTTAAAAATAATGCTGAAGTATAGCTTCAAACAATCTCTAAACTAGATTAAGTTGATTAAGGTTGTGATTGGCCTTAACTATTTGGCAGAAGAAAATATAAATGCCCTGTGAAGAACTCCAGTTCTTTCAGAGCTCAGTTTATCTCTACTATTTTCATCTACAATGTCCAGCACTCAGTAAAAATAATCATGCATATGAAGCAAGATAATTTGATATTAGAGACAGACTTAGGGAATCTAGATTAGAAAGGCTTCATTCAGATGTAGATTTAAAAAAATTAAACTATGCTTAATATGTTAGAGAAAATACAAGAGGAGTTTACAAACTTTGGTAAAGATCTTGATCTCTTAAAAAGGATCAAGGGGCACCCAGGTGTCTCAGTTCACTGAGCATCCGACTTCTGCTGAGGTCATGATATTGTGGTTCATGACTGTGAGCCTCACATTAGGCTTAGAGAGCCTGTTTCGGATCTTCTCTCTGTCCCCCTCTCTCTGCTCCTCCCCTGCTTGCACACTCTCAAAAATAAATAAACATTAAAAAATTAAAAAAGAAATAAAAAAAGACAAATGGAAATTATGGAGCTGAAAATTATAAATAACAGAAATTAAGAACCTGAAGGATGATATTAATAGAATAGTCAGAGCTGGAAAAAATAATAGAAAATGGAATTATAGGATAGAAGAACTGTCCAAGATGAAGCATGGAGAGATTAAAAACATATATATAAACAATGTACAAGAGACACAGAGGATATAGTGTTATAATTATCTTTTCAGTTTTGTCTTAATAATTGTAAAACCATATAGTATTTTAGTTTTAATGTGTTTTTACTTCTAGATGATCTATTTGACATGATTTAAACTTAAGTTCCCTATCCCTTGCACATATATTCATTTATGTTAAAACAGTTCTTTATATGAACTTTATATATGCTTATATCTGTTATTTATACATATACTAAATATTTTATATACTGTATGGCAATTTAATATCTCAGATATCTCCCTGTTTGTTTCTATAGTTAAACTTATGCTCATTTTTTTTCTGGGGTCACTTGATTGCTTTGATTATTTTCATGTCAATGTAAATGAAAATGAAATATATTTGAAAGGATAATTTAAACCCTAAGGAAAAAAAATGTCTTTGCCAGTTTACTGGTCACAGCTAGTAAAAGAACACCTTAAATTCATTTTGGAGCTTGAGATTTCTCAGAAGATCCAGCTCAGTTATATTTTAGCTATCAATTTCTCATGAAGGTTGGTTAACTTTCAGTTGACTCTAACACTGAAAAAGGGGTAATTCTCTTTAAAGAATCCCCATATTCTGTAGGCCAGTCTCAGCAATTATTCTCAGAGACAGAAATTTTCTTAGTTTATCTCTGTGCATTTTTTAAATGTTTATTTATTTTTGAGAAAGAGAGAGAGAGAGAGAGAGAAAGAGAGAGAGACAGCACGAGAGGGTGAGGGGCAGAGAGAGACAGGGAGACAGAATCTGAAGCAGGCTCCAGGCTCTGAGCTGTCAGCACAGAGCCTGACACAGGCTGAACTCAGGAACTACGAGATCATGACCTGAGTCAAAGTCAGACGCTTGACCGACTGAGTCACCCAGGAGCCCCTTATCGCTATGCTTTTGAAACTTGTCTTCAACTTGATGCAGTAATTGTTTGTGATCTTTTCAACACTTCAATTATTTTAAAGAAAAATTTTGTTGGTTTTATCTAGTTATATCTAGAAGTCAGTAGTTTGAGGTTGGTTCTGAAAATTTAGTCTATCAATATCAGAAACAGGAAGCCCTTCACCGAATTATTGCATTTTCCATTCTTATATACATGAGCATGAATATATATTACATTACTTATATAGTACATATATTTCAATTAATACACATAAAATTTATTTTTGTTTCTTATGCATTTGTTTTATTTTCAAATCTATCTAGACCTTTTTTTAATGTTTATTGATATTTTTAAGAGAGAGAGAGAGAGAGCAAGCTAGGGAGGGCAGAGAGAGGGAGAGAGAAATCCCAAGCAGGCTTCACACTTTCAGTGCAGACCCCAGTGCAGGGCTTGAACTCATGAACTATGAGATCATGACCTGAGCCAAAACCAAGAGTCAGACACTTAACTGACTGAGCCACCCAGGCACCCCTAGACCTTTTTTTAAAATTAAACTTTATTTATTTCTTTTGAGAGAGAGAGAGTGAGAAAGAGAGCATGTGTAAGCAGGGGAGGAGCAAAGAGAGGAGAGAGAGAATTCCAAGCAAGCTCCAGCCTGATGACAGACTCCATCTCACAAACCATGAGATCATGACCTGAGCCAAAATCAAGAGCCGGATGCTTAACTGACTGGGACACCCAGGTGCTCCTCTCTAGATCTTTTTGATAGTCTCTTTGCTTTCTCGTATCTCCAATCTTTTAATTTCTATAAGCATATTACATTTAAATTATACATCTAACAATTCTAATAATTACAGTCTTTTCCTCTGATTATAAAATTTTTATTTCAAATAACTCACTCAGGATGTCTATTTTTTAATCTATGATTTTTGTTATCTTCTATTTTTAAAAATGAATTTTGGAGAGTATTTGAAGGCTTTACCTACTGTTCTTTTTTCCTGAGACTATTTGTGTTGCTTCTCTCAGTTAACTGGGGGCAACCTGCCTAGGGGTGCTTTAAACTAAATCTTAGCTTACAGTTTGAGCAGTACATAATAAATTCTGATGTCATATATGCTCGACAAAAAGCTGTGTTCAGGAATCATAAGAGAGATTTTTTTAAAGCAAAAATATGTCCCAAACATCTCCTTCTGCATTTTAGGATTCTTTGAGCTTTATCTAAATGAAGGTAAAAACTTTTCAGAATGCCAACTTTATGAAGAGTTTTCTAATTCAACCTCCTATTCAGGCATTGCCCCATTTATGTATGTTACGTAGCCAGTTAAAGCAAAAGTGCTAAGCCATTTTAGATAAAGGGTAAACAGATGCTTCTAAAAGCATAAAACAGTCTTGTGAATTTCATTTTCATATAATTTGGAGATTCTGATAATTTATTTCTCTAATAGCACACATATTTTATGCATGAATTTTTGGATTTTATCTAGCATATTTTGTGTTCCATATTGAGAAGTTTTATCTTGATGTATAGTTTGCTTAAAGTGGAAACATGCTTGCCTCATGTGCAGGGGTTTCTTGGGATGGGATGACTGAATATAAACTTTGCTGAAATTTTCAATTATAGAGATATTAGACACTTATTGGACTGCATTTTTTTCCTAACATAAAACATCTCCCCTCACCTTTAGACCACAGTTTACGTGTAAAACTAAGCTCTCTTCCCCTCCCTTGGCATAGTAAAAGGCCATTTACCTTCTAATCGTCATTCATTCATTTTAAAAAAAATTAAATGTTATATTTATAATTTTGTTATTTTATAATATTTTCCTGAACAAAATTTGTATTAAATACTATAAATTTGCTTTCAATTTTATATTAAATAGTAATAGAGAAAATAGACCCAATATATAGAATTTTACCATTTTGTGGAGAATACATTTACTCAATATATAAGAATACATTTTCTCAAAGTATAAATGGAGAGAACATGCATGATGAATCTGCAATGTCTTTCATGGTTCTTTTGTTGCACAGGAATAACAGAGTAACGATAATTCAAGTTCTTCCATTGTGTTTGGACTTCCCAGTGAGTAATACTATCTCTTCCATTTTGTCTTTAGACTCCAGTGTATCTTTTATGTTAATTTATCATGTTTAATAGGTGAGAGGTTTGTGTTTTGCCTTAGAAAAGAACTGATAAAATTTGCATTGTACAATACCCAAGAGATGATGATGAAATTTTATTCTTTGTTCATTTTTACATTACAGTGCTCTGAAATGTATTAACGATGGAACTCTACACAGAAATACTGCTTACGAGATCATATTGTTCTTTGTTGCATAGTAATCTATTGCATACTGAAAGTTTATAGTTTTTGAATGTCTTAAATTACTAAAAATATACCTATGTAAAATAGATTCTGGCATACTGGCATTACATTTACATTTAAAACACAGAGGTACTTAAGAATATAAATTAGTACCTATAAAATCCTGAGAGTCCTGAAATTCACTACATCGTGATAAATTGAAATGCTATTTGAAAGCTATCAACAGTATGTATACTAATCTTCGTTGGCAAGATATTTATTTAATTAGATTGAAACAAGTCTCTCTCTCTCTCTCTCTCTCTCGGGTGATAGATATAGAATTTTACTATTAGAGATAGTTTTTATGTCTTTAAGTGTAACTTCTTTTTTTAGTACTTTTTAAGATAAATAATAGAATTATTTTGAATTTTCTTTCAATTAAGTTTTTTTTTAATGTGGACATTAATTACAATATTCCATGACTTGTGTGGAAATAATAGCTTACATTTTTACAGATCTATATGATCTACATACAAAACACTTAATAACTTTTGGCATTACACTTCCCAGTTAATATGGTAACATGATACCTTAAATAATGAAAAGAATTTCAGACATTGGCAGGCTGGGGGTGGTAGTGGGTATATGTAAAACAGGCAAGTTTTTGTAATTTCCCAGCTTCCTATTCCAAATACAGAGGGGATCAGGCATCCAGATACTGCCTTTGCACAATGCAAAGCACACAAATTGACTGAATGTTTTTGATAAAAAAATTTAGTCATCACATAAGCATAAATGAAAAACAAATCTTTTGCCTATTAGTTTTTGCAGACCAAATTTCAGTTAAAGCTCTAAAATTTGTACAAAAGTCTCTGTAACAGGACAAAGGACATTACATGATGATAAAGGGAATGATCCAACAAGAGGATATAACAATTGTAAATATTTATGCACCAATCATGAAAGCACGTAAATATTTAAAGTAACTATGAAAGACATAATGGAAGAAACTGATAGCTACACAACAACAGTAGGAGATTTAACACCCCCACTTATGTCAATGGATAGGTCACCAGACAGAAAATCAACAAGGAAACAGTGGCTTTGGATGATACATTGGGCCAAATAGACCTAAGACATATATACAGACATTTCATACTAAAACAGTGGAATACACATTCTTTTTTAGTGCACATGGAACATTCTCCAGGATAGAGCACATGTTAGTCCACAAAACAAGTCTCAACAAGTTCACAAAGATTGAATCATATCATGTATCTTTTCTGACCACAATGGTATGAAACTAGAAATTAATAAAAAAAATCTGGGGGCCCCTGGGTAGCTCAGCCAGTTGAGCATCTGACTTTGTTTCAGGTCACGATCTTACTGTTGGCGAGTTCGAGCCTTGCGTCAGACTTTGTGCTGATAGCTCAGAGTCTGGAGCCTGCTTTGGATTCTGTGTCTCCCTCTCTCTCTGTTCCTCCCCCACTCGCACTCTGTCTCTCACTCTCAAAAATAAAGATTACAAAAAAAATTTAAAAAAAAAGAAAAGGAAAAAATATGGAAAGTACACAAATATATGGAAGCTAAATAACGTGCTATTAAACAGTGAATGGGTCAACCAAGAAATCAAAGAGTAATTAAAAAAATCCCTGGAAACAATGAAAATGAAAATAATTGTCTAAAATTTGGGGGATGCAGCAAAAGCTATTTTCAAAGGGAAGATTGTAGCAAAACAGGCCTACATCAAGAAGCAAGAAAAAAATCTCAAGTAAGCAGTTTAACTTTCCATATCAAGGAGCTATAAAAAGAACTAACAAAGCCTAAAGTCAGTGGAAGGAAGGAAATAATAAAGATTAGAGGAGAAATAAATGAAACAGGGACAAACAACAACAACAATAGAATAGATCAATGAAACCAACAGTTGGTTCTTTGAAAAGATTAACAAAATTGATAAACCTTTAGCCAGACCCATCAAAAAAAAAAAAAAAAAAGAAAGAAAGAAAGGAAAAAAGAAAGGAGAGAGTGAGAATGGGAGAGACAGAGAGAGGAGAGAAAGAGGATGCAAATAAAATATTTAGGAGGAGAAGTAATAATCGACACCACAGAAATACAAGGAATTATAAGAGAATGTTATAAAAATTATATATCAACAAATTGGACAATCTAGAAGAAATGGTTAAATTCCTATAAATATACAACCTTTCAAAACTGAATCAAGAAACAGAAATAGAAAATTTGACCAGGCTGATTACTAGTAATTGAATCAGCAATCAAAACTCTGCTACTCTGCTAAGAAATAAAAGTCCAGGACTAGGTGGACTCACAGGTGAACTTTACCACATATTTAAAGAGGACTAAATACCTATTCTTCTCAAACTATTTAAAAATTACAAAAGAAAGATCCAGCATTACATTGGTACCAAAACCGGATGAAGACACTACAAAAACAAACAAACAAACAAACAAACAAAACCTACAGGCCAATATCTCTGACTAACATAGATGCAAAAATCCTCTATAAAATATTAGCAAACTGAATCTAATAATGCCTGAAAAATTCATTCATGGGTTTTATTCCAGGGAGGCAAATGTGGTTCAGGATTTGAAAATCAATTAACGTGATACATGACATTAACATGAAAGATAAAAACCCTATGATCATTTCAATAGATGCAGAAAAAGCATTTGACAAAGTATAACATCTATTCATAATAAAAACTCTCAACAAAGTAGGTTTACAGGACACATACTTAAGCATAATAATGGCCATATACAAAAAGTTCACAGCTAACATCATATTCAGTGGTAAGAAATACAGCTTTTCCTCTAAAATCAGCAGCAAGACAAGGATGTCTACTTTCACCACTTTTATTCAACATGGTACTGGAAGTCCTAGCAGCAGCAATCAGACAAGAAAATTAAATTAAAATTGGGAAGGAAGAAGAAATTGGATCTAAATTGGAAAGGAAGAAAATATTACTATTCACAGATGAAATAATACTACATGGGAAACCTTAAGACTCCACCAAAAAATATTAGAACTTACAAAGTCACAGTCCAGTAAAGTCACAGGCTATAAAATTAATACACAGAAATCTGTTTCATTTTTATACTTTAAGAATGAATTAGCATAAAGAGAAATTAATAAAACAAGTTTTTTTAACTTTTTTTAATGTTTTTATTTATTTTTGAGACAGAGAGAGACAGAGCATGAGCAGGGGAGGGGCAGAGAGAGAGGGAGACACAGAATCGGAAGCAGGCTCCAGGCACTGAGCTATCAGCACAGAGCCTGATGCAGGCCTCAAACTCATGAATTGCGAGATCATGACCTGAGCCAAAGTCAGACGCTCAACCAACTGAGCCATCCAGGTGCCCCAAAACAAGTTTTTATAATTCCACCAAAATAATAAAATACTCAAGAATAAATTCAACCAAGCAGGTGAAACACCCATACTCCAAAAACTAAAACATTGATGAAAGAAATTTTTTCACCAAAGATTAAAAAAGTGTAAAGATATGTAATGTCTATGGATTGAAAGAATTAATATTGTTAAAATGTCCCTATACCCAAATAAATCTGCAGATTCAATGAAATCCCTATGAAAATACCAGCAGAGTTTTTCACAGAACTAGAAAAAATAATACTAAAAATTATATGGAACCCCAAAAGACCCCAAATAGCTACAGCAATCTTGAAAAAGAAGAGCAAAACTGAAGTATCACAGTCCAGATTTCAAGATACACTACAAAGCTGTAGTACTCAAAACAGTTTTTTAATGGCACAAAAACAGATACATTGATCAATAGAACAGGATAGGGAGCCCAGGAATAAACCAATGCTTATAAGGTCAATTAATCCATGACAAAAAGGCAAGAATACACAATGGGAAAACAGTTTCCAACAAATTGTGTTGGGAAAACTGGACAGCTACATGTAAAAGAATAAAAATGGAGCCCTTTCTTATACCATATACAAGAATATGCTCAAACTGGATTAAAGACCTAAATGTGAGACCTGAAACCATAAAATTCCTAGAAGCAAACATAGGCAGTCATGTTCTTGACATATATCATAGAAACATTTTTCTAGATATGTCTCCTAAGGCAAGGAAAACAAGAGCAAAATTAAACCATTGGGACTACACCAAAGTACATTTTTGCACAGTGAAGGGAACCATCAACAAATAAAAAGGACAATCTACTTAACAAAGAACATATTTGTAAATGATATATCTAATAATGGTTAATATATAGAATATATTAAAACTTATACAACTCAACACCAAAATATAGTAATAATAATCCAATTAAAAATGGGCAGAGGACCTGAATAGACATTTTTCCAAAGACTTACAGACACAGACACATGAAAAGATGCTCACTATCTTACCAACAGACACATGAAGAGATGCCCAATATCACTAATCAACAGAGAAATTAAAACCAAAATGAATTATCACTTTACACCTGTCAGAATGGCTAAAAACAAAAACCTAGAAATAACAAGTGCTGGTGAGGATGCAGAGAAAAAGGAAACCTAATGCACTGTTGGTGGGAATGTAAATTGGTGCAGCCACTGTGGAAAACAGTATGGAGATTCCTCAATAAATTAAAAATTGAATTTCCATATATTTAAATAATTCCACTACTGGGTATTTACCCAAATAAAAAAACACACACTAATTCAAAAAGGTACATGTACCCCCATGTTTATCACGATATTATTTACAATAGCCAAGATATGGAAGCAACCCATGTGCATCAATATATGAATGAATAAAGAATACATGGTGTACACACACACACACACACACACACACACATGCACACACATGCAACGGAATATTAGTCACCCATAAAAAAGAATGCGATCTTGCCATTTGTAATACCATCGATGGGCCTAGAGAGTATAATGCTAAGTGAATAAGTCAGAGAAAATACCATATTATTTCACTCATATGTGGAATTTAAGAAACAAAACACATGAACAAAGAATGAAAAAAAGACAAACAAAAAAACAGACTCTTAAATACAGAGCACAAACTATTAGTGCCAGAGGGGTGGTGGGTGGGGGGGTGGATGACATAGATGAAGGGGATTAAGAGTGCATATATGTTGATGAGCACTGAGAAACATATAGAATTGTTGAATGATTGTATGTCTGAAACTAATAGAACACTGTATGTTGCTAAAAGGAAAAAAAAAACAAAGACTCTAAAATTTGTAAAAACAGGATATCTATATCTGTATATAAATATCTATTGATTTGGAGGCATTTGAACTAAAGTAATATATTTCTATATTTTAAATCCTGCCATTCTCTGGTCTAAAAATTCTTAGTGTTGTTTAGTTTTTAAGTGTAATGAAGTCAAAGACAGCCTATAGCTCACATATAACTCAGAGTTCTCATAATTTTTGCCACTACCATTTTAATTCACTTTTACACTGTCTAGTCTAGTTAATTTCTTATCATTTTTAGGGTAAATCAACTTCATTTTAATGTGACATTTAGAAAAACAGAAGTACCAAAATATATTACAATTACTCTGTTGTTCCAAACTTTAAATTGTACTCTCAATCATATGATTAAATGTATTTTAAGAAAAAAGATATTTTAACTGGTGTTTCTAATTGGTAGAAAGTATCAATCATAAATTTTGTTACAATATTAAAATATTAAATTTTTACAACTTCACTTTAGCCAAAAGAAACTTTTTGAAATTATTTAAGATCACCATAGATTTATATTAGAGACACCCTCTAGAACTTCTGGTTGTATAATCTAATGTCCTTTAAAAAATAGTTAAAATTTGATTTAAATAAGATATTTTTTCCTGAATAGTCTTAAATAAAAACAAAATGATGAGAAGCAATGTTATCAGAGTAGAAGAGAAAAATATACATATATATTTTATCCATTACACACAATTTGAATTTTTCTAACCTGCTCGTTTTTTCAAATTATAGTTAGAAATTCAAATGTATTTATATGTATGAAAGTAGTACTATATTTATAGATAAAATAGGCAAGATAGTTTTTAACTTGTAAATAAAATCCTGTCTGGAATAATAAAGAACTCAATTCAAATAATTCATTAATTAGAAATCAACCATTTTAACATTTTGGTGAGATCTCATCTATTAAGAAAAAATTGGAATTTTCTGGGCCTCCTGGGTGGCTCAGTTGGTTGAGTGTCAGACTTCGGTTCAGGTCATGACTTCCCTGTTTGTGAGTTCGAGCTCTGCATTGTGCTCTCTGCTGTCAGCACAGAGCCCACTTCAGATCCTCTGTCCCCCTCTCTCTCAGCCCATCCCCTGCTCACTCTCTTTCCCTCTCTCTAAAGAATAAATGAACATTAAAAAAAAAAAAGATTTAAAAAATTGGAATTTTCTATTTAAAAATTAAGTTAGGTATTTTTTTAATTTCAAGTAATGCATTGAGCATTCATGTCTATCTTCATAAAGTTTGCTTACATTATTAAAAATATAATTGTAAATAAAGTTCATATTATAAGATGGTGATTATACAGTTTTCTGTCTTTGTGATTATAAATTAAGAAACCTATGCTGTCTTGGATTCTTTAGTTGGAATTCAGTCCAAGGATAGAGGCTAAATTAAAGTAACCCTTTCTTGGTCTTTATTCATCAGGAGCAGTACATAAAAATCCAAGCTGCGCAGATGCAAAATATTCAAATATCTCTTCTCTCCTTTAGTTCCATAATATATCTACTGTGAAAGGAGCAGACTAAAGAAACTCATCTTTTGACCCACAGTATCAAACAGATATGTATCCAAAAGTTCTCAGAAAGTGTCAGAGGAGCTCTCTCCAGGGAGCAAAGTCTGTAGGGCTCTGAGACAGTACAAGCTCAACATGGAAAGAAGGAAAAGAGAAGTAGACTTTTTTCTTCCTGGTTTGGGAGTTTAGCTGAAGCACCTAGACATGACAGATCACGCCATTTTACACAAACTTTGCCTTTCAAGCTATTAAGAAGCGGATAAAAGGCAAAGGTTAATAAACTCTTCTTGCTCACTTGATATGGCTGACAATTCTCTCTCACTTGCAAAATCAGCTCATGTTTTTCTTAAATATTTCTTAAATCTGTCTCATTCTGTCTACTTTATTACCACTGTCCTGATCCAGACCATTATTAACTTTTGCATGGATTACAACACCCTCCTGCCTTTAATTTATCCCTCCACAGAAATGCAAGAGTAATGTACCCTAAAACACAAACTATCATAAAATCTATTGTTCTTGTTTATAGTATAAAGTTCCAGCTCTTTACTAGGAAGCATCCTGCATGCCACATATGAGCCACTAAAAATTTGTTTAGGGAATAAATGGAAGATTAGTGAACAAAGAATCAGAAAACAAGGCACTATCTGGCGTCCTACCTGCTTTTCCTTCTTTATCTCATATTTTTGTTGTGTACTTTTGCCTATCACAATGACCCCTTATATAGAATCTTTGCCTTGCTAACATCTAGTCATCTTTTAAGATTCAGCTCAGAAATTACTCCTTCCCTTCCTCCCTCCCTCCATAGCATTTTAACTAGTGGGAACCTCCTTCAAGAAAATTCCATATTAACCTATGTACATGTCTATCTTTATGTGTCTAACTCCATTGCATTGTACTCATTTATATTCATGCCTGTCTCTATCTAGACTAATTTCCTTGAGGACTGTATCATATATAAATATCTTTGCTTAATATGAAATCCACTCTTCTCCCTCATATATAGTTATTACTTAATACATGCTTATGAAATGAATGTGTGATTGAATAACTTAACTAACACTGATGAGAGACTATATTTTCCCATTCTCTTATGTATGTGTGGGGGGGGGGGACTGGGGAGACTTATTAATGAATATGATATCTTTCTTTTAAAATTTGCCACAATTATATTTGTAAACATATTTTGCTAAAATATATAAATATATTCAAATGAAAATTTTACTTTATGGTATATTTTATAAATATTACCACTTCTTTGCTTCTATTCAGGAAATACCAAAGAGATTGAACAATTCATAAATATACTTTAAGAAAAAAATCCTTCTGTGATTTTGTTATGCTTTGTTCAAAAGTTTGTTTTTTGATTTATACCTGTGACTGAATTTATGATTTGGTCAACAAAACTTCATTAGATTGTGTTATAGAATTAAATGTACCAACATATTTTGGCATGCTGCTTAAAGTACCTTCTTGGGTCATTTATGATATACAAAGGTGCTGTTGTACACATTAAGGATATAGGAACACATGTGATAAGTAATGTTTAAATCTTGGATATATTTGTAAAGTGAGGCAGAAATAATAAATGCAAACAAACAAATATGAATAGTCACTAAGACAATGATTAATCTCCAGAATGAAACAGAATATAGAGGAGGATTGGTATGGTATTAGAAGCTGCTTTAGCTAGGATTACCAGAGAAGACCTGTCTGGACAGCAGTGCTTGGGGTCAAGACATGAATGTTAAGAATAGATAGCTAGCCACCGGAGGGTTTTGAAGAAATACCTGTGCCTGTGTACAGAAAGTGCAAGTACAAAAGCCCTAGTTATAAATGGACTTTGGGATGTGGGGAAAAGAAAGGTTGGTGTGACTGGAGTATGTGTCAAGAGGGGAGTGGTAAGGGAAGATTTGTAGAAGTTGGCTTGGGTCTACTTGGGTAGACATGGGTTAAAATGAGGGGTTTAGATTATCACAGGACAAGCAATTGAATATTTTTCATCAGGAGAATAAGAAGAAAAATGTCCAAAGAACTTGCTGTTGGTTTAGATGTGAGACATAGAAACTATAAAGGAATGAAAGATGATTCCCAGCTTCTTGGCTTAAGAAACTGGGTAAGTGGGTGGTATCTTTGCCAACTCAGACTGCTGTAACAAAATACCATAGATTGGTTGGCTTACATGGCAGAAGTTTATTTCCTCACAGTTCCGGAGGCTGGAAGTTCAAGATCGGGGTGTCAGGAACGGGTTGGGGGTGTTTTGCTGAGGGTCTTTTTCCTGGCGTGGGACGACTTCCTTCTATATCTACATACTCTTGATAGCTGTGTCTTCGTATGGTGGAAAGAAGATGCTCTGGGATCTCTTTTTACAAGGGCACTAATTCCATAGTGGAAGCTCCACCCTCAGAACCCCATCTAAACCTAATTACCTCCCAAGGGCTCACCTTCCAATTTTATCACACTGGGGATAACGTCTTCAATGAATTTTGGGGGACACAAACATTCAGTCTATAACAAGGGGAAACTTTGCAAAGGGTGGATATCAAGAACTGTGTTAGAATAATCTTGAATTTGAGAAGCCTATTATTTAAAATGCAAGTGAATATATCTTCTAAGTGCTGTGTCAACAGACCAATTATGAGAACCTTAGGATAGCAGAATGCATGTTAAATTATTAATATGTTCTATGACTTAATGTGTTACCTTTCTCAAGTATTATATTTGCATTTTAATGAGTTTTAACCAAACACTTTGACCCAGATAAATTGCTCTAATATTCAGCATGCCAGCTACATGACAAACTGTGAAAGTTGAATGCTGTGATAAGCAATAATCATGCTGAAGTATATGGGCACCCCACCACTCTACCCAAACACAGGACTCATTGTTATCTAGTGCAATGGTTTACCTCATTTCCTTTCCCAAGTTTATTGCCTCTACATTCACTTTATAGAAGGCAGGCTTAAGGAATAAGAAGTCCACACACATACCCATTAGGAATGTTTCTTAATATAATTTTAAGAGATATGTGAACCTATTTACCAGTTAATTTGGGGCCATCTGCTTTCACTCGATGAAAATTTATTTGAATTCCACCTAATAATTAAGTAGATAAGGTATTATTAGAATGTTTTAAAGTATCAATCAATAAAATATTGAGGATATGTATCTATGCTTTCTTGTTGATGTTACTCTAAACAAAAGGAAAACTTATTCTCCAAATAGTCTATATTTAGAATGTCAGTCTACCTTTTCAGGGTCAGAAAAAAAAATCAATAAAATAACAGCAGTGACTGGGACATATTCATCTCCTACTGAAATCAATAATTTGAGACTCAGTGCTTATTGAGAAATTCTTCTGAACTAGGAAGAGTGGGAGTAAGCACTGAGGAAAGGCAAGGAAAGAGGACATGAAAGATGTTAGTGCTTTTTCCATCCTTACCTAAAGTTCTAGTTGACATTAGTAGGGAGATGAACACATCCAAGGTTAAATTTTGTTCAATTCATTTCTGGATAATGTAGTATTACTTATATGTTATTATATTCTTCATAAGGCAAACACATTCCATTTTTACTTTTCCTATATTCATGATTATAGCTATTATAACAGTGGCTGAATTATTTCACCCCAAATACATTCTGTTAGGGTCTAACCCTAGGATATTTAACATAGCTTATTAAAGGCTGAATCTGAGAATAAATATCCTAAAATTTTATAGGATATCTTGCAGCCATCTTGAATCAAAATTAGAAAGAGAATTAAATATAATACTTTTAGGAATTTGGACACATGATTTTATTTTCTACAAATGTTATCAGTTATCTACTGTTTATAACAACCCACTCTAAAACTTTAATAGCTTAAAACAACAAAAAATATATGTTTTTTATTTCTCACAAGTTTGCAAGTTCTCTGGGCAGTTCCGTTGATCGGGAACATCCTCTGTTGATTTCAGCTGGGTCTGTTCAAGTGTCTTGGTCAGTTACCTAACAGGATGGTGAGGGTCTGGCTATTTCAACTGCTCTTGTCTGGGGTTCACTCATAGTTAATTAAGGATGAATCTCAAACAGTTTCTTCAAAGTTTCCAGAAGTCTTTCAATAGAAATTATATTATACTCCTTAATTTTGAAAAAGCAGTGCATAGGTATGTGTTTGAATCCAGGGAAATATGCTTCATTTAAGACAGCCAAACAACACCACCAACAAGTCAATCATTATTTCCATTTTGCATACATACTGCAGGAAAATTGTGTGATAGAAGATAACTTCATGCTTGGGAACTTGGACAAAGAAGTCCTTGCCCTCAAATTGGTTTCAATTACACTTAAATGAAGTGAATATCCAGTTCATCCTATAACTACTTGGGGGATTTCACAGAAGTACTTATTTGACTGAATTAAGACAAAATAGACTTCCAAAATTTTAATGGGCCTTCATGTTTTATAGGTGAGCCAATAGTTTTATAAAGCTGATATAATCCAGTTAGTGTCAATAAATTTCTTGCAAATTAACTTCTGAATTAAAAGAATTTCCAAATTACTTAATTTAATATAAGTTTATGAGCTTGCATCACTAAATACTTTCCAGAGACAATTCATTTTTCAAATAGTGCCTGTAGTTAAAGAAAGGAAAAATTTACATAGCATCTAAAGAAAATAATGAGTGAATGATATGCCAACAAAGTTAGATTATTAAAATTCTTTTTCTAATTAAGAAAGCAATATAAAAAAAAGAAAGCAATATATAAATTGTGGAGATAGAAAATATAGAAGTATGTAAAGAACAGGAAAATTTTGTGAATGCAGAAATTAACCAAATTAATCATGGGATCATATAATGTATATAGAAAAAGAGTTGAAATTGCTTTTTATTTCATTAATACTAGACAATGAGCATAATTCCCTTGCATATTTTTGAAGCATGGTTTTTAATGCACAATCCCTACAATATGGTAAGCACAGGAAAATGTGTTAAATAAAAATTTTCCTCATGTATGCAAAATAATTTAATCTTTTATTGGATCTTTATTTTTTAAAATATTTTTTAAAAGCAAGTCTATAGTTAAGCTAAATATGTACATATATCACTGAATACTCTCTTTCTGATACTACTTCCTGATGTTTTTCTAGAAGTAGACTAGTAGTCTATATCTTTTCTGTATCTCTCCAATCCAGAGTGTTCTCCTTCTGTCTCTGTCTCTCTGTCTCTGTCTGGGTCTCTCTCTCTCTCTCCCTCTCTCATTCTAGATCTCTAACTGTATTAGATTCCATTTCAATTTGAGAAGCCACATAACAGTCTTGAATTATTTTTCTTTGCATTGTATTAGTCACTAGTGAGATGATTTTTTAAATTCTGTTTGTATTCCTCCAGACGCAAACTGTGTGTTTGTATATGGTACCATTTTTTTCTGTTAGATTTTCAAGCTTAGGTAATGAAGAATTATCCTTTTGTCTAAAATTGACTTTCCTCACTTATCATTTGAGCTTTTTTTTTCTTTTTAGACTTATGCTTAAAATGACCTCCTTGCCTAGGGTTCAGAGAAGTCATAACATTTACTCCTTTTTGACAGAGACACTTTTAAATTGTGATGTATGAATTTTTATTAATATGTGTGGTAAAAACAAAGGCAGGGCTGAAACCATAGAGTCAAATATTAAATAAAACATGAAATGATAATGAGGGTAGCTTCAAAACATAAAACATGGTGCTGGTGGGTCACTGCACATAGGAATTCATCCTCATTGGAACTGCCCATCCTGGCGCCTTTATTCTTCTGGTTGACTAACTGTCACATGTGGCAACTTGGTAGACAGCACATTATCATAAAACTTTTAGAATCAGACTCAAGGCCAAAGTATATCATAGCTATTTCTTCTCCCTGAAGACCATTTGAAACCAATAGCTTCTCTAACTCTCCTCATCTCTTTAAATATTGCACACACTGCACAAGTCATAGAGTACCTTAAATTGGTAAACCATCTCATTTTATTTTATATTTCCACAGAGATGACCCAAGCACAGAGTCTCTTTATGAAGACTGATGCTTGAATAAGTTCTGCCAGAGTGCAGAATCAGGAAGGAAATAGATTTGGGGTTCACGTTTATATCAAGGTCAAACTCATTAGAAACAAAAAAAAAAATAAATGGATATTTATACAGTAGAATAGTCCCTTTTATATAATCTTCTAAGTAGCAAATTGTGTTGTGACACAGCCTAGTTTATATTTCACATTCTTTGTAATAATTTAAAGAGAGAAGGGAAATATTCACTTGGAGAAATTCTGGTCTCCTCATGTAATACTAACACAAATTTCACTTTCATAATTGATAAGTGAATGATGGTTTGCTCATATTTCATAACATATTAAAGATTAAAATAAAAGTGAGACTATGTGGAAAACAGCATAAGGTTCAATTGTTTGTTTTTTCATATATTATGAAAGTATGCATTATTACTAACTAGAAGGAGGGGGGTTATAAACACTTAAAAAAATAAGACTAACAGTAACCTTAGGATCAAATAATAAATGCTTTTTGAAGCTTTTTGATTTTCTCCTGTAACACGGATGCAGAACTATAGACTCTCTTCTATGTAGACTAAAACAGAAATCCTTCATTTTATTATGTTCAGGTTTCTAAAAAAAAAAAAAATTGACATTGATGCATTCTATTCAAAGCAGAATGGATTAGGAATTGCTGCACTTATTTACATTTTTACAGTCAAATTCACACATGGAAATTACAGCATACATAGGGCTTTTCAATAAATAATAACTGCTCATGTGTAAATAATAATTTTAATTCTTATTTTTTGGAAGATTATGGGAGAATCAGCAAGATCTAAAGTTATTTTAGGCAAGAATGAATAGAATACAATTTCAATAAGAGGTTGAATAATGATAAAAGAACAAAGCTCACTGAGTTTATTTAGCTTGGAAGTCAATCAGGCAGACACAATGGCAATTTATAGTCTGGGGCGTGCACATACCTAACACCCAGACGAAGCACCCTTTTTCAACTCTGTGAAACTTTAGATTAAATTATTAATTTTAGTGGTGGGCAGATGTAAGGTGAGAAGAAGAAATATAACCCAAAGGTAATATATTTTAAAAAGCAAAAGCCTGTAAAAACTAAAGCCTGAGTTCTCCTGAAATGAGGCTGAGAAAAAAAAAAACTAAAATAAAGACAACCAGACCTGAGTTCCTAAGGCTACTTGGAGCAGGTGACAGAATTTTTTTTGGTGATACTATAAGGGGTCAGAGCAACAAGACAAAAAGGACCAGATCTGTAAATTAGACAGGGTCATTGTTATGTAAAAGCGCTAAATAGTGTGTCTTATTTCCAAAACGAATTTATATTTCTACTTTGTTAATATCAATGCTGTAAGATCCAGGATAAGAGACACAAATTTCCTGTGGCAGGGTGGGTGAGGCAACAGAGTACAACCATGACTCACCCTCTGAGATTTTCAAGTCTGAGTTTAGGTTATCTCATTATAAATATCAGACTAATATCATTTTCATTGACATTTCAGTATTCTTTGGAAAACATGTACAAGTACCTGAAACGAATTTTTAAAATAATGATGTGTCATGCTAACATCAACTAATACACTGAATTTCACATTTTTAGAGAGAAAATTGCAAAGGGGGTTCTATTTGGAAGAGATTAACTATTATTTAAAGCTGTGGAAACTAAAAGCTATGATTTGAGTGAGCAAATAATTTATTGTCCAAGTCAGGACGTTTTTGTGGCTAAAAAAGAACCACTAATATCATTAAATTATATACATTTAAAAATGCGTGTATAGTGATTGACTAATTTTTAAGTTCAATAAACTACAAAATAGCCCCAATAAAACCTATTTTTATTTATCTAAAAAAAATTTTTAGACTTTATTTTTTGAGAGAGACAGAGTGTGAGCGGGTTGGGGCAGAGAGAGGGAGACACAGAATATGAAGCAGGGTCCAGGCTCTGAGCTGTCAGCACAGAGCCCCCATGAGAGGCTAGAACTCATGAATTGGGAGATCATGACCTGAGCCCCAGTCAGATGTCTAACCAAATGAGCCACCCAGGTTATCCTCCAATAACACCTATGATAGAAATAGTTTACATCTGGGTCACCTGGGTGGCTAGTGGATTAAATGTCCAAAGCTTGATTTCAGCTCGATCATGATCTCACGGTGGTGAGATCAAACCCCACATCGAACTCTGTGCTGGGCCTGGAGCCTGCTTGGGATTCTCTCTCTCTGTCCCTCCCCACTACCAAGCATGCTCACACGCTGTCTCTCTGTGCCAAAAAACAAAACAAAACAAAACAAACCCAAAAAACAGTTTACTGTTTTAGTATCTCTATCTCTAATACCAGTTCACAGGTATTTTTTCTAAAGAATGAATGTTTTAAACAGCTTTGCTGAGATATAATTTAAATATCATAAAATTCATTTTTAAGTATGCATTCAATGAATTTTAGTATATTTACAGAGTTGTACAAATCATCATTGCAATCTAATTTTACAATATTTCCATCATCACAGGCTCTTGATTTGTTTTTATTATTGTATAGTATATCTGTGTATAAATGTATCCAGTTTTATGCAGATATTCTACTGTTGGTGACCATTTAAATTATTTGAATAGCTGGCTTCTATGAATATAGCTGCCATGAATACACTTACATATATCTTCTGGTGAATTTGGGCACACATGTCTGTTTGATATATTTATAGGAGTGGAATTTCTGGGTCATAGCACAAGCATTCATTTACCTTAAGTAGATAATTCCAAATTGCTTAGCAAAATGGTTCTCTGATTTACATTCCCTTCTGTAGTATATGACAGACTCTGATGCAGTGTATATATGTTAAAATTTTAAACTTTAATGTTTTTTATTTTTTTAAGTTTTAATTTAAATTCTAGTTAGTTAACATACAGTGTAATATTGGCTTCAGGTCTAGAATTTAGTGATTCATCTCTTCTGTATAACACCCACTGTTCATCACAAATGCCCTCCTTAATAATGCCCATCACCCATAAAATTTAACATTTTTAGACACTCTTGATATGGGTGTAGTGATAGCCCACTGAGGCTTTACATTGCATTTCTCTGCTAATTGATAATACTAAGCAAGTTTTCATGTTTGTTTGTCCTTTGGATATCTTTTAAAAAATATTTTTAGTGCTAATTTATTTTTGAGAAAGAGACACAGCATGAGCAGGGGAGGGGCAGAGAGAGAGGGAAACAGGATCAGAAGCAGGCTCCAGGTTCTGAGCTGTCATCCCAGATTCTGATGCAGCTTGAACTCATGGACCACAAGATCATGACCCGAGCTGAAGTCGGACACTTAATCAACTGAGCCACCCAGGCACCCCTGGATACCTTTTTTAGTGAAGTTTATTTTCCATTTTTCTTTCGGGTTGTCTATCTCATCCTTATTGATAGAATGTTTATATATATATATATATATATATATATATATATATATATATATATATATATATCTGGATAAAATATCTTTGTTGGTTATGTGTGTTGCAAGATCTACTCTGTGGTTCTTTATTATATTAATAGCCTTTTGAGAAACAAAAATTCACAACTCATATAGTCCAATTTATATCTTTTCTTTTACAGTTTAAACTCCTTGTATTCTGTTTATGGAATACTTTCTTAAATTCAAGGTCATTGAGGTATTTTAATATTATCTAGATACA